>NC_091824.1:176605134-177260134 GCF_038994185.2 Dermacentor albipictus | reverse complement strand
TACTTTAACAACTATGGATGACGTTAAGGCTTTCTTAGAGCACGTTGATAAGACAAAACTGTGCAGTGGTGGACCGAGCACTCTGGAGTACCCGCACGCTGAAACAAAATGCGCATATCTGGACAACAACCAGAGATGGCGGCACAAGAGATGCTCTATTGTTCTTGACCCTAGTGACTCGAACTTATTAGTATGTCACAAATGTTCTGGCCTTTCAAACGTCCTGCGAATGCACCAGAAAAGAACAGAAGAAAGAAAGCGCAGGCTTAGGCCTTCAGGTACGCGTCCGTTGACTTCATACCAGAGCAAGGACAAAGTTGCAGCACTGCGTCGGGCAAATTATGCTCTGAAAAGGTCGAAAAATCGTCTGCTCAACCGCTTTAAAAAAATGTCGGCGGAGCTTGCAGAAGCTCGTATCCACATGCAAAAAATGTCAGAAGAAGAACTGGGTGAGAAACTACGCAGAATAGATCTCCCTAGTGCTCAGCTGACTGTGGTAAAGGAGTGCGTAGCAGCAGCGAGGTTCACGAACAAAAAAAGCAGACGGTACACAGAGGATTGGCTTCTGATGTGCTTGCTGTTGCACATACGCAGCCCATCTGCATACTCGTTCCTGCGAGATAATGAGGTGCTCCCCCTTCCTTGCGTTACGACGGTGCGCAAGTACCTGAGCATGATAAGAGTCAGGTGTGGCTTTGACAAGAGGTTTTTCACGGCCTTTAAGAAGAAGATGACCACTAAAGACGATTTTCAACGCCACGGGATACTTGTTTTCGACGAAATGCGCGTCCGAAAGGAAATTCGAGTTCATTCGAAGACGATGACATACAGTGGCTTCACTGATTATGGAGACTCTTCAGAGGCCCCCGACGACCTTGCTGACCACGGGCTTGTATTTACCTTTCGGTCATTTGGCGACAAGTACTCTCAGCCGATAGCTGTGTTTGCAAGCAAGGGCCCCACAAAGGGAGCTGTACTCGCTCAGCTCGTCTTAAAAGCAATATTTTTGCTTGAAGATGCGGGAGCCTTAGTCGACGCAGTCGTCTGTGATGGCGCAAGTACGAACCGTGCGATGTGGAAGGAATTCGGCGTCACTGGAGCATTGCAACATACCCGGAACTACTTCATCCACCCCGTTGATGAAAAACGCAACGTATATGTGTTTTCTGACGCACCCCATCTTTTGAAATGCGTTCGGAACCGTTTGCTTTCACAGAAAGTGTTGTGCGTAAATGGCGATCGTGTTCACTGGGCACATTTTGACAGGCTGTTTATGGAGGATTCTAAACAGCCGGGAAATTTGCGTGTTTGCCCCAAATTGACTCTGTCCCACATCAACCCTTCAACGACCGAAAAAATGCGGGTGAAGTTGGCCACTCAATTGTTCAGCTTGAGTGTATCGAAAGGCTTGGAATTCTACTCGAAGAGAGGCACAAAAGGGCTCGAAAATGTCAAGGCAACAGTAGAATTCACACTAAGGTTTAATGATCTTTTTGATGCTCTTAACCGAAACCATCCAAAGGAAAGCATCACTGTTGGCAGCCGAGATTTGAGGGTCCTGGCCTCATCGTTGCATTGGTTAAATAAATGGGAAAAAGAAGTCGTATCAGGAAAAATCTCAAGAGCAAGTTTCCTAACCGAGCAAACCGCTGAGGGCCTTCGTGTGACTATTTTGTCCGCACTGGAACTATCAAGATACCTGCTAAAGGAGTGCGGTTTCAGATATGTTTTAACAGGAAAACTTAACCAAGACGTGTTGGAACGCTTTTTTGGCATTATCCGACAGGCTGGTGGCCAAAATGACCACCCATCTATGCCCACATTTCTGCAGCTTTACAACATGTTATCAGTTTACAGTTTGATTAAACCCCCTAAATTCGGAAACTGTCAAGTTGAAAATGAATCTCGGCAAGGTGCACCTGTACTCACGCTCAAAGATTTGAAACTTGCTTTTGACGACAGTGTCAAGTCAGAAGGACACCTTAAGCAACTCAAAGAGAAGCTAGATGGCCTAGTTGCTGCTGAAGAGGAAGTTGACCATGTGTTCGACAACTTGCATGAAGCACCGGCAGCTGCAGATTGCATAATTTATTATTTAGCTGGTTTTATATGCCGCAAGTACTTGAAAAGCACAACGTGTGCAAAATGCCGTGAAGGGTTATTGGAAGAAAGCGCACTTCATCATCAGCCGGAAAGCAGCCTTGTTCTGTGTAAAACCAGGGGAGGTCTTTTGCACCCAAAGCGAAGTCTTTTTCAGTTGCTTCATGCAACGGAGATGGAATTCCACAAGCATGCGGCTCTCAGAAATGCCTATGAATTAACATTGGAAAACATGCTTGATAAGTACAAGTTTCAGTTCTCCTGTGCCGACCATAAAGAAGAAGTTATGGCTGGCGTGCTACACAGTTATGTAGCCATGAGAATGAGGCAGTTCTGCAAACAACAGAAATCTGAGGCAAAAAATAAGTCGAAGGAGCTGCGAAAGCTGTCGAAGCTTCAGTAGGTGAAAACTCTACGTTTAATGTGCTGAATTAAATGATGGGCGTCATGAACTTACCCGTGTGCGCGACATGTGTGCCAGTGTCCGGTTTGTTTATGGAACATTAACGCTTGTACGAATAATTCAGTTTATGGCATGTTCTCTGTACATGTCAAATAAATGTCAATCTGCTCAAAACTTTACTGCTTTTGCGTCCGTGGTTTTTAGATGACAGTCGTCCATATGATTGACTCACGCGGAGGAAATGCCGTCAAACCAAGGCTAGGCCATCCTGCACACTAACATCACAACAACCTCTACCAGAACATTCAACTTCAGTTATTAAAAAATGCGGCCTTCGAATAGCCACATTGGAAAGTTGTTTTGCAGTCCATTACAATTTAACTGCGAGCTTATATAGGTTACAGTACACGTAAAACTAGTTTTCGTGCGGACGTTTTGGCATTTCATCATGGTAAGGTCTGTGGTTGGGTCATGTATCGTAGCCACTAATATTTCACAAAGTTCGCTGCAGCGTCAAGGAGCCTGATCAGTATTGCCAACTACCGTTGCGCTGGACTCATTGTGCCATGCTCCTATACCGGCATGGATGAGCGCGTGCACTACATAGCTCCCGGAGAACGCTTAATGTCGTGAAACGTATGCTTCGTTCATCGCAAACAAGTTTCCGTCTCAAGCTCGAATAACATACGCATCTAGTTTACCGTAAGAAGCGAATTCGAACGTTTTATTGACGCTTTTCACATCCGCAATGACTCTCGTCCTGCTTCTCTGGTTCAAAACCAAGGCCCTTGTGTCTGTGGCGCCATCTGCCGAGGGCAAAGCGATACATGCACGACTTTTTTCCGCCGGGACGGCCTTCGTTCAGCCACCTATCCTATTCTTACACCGTGCTAAGGACCCACACTATTAATCATATTCATAGCAACCATACTGAATTAAGATTGTATTTATGGAATAAACTGCATTTTTTTTACTGCTCCCTTAAGCATCTATAAGCAATTATGCAAGGTTATGTCTGTGTAGGGACAGGACACAGCCTTTCTGCATGCTGTTTTATCTTCCTTAAAGGCACACTTGCACTCAGTTCTGCTGCCATTAGTACCGAGTGCAGATTAACTGAGGTGGCAGTGGTATGTATTGGCTGTACTCGGTTGTGGAAATGGTATATGTGGTTCTTGCATATGGATCCATAAATTTTCACACCAGTGCAAGTCTAGTGGCACATAAAATGCTCATGCAGCGGAACCTAATCAGGGCCTGTGGAACAAGGAAAATAGGATCGTACATTTGTTGTACTATGTCAGACAGACATGCTTATTTACACTGCTATAGCTGGCATGCATGGTATAGTATGCTAATACTGATCCTTTAGTATTGCAAAGCAATGGTCCTTTCTGACTCTGAAAATGTAGAACTATTTACAGGCATGGTGCTCGAATATTGAGGATGGCTGAACAAATTGAGTGGACTACAATGCATTATATGCACTCAGTGTGCGCTTAGGCAGAACTTCTGCATTCGTTTAAGCTGTGTCTTAAATTATTAAAGGCCCCCTCACCAGGCTCCATGGCAAATTTTGATTGTACACTGAAAGTTGTTACGTGTCCGCTAGGGAGCGTTCTGCCGCAGAATTTTTCAAATTGGCTCATCAATAGTCGAGATAGAAATATTTCAAAGCCGCAGACGAGCTCCACTGTCAAGCGAGACACTCGCTCCACTCGCCCAGTCTAGCCTTCGCAAGCGAAATTCCTTCCCTGCGTTTTCCCGTACCGGACCTCGAGGATCGCGGAACGCTAACGTTATGGGCCCTGCCCCGCCTTCACTTTTTTTCTGTGCTGCGCACTTCCGCTGACGGCGTTGCACGTGAGGCATGATTTTTGTGCGCTGTGCACAAGGACACAGAACTAGTGGTATAATTCAGTGCTACACAAATACTGAGCCAGAACGAGATCGCAGAGCATGACTACGGCGCTGGAACACGGCAGAAAATTGCATAGTTTCGTTACCTACACACGTGACTGCACGACTGTAGAAACAAGCAGACGAAGCGGAAGTACATCTCTCTTGCTTTGGTGCGAAGTAAAACAAAAGAAAAAACCCGCAGAGATTCCGTTTACGTGTTTTGTTACTTCTCTAAACTTCAATTCAAGCAACAGATCATGCAAATAACAGATGCTGCCTTGAATAATTCTCGAAGTCACGTTTCACCACGAGCGATGTCGCACTGCGGACACGAGTACGTAGGCCACGGAGTAAGACATATAGGAGGTGAAACTCCCGTCAGCGCAAGCGAGCGCGGGCGACCAGATAAGGTCACAATTGTACGCGCCGACGGGGCCGTATACAGTGTCGGCGCCATGCGGCGCGTCGTAGAAGCCGCAGCGAAAAAAAAAATGCAGTGCCCCGGCAGGCTGCTCCGGCGCGCTCTCAACGGCGGTAATTTCTTTCCAGGCCGCCAGCACGATAACGGCTCTGCGGGCTTGCGACTTTTTCTGGTCGCCGCAAACAGCGGAGTTTCCACTCCTAAATATTTCTTGCTCCGTGACGTAGGCGCAGGGACACGAGTACGTCAACGTCCAGCTTGGAACGCGGTCGCCACGTGGGTAAGAGAAAACGGCGTTCGGATTTAAATTTCAGACCTTTCTGCGGCGCGTGGCGATGTATTTCTTTACAAACATGATCGTTAGCGTGCATTGTATGCTCTACGCTTGTCAGCTCAAGATGGCCAGACCTGGTGAGGGACGCTTTAAAAATAAAGGGGCATAATGCAAAGTCTCTTGCTCTGCTGCACATGCATAGCAGCAGATGTCATGCTTTGTATGAAAAGCTCCAATAATGCTTCATTGCCAACTTTGGTACACATTAAAGGGACACTAAAGGCAAATACTAAGTCGACGTGGACAATTTAAGTACCATTCCAAAAACCTCCCAACACTTCTTTCGTGCCAAGAAAAGACTTGGTGTACGAGAAAATTGCGTCTGAGAGGTCCGAATACATTTTTATGCGAACCATATTACTAGAGCTCAACCCAGCTCCTCAGGCGCGGCGGTGTCGCCTTTAATACCACGTGACACCGTGACGTCACGACAGAGAAACGGGGCTCCAACTCGCGCCGTCGCTCGCGGCGTCGCGGCGGTATTGGCGGCGAGGAGTTACGGAGTCGCCCTCTATCGGAAGCGCCTCGATGCCGTAGTATGAGGGATCACGTGACGCGCTCCTCATAGGTTTTGCTGTCAGCGCTCACTGAAAACACCACGCGCGAGCTATCCCGGACATTTCTGTAAGTACTTTCGAAACGAGAGAAGTTTCTTACTGTCTAAATAATAATCTTGGGCAAGCTGAAAGCACACAATCGTTTACAGTCGCTATCTCTTTACCGAATACGTACAGTGAACGCCACTGCGCGCGGTCGCCGCGATGGAGTCTCCCGAACCGGCTTCTTGCGTGAAAGGTAGGTAAACGCCGAGAGCAAACTATGTGAAATATGTTCTTATAGTGTTTGTATAACTAAATGGAGCGTAATAGAATGAAGCCTCAATGCAGCGATCGCGCAGATTCGCAGCGACCGACTGCGCGTCTGCATGCTTGTCCGCGCACTGTTTCGCTTTCTCCGCGCGCGCGTTTTCGCACCGTGCCATGAGCTTTAGGCCGCAGAATATGAGCATTTGACAGTATACAGGCAACCATTGTTGCGTGGGCGCTATCAGAGCTGTTCAAAAATAATTTCATTGTAGAGACTTCGACGCCTACGGGGACTGTGATGTGCCGTCGCGACGATGCAATCTTTTTTTTTCTTCTAAATTCTTTGACCTTTCAATACTATTTTTCGAGTTGCGTCGCACTGTATGTTTATCGGCGTTCTCAGCGTGCAATTTCCCGCTGCTCCTTTTTTGTAATCCAGTGCATTGATTCATAACACAAACATGACTATATGCTATGCATTCTTTAAATGTGCTTCTCACCGCTGCCTTTCCACTCCACTGAACTTGGCAGTCTCTATAGTATCGACAAGTTCATAGACCAAACCGTCATGACCGTCAGGCAGCGGACTCAGGCGAGCGTCTCAGTGCGCGTTTTCAGAACATCGCAGACCGGGCGCCGTAGCAGAAATCTTCCTCGCGTCTGTGCTTGCTGCATACCCGAGTTGTAGCCGATGACTGCCGGTTTTATGTTTCGCGAGCCAAGCTTCACACAGCTTCTTGTCCTGCGGCTACGTGTGAATAAGGCCGACACCGGACTCCGTCACGTGCGTCCGGTCCTGCGGCACCGAGCAGTAGCCTACCATGTTGCGCGCCTTCAAAGGCAGCCACTACCTATTGTAGTGCTTTCAAGCGTTGTAAAGGAGACACTCGAAGCGGGAAAATTTCGCCACTAAATGAAAACCGCAGCGTACGAGGGAATTTAAACTCGTTTTCAGCTCGCTTCGGCGCGCCCGAAGCAGCCGACGCGGCTGCTATGTCCACGTGATCCCTCCTAGCACGTCACGCCGACGGTGGCGCCAGCTTTTCCAGTGGTGGAGCTCGAGGCCAATATAAGCAGCTGCGCTTGCCTCTGCTAGACACTCACGAGGTGAGATGCCTCCTGGAGACAGAGCTGCTCGTTGGAATGAGAAGCGAAGGTTGCGGCGTGCTACAGAGACTGTTTCTAGGTGGCTTTGCTACGGCGCAGCGACTACGCGCCCCGCATAGGACGCGGTGAGCGTCGAGCAACGCAGCGTTCGGCGCGACAACGAAATGTGCGCCTGAGCAAGCGCCGCACGCCTGAGCCGACGCCGACGACACCGGCTTTTCTGCGACACGAGCTCCTTAACGCTGTCGCGTTAAAATAAAGGCTAGTATGCTTCGTATCGTGGGCTTAACCTTAGCTAAGCCACAGCCAGTTCTTTTTTTTTTTTGTAATTCAAATCTACCGCCATCCAACCGTGGGAGTGGTGACGTTCCATATGCCATCACCATCGTTTACTGCTGTCGGTGAGTAAAATGGCGCCTGACAGACGGTGGTACTGAGCCAAGACAGAGAAGACAGAGCGGTGAATTCGCCGCTGCAGCTGCTTTTTGGTCAAGTGGAGTAGACCATTCGGGTATCCCACGATATCACATGGAAGTTGAATTATCTGCTACCTGCAGTTTGTGCAAGTTTTGCCAGCCAGCAAAACAAGAGCAGCACTACGTGATAACAAAACTACTGTAACGCCAAAGCATGGGCGGCGCCGAGTCGAGCGAAAACGAAACCATTAAACCGCCTGTGTCACTGTCAAGGGTAATTTCAATGAGTTCTTTTTTCTAATCATGAAATGGAACTGGACAAGTGGCACCTTATTTCATCTTATAATGCAACATTAGGATGTTTTTCCAAAGAGTAGTTGAGTACCAGGGACAGAATTTAACTTGAGTGCTTTCGTCATCAGCCAAGTACCTTGAATGTCCCAGGGGAGTCTAATTACATGGGGGCAGGACCTCTGTCAAGCTTGCCAGCTTTTAGTCCTGTCTCCTTCTCTGTCTAAGAGAAAATAAAGACTGAATGAATGAATATTGTGCATTTACCTAATAATAATAATATTTGGGGTTTTACGTGCCAAAACCACTTTCTGTTTATGAGGCACGCCGTAGTGGAGGACTCCGGAAATTTTGACCACCTGGGGTTCTTTAACGTGCACCTAAATCTAAGCATACGGGTGTTTTCGCATTTCGCCTCCATCGAAATGCGGCCGCCGTGGCCGGGATTCGATCCCGCGACCTCGTGCTCAGCAGCCCAACACCATAGCCACTGAGCAACCAGGGCGGGTATGCATTTACCTCAATTTCTCTATTATTAAGGCTCTGTTCGCGATAATATTGACGCTGTAGGGATTCTTGAACACAAATCTATCACTTTAGCTTTACTTAATATTTGCTTTTAGTGTCTCTTTAAAGTTGGCTAGTGCTGACGCGATTATATAGCTAGAAATGCATATACTCACACGAGCTTAGGCAAAAACTGTTGTCTTGCAGTTTTCAAGAAGGGGGAGAATAATACATCGAGCACAATTACATCTGTGAACGTTGGCATAACTGTTTTGGTACTAGTGCTATGTATGGACAAAAAGTATTCTGTTGTACTGTATTTCTTACTTCTTTAAATGATTATCAATTTGATATTTGTACAATACTACAGTGGCATGAAATCAAGGGCTTGCTCATCTGGTTGGTAATTAACTTGGCACAAGAAAGACGCTGACCACAGTCAAGGTGAAAATTTTACTGTGGTCATTGCCTTTCTTGTGCTTTTGTAGTGACATGCACAATAAGAATTCAACCTTCCAGAATCATACACAAAGAAAGCAAAGCTAACTATAGCACCTCCAAACTGAAACAAGCCTGGACATTGAATGTCTACACTGCAGCTACAGCAGTGCTTCCCAAGGTGGCTACTAGCCGTAAGTGGAGGGAGCATTAGTTGAGCTACCAGCTGGCTTGTAGAGGGCTAGGTCTAGAGCACAGCTACATGGCGACTAGCTGTGGCCTTAGCTAGGTCAAGCTAAAAGGTAGACATCTACTAGCGAGCTGTGTGCTTCCTGGGCCCGGACTAAGGATTCGAACAGCACACCAAAGGGGAGCGTAGTAGTATTTCTACAGCTCAGTAAAGTTTTTCAATCAATCTGCTAAATGTGAGGCTATGTACAAACATTAAAAAGGCATCGGTGAAAACACTTGTTACGTACGTAAGTTGCCGAGTCGGAGGGCCCGAGCGCCTTCGCCAGCGCAGAGCTGCACATGCATAGAGCTCTACCTGTGGCGCCCCCACCATCCGGTGGCAAGCCAAGGTATGGAGATGCCCATGATATATGGTGCCTTCGGAGAGTTCAACGACTGAACGGAGTCTAGTAACTTTGGATCCAGCATACGTGCTTGTTTTCATAAACTGCAAATGGGCTTGGCTAGTTTTGGTTTTGAGGACATGACTGGCGACATATCAGAACAAAAATATTGCTATTTCTGCTCAACTTGGTGGCCAAATTAGCACACGACCGGACAGTTGGAGTCTGAATTATTGCACGGCGTTCTGTACGCTGTTAGAAATTTAGCTCGTTCTTATACATTATGCTTATTGGCCCTGTGGCAGTGCCACGGAGCTGTCTGAATAATTAGGCATGTCCAAATATCGGTGTCCGAATAATCTGTCAGCAACTTATTGCTCTCATTTAGGCATGTAATTTCACCTTTCAACAGCATTTTCTCTATAGTACTTACTTCCAATACTTCCAAGTCATAAAGAGCTTGTGCATTATCAGTGTGACACAACATTCTCGCCAGGAATGTAGCGAGCTCCTAGTTTTCAAAAAAGGAAATGCAAGCAAGGTGGATGACAATTATTGTTGTAGGTCGAGATAAGCATCAAAGGGTCCAACTTTTTTTAATAGTGCATAGTCAGTATGAGCCGCATGTTCGCTGGAAAATAATTTACTGGTCATCTTCAAGGCAGGAGAATGCTACTGTTGCAGTAAATGAGTTCAGAGCAGAATGAACTGCCTAAGTCTGCTGTCTTTTTTGTTCTGTCTAAGGTTACATGCTGCTTCACATGTTTACGACAAAAGGAAGTCGTGTGTTTGTCACCAGGCACACACATAGCGGCGTGTGTTGCTGTCATGCATGTGCTAGATGGTGTCACGCAGCCATTGAACAGCTCCAGTAAATGACAACTCTTCAAACAGACAAGAAGTTTAACTAGAAAGGATAGTTCAAAACATTATAGGCTTGGCTTACTTTGACAGTCATCTTCACTGGTCATCTTCACTAAGCACTCTGCTATGGCGTAACCTCGGAGCTTTATGCTCCCACTCATCAACTGCAGCTGGTCACTTGCTTCTGTGGTGCTGCATAAAAAACTACTGCACAACATTCGCAGCCCTACTATTGTACCAATTCTTTAGTTTATAGAGCGAAGGGACACAGATGAAGACTAGAAGCAGACAGAATGAGCGCTCGTCCTGTCTGCTTCTAGTCTTAGTCTGTGTCCCTTCACACTATAAACTAAAAATATGTTACCGCACGAACCCGCCTAACTTTCCATCCTTTTATATTGTACCAAGCACTCTGCAGCTTTAAAACTAAGACAAGTCTTCAAACAATTTTCAATGTAAAGCGTATTCTTTCGGTGCAGAAAAATAAAAGGTCTGTGGCACAGATATCTTTGCCTTCTTCATTTTTTGTGGTCAGCTCCAACGGCGTCTTGAACTCTTATATATCCATCTTGTCTGAAAAAGAAATGAAAACAAGCCAAGAACTACACTGCCTATGATAGCACTCCAATAATGCAAAATTAGAAATACAGAAAATGTGCCAGTTGCAGCATCAACAAATCTTATGCGGAACAGACTACAGATGT
Organism: Dermacentor albipictus; assembly: GCF_038994185.2. NCBI lineage: Eukaryota > Metazoa > Arthropoda > Arachnida > Ixodida > Ixodidae > Dermacentor > Dermacentor albipictus. The sequence continues at coordinate 177,249,266 of NC_091824.1, read as the reverse complement.
GTGCACTGAAAGGGAAGCATTCAAATTTACATAATAAATGCACTAACTCTGGTTCTGTGATTAAAAGTGCTCTAAGTGCGGTTGACATGAGCCACTGACCTGTTTGTCTGAGAGAGCCTCGAAGCAGTGATTTAAACACCTGGCACATGTTGCTGAACCCTACTCGTAAGGCTTATTGAAAATTTAACAGCCCTGTCTTGCATAGTTCCAGCTATAAAAGAGCAAAGCTATGCATCTTTGCATTTTCTGCAACTTCAAATGGGGCAACTGTGGTGGTACTCGAAACTTTCTGCAGACTTTCTAGAACTGGTGGTGGTACTTCAAAATAAAACTGCATTTCTGTATTTACAACATTATTACGATCCCTTCAACCTGTCTCACTGCTGGATCAGTCTTTGACCTTTGGAGCTCCAATAACACTGCACGTAAACTAAGAAAGAAAGAGACAGTGCTAGCAATAAACTTGGAAGGCTTTTTGTAGAAGCAGCCGCACCAGGAGTATCACATACAGCCTGAAATGCTTTTGCACTGGCTTCTGAATGAAACCATAGGTCCTTACTCTATTAATTTTCTTGCATAGTTGATTAGAAGAATTTAGAGAAACTCTTCAGAGATGATATGTGCAGAAAAGTTTGGTGCGACTCTTGGTGTGCCGATATCATCTGAGGAGTTTACAAGAGGTGAACATTCAGATATGGCTTGATGATTAGCTCTAAGGCTTCGAGGATTTTTGTTCGTTGGAGATATTTCACTGCATTTTCAAGAAACCTTAAAATAATTTCCAACTGCACTAGAAAGTTAGGCTTTGTATAATTCACACATCCTTTACCCATGCAGAAAGTTGTACAAGGTATTGCTTTTCTTGTTCATCCTCACAAGCATGACAGAAGCATCACACTGAACTAATCAGCTTGCCAATATAGCCAACTACATACTCAGAAGGGTTTGGGTGCGAGCTAGTTGGTACGGATCATTCATATTTAAAACAGCGCCAAAAAAAAACACGGACAAGGGAGGACACAGGACGAGCGCTGACTGCCAACAACACCTTTATTGGAGCCTGCGCAATTATATACAATTTGCAAGAGGCATAAAGAGAGTGAAATAAGGGGAGGGGAAGGTGAGTCATCATCGGTCAACTACTGCTGCGCATGCGTCAATGACATTGACAATGACAATAAAGGTGTTGTTGGCAGTCAGCGCTCGTCCTGTGTCCTCCCTTGTCCGTGTTTTTTTTGGCACTGTTTTAAATATGAATTAACAACTACATACGCCAAGTTGAAGGAAATATCAGTTCTTGACCTGCATCTCGAGGAACCCATGCAGCCGCTTCGTGGCTCCCCGCCTTGCATGTCTTTGTGTTTTGATGGCAGCGCCTTTGTATTCTAGCAATAAGTGTGACAGTTGTAGGCACAACCAAAGCTTAAGGCTTCAGGGACAGTAGAAGGAACATAAATTGGTGAGGGGACTAGTAAAAGAAAACTGCCGGAAGCTTGTGTGAAGGAAGGGATAATGTGCAATACAACCAACTGTCTACAGTGGACAATGTAGCTTAGAGCACTACATATAAAGATATTTTAAAAGTTAAGGGGGGACGCGGGTCTTGAAATCGCGAAAAATGGTCAAAAATGGCAATTTTCAAAAATTGCGTTTTTGAAGTCTTTAATGTCCCAACTATGCCTCTACAAAATATTATGGCTCAATTCCTACTCGAAGTATAAAAAAAACGGCAATTTAGAAACGTCGGTGAGCCGAAATTGAACGCCAAGCGCGAAGATTTGCTTCATTTTCAAGCTGCCGTAGCTCCGCGCGACGCGAACCGATCGGCGCCATCTTGGTCTCGTTTGAAAGCTGGTTTCCCGCTCTCTATTCTGGCGCCCCTCGGCACGCTGTAGACCCTCGTGCAGCGGAGCGATCGGCACCCCAAGCACCCGTTCTCAAGAGCGAAATCGTCGCGAGACAGCCGCTGATTGGGTGAAGCGGGCGCCTCCCCGAGGCGCAGCCCTCTGATTGGCCGTGACGCATGCTTCGCCTGCCGCGGCCCCGCGGCCGCGTTGTTCGACTCCTTCGCGTCGTCTGCTTTCGCCGGCGCGCACGTCATTTTTCGCATTCCTCTTGTATTTTTCGTTCTGCCTTTTTCTTTATCGTTCTTGTAGATATTTTGGCTATTGAGTCGCCTCTTTTAACCACGAATTTCTTGCTTTTGCGTGCCTGGTGTCTTTGTTCCGCGTGTCACGATGGGGCGAGACGCGCGCTTGAAAGCAAGCACGCGAAAAGCAGTCAGCAAAAAGAGGCGCGCATGGAATAAGAGCGCTACATCGTCGAGAACTACAGCTTCGGTGATGCCGCAAGCTGCTGTGGCATAGAGATATGGCTGTGGCCTTGGTGGATGCGGCTGGAGTGAGCTCGCCAACAACAGCTTCGCCGGTGGACGCGGCCGGACAGTCCCGATCGGTGTCAACTTCGGTGTTACCGCAAGTCTCTGCAGTGCCGGTGGATGCGCCTGGACTAAGCCCGTCGAAAATGCTAACTTTTGAAACGCTGCAAGTCGCTTCGGATTCCGTGTCGTCGGAAGCGGCCGAGCCGGCTGACCTAAGCCTAACGTCGACTTCGGCGTTTCCGAACGCCGCTTCGGTGCCGACGGACGCGGCTGAACCGAGCTCGCGTGCTCAACGCTTCGACGCGGTGTTTTGCGCGGAGTGCGCGGGGCGTGAAAAGTACGCAGACAATAAAACTTCATTGGCGAAGAAGTCCGCGACTTCCCGCAAGTTCGAGCTAATGAACGTCGGCGCAGCAAGTAAAGACGACTTTCTGAGTTTTTTTTTTTTTTTTGCCAAGTACCAATGCAATACAGAGGTTTTCACAATCTTTACATGAACAGATTTCTTTGAGTTTGGTGTTATTGTGTTCAGTAATGACTGGGCTGCATGCTAAAGCATTAAATTTTTCCATGTGATAGGTAAACAAAAGTGGCAGAGTAAGCAAAACTTTGAATGCAATTTTCTCAGCTTTGCTTTTTCGATCAAATGCCTTTGCCTTACGGAACTTTTCGTAATGTTTGCATCAACTGATTTTATTGAATTAGGTATCATTTTTTTCAGTAAAACCTCAACTACATCCTAAAGCTTTCCATTTTTCATTAAACCCATTAGACTAGCAATTAGGTCAGATGTAAGCTAATTACTCCCGCATTGTTTTTTTCTTCCTACTTTGTTATTCATTCATGACCTATATGATCACTTTTTAAAAATTTCTTTAGCTTTAGGATGTGCAATGGGCCCTTGGAAATGACAGCCATTCTTTGAAACTAGTTTTTCTAATTAAGAAATTATCATAACGGCCCGTAAGAAAAGACCTATGTGGGATGAATTATTTTGCAATATCTTCATTTATAGATGAGATATATAAAATCTGAATATATATTTGGGATCAGCATTCAAAGATATATCTGCATGCCAATTTTCAGGAAGATATGTTACGAAATAAAAAAAAAGTTTTCAAGACCCTCATTAAATCACCGGAACATATCAAAGAGGATGCTCGTACCATCCTGCAATTAAAGTGATGCTGACAGAAGTGAACGTGCCTTTTCATTGGAGATGGAGCAGCGCACTGAAGTGTTCAGAATTTTAATAGCTTATTGTTGGGGCATTTGGTTCTCTGATGTGCTAGGTTAAACGAGCAGTCTGGTTTTTGTTAATGATTTCTGGCTTCCCTTTTTGTTAATTAGAAGTGGCTAACAGCACTCTTTTCCTTTTTCTACAAGTACTGCCATTTTTATACAGGAACATGGTAAAGAGGAGCCCCTATAGCTTTCGTTATACAGAGTGAGATTGTTTCTACCCTCTGGGAAAAAAAGCAATTTGAGATGGCAGGTGGGGTGGACTTTGTCTGTACGACTTGTGTACCAGGGTTGCAACTACTTGCACAGAGCACAAGAAAGAAGCAGAGGGAAGCGATAGGAGAGAAGCTAGCCACAGTGGAAAATAAGTTGAAGACTACCATTTCACTAACCAACGATGAACACTCTGCAAACAGAGCTGGCCCTGAAGTGGGAGAAGGGTAGGAAGCTAGGACTGCCATGCTACAACACAGTGACAGATGTGTCCGTGATTGCAGCAAGGCCGGGAACACCACTCGTGAGGTGGCAGGGAAAGCTGGCCAAAAAGCAGAAAACGGTGATGGTAGGGCATTGGGGGGAGGGTGTTGTGGAGTCATAAACAGTTTCCAAAGGCAAAAAACAGAAACGGCCTCAAGTTGTCTTTGTTGAAAATTCAAATACACAAAAGCTGAACTGATGATAAGAGAGACTAGAGGCAGATAAGTGAGCCCAGATTAGCGTATTTCCAGAGAAAATTGTCAGGCCAATGGTAGCGAAGGCCAAAGAACACACATACAGGATGGAGGAACAGAACCTAGCAGTTTTAATTGGGCGCGCAATTGATGTACTGCAGGGATGGGGACAAGGGATTGTGAAGCAAACAACCCAAGAGGTCAGCAAACTTGTTTTCAAGGATGTACACACAGCAGAGTGCACACTGCCCAAGGTTGAAAGGCCAAGGTGGTCACAATGCTTGCAGCGAACAAGGAGTGAGCCGATACTGGCTGAAGAGTGCACTGAGCACAGCTGTGATGCCGCACCTGTACGGCTGAAGGGCTACATTTTGGCGAGTGCTTAGCTGTGCCAGTAGGACACTGACTCAAGACATGGGCTTTCTAGGAGGGTCCCAAGCACTCAGAAAAATGGACTATGCAATGAATGTAGTGACAGACCAGCAAGGGAGCAGAAATAAAACAAAAGGAGGCAAGAAACTCTGCACAAAGAATAAGTATATAGAATGTATGATATGTTACATAAACACACTGAGAGATCTGTCACAAGCAGGATAAATGGCTGTAAATCCAAGCGCAGCTGAACGACGAAGCCACTAAAGCCTTTCTTGAAACTCGTCTACCTATCAACTGCCCATTATTGACAACTTCATATGAAAATCGTATAATAGAATGATTGGGTTAAGGCGAGATGAAGGCATGCTCATTTGCAAGTGATGAAGTGGCAGAGAGTCAAGGACATGTACGGAGCATTTATGAATGAGTGGCATATATGGGAAGGGAAATATATGTTGCTAGAAATAGCTTACCTATGGATGAGCAGTGACAGCAGAGAGCAAAATAACAAATTGGTTGACTGTATTAGACGTAAATGAGCTGAGAAAATTTGGCCTAGTGATATTAGTAGGAGATATGAATGTGCACATAGAGGATCTAGATTGATATACCAATTACAACAGTTCTCTGGTGCCAAGTCTCTGCAAGAAACAGAAGTGGCAAAGTGCTGACTTGGGTAATTTTCGTAGACTCAATCAGCTAAAGATAGCACTTGGGAATCTTTGCAGGCCTTTGGGTGTTTGCTCTCAGCTGACACTGTTTTCCTGTACGCCAACTAAGTATCTATTAAAGGGTGTAATGTGAGAGTTACTACAGTGCTCCGTGATGAGCGGCTGCACATGCGGAGGTGCTGCAACATTCGTAACGCACCTGAGCAGCTCGGCCAGCTGTGTCTTGACCGTGCGCACCACAGGTGGACCGTTGTAGATGAGGGCAGAGTACAGCTGCACAGCAGATGCCCCCGCGCGGATCTTGGCGTACGCATCCTCACCAGAGAACACACCTCCAACACCCACAATCGGTATGGATCCTGTTTGAGTGATGTAAAGGAAGCACATCACAATGAGTGCTTTTCACGAAGGCACTGTTCATGGCTCCGCATCAAAACTTTCTGGCAACTTTACGCAATTAATCTAAGGTTGTGCCATTTCCCTGCCTTTTCTATGAACTGACATACGGCATGACACAGTTCTTTTGCCACCCATGTTTTCCACAAGCCATGCAGGAGGTATTGTTTGGACAGACAGAATAAGCTGCAAAAGCACAAGTCTGAAACCATCAAGCTTTAGACTGCCAGTGAACCTAGTTCTTACAAGGGTCACTGGTGGTTGTGAGGAACAGAGACATCATTCAGTGAGCACTGAGGAAGGCAAAAGGAGCAGCGTGCCACCACTGCTGCCATCAGCCCACGCTACCAACCCTTTTCTGTACCCTTGTACATATTACAGTCAAACCTCAATTTAACGATCACAGACATAACCAATTATTCAATGTATGAAGTAAACATAAACTTTGATTGGTAATGCTTTATTTTAATGGAGTGTTCTGCTGCTATAATAAAATCGAAAATGTGAGACCCAACACGGTATCAGTTATAGCAAAGCAAATTGTCATTTGCATGTGCCTCAAAATATATAATACCCTGGTAGCGAAATGTCAAGTAGAGTTGCCGACTGGTTTTTCAGACGCCCGATTCTTTGGACTTGCACAATTCTTGCTGGAGCACCATCAAGACCTGCCCCTAGCACAACGTATAATAACCAAAATTTTGTACACTACACAATGTATGAATTATACCCTCTGTGTTTTCGGTACACTTACGACTCTTCTATGCAAACATCTGCTCGAATGAGCGCGCAGTGTTAATTCCGGGCAATGCTTATCAGAATGACACTGATTACACCAAGTATGTTATGGATTACTACCTCTTGTGTATACCTCACTTTTATAACTTGTATTACTTGCCATTACTGAGTACTATTGCTTATTTATGCAAATTGTTTACTTCTTTTCCTGTTGTAATTATTGCTTACCGCCATTGATATTTGACAGACTACCTCATTACCCCTTGTTACTCTTAAATTTAATGCTATATATTATTCTATAATTTATGCCTACCATTTTGTTCACTTTTGTAAATTTTCTACCTTTGATTACTTGTTATTTTTTTTTCGTAACATTATTACAGTGTATAACGTTACTTTTCTACCTACTACATTGTCTGCCTCTGCTAACTGCATGTCTAATATGTCTAATCTTATTATTGCGCTAATTATTATTGTTACACTGCAAGATAACTATGTATGCTCTTCCTGTTATGATCCCTGATGGGATCGACAGTATGAATAAAATAAATAAAAATAAAAAAGGTGAGAAATATAACATACATGCTGGTCAAACAAGCAAAGCTGGAGATGCAGAAAGGTTTTCGCAGAAACCCTTCATCCTCCGATTCTCATGTTGGAATTATCCACCGGTGGCGTGTTGCAGTTTTCCCAAGAATAAACCGGTCCAGTTAGTGCTCACTTTGGTGTCTCCCTTTTGTCTATCAGCACTAAAAATGCTCTCCAAAAATATATTTTTTATGCTTGTACGGCTGTGGCCTTTTCGGCTAGGGTGCTGTTCCACCATCCTTTTCTGTACTCGCCTTTTGTGAGGCGGTAGAGGTCTGCAATGGTCTGTGTGGAGAGGTCCCTGAGTGGCCTGCCACTGAGGCCCCCCGGCTGAGCCCGGTGCTCACTGCGCAGACTGCTGGGCCGTGAGACGGTCGTGTTGCACACTACCAGGCCATCTACCTGCAAGGACACTTAATTGAAACAAGCATCTAGATGAAGGGCCGCCAACCTGCTTTTGGTGTAGCAAAGCCACAAAGTGGCAAATACTGCACTTCGATTATTTTTTTCATTTATTCATTTCCATCAATTTCTTTTTGCAACAAATTTGAGGCCATAAAAGAAATTCTGTTTGTAACAGTCGGTAGCAAGAAGCTTTCTCTTATAAATGCAAGATATTTCATTACAGCTGGTTCACCTTTATTTAATGAGGGTACTTCACATGTACAGTGAACCGTTGTTAAATCGAACTCTGATATCTGAAAATATTGGTTAAGTCAAAACGTTTTTCCAGCCATTGTTTCAACCCATTTGTTTTTTACCTCTTACCTCAAGCAGTTTTGGTGCAGGACTCCGGACATCTCGAAATATTGACCTCGAAAATATTACAAAAAAGGCCATGGGGCAGCGATGCTTGCACTCTTTTTACCTTGTGGTAGCTCACTAGCCCAGCCAGACACCACGCCAGGCCTCGTACTCCACTTATCTTTTTCTCTTCTTTCTTTCTATTACCACTCGGGCGCACTTGCTTGGCTGCTTGCTGCCACTTTGTTGTCTTTTGTTTTTTTGTCCCTCTCATTTAGGACACTGTTGGTGACACATTAATGTGCTCGCAGAGTTATTAATCGTGACCTTGGGCAAGATGAACGGTACTTCTCAGCAGCCTATGCGCTGTGCCCGAATAAGGCCAGCATGCGAGCCCACAGTGTTTCAGTGAGATTGCGGCTTGATAAGGACGCCTGCTTAATGCCCACCTGACAGGGAAAAGTAAACGGAACATCACTAAAGCATGACCATTGCACTCTTCCATAGTTTGTGTTCAAGGTTAAAATGTCCAGAATTCATTATGATGCAGAATGTAGCAGCGTCAGCTTTTTGAATGTCTGGAAACGGTTATGCTAGGATGACTGGCGTCAAATATATCATTAGGATCAATCATCTCGACTCTGTGCCAAGCATGCAGTGGTTGCACAGTGCCAGTAACGCCGTTTCCTGTAGACGCCGATGTCTACGGTGCCGATACACATGATAGTAACCTCCCAAAAATTCGAGGCCATTCCACCCTGCAAAGGTGGACGACCAGAGGAGCTACGAACATAGTGATAAGAAAACTTGTGCTAAAGACTTTATTGGCAACACTCATTGTTACTTAGTAATGATGGTCACAATGGCTTTGTGGTCGCTATGATATACACTCATTGGCATACTCGCAACTGCAAACACATTCTTTGGTAATGTCAAATTGATGCACGTACACCACTGGGTGGTTGGTTGGGCCAGATCGGGATGGCATTGCAAACAATGACTGCAACACCAAATGCGTAAACCACTCCCTTTTCGGTCCCGACACATCCACATTGAAATCACTGACAACAGGTGGTTTTCATCACCACTAAGCCACACAAGAGAGAGAGAGAGAGATTTTTATTAAAAATCCTTGGTGGGCTCGAGGGAGGTAGGGGGGCCAAAAGAGTAGCACCACCGGAGGAGCCTCCCTTCCTCAGGTGGAAGCCAGACCAGGAGTCTTGGCAGCGGCCAGCCAGACTACCCAGATTTGATCCTCCAGACATTCGCTGAGCAGCATGGCGTCCCACACCTCGGGCATGGTGATTCTGAATGGAGGATTGGTGCTGTGTTTGATGGTGTGTGGTGCTGCAGGGCATGCCCAGGTAATGTGGTTGAGATCTGCGCATGGCATGTGGCACATTTTGCAGCTCGATGGGAAGGCATCTGGGTCAGTGTGATGATAAAGGGAGGGTGTAGGGGAGGTGCGCATCTGTAAGAGCCACCATGTGGTTCATGGATGTTTGTTGAGAGTGTTGTCGGGACTGGAGTTATTTGAGGCGGGCTTTGCGGTAGTATGTGAGGATCTCGCCTTTGGTGATCATACGCTCGCATGCGTGGCTGCGCCAGGAGGCTACAGCCCCATGCTTGGGGGCTCATAGATGGTGAAGCCGTCTGGAAAACTGCTGGCCCGAATAGGAGTGACGTGCCTGGTGGACACTTGTTCGGGTGGCGGTGTGCGCGGCTTTATTTTCGGTAAGACCTGCATGGCTTGGGGCCTAGATCAGGTGGATGCTACACAAAGTGAGTAGCCACGAACCTTACAGGGCTATGAGCCATTGCATTTTTTTTTGCTTGCACATAGGGGTATGAGCCATTCATGATCACAGTTTTTGGCATGCTGGTCTGTATATTGTATGCCTGATTAGAAAGAATGTAAGGACTGTTCGCTTCAGTTTGCTGAGTGCTTGTAGCCTCTGCCTTACAGGGCTACGAGCCATTGCATTTTTTGTTTGCTTACGGGGGATGAGCCATTGATGATGATAGTTTTTGTGTTGCGACACAAAAATTCTATGGTGCCCTAGCCATATACAGCTCTGCTGTAAGATATTACCATATTTACATGATTCTACCACACCCCCAATTGTAGCGTGCCGTTATATTACCGCCCAAATATTTGAAAAAATAATAATAACTTGGTGCCAATTCTATCGCACACATCAAGTAGAGAAACCTGAGTCGACGCATACCGTACTGAAATAACTTTATGGAACATACAAAGGCACATAGACACACACACACAACTGAATCTTAGCGACTAGTCACTATTGGAGTCCGATGACACCTCTTTTTTGCTGTCTGCCGACCACAGAAAGTAGTCTTCTGTCCTATCTAATGCATTAGAAATGCCACCCTCACAGCAAACTGGAAAATGGCAACCGCGAGCCAAGCCATAAAAAAACAATGTCTGTTCGATGGCAGTGTGGCTAGCTACCTTGCATTGAGCTTTTTCTTAATAAGAATCGGTTTCATTTTTGATATTGAGTAGAATTGGTTATGACTGCAATGCGCATGCAAATTTGAATGCACTTTTTATTCAAAAAAAGTGCGCGTTAGAATCATGCAAATATGGTACCAGCGGTATTTTGGAAAGGCTCCATGTGGTCTGTGGGAGGCCAGAGGGCTTCTATTTTTTGTGATTTCGCTTATGTCGAAACTCCCCTTATCACAACTTTTTTTTGGGTTTTTAATGGGTGTACTATATTCGATTAGGGAGTTGGCGCTGAGCTTAACAGGCCCCTAACCATGTTTGGATAAAGAAGTCTGGTGCGCAGATCACTGTATGTGCAAAACAAGATTATGCCAGAGAGAGAGAGTTAAAAGGGAAGGAAAGACAGGGAGGTTAGCCAGTGTAAACACCGGCTGGCTACCCTGTGCTGAGGAAAGGGGTAACGGGAATAAAAGGAGAAAGAAGAGAAAAAAAATGCGAAAAATTCACACAGTAATGTGATGTTATGCGCAACAACAGTCAAAGGTGGTCGCACAATTCACAGGCCCTTAAAAGCTTCAGCAAAGCCCTTAAGGCCTTGAGTGCCGAAACCCGTCTGGACCAGTGTCCTAGAACTTTCTCTTCTGTGAAGGGGCAATTGTCCAGTTTTTCAAGCGTGGTCACGAGCACTTTTCTGTGGACAGTCACAGAGGAGTTGCGTGATCACCTCTTCGCAGCCACACGTGTCGCAAGCAGGGCTGTCGGCCATTCCAATGCGGGAGGAATAGGAGTTTATGAATGCCACGCCGAGCCATAGGCGGCACAGAAGTGTTACTTCCGCCCATGGCAACCCTGGTGGAAGACGAAGTTGCAAACTTGGATCCAATCTGTGAAGACGCGCGTTCGTGAATTCACTGGTGTTCCACAGAATTCACGTAAGCTCACGTGCGAGGGAGCGAAGACTTGTGGCTGCATCTGTTCTTGACAGCGGTATGAGTATAATCTGGGCACCATCACGGGCTGACCGGGCAGCGCCATCTGCACTGTGATTTCCCAAAATTCTGCAGTGACCTGGTCTCCACTGGTAGATGATGTTGTGTCCTTTGTTGATTGCGTTATGGTGGAGTAGTCAGATGTCTGCGACTAATTGCACATTAGGTCCGTGGTTGAAAGGGAACAGCAAACACTGGAGAGCTGCCTTTGAATCACAAAATATGGACCATGAATGTGGTGATTAAGGACCAATAAACTCCAGAGCAGCACAGATAGCTGCGAGTTCTGCAGCCATCGATGATGTAACGTGAGCCGTATTGAATTTGATGGTGACAGATTGAGTCGGAAGTACCACTGCTCCAGCTGAACTTTTAGAGGAGACAGAACTGTCCATGTAAACGTGGGTGGATTCGTTGTGTTTGTCATGTAGGAATGAAAGCACGGTTTGTTTGAGGGCGAAAGATGACATCTCCGTTTTCCTTTTGATGCTGGGAATGTCAAGAAGAGCCTGGAGTGGATGCAGGCACCACAGCGGTAGAGATGGTCGTGCTGCAGGTGTGAAGTTTGACGGTAAACTTCCGTGGTTGGCGGCAATGATTCTGCTAAACGCTGAACGAGGTCGAGTAGCAGGAAGGGAGGCGAGATGATGCGATGGAAGTCGGGCAATGTGCCTGATGTGCATCCTTAAAGAGTCGACATGAATATACGTATTGATGGGGTGGTCATGAGCAATGGCTATTGTTGCTGCCGTGGATGCACACCTGGGAAGGCCTAGACAAATTCGCAGAGCTTGAGCTTATACAGACTGGAGGGTTCGGAGGTTGGTTTTACTGGTCCCACCTAGTACAGGTAAGCTGTAGCGTAGGAGATTGAGGAACAGTGCGTTATAGAGTTGGAGCATCGCATTCACAGATGCACCCCATGACTTTCCTGCAAGAAATCTGAGCACGTCTGTTATCATCACTAGTTTCCGTTTTAGGTAATAGATGTGAGGGCTCGAGGAGAGGTCTCGATCTATTATCACTCCTAGAAAACGGTGCGTGCGTCTTCTCGTAGGCAATAGGCTGTCCATTAATTCTAACAACGTATACGTAGTCTCAATGCATTGTGCGGGAAAGCGACCATACAGCACTTCACAGAGGACACCTCAAAACCTCGTGCTCAAAGATAGCTTGATGTTAATGCGGCCGCTTTTTGGAGTCTGGCGCGCACCTTTGGACGGGTTGCTCCTGATGACCAAATGCATATATCATCTGCATATATCGACACGTGGACGGATTTTGGAAGTGTATGAACCAGGTTGATGAGCACGAGGTTAAATCGAGTGGGGCTCAAGACTCCGCCTTGTGGTACTCCACTGTAGATGTTGTGTTGTGATGATGCACCATCCTCTGTTTGAACAAAGAATGACCTGTCCTTCAAGTAGCTGGATATCCATCGAAACACGAGGCCACCCAGGCCGACATCACCCAAGGCGTCCAGGATGGCTTGACATGTTACGTTGTTATAAGCGCCTTTAACATCCAGGAACATCGCCGCTGACAGTCTCCTTAGGCTTTTTTCGTGCTGAACTGACGAGACAAGATCTATGACAAGATTATGCCAGAGAGTGCACCAAAAGCAACTGGACATTTTAAGTGAAAGACCCCACATGCTTCAGAAGGATTACACCCTGCTACACCGCAGATCAGAAGGCACAAAATTGGTCAGTGGACTCTGTGCAAACTTCTTTGCACAAAGAAAATGCTTTCTTCAGGCACCGGCAGAAAGACTGGTTCGCAGCTTCTGTGCTTGCCACCACTGCACTACTTGATGAAATGGCGACAAGACTGTCCACTACATAGAGAAGCAGTTTTGCTCTGATGACGGGTGGCCCTTTCACTGCGACAGGGAAGGCATTTGCTCCTGTCCTTGCAACAGTGCTCATGTGGAACAACTGTAAGGCATTCGACCTACCTCAATGCCACTCTTCCTCTATCTCATGAACTATATGTCTCAGCACAGCCTCCTATATAGTATCATGGTTCCGTACCATGTTGGTACCAATAAGATAACACTGCGCTCAAAGCATCAAATGCTACTGCACTCTAGCCACAAGCATGTACGAGTGCGACCACCAAATGTGGCTGCACTGTCACTACTCCTGGCACAAGCTAGCACTTGCTCCACATCAACAGTTGCCATGTACCAAAAGCCAGCAACAGACCGGTACAGTGCTAACTAGGGCTGGGCAATTGACTGAACCTTGCAATTAGTCACTTTAATACATCAATTGCACTTTTCTTATTAATTGCTTGCGGTCACGTCATGCAAGCATCTGTCCAAATGTCCCAGCTTCGCTTGTTCAAGAGATTAAGCTAAACTGCTCTAAGACGGTAGGGTAACCCCATGCATGCTACACTAGTGGAGGCCAGTCTCTGCAGCACCTAAGAGGTGCCAGCGATGTGCTAAGGTGCGCACGTATCATGATCAGACTGCCTCAAAAACGTTGCCAAGCTTCTTTGCCTTCGCAGCTCGTCTTGTATTTGTCTATTACATGAAAGACCCTTATTTAAAAGTCAACTGCAACAAAATTTCACTTTGGCAAAATTCTGTATAAATGAGTAGTATATGCCACTGAACCAATCTTGGCAAACCACAGATCTGGTAATTGTATAGATTTTTTTTAGCAGCCTTTACACAGCACCTAAGCAGACAATGCGCCCACCTGGTGGTGTCGCTATGACGTAAGTCCCAGCATGTTTGTCCAAGATTTCTCAGTGCGCCGTGTGTGCCGGGCGCTAGGGCTGGCTTGTGTCGCCAAGCCTGGAGAACCAAAGGGACCACCAGTCAGTGCATGTGATAGTCAGATGGCGAGAGGACTTGTCGTGGCACCTTGTGGTGGCAGTGACATCTACACTGCATGGCAGTGTGGCCTGCAAAATTGCAAGGGTCTGCTGCTGCAATCTCGGAAGTCATGCAGAGGAGCCACGCGCTAGGTCATGTGTCACTTACCGCAAGCAATAATGGCAAGCTTCAAGCTTCAGTATCAAAATATGGCAATCTTTGCAAGCTTTTCATGATGCTTCTACTGGTATTCTAAATGTCGACAGTTAGTTTGAGGTTAGGCAGTTGGTCTTGCTGTTGCTGTGTGGCCAAGTCTATGCGACTACAGCAAAGCGCAGGATGATTTCACACTCTGCTGTATCGGCCAATAACCCGAAACGAAGGAAGTGGGCAGGTTCTGCGAAGAGGGGAAGTGGGAGACACCTACGCGTGGAAAGAAATCGGATTAGTGGTTGCACTTTAGAAGAGGTGCCAGATCTGCACCTTCGCTCGAAATAAAAGGGAAGGCGGTTCGAGCTGGAGGGAAGCGTTCGGGGAGACGGGCGTGAAGATAAAAGCTAGGGGGTACTTGAGGTCACCGCCACCACTAATGCCCATGTGCCTCCCACATGTCCCATCGACCGTCTCGGTCAGGGAAAGTGCGCGACGCGACACTGCCCATCTGGTTTGAGTATCAATGTTTGGCATCTGCGCATGCCTTCTGAGAATGCCTCGTGAAAATGGTGGCATCTTTGCGACCAGTTAGCCAGCTATGACCGATTGATGAATTTGTGTGCGACTGCCATCGGGTCCCAATTATGGTGTTTGGATTTCAAGCGACCCGACCCACCGCTGCACAGGGAACCGAGTTTCCTTAGTACTGGCAGGGCAGCCCACTGTCCGGCATACATGCCATCAATAAGCCATGGTGAACATTCCCGCAGCTTGCGTGGCGGCCAATTGCAGGATATATGTAATATAAGATGCTATGAAATATACCATTATTATGTGACTAGGACTTTTCAAAACACTCCAAACATTGTAACAAATTCACGTAAGCTGTAAATTTATATATGTAGTTTGTCCGCTTCAGATGTTGTAGCAGATGCAATTTACAGAACAGCAATATCTGTTTTTGAAGCACAGTTATGCATTTGTGAATTTTGTGATTTTGTTTTTATTCAAACAGCAATTTTGGAGAATTTTCCTTAAAATTCGAGGCCCTAAATAAAAATTCTGCTTCTAACAGCCACTAAAACTCATCTTTGTCTCTCAAATGCAACATATTTTTTTCGAATTGGTCTAACAGTAGTTTCATAAAAGCGTTCCCGTGTTTCACACATATTTGGATAAGCAGCATTGGAGTTGGCCCCCATCTAAAGCTTCCTCTTAGGGTGCACACTACACGAGATTTCACATGCTCAACGTGTCCCCTCGCACTTTTTTGCTGACACAACGCTTAAAGGAACACTAAAGGCAAATATTAGGTCAAGCTAAAGTGAGAGATAAGTGGTCGAGAATCTCTAAAGCTGCGCTCACACTAGCGGGAGACTTCCCGCAGCGGCACAGCGTAAACGACGCCGCTGCGTCGCAGCTGCTCGGAATGACGATCACACTGCGCGCGTTTTCTCGCTGCGGTTCTTGGAATGTAGAGAGAGGAGGCGTTGAGGGAGTACCCTAACGAGGCAGGAACACACAGGACAGCGCGCCGAGCAACAGCCGAGTGAGTGTCCCGCAGCACGCGCGCAGCCTCCTGCCTCCGCCGACGGGGTCACTGAACTGGGACCGATGTCACGGTTCACGGTCGGCCCCCATTGGCTGTTCTCGTCAGCGGCACGGCAAAAATAGTACCCGACCCATCGCTCTGCAGGACGGCAGAGCAGCCTGTCTGCGGGAGAAAAACCGGTTTGTGCGGGAAGCGGCGTGCGGGAAACGTTCTGCGTTGCACGCTTTCCCGCTAGTGTGAGCGCGCCTTAAGGCGCCAATATTATCGCAAACAGAGCCTTAATAATTGATAAATTGAGGTAAATACAGGACATGATCAGAGACTCCCCCGGAACATTCAAGCACTTACCCGATGACGAAAGCCCTCCTTAGTTAAATTCTGTCACTGGTACTCAACCACTCGTTGCAAGAAACATCCTTGTATTGTATTCTAAGATGAAATAAATAATGCTTCTTCAGTTCTATTTCATGTTTAGAAAAAAGAACTCATTGAAATTTCTCTTGACAACGATCCAGGCGGTTGAAAGGTTTTATTTTCGCTCGACTCTGCACCACTCCTGCTTTCGCGTTCCATTGGTTTCGTCATCGCATGGTGCTGCGCAGGTTTTACTGGCTCACAAAACTTGCACAAACTACAAGTAGCAGAGACTTCAACTTCCATGTGATTTTGCGGGATGCCCGAAAGGTCTACACCACTCGACTGAAAAGCGGCTGCAGCAGCAAACCCACCGCTCTGTGTTGGCTCGGTGCTGCCGTCTATCGGGCGCCATTTTACTCACCAACGGCAGCAAAGGGTGGTGATGATGTATGCAATGTCACTACTCCCCCGGTTGGGGGTGGGAGATTTGAATTTTGAAAAAGGCATTCGGACCCTTCAGATGCGATTTTCTCCAAAACTAAGTATTTTCTTGGCACAAAACAAGCATTAGGAAGTTTCTAGAATGGTATTTAAACAGTCCACATCAAGTTAGTATTTGGCTCTAGTGTCCCTCTAAGGCAACCGTTAATTTTTAGTGTGGTTTACTTTTGCTTCAAAGTTTATGTAATTACCAATTAGCTCACAATTTCTATTTCATTTACTGCATGTAGGTAAATCAAGAAATCCAATTAATAGATGAATGAAAAGGTTCTGATTAGTCTGTCTTTTAGTTGATACCTAGCCCTAATGCTAACGGGTCCTTTCTGGGTGATGCCTTACAGCTGTGTAATTCAGGTGGGGCAGGGGTCAGGCACACCTGAGTGAAGTGAACAAAAGTGCAGTAAAGACCCTCAATTTTTCAAAAGTAGCACCATTCTTAGATCTTTCCGCCACCCCGCTCACCCTGGCACCTCCTCCTCCACGCCTCCTGTCACCCCAGCCTCCTCCGCTCCCCCATTGGCCAATCTGTAGAGTTTTAGTGTAGGGGACGCAAGGCGTTGGGGCCCCTAGTGCTTGGGTGCATTTGCGTTTGCGTACGCAAGCAGAAACACGTTATAGGTTAGCGGCCCCAAACGCAAGCCGCAGTGAGGTCGCATGCGCTCGCAGCGCCATCAACGTCTGATCTTTGCTGCATTATCATTTTTTAAAACATGAAATCAAGCATATGAAGCAAAGCACATTAAAACTATTCTTATTAAAAGCAGTTAATAGAGAGGTTTACAGTGTCCGGTAATCGGGTAAACGCAGGCTGGGGCGTTGGGGCGGAGCCATGAACTAGAGCGGCCTGCATGGTGCTGCCACCTGGTGGTGCAAAGCTCAAACATACAAAAACAGCTAATATTGCAGTAACCAAGTGTATTTTACATTGCTGCGGGTATAAATTTTTGGCAGCAACACAATTACGCCAGTGCCGAAAATTTACACCAGCAGCGAAGTAGAATAGACTTGGTTACAGCAATATTAGCTGCTTTTGTCAATTTGAGCTTTGCGCCGCCAGGTGAATGCACCATGCAGGACGCTCTAGGACGCTCCCGTTTATGGCTCCGCCCTAACACCCCGACTGCGTTTATCCGAATACCAGACACGCTAAACCTCTCTAATACATATAAAAACGACGTCTGTCGACACTTGGCGAAAGATTTATTAGATTATCTACCCACTAGCTACTCGTGAGTTCTCCTACACCGCAAGAGTCACGTGGGTAACGTGACCACTTAGGGGCAGCGATGTTTTCGGCCGGCCAAACAACCCAAGGACGCAAGTAGACGTAGTGGTCTGCGCATGCGCAGTGCCATCGCCCCTAATTCTTGCGTACGCAAGCCGCTTGGGTCCCCTATACTGAAACTCTCTTGTGTCACGTGGAAGCAGGCGCCGCGCTTTTGTATATTTTTTTCTTTCCAGCGCGCGCCGACCTCCATTGTTGGGCCTGCGCGACGAAAGCACGGCAGGCGGACTGACGGAGCGCGTTAGCGTAATAGAATGTGCAGGGCCGAGAACTTAATTGCGATGCCATGCTGCTGCGCCTTCGGTTGCCGCAACAGACACAGCGAGGTCAAAAAGCTTTTTTCTTTGCCGTCCGGCGGGCGCAACGCAAAAAGAAGTGTGGATTCGCAGGATCGGGCGGGCTGACTTCGAGGAAGTGGCAAAGAACGCACGGCTTAGTGAAGTAAGGGCCACAGCTACTCACAACGTCTCAATTTGAGCCTAGTTCACGCCTTCCGCTTCGAAAATGTGTGTGTTCATGCACTGCGTGGTTTTTAGTGCGTTGTTTGAGTTGAGTTGAGTTGGGGTTAATGGCACATATTTGACTTTTGTTTTTAGAATGTGCTCTCTTTGTTTCATGTAGTTTCGTCGTGCGGTGAAATGCACGCTTCTGCAGCTGGCCTGTGACATAAAAGCGACTTTATTCAGGGTGTGTTTTGAGCTCCACCAGAAGTTAGTACATTCTCAACGCTTTTGCAAGGCTCACTATGACTTACGATGCAGTCTTTTAGCTTCAAATGTACGCCCGCATGTATTGATTTGGTTTGTGGTGATTAACGTTTTTAATGTTCCGAAGCGACTAAAGCTACGATGGAGGTCGTAGTGGATGGCTCCGCATAACTTTAAATCTAGCTCGCCTGGGGATCGGCCATCGTTTTATCGCTTCAAAATATGACTGGCATACAAGTATAAGCGACATTAAATCATCCCTCAGCATGCCTAGTCTAGCACTTCGTAGGAAGATTTCACAACTTTCCCTTTTCCACAAACTCTATTACAATTTCCCACACCTCAGGAACACTCTCTTACTTCCGCCCAACCGCTCTTCTAAGCGTCTCTTTAACAACCTGAGTCTACAACGTCTCCATGGTTCCTCAAATGCCTTCAACAACTCTTTCTTACCCAGTGCTATTGAGTTGTGGAACACGCTACCCAACAGCATAGTAAATGAAAGTAATCCAGATAAATTTAGACACCTCTTGTCATGTTTTCTAAACCCTTAACCTACCAGTACTATGCTGTTACTCTAACGTCTAAGTTCTTTTTTTTTTTCAACTTTTCTGTTATATTGCCGGTTGTGTTGCCATTTCTATTTCCGGTTCGTACCTTACCTTTTTTTTTTTTCTTGCCCGTCGTCTACTAGCATGCATACTAAGTTTTGTTTGCCGTTGTAATAATGAGTTAACCATTGTATAATGGTGACCATAATGTTTCTTGATGCTTTTGCCCCCCCTTATGTAATACCCTGAAAAGGGTCCTTAAGGGTCAATAAATGATGATGATGATGATGTTTAACGTGCACTTTGATCGTAGAGTCGTACGTGGGCCGGTAAATTCCTCGTTGGCGTTTCATAATACTCGTGCGCTAGCGCTGCTTTAGAAGTTGGCGCCTCGGCGCGATTGTATTTCTTCAATAAATTTTATTTACTAGTTGTAACAACCTGTCATCATTTCGTATTATTGGCGGCGCCTCCAGGGCATCAAAGCGGCAACGGGAACACCAAAGCTAGAACCAGGGCTGGATGGGGCTTGCCGAAGCCTGTGCATGCCAAGGGGGTATAAGATCGTGGACAGCCAATTTTGTATGCGAACACTCCCTGCGACGCCTGCATTAGTGTAATGTTACGTGCTCTTCAGAGGCCTCCGTTAGCCATTACATGTGCCCTCCTGGAGCAGTACTTGTAAAAAAAAAAACAATATATCGTCACGTTTACCAAAGCACCCCGCAATGAAAAAAAACGGCCCTGTTGCCAGGCATTGCTGACCGCACACAGCCGGAATCTCTCACGCGCCGACCGAACAAAAGTGCCCTGCAGGTACGTGAATGAACCTACGAAACCACGTACACATACTTTCACGCTGTCAACACCTGAAACTTTGGTAACTACGTGCATGTTTGAGTACACCGCATGCTGGCGTCGTGTTTCAGCAACATGAACTCGCAACGTCGCGCGCTTTACGCCTTAAATACGCCTTGAATAATGGTCATTTTCTCTATTTCTTCCGCAGTTCCAACACGAAATTCTAAAGGCCAGTTACCGATTGACGAAGAAAGATCTCGATTGAAAAAACTGCTCCGCAGGGCTCGAACGAACTTGTCTGCGGATTTCCTCCCGTAGCGTGTTAGCCGTTGTCTGCTACGGCAGGCCCACCACCGGCGGCGCCACCGTCGAGGTCGCGCCGAGCGCAGGAGGAGGGAAGCGAATGGCGCTACTTTGGGAGATTGAGGAGTTTTAAAGTGCAGATGGGGTCGCTGCCACCTAGGAAGTGCACACAGAAGCCCCCCTTAGTTTGGCTTTGTGACCCAATGCACACTATCAGAGCACTCTGCAAACCTCTCTGGGTTTTGGCTCATCTTCGTACGAACGGCCATTTAGGTATCAAGATAGACGTCACATCTTGTTTTGTCCACAGCTAGAGTAATCTCTGAAGTTGAGGCTCCTTGTATGACAAAGCAAATAAACGCACCTTGGTGTTTGTGACAGCAGCTGCAATGTCTGCTTTCTCCTCATCACTCAGGTCGGGGGCAATCTTGACCAGCACGGGCAGTCTCCTGGGTAAGCTGTCCCTTGCCTCCAGCACCTGGGTAGAATGGACACAGTGAGCTGTAGCAGTGGCCCCATTTGCCATTGATGCCATAGCAGTTAGTAATGGCATGAAAGCCTTTGTTTATCACGAAGAGAGAAACAAGATGCCACCTCCAACCCTTAGCAACAATTTGGCAATTTGGGGGAGCCGGTGTAGTGTATTTTGATTGTGTATCAGTGCAGAAAAGGAAGGATTGTCCCTTTCTGCTCACTGTGCTGATGTAAAATGTTAGCATGCCATTGTCATGGGCACAACACAGGAAGGAGGCAAGCACGAGTGCTTGGCAACTTTGTATAGACACATATGAACAAAGTATCAAACAAAACGACATGCATAGCTGCTATTGAAGTCGAGGTTTTGATGGAAGCCCATCTGGTCGGGAGGCATCATCAAGAAGGGTAAAATGAAGGGCATCGACTCCTGAAATAATACACCAAAATACATTTCAGCTCCCATGACAAGAGGCTTGTTTAGAATTATTCAATGTAATCAAGGACGTGCGATTTATATGGCTTTGAAATATGACGTAAGCGATGCGTGTAGATGGGGGGAAGGGATCCATCATTCCAGTTGAGGGTGCTATCTGTCATTTGGATGAGAAGGGATTCCAAGTACTGTCTCGAAGTCAGATTTCTTTCCTTTTCTAATATCTGGCGTTAGCCCAATCAATTCTGCGGCCCAAGTCTTCTACCAAGGCGTTTGACGCAACTTTTTTCTTGTTTAGATTCTTGATATGCTGCTTGAACCACTGTTCAAATTGCCTGTTTTGCCGATATATACGCAGTCACAGTCTTCACGTGGAATCCTGTAGATGATGCCAGCACTTCGGAAGCTTGTCTTTCATGTTTACCAGCCGATGGTGTAATTTTTGGGATGGCACATGAGCTACCTGGACTGTTATTGCCGCATAGAATGTGGGCCAAGCCCTCGCTCACGCCGGGCACATACAGTATGGCAGCGCGTTTGCTTGGGAGCACAAGGTCAGGTCTTGGGGGCTGAGGTAGATGTCACACACATTTTACATCTCAGCAGGCCTGTGCACTCAAATTTCGGTTTCAGCGTGGTTGCCAAGGCGGAAAAACTTCTATTACGAGCCAGGATCTTGGAATGCAGACACTCCATGAAGAACCCAGAAAATGAAGCTTTCTTCGAGCACTGCTGCCTTGAGCACTGGGTCCCAGAGAAGTTCGCAAGCATTCAGCTCCATGCAAATTTAAGACCAGGCTACACTCCCGTCGTACGAAGGAGATGCACAAAAGCAAACTTGCTAGATTGTTGTCACCCATTAAGGTCCTGCACAGAAAGGTTTCCATGTCCTCTGTGCATAACCTCTCGTCACACAAGCCTAACTTGGCTGAACTTGGTGTCCTGAGCCTGGGCTTGAACTACAACCTGGGACTGCAGAAAGATGAAACAAGATTGGTCTGTGCTGTAGAAAATGTTATCAACCAAATAGAACCTTCTATGCAGGAGGAGGCACGAACCCACGCTATAGGCATTCTCTTACGGCTTTGCGTACACTACTCTGTCTCCCCGCTTTCAACAGAAAAAAAGGAGGCTAGCAAAGACCTTTGCTCAAACCAAAACCTCGTCATCCTCCCAGCAGACAAGGGCAACACCACTGGGCTACTCAACAAGACTGACTACCGTGACAAGATGTTGCCTTTGCTTGTAGACAAGGTGCCGTACAGTTGTTTGAAGAAGGATCCTACGCTCAAGGTACAGCATGAGCTCCAGAGGCTTCTTACAGATATGTTTCGTTTTGATGACCCAAGGAACAAAGGGTTGTACTTCTCCCTTCTGTGCACTAATGGTTTGGCGCCAGCACTGTACGGTTTGCCAAAAATCTATAAACCTAACATCCTGATGCGGCCAATTGTTGACTTTACTCACTCTCCACTTCATAAGCTATCCAAGTACCTTCATAAGGTTTTTTCCCCTCTTGTTGGAAGAAATGCCATCCATGTTTACCATTGTGAAGACTTTATAAGCAAGGTTTGTCATTTTACTCCCAACAATCAGGATGCAGTTGTCTCATTAGACATCGTGTCGCTTTTTACAAGCGTTCCTATTCGACTCGCCGCAGAAATGTGCACCGCTGCTCTTGAAGACGACCATACCCTGCCAGAAAGGACACCCATTGACTTCCCTGGCTTGAAGAGGCTCCTTCTGTTCTGCCTGGAGAACACTTACTTCACTTTTGAAGGCACCTTCTACAGGCAAGTGCACAAGACACCGATGGGTGCATCTGTTTCAATAACTGCTTCAAATCTGACAATGGAATCACTTGAGCGTCGAGCACTTGCCTCTTTCAACTTGCTGCCCAGGGTCTTCCTACGTTATGTAGACAATGTGTTCTGCATGCTAGGGTGGTTGCTTGGGCTAGTTGGCAATTCATGATCAAAAATAACGTACAGCGCAAAAGACAAGGACAGCGATAGACGACATACACAGCGCTGTACCAAAACACTAGGACTTGCTGAGGAACAGGGGAAAGATGAAGGGAAAGGGCCCATTGTACTAGAAATGAAGTGAACTAGGGCGGTTGCTTGGGCTAGTTGGTAATTCATGATCAAAAATAACGTACAGCGCAAAAGACAAGGACAGCGGTAGACGACATACACAGCGCTGTACCAAAACACTAGGACTTGCTGAGGAACAGGGGAAAGATGAAGGGAAAGGGCCCATTGTACTAGAAATGAAGTGAACTAGGGTGGTTGCTTGGGCTAGTTGGTAATTCATGATCAAAAATAACGTACAGCGCAAAAGACAAGGACAGCGATAGACGACATACACAGCGCTGTGTATGTCGTCTATCGCTGTTCAGCGAGAGAAAATGTCTTCATTCCTGTCGCATTTGAATAGTATTGAGGCATCTATACAATTCACAGTCGAAGAAGAAAAAGACGGAGAGCTACCCTATCTGGACGTTCTTGTGAAACATGACTGGCATAATCTGGCATTTTCCATCTACACAAAGAGCACACACACAGGGAGGCACACACACAGTGCATTCGATGAACCAGAAGAGACCGCAGGGTGCCTCCGTTGTCAGCAGAACCAACCGCTTCTGCACAACGCCACTAAGCCTGGCTGCTGACCGACAAGACATGCACCAAAATCCCTCGGCTTGTGTGATGTCGTTTCTAAATTCGGTGTAATGTCATCTGTCTGAGCCCCCAAGACCTGACCTTGTGCTCCCAAGAAAACGTGCCACCATACCGTGCATGCTCGGTGAGAACGAGGGCTTGGCCCATGTTCTACGTAGTTATGATGTTCAGGTAGCTGCCATCCAAAAAAAATTATTTTGTTTACGGATACTGCGTTCTCAGGTTTGAGATGTTGCAGGAGTGGTTACATAAAAAAGAAGGAAACATCAAAACACAGAATTAGACACTTGCTTTACAAACTGTGCATGTGAAAGTTGTCGCAACGAACTACCAAGTTTATTCCTAGTATTTTGAAGGCGAAAAATTCAGTGCAAACCCAGGACAATCCACAAAGAAGAGACGAGACAAGCACTGGCACTGTCTCGTCTCTTCTTTGTGGGTTGCCCTGGGTTTTGCACTGAATTTTTCACCTTCAAAATACCACGTATCAACTAGCTCCAACCAAACTTTTATTGTTATTCCAAGTGTAAGTTGTGCACAGAGAAAAATAATATTTATGACAATCAAGAAAAGACTGGACTGGCACAATGTTCAAAGGATCGGACAGGTGGGCCACAGGTGTAGAATGACCAGTTAAAGAAATAGGAGCAGCAATACAAACGGATTTATGCACAATATCATGTAACATGATAAGCCAATTGCACGTTCGTCAATGTTCTAAGCAATTCAGTGATAAGACGTGGTAATGCTCTGAAGGGAAAAAGTTGCGGTTGTAACGGTTAAAAATGAATCTGATAGCTTTCCGCCGGAAGACTCGAGTTTATCTTTGTTATGTACAAGATGAAGTGACCACACAACTGACGCACATTCAGGAAGAGGCCTGACCAGCGATTTATAGGCTGTTAGCTTGCATTCTTTAGTTGCACCTTGTTCTTAAGTAACCTATTTTCTTAAACAATTTTGTGCAAATAAGGTCAATATGTTAGTGCCACTTTAAGTTAGAAGAGAATACAACACCAAGATACTTAAATTCCTGGACTTTTTCTAGTGTGTGTTCCGCATTGCCATACTTAAATTGCAAGGGTTGTTGCTTATTAGTGATGTCATTATCATCATTTTCTTGAAGTTAATCTCCATTTGCCAACGTCTGCTCAAGTCCTAAAAAGATGAAAACACATCATTTAGTAAAACCTGATCAGTGGCACTACATACATTAGAATACAATACGTAGTCATCAGCCTATAGACGAAGCTTAACTGGAGTGTTAGTAACAACTTGGACGACACCATATAACTTATAAATAACAGCGGTCCCAAAACGGAACCCTGTGGGACGCCCGAGGAAATGTGAACTGGTAATGACTGCTGGCGATTGTAGCTAACAAACTGAGTCCTAAGGCACAAATAATCTGTAATGCAGCCAAGTAATTTATCAGCATAGGAGCCAGTAAGATAGGTGCAAAGTTTAAGGAGAAGTTTCCTCTGGCATACTTTATTGAAAGCTTTGGAGTAATCAATAAAAATAGTGTCGACCTGTTCATGGTTGTTAAGTGATGAGGCAATATTGTGTGTGAATTCAATCAACAGCGGCATGTCGTTCAGTACCATAAAATGTCTTATTTTAACCTTATAGGTAGGCTTTAAATACGACCATAAGTGTTATAGAAGTAATGATCGCTTTTGTTGCTGCTGCCAGACCCAGCGTCTTCTATGCATTTTGAGTGTCTCATGTGCAATATTACGCATTGCTTAAAGATATTGTTACAATTATGTGGGGACACGGAGAGTAATCCAGGTCCCACGGATACAAAACAAATGCTAGCTGACCTTCTTGCCGGCCAGAGTACAATTAGCACTGAAGTGGCAACCCTGAATTCCAGATTCACCACATTCGACGAATGTTTAAGTAAATAAGAATTGATGGCAACTGCCGTCTCTGACGTAAACCAGCACGTGCAAGATCTCGAGCACACAGTCACTAAACTTCAGGAAACTGTGCGTAGAATTGCCCTAAAAGATGAAGATCTGGAAAATCGATTGTGATGTAACAACTTAGTAATTTATGGTCTTCCTGAACTGCCCACCAAAAGCACTGGTCAGCTGTTTAAATCAGTAACTGATCTTTTGGCAACTAAGCTGAAAGATGTGGGGCTTCTTGCTCTTGCGGTGGTTGTGTGGGGCTGTTGTGTTCTGTTGCCTGGGGCTCTATATCCCTCTCCTCCTTGCCTGGAAGGGGTGGCGGCGGGTCATAAAACACTTTCGCTCTGCTGTCATCCCGCCTATGGGACAGTCAACAGGCTTTCCCCGTTGGCCGACATTTTGGCAGGATCCGGGGCCTGCTTGCATGCACTCCGTATACTTCAGACGGGGCGGCGTCTGAAGTGCGTACATGTTCCTCTCTGCCAGCGGCGGCCCCCTTTGTTCGCTGCCGGCCGATGGTTACTTCGGCTCGGTGGGCTACCGGCCTCGGTTGGTGCGCGCACTCTTTCGTCATCTCGATGTCCTGAGGCAGCATCTTCCGATTGTGCCCCCGTCTGTTCGTCTGTCGTTTCCTTCTATTTCCACTTTTTCTGCTGTGGGGAGCACGATGGCAGGCACTGACTGAAGGATAGGCAACCTCTCAATGCTGGGTTCTTTGTTCTTTGTTCTCTCTGTCGCGGTGCGCCATTAGCGGCCACCGGCAACCATTTGGCAATGTTTTGTGTCTTAATTAGCTTCAGATTTGGACATGAATCATGGAATTTGCGGAACTTTCAAAACTAATCAACAAGGAGAAAATAAGAGATATTCGAAATTATAACGTGAAAAAGACTGAGGAAGCAGTAAAAAAATGGACGCAGCCTGAAAACAGTGAGAAGGAAACTAGGCATTGGATAAACTGAGATGTATGCACCGAAAGATAAGCAGGGTAATATCATCAGCAATCTCAAAGATACAGTAAAAAGAGCGGAAGAATTCTATACTGACCTGTACAGTACCCAAAGCAGCCACAATACCTCCATTTGTAGTACTAATGAACAGGTTACAGAGGCTCCTTCTATAACTAGTGATGAAGTTAGAAGGGCCTTGCAAGACATGAAACGGGGGAAAGCGGCAGGAGAAGATGGACTACCAGTCAATTTAATCAAAGATGGAGGA
Organism: Dermacentor albipictus; assembly: GCF_038994185.2. Lineage (NCBI taxonomy): Eukaryota > Metazoa > Arthropoda > Arachnida > Ixodida > Ixodidae > Dermacentor > Dermacentor albipictus. The sequence continues at coordinate 177,222,234 of NC_091824.1, read as the reverse complement.
GACATAATGCTTGGAAAACTGGCGGCTCTTTACACAAGTGTCTATCGACTGCAAGGGTCACAGAAAACTGGAAGAATGCGAACATTATACTAATCCACAAAAAGGGAGACGTTAAAGAATTGAAAAATTATAGGTCCATTAGCTTACTTCCAGCATTATATAAAACATTCACCAAGATAATCTCCAAGATAATCTTGCTTCAGTCAACCAAGGGAACAGGCAGGTTTCAGGAAGGGATACTCTACAATGGATCACATCCATGTCATTGACCAGGCAATCAAGAAATCTGCAGAGCACAATCAGCCTCTCTCTATAGGTTTCATAGATTACGAAAAGGCATTTGATTCAGTAGAGACATCAGCAGTCATAGAGGTATTTAGTAATGAAGGTGTACAGGACGCTTACGTAAATATTTTCGAAAGTATCTACAGATTCCACAGCTACCTTAATTCTCCACAAGAAAAGTAGAAAAATACCTATAAAGAAAAGGGTCAGACGAGGAGACACAATCTCTCCAATCCTATTCACTGTGCGCTTGAAAGCAGTATTTAAGCTATTAAACTGGGAAGGCTTAGGAGTAAGGATCAACGGCGAATATCTCAGCAACCTTCGATTTGGAGATGACATTGTCCTGTTCAGCAACACTGGGGTTGAGTTACAACATATAATTGAGGACCTTAACAGACAGAGTATAAGAGTGGGGTTGAAGATTAACATGCAGAAGACAAAGATAATGATCAATAGCCAGGCAAGGGAGCAAGTGTTCAGGATCGCCAGTCAGCCTCTAGAGTCTGTGAAGGAGTATGTCTACCTATGTCAAGTACTCACAGGAGACCCTGATCATGAGAAGGAAATTTACAGAAGAATAAAAATAGGTTGCAGTGCATTCGGCAGACATTGTCAGATCCTGACTGGAACCTTACCATTATCATTAAAAAGAAAGGTGTACAATCAATGCATTCTACCAGTGCTGACATATGGGGCAGAAATTGGAAACTGACGAAGGAGCTGGAAAACAAGTTAAGGACTGCGCAAAGAGCGATGGAACAAAGAATGTTAGGCATAACGTTATGAGACAGGAAGATAGCGATGTGGATCAGAGAGCAAACAGGGATAGCCGATATTCTAATTGACATTAAAAGAAAGGAATGTAGCTGGGCAGGTCATGTAATGCACAGGTTCGATAACCGGTAGACCATTAGGGTTACAGAATGGGTGCCAAGAGAATGGAAGTGCAGTCGAGGACAGCAGAAGACAAGGTGGGGTGATGAAATTAGAAATTCGCAGGTGCTCGCTGTAATCGGTTGGCACAAGACAGGGGTAATGGAGATTGCAAGGAGAGGCCTTTGTCCTGCAGTGGACATAAAATAGGCTGATGATGATGATGATGAATTGAAGTGGAATACATATGTGACAGCACTTTTTTGTCGATGGCAGTCAGCTTGGAAGACAAAGAAATACAGCATCCGTTTACCAGCTGTGACACACGGCTGTAGGTCTCATCTAAGCATGATGTCCCAAGCGGGAATTAACTATGCTGTACCTTCTGGAGAGTTTGAGTGTGTGTAACCAGCCTTATGGGGCTGATACTACTTACCTAACTTTGCTTAATGCAAGTCACTATTTGACTTGGTTGACAGTGAAAACACATAATCTGTGGGATATACAAACCACATCCGAATTTAAGTACGAAATGACAACTGCTCGAGGTCTCATTATAGGAAATAGCATATATACAAAGTGATGAAGATATCCTCCATAATATCTTACCTGAAGTTCCTTTGGTATGTACACCACTCCTCAGGCATGCACACTGCCACTCCCCAGGGGCTTTCAGCCTCTATGTGTGACAAGTATTGTTTTTTCCGATATTGTTTAAGTACAGAAGTGGGGGGAAGGTTGAACGAAAAATTCCAGCAGAACCCATCTCCCAATTGAGTGTCAACATTACTGCAATTCGCATTGAAACAGTAGTGGCATACCGTATTACCACCACTGCAACGAGTTGTGTACAATGCATGTATGCAGCCAGGCTACAGTGTTCTAGATTAGAGTGTACAGTTGTTATGGTGCACTGTAGCCAGGCTCTTTTCTCGTGCTTCCCTCTGTACACGCTGCACCATCTAGTAGAGCCATGGTAAAGTTCACGTAAGGTGCATGTTTGAATATACAATTGAACCCAGCTATATCAAACTCGAAGAGGATCGGTAAACAGTTCGATATATCGACAATTTCAAATGTAAAATATGCCTATACAAAGCTTATCTGAAAATTTCATTCATCACGAACAGTCTCCTAAGATCATGAAGAGCAGCAATTTACCAATCTGTTTCTCCAAGACCACATTGAAGCACAAAAGAGAACTTCCTTTATTTGTGTTTTTTGCAGACGAATGTTGCAAGTGTCACTCGCGCTGCAGATTTTTCTTTGATAAACTGATTGCAACGCTAACCCTAAAAGCCCGTGTTGCCCGGACGCAAGACTGCAGTGAACCTTGCACACGTCTAGGTAAGTGTTTGTTGTGCATTCTTATTTAGAATATGGTAGAAATGTATGCAGCACAGAATCAAACCAGTCCATATGTGCCATGCCATCATCTGCGCACATTTACTGCAAATCGTGCGTGAGCGTGCCTGGCTGCATGTCCATAACAATAAGCTGTTCAAACGGCTGATCATCATGCCTCAGGAACAAGTCAACCAGGTAGACGCTGTTAGATTCGAAAGTGGATTTCAGCCTTCAGAACACTGTTCTATTCTTGCTGACACAAGTCTATTCACGCTGACATATCCCTGCGAAAAAGAATGAAATGCGTTCAGCGCAGACTGTGGGCACGTGGATTGCAGAGAGTCTTGCACTCGCTTTGCGATAGTCTTTTCACGAAGGGTGGATGTGGTTGTGCAGTGGTCTTATTAACTGCAAACTGTAATGTAAATATCTGTCCAAGTGGGGGTGGGGATCAGGTTCATTTTGGCCACTCGCAGAACTCTAAAATGCTGTTCGTGAAATCTGTACAAGACAAATCCAGTGGTGCCAACATCTCCAGTTTGGCATCCCATGCCCAGAACCACTAAGTGCCATCCACGCTTTCTTGTGGAATCCACTTGTCAGATGGGAAGGCCTTTTGCGGTCTTGAAACAGTGTAGTGATCCACTTTGTGATAACAAATGGCCGCAGGTATTATTCACACAGACGACACTCTTTCTGCTATCAACATGCTTCACCGCATTGCAGATCTGTATAACAGTGGAGCTTACTAAGGCAAATCCACCCGTTATAGAGTGCAAGTAAGACCCAATTGCTGTACGAACCATCCATATTTCAAGGCACACCTTGCTCATTTTTATTGCTATCCTTGAGATTCAGTGTCTTCTTTCACAGCATCTGTCAAAACAGCACCGTTTCGTCAACATGGATATTTCTGATGAAGCGAGAAGTGATTGTGAGTCTGTTAAGAGAAATGCACTTGCAGGGGAGCAGCATGGCACAGAGCTCGATGTATTGAATGTGACAGTGAATGGGAGTTCGATATAAATGCATAGCATGGTGCTATACTTTTACATAGGATTTCCAAGGGGATAGTACAACAAATTAATTAAAGCAATAATTCTGTAAATCTAAGTTTAATATATCCGGAATCGACTGTATATTCAGACAAGATTGCCTGAATATATTATGTAGGTTATATTCTGCCCAGACTCGGTGGCTTTTAAAATTATTTCTCACGCAAAAGTGTCAAAGGGCCCATTGAGTGAAAAAGCCAATGGCCTCAGTAGCAACAAAACTTCCCATTAGCAGCGAAGCCACGTCACATGCATGTGAGGCGCGCTCGTCGCCCTGGCTCATGCTTGCTGACTCAGGCCTCCATGGAGCATAGCAGGCGAAAGGGAACACATGCTTGCATGGATTTTCGCGAGGGGAGAGGGCATCACTGCAAGATCGTGTCACCTTCGCTCTCAGAAGCCTGTGTTATTCACGTGTTCCTTGTCCGTGCAAGCTTTTGCCTGTGTTCTAAGTGCGCCTTGGTAAAGCCAAAGCAAAATGTGCCAAGTGTCTCAACGCACTCGCTTGCCTGCAAGGGCTTCATTACTGAACAGTGGCCCCCACCCAATGGCACATACTTACCAATGCGCACCGACCCAAGTTGGCATGAAAGATGTTTACTGAAGAGGGCCACATGCCCGGTGGCACAAACCCAGCGAGTTGAGTTGGCACGAAAGACGTTCTTCGAGCAGTGGCGCAAGTTGGTTAACGGTTGGGTTCAAACCTAGTTCCCTCAGCACTGCAACCTGGTACTCTACCCATTATACCATAGACTACTCAGTGACCCAAGTTAGTGCGAAAGCAGTTAGAAACAGTCCCTGCAAAATGCGTGAAGAATGTTAAGAATGCCAATTGCATTAACAAATCTTTATTTGATGAAAATGTGTGGACTGCGCACTTTATTGCAGGTTCCCCTGCAGTAACGAAGGTGCCCTGTAAAAAGCGACCATCCCAGTCAAGACAATGACAGCAAGAAATGCAATCAATGAAAAGCAAGGTAAGCAATGTAGGTCAAATTTGCAAGCTTGCAAAACTTCAGCGATGACAGAGAGCAGCACGACTATGTCCCTGGAGCAGCACTTCGTAGGAAACTGGCTGTCCAGACCCACACACTTGCAGGGATCGCAGTATACATCACACCGACCCTAACTGTAACAAAAACTTTCTGTGTGGTGTTGACTCAGGATGTGGTGCCAAGTAACCTAAAGCCCTTCTTCAGGTATTTGAAGAAACTCTTCAACACGCTCTTGGGTTGGGATATCGTAGGGCACACATAGCACAGTTTCCACTGTTGACATGATGCAGCATACATATCGTTACGTGAAGGACGAGTCAGTAAGATGAGCAACTATTTACAGGTTATATTTACAACAATGGTTGCAGCGCTGACCAGTTAGATTCACAGCGCGAGCCCAGTTCGTTCTTCCTCCTCTTTTCTGAAATGATGGCACCCACACGCCTCGTTCAAACAAACATATACAGCGAAAGCTCATTAATTCGAACTTCAATAATTCGAATTTATGGATAATTCGAACTGTACGATTTGGTCCGGCCAAGCTCCACAGAAGTCTATGTATAAAAAAGTTTGTTAATTCGAACGCGAGAAGGTTCCCTCACGGATAATTCGAACTACGCTCGCCTGGCACACGGCCATACAAACGCGCCTACTGCCTACACACAAGGCTGTATTGCCGCCGAAATGGAGAGAACGGCGAGAGAAGGCAAAATCGGAAAAAAATCTAACTGACGCGGGGTCGGCCAGAAGGCAGCGGCGGCTGCCGCCTCTCCATTCTACGCAACCTCCGAGACTTCTAGCCCGTTGCGAATCTCGGAGGCTTTGCAAATCTTGTACAGCTGATAATGTGCGGAGGTGGCACGGCAAGCGCCAAAACACAGCGAAACAAGTACGTCGCAGCTGCGCTTGCAATCAAGAACCAACGAATCAGGGCCTTCGCCATATGCACATGTTCAGCGTCTTTGTCTCGGCTGTCTTCATCAGCTGTGCACCTCTGTTTTCAGCTTAGGAGGTATCGGCCGTCGCGATTCATTGTGATGGTGTTAAGCCTCGGCTAACGTTCGTTTCGGTGGACATCGGTGGTGTGGCACAATCGGACCCAGAGCTTCGACTTGATCACTTTCTGACACGCCAAATTTCTGACATGCCCTACTGCTTCCAAATTGCAGTGTACTGTTGCTCTCCTTCACTTTCGTTAGTTCGAACTTTCGTTAATTCGAACTGAAGCAGCTTCCCCTTGCGGTTCGAATTAACGAGCTTTTACTGTACCACACACGTGTAGCATAATCCCCTGGCGGCAGCAACGATGTCCCGGAGCGTCTAAATGTCATCACTGGGAAAGCGATACTGCTTCAGTCGTGTAACGTGCATGATATCACTGGACTGGGAAGGAGATGGGGCTTCCCGGAGCGTCTAAATGTCATCACTGGGAAAGTGATATTGCTTCAGTCGTGTAACGTGCATGATATCACTGGACTGGGAAGGAGATGGGGCTTCCCGGAGCGTCTAAATGTCATCACTGGGAAAGCGATACTGCTTCAGTCGTGTAACGTGCATGATATCACTGGACTGGGAAGGAGATGGGGCTTCCCGGAGCGTCTAAATGTCATCACTGGGAAAGCGATACTGCTTCAGTCGTGTAACGTGCATGATATCACTGGACTGGGAAGGAGATGGGGCTTCCCGGAGCGTCTAAATGTCATCACTGGGAAAGTGATATTGCTTCAGTCGTGTAACGTGCATGATATCATTGGACTGGGAAGGAGATGGGGCTTCCCGGAGCGTCTAAATGTCATCACTGGGAAAGCGATACTGCTTCAGTCGTGTAACGTGCATGATATCACTGGACTGGGAAGGAGATGGGGCTTCCCGGAGCGTCTAAATGTCATCACTGGGAAAGCGATACTGCTTCAGTCGTGTAACGTGCATGATATCACTGGACTGGGAAGGAGATGGGGCTTCCCGGAGCGTCTAAATGTCATCACTGGGAAAGCGATACTGCTTCAGTCGTGTAACGTGCATGATATCACTGGACTGGGAAGGAGATGGGGCTTCCCGGAGCGTCTAAATGTCATCACTGGGAAAGTGATATTGCTTCAGTCGTGTAACGTGCATGATATCACTGGACTGGGAAGGAGATGGGGCTTCCCGGAGCGTCTAAATGTCATCACTGGGAAAGCGATACTGCTTCAGTCGTGTAACGTGCATGATATCACTGGACTGGGAAGGAGATGGGGCTTCCCGGAGCGTCTAAATGTCATCACTGGGAAAGCGATACTGCTTCAGTCGTGTAACGTGCATGATATCACTGGACTGGGAAGGAGATGGGGCTTCCCGGAGCGTCTAAATGTCATCACTGGGAAAGTGATATTGCTTCAGTCGTGTAACGTGCATGATATCACTGGACTGGGAAGGAGATGGGGCTTCAGGGGCAATCTCGTAGGTGAAGGGAGTCACGGCACGAAGCACTCGGTATGGGCCTGTGTAACGAGACAGCAGTTTTTCGGACAGGCCGACCTGACACGACAGAGACCATAGAAGCACCAAAGAACCAGGCCAGAAGTGCACGTCTGGGTGTCGCCGGTTGTACAAATGCCTTTGACTCTCTTGGGATTTCAGAAGGTGGTCACCGGCAATTTCCCTTGCGTGGGCACAGTGGGCGATGGCGTCAAGTGCATATTCACTGGTCGGTGCTGCGTGAACAGGGAGGGTTGTGTCAAGGGGCAGTGCTGGTTCTCGGCTGAACAGAAGGAAAAATGGGGAATAACCGACTGTGTTGTGGCGTGAGGAATTATAAGCAAATGTGACAAATAGTAGAGCGAGGTCCCAGTCAGTGTGGTCTGAAGAAACATATTTCTCGAGCATGTCTGTGAGAGTGTGATTGAGACGCTCCGTGAGGCTATTCGTTTGTGGATGGTAAGACGTGGATAGCTTGTGCCTCGTGGCACAGGACCGCAGGATGTCCACGATAACTTTTGATAGGAATGTCCGGCCACGGTCTGTGAGAAGTTGTCACATAGAAGAAAATTGGCGGCATCTGTGGCGCGGCTTGTAGGAAGCGCTTGGGTGATGGCGTAGTGCATGGCGTAATCCACGGCCACAGCGATCCACCTGTTCCCAGAGGTAGAAAGAGGAAAAGGGCCAAGTAAGTCAAAACCAACCCGAAAGAATGGTTCTGCAGGAATGTCAAGTGGTTGAAGGCACCCAGTAGGGAGCGTCGATGGTATCTTGCATCGCTGGCATTTCTCACATGCAGCTACGTACCTTCTAACAGAGCGAGCAAGCCCTGGCCAAAAGAAGTGTCAGCGGATCCAGTCGTTGGTTCGTGACACACCCAGGTTATCGGCAGTGGGGAGGTCATGAAGTTCATGGAGAACAGCCGAGCAAAGGTGTTTAGGGATCACAAGGAGTAATGCAGGCCCGTCGGGGTGAACGTTGTGGCGGTAGAGTATGCCATCTTGAAGTGTGAATAAGCTAAGGGAACTGCTGGGAAGTGACGATTCCAGGTGGTCAATGACGATATGCAAGGACAGGTCACAGTGTTGCTCGTCAGCGACATGGAGCAGTGGAAAAACGGAGAGAACACAGCCGGCGGTGTCAGTATCAGACGTAGAGGTCGCGTCTTATACTGGGTAGCAAGAGAGGCAATCTGCATCCTGGTGTTTGCGTCGTGACTTGTAAGCCACTTTGTAGGGATATTCTTGTAGTCGGAGGGCCCAATGACCGAGCCGGCCAATAGGATCCTTGAGCGACGAAAGTCAACAGAGCGCATGATGGTCTGTGATTACTGAGAAGGGCTTGCCATATCAATATGGGCGGAATTTTAAGACAGCCCAGACAAGAGCAAGACATTTGCACTTGGTAATCGAATAGTTGCGCTCGGTAGTTGTCAGGAGCCGGCTAGTGTAGGCTATAACGCGCTCATGTGCCAGTTGGCGTTGCGATAAGACCGCACCAATCCCATAACCACTTACATCAGTCCTGACCTCTGTAAGTGCGGACGGGTCAAAGTGGGCCAAGACCGGTGGATTGGTGAGAACCGTGATAACGCGTGAAAATGCGGCAGCATGAGGGGAACCCCACGTAAAATGCATGTCCTTCTTCAGAAGTTCAGTGAGTGGTTGAGCGATTGCTGCGAAATCTTTCACGAACTGTTGGAAATAAGAACAGAGCCTCACAATACACCGGACGTCTTTGACAGACTAAGGTACAGGAACAGCCATTACTGCTCGAACCTTCTCCGGGTCGGGTTGTAGTCCGGAAGCATCGACGAGATGGGCTACCACTGTAATCTTTCGGCGCCCGAAGTGGCACTTCGATGAGTTTAATTGGTGCCCAGCCTTGGGAAGACGTCAAGGATAGCTGCGACGCGCTCAAGGTGCGTCTCAAATGTAGGAGAAAACACAAGGACGTCGTCGAGATAACAAAGGCAAGTTGCTATTTGAAACCTTAAAGCAAAGAGTCTATCATCCGTTCGAAAGTGGCAGGGGCATTGCATAAACCGAACGGCATAAACTTGAATTGGTAGAGGCAATTTGGAGTGACGAAAGCGGTCTTTTCTTGGTCTTGCTCACAGACGGAAATCTGCCAATAACCAGATCGAAGGTCGATAGATGAAAAGTATTCACACCGTGAAGACAATCAAGAGCGTCGTCGATTCGTGGTAAAGGGTTAACCTCCTCTTTAGTAATTCGGTTTAAGTGGCGGTAATCAACACAGAAACGCCACATGCCACCTTTCTTTCTGACGAGCACGATCGGCGACACCCAAGGACTCGACGAGGGCTCAACAATGCCTCTGGCGAGCATCTTGTTTACTTCCTGCTGAATAACTTGCCGCTCTGTCGTGGACATGCGATACGGTCGGCGGTGAATGGGAACAGCATCACCAATATTGACCCGATGCTTAACAAGGGACGTCTGACCAAGTGGTCAATTGGCAGTGTCAAAGATGTCGCGGTAGGAAAGCAAAAGGCGATACAGGGTGGCTGCTTGGTCAGATGCAAGGTCGGAGCGACCATGGGACGTAATGGGCCATTGAGGTTCAAGGTATCCTACAGGTAATCAGGAGGATCTGGAGACGTGTCGGCTGCAAAAGAAGTGACGTGGTCATCTGTCACTGACCGGAGCATGGCCACCACTATGCCTTTGGGTAGCACTTGCTTCATCAAGCCAAAATTTATAACGGGGAGACACACCCGATTAGCGGCAAGGGTTACAACGAAGTGTGGCAGAGATGTCGCGCGCCAGGAAGACGTCACGAACAGGTACGACAACATAGTCGCCATCAGGCACAGTTTGCGTTGAGGCCAATTCGACGAAGGTTAGGGCTATTGGGGGTAAGCAAACGAATGCTGTAGTGCAGAGGGTGTACGGTTGTTTGGGGCGAAGGTCTGAAAGAAGAGGAAGCTCGAGGCACAGCGTACCGGTGGAACAGTCAATGAGGGCAGAATGTGTCGTCAGTAAGTCGATCCCGAAGATTAGGTCATGAGGGCAACTGGTCCGCATGGTGAACAGGACTGGAACTTGGCGGCCAGCAATTCCTATGCGTGCAGTGCACATACCCCTGATGGCAACAGTGGTGCCATTGGCGATGCATACGGCTCGAGTGATGGCAGGCATAAGAACTTTTTTGAGGCGACAACATAAGTTAGCGCTCATTATGGACACTTGGGCTCCAGTATCAATTAATGCCGTCAACGGAACACCATCTACGTCTACTTCAATTAGGTTCGTGTTGGTGAGGAGTGTCAATGGAGGATTCGGACAGGACGAACGTGATGCCGCACTACCTCCAAGAGCTGCGTGGCCTGGTTTTACGTTCATTGGTTTGGCGAGAAAAGCAGCGAGGCTGGGTTGACGGGGAGCGAGGGCAGTGAGGCGACGGCGATCGCAAGGAGGAGCGGCTGTCAGGGGCATCAGAAGTAGGGTACAGAGGGTGAGGTGAATAACGGCAAGCGTCTGCGGAAGGAGCAGGAAATGAGCTCCAGTATGGCGGCATCCAGATGGTGTGGCAGTGGCAGGATACATGACCAACGCAGTAGCAGTAGAAGCAGATCGGTTTGTCGTCTGGGGTTTACCATTCAGCAGGACCGCATGGTCTGGGAGTGAAATACTGGTCATTACAGGTTGTGGACATGGGAATGGGTGCCGAATCAGGCCGGGAGACAGGCGGGTTAGCCATTTATGTAAAAAAAAAATAAGGAAAGAAGAAGAAAAAAGGCAGCATCCATCAACTACTGAAAGGTGGCAGGTACAGAACAGAGGCCAAGGGGGAGGACCTTAAGCTTGTCCAGTGTTACAAAGGCTGTTTTTCTATCGTGTTCATCAACTTGTAGTTGCCAGTACCCCATCTTGAGATCTGATGAACAAAAAAACTTGGCATTGCGTAGATGATCTACTTCACCAACACTGTGGAGCAATGGATAAAAAGGCACAAAGACACCTCAATATTTATGTCACTTGATGCAAATATAGTGTGATGTTTTCAGATGTGATTCTTGTTAAATGACATTCTCTTTCATGCATAACTTTGTCCAATTTATAACCCTGTCAAGTGAGCACAAAAATTGCAACTGGTTTTCTAGTGTACAACATTGCTTAATGCCATTATTTTGGATGGTGGTACTGTACACCATTATTTATTTCATTATGTGCTGTAATGATGACAGGCCTCAAATTGATTGAAGGCCTATTACCAGGTAAAACTGTTTTATAGTTTTCACCAAGGTAAGTTGTTTACACCTTGGCATACTGTGATATTGGAATAGCTGGAACAAAATGATGCTAACTTTTCTTGCACAGCCAACAAAGAAGCACAAAGCAGTGGCATGAAATTACTACAGTTTGCACGAGTGCTGTATCAGCCTTCACCTTGCGCAGCAGATTCTCAAGGTGGTGCCGCCCCTGCAGTGTGCGCAGCCCTGGAGTATTTGGGCTTGACACGTTCACCACCAGGTAATCAGCCAGGTCAGCAAAGCGGTGAACACCTGCCACGTAGTCGGCAGCTGCGTTTGAACTTTCCTTGTTGCGACCCAGGTTGACACCCACTGGGCCGCGCCACGCAGCACGGCTGCTATGCAGGGAAGACCACACCTGCTCATGGCCCACACTGTTGAAGCCGTACCTGGGCAGAAACGGGATAAAATTTCTGCACATCAAGCTCCTTCACTAAGTGCTAATGTTCATTTTTACTTATCATGATTGCAAAGCACACGCTTAATAGCAGATTCTAGTTTCCTTTGACTGCCGCATTGCCAGTTTATAACTGTTTCACATTTGAGATGGTCTCAATTAGAAGCCTTTGCTACTAGACACTTATGACTTCATACAGGTCATTCTCTAAATGCCACTCACCCTTGTGTGACATTTCCAACCACACAATTACTACACCTGACATCATAAGGGCTCCCCCAACAAGGAACACAAGAAAAGCACAGGCTGCTCCAGCTTCTGGACTTTTCCTTGCATATTGGTGTCATTCACAGACTCTAGAAAATAATGACTGGTGCCTGACCTGTGCTCTTTGCCGCATTCTGTTCCCTTTCTGGCCAAGAATCCACAAATAATAACTGCTTTATTGAGACAATTGATGTACACATGCTAAAGTTTAAAGACGCACGTTCGCATGTGGGAGAAGCTGGACATAATGTCATTTGCAGGCTTGCGTGAATATTCGAAAATTCTAAATACCAGTCGAATATTATGTTTTTATGACTTGTATTTGATCAAAAAATCAAGTACCATATTTTCCGTTCTATAAGTCGCACATTTGTATAAGTTGCACCTGCCTCAAAACAGCAGTTCTTCCAAAAAATGAAATGTATATAAGTCGCACCAGTGTATAAGACACGAGTTTATTCGGTAAGCCATTTAAAAAATACTATACAGTGAAATTTCACTTCGTGAACGTGGGCCATGCACAAGTGTGTTGGTGCCATTACTACAGAACTGCGACAGCAGTGATATGGACACTCCAGGCGCATTTCTGCCGTCGTGGTCGCCATGATGTTCCGTATAAAGTCCAAGGGCATTAACATCGTCCTTGCACGCCATATGCTGTCATGTGCAAGTGAAAGTGTGCGACAGTGAGCCAAATCACGCACAAGGGAGGAAAGCGGGAAGGCAGCACGGGAGGCTTGTATTCTGGCAGCAACTTTTTAGTTTGCGCAGCATCGCATACCGCATCTTGAAAGCGATCTGCAGATGCGACGACTTTGGTATTGGTCGATTCGTGGTCGGCATGCCACCGCTTGCGTTGCTGCTTCATGCTTGCGCAGCTCTCGGAAACTCAATCACGAGAAGACCACGGTTTCTCTATAGTGCACACACAACCCGTAAGAAATGCCAGAGGAGGTCAACCCAGTGCGCTTTGTGTGGCCATAGCATCCAATGCAGTTTTGATGGCATTTTTTTCAGAGAAAAAGAAGTATATAAGTCGCACCATTCTATAAAATTCAGCGACAAAAAAAAGATTCTGAAAAACACCGTGAAACATACACTGGAAAATATGGTATATGATTTTCAAAGATGACGAGGATGATGCTGATGTGCTGTAGGTTTTTCTGTTTGAATGGACAGACAGCATCAACAGAATTAATGCATAAGGTTTCCACTCTTGTGCTTCCTTTGGCACAGGCACAGCACAATTTTCTGCTAAAATGCCAATTTCGAGCAGAATGGTGCAGCTATCCCATCACTTCTCTGTGTGCCTAGCTCTGGCAAACACTGGTTTATTCAAAGGGCTGGCATACCTGTTGACCACCGCAAGATCTTCAGTGAGCCGAAACACACGTGGCCGGGGGTTTCCAGGCTGTGGCAGTGGGGTCACTGAGCCAACCTCAACAAAGCCAAAGCCCCAGTCATGGGCACCAGGCACACCTTCTGCATGCTTGTCAAAGCCTGCTGCCAGACCTATTGGGTTGGAGAACTGCAGGCCAAAGAGCTCTGTGTGCTGCAAGGAATGTGCAGCAGCACTGCCTCAAGGCAACACTTCACATTCAGGGTTTCTTCACTCAGCATCCAGTACTTTGCATAACCAATTAGCTATGAAAGCATATATACTAAAATACAAATAATAATCAGTCTTTTTTTCTAAGTGGATTATATTTAGCAATACCTTTTGGTCAATGCTGGTGATTACATTTTCCCGTGGACATAAAAGAATTTTCCTTGTGAAATTAACTCACAACTTGTCTTTGTTAAAAACAAACTCTAATCCTTTCATACGAAAGATGTGTTCATGAACACAGAAACACTTCATCACAAGAGCAGCAAATAACAAAATGGCTTTATGCATAGATTCAGCAAAAACAAAACTTGACAGCTGCACTACCTGCGTCATTCAGGTTCTTCCGTACACATGGATATCTTTGACATTCATGAACATTTATGGTAAACAAAAGTTCAAACAATTATTAACATTGTATTAAACACCATGCAAGTGGGTGGCCTAAAACAATTCAGCAGCGACACTTAAGACTGCTTACATGTGGGAATGCGAAACCATTATAATCGCTTAGGTGAAATGTTTTCGAATGAAGTTTTCGACATGCATTAAAGTTCTTTCTGCTGAATCGGTGTGTGTGTTTGCGTATACATTGGCCACAGGCTGGAAACATTCGGTCTATTTTGCTGCAGAACGATGAATTTTCGTTTATGCCTGATGGTAGGTCTGTCGCAACTATGTCGTCTTTTTTTGTGTTCCTTGGCTTCGTCCTCCCAGGCATGCTTCTGTGGGCGACCATATTTCACAGCTGCCTCTCAGGTAGATGCTTCAAAGTGCATTGCAGTAGACACAGCACCGATGAAATCCGAAGAGCAAGTGACGCGCGGGAGGCAGTGATGTGACGTGTGCAATGACACACGCACTAGGCACAACTTTAGTCAACCATAATTGTAGAGCCACCGTAGCGCCAAGGAAGCGTGCTCGTCTCGCATCCTGGAGGCACGGGTTCTATTCCTATCCAGACCGAAATGTACCAAATTTTCTTTTCAATTATATTAATTGACTTTGTTTACAGAAATCTCCCGGACAAATCTGATGTCAATCCGAGCATTTTTTATGTGTTTTTATCAGTTGAACCGTCGGCCATTTTTCGGTCAGCTGCCACTGACAACACCAAATTTGCATGTAATGAGGCATATAATGCTTTTGCAATAAACTCAGCTACCAACACGTGTGAATGAAGGCCTGTGACATATAAACGCTTTTGTGATATATGGCAAGTAATATCACAAGTGATATTTATATGCATGTAAAGCATTGACGCCAGCTGCAACCTATGTATAGGCTCCGGAAAGTAGGCCTGTCTTTGGCACAACCTGTCCCATCTGCCCTTGTTCAGCTGCCCTTGCAGATCTAGCGCACCTCTTATGGAATTGCCCCAGACTGTACTCAAGGTGCCACTACCTGTAAAAAAAGGGGCTACACCAAAGCTGTCCACATGACTGTCAGCTATGGATCTATGGTCCGCACCTTAGATCCTTACATGCCATCGGATATAACCAACTATACACATATTGTACTGAAGGCACTGGGCAGTGGGCATAGTGCTTGTGAAAGAGAAGACGACGAGAATGGCTGGCTTCCCCGTTTCGCCATAGTACCGACCTGTTTAAGCCTAGCGCTACAACCTAGAACTAGTGCTGCTAGGCAAACACCCCCGTTGTGTTATATATAAATTGCATGTACAAAATGTTTTATGCCACAGGGCAGTTTCGAATAAAAATAAATGCAACCAAGGAAACCAGGAGACAACAGGCTGGCACAAGCTACATCCAACGGTATGCAGACTAAGTCAGCGTTTTGCACATAATTATTCATGGGGATTATATGCACTTCTCTTTTGACAGCACAGTGTGGCTAAACAGTAGCCTGATCAGCATGTTCATTCGTGACACCGGCAACTATCACCTGTTGAGGAAGGTGCAGTCATAGAAATCTCTTGATGCCCTGAAATCTCTTGAAACTGCCCTGATGCCACAGGGCAGTTTCGAATAAAAATAAATGCAACCAAGGAAACCAGGAGACAACAGGCTGGCACAAGCTACATCCAACGATATGCAGACTAAGTCAGCGTTTTGCACAAAATTATTCATGGGGATTATATGCACTCCGCTTTTGACAGCACAGTGTGGCTAAACAGTAGCCTGATCAGCATGTTCATTCGTGACACCGGCAACTATCACCTGTTGAGGAAGGTGCAGTCATAGAAATCTCTTGATGCTATCCAAAATCTAAACTGGTTGAAATTATTTTATTTCAACAAGATAGTTAAAGGAGAACTAGGCAAAAGGTGGCTAGAGGCAGCTTGAGGAAGCTCTGGGGCCTGTACACAAAGCAATGTGCACAGGAATTTATGCATAGCAAGCATGCACATGTTTCAAGTAATGGAGGAAGAACAATGAAAAGTATGTGTGCTTGCATGTGCATGTATGTGTGTGTACAGAGTGTTACATAAATAGAAGCACCAGGTATAGGTGACCATTTGTGCTAAAATGTAGGCTTGTTCGCAATAAAATTTTAGTTCATTATCACATTTGCAAGCATTAATTGCCAGTTTTGTCCAGAATGGCTATGCTACTTTGAGCATATTGATTCTGCTGCAGTAACACAGTGGCACCATCTGTCACAGCTATGGTAAACACTGTGTTTTCATCGTAGCCATGACATATGGCATCACCATTTTGTTGCAGCTAAATAGAAAACTTTTGAGTGGTGATGCTGCCATAAACACCTATTTCAGATTTGTGAACAAAACTGGTACGTAATGCTCACAAATGCGAGCTCATAGTACTTAACTAAACTCACTTCAACATGCTATCCCAGTGCAAAACACTGAACGTGAACAAGCCAGCAGTTTATCAAGAAGAATCGTGTAGTATACCTGATGCTCCTATAGCAAGGGGGCGATGGGCTGATGATGGGAAGGGGGGTGATAAGCTCAAGGGGTGATGAGCACTCAAGCTGTTCTTGTGCGGCCATCCTCTTTACCAAAGCAAAAAGCACATTAAACAAATAAAACTCCTTATCATCCGCAATAGATGCATTTTCTGCCCATATCATCACACTGACTGAGACATGGGTTCATGAAAACATTCAAGACATGAAAATCTTCCAAGATGCATTGCATTTTTTAAATTTATTGTTGTGACAGAGATGCGCGCCAAGGTGGCAGCGTTCTCCTCGCTATCTCTAAAGATTTTCTATCATCGCGCATTGACGTCAACACTAACGTAGAAATCATGATCGGCAGCAGCAGCAGCAGCAGCAGCAGCATGGTTACGCCCACTGCAGGGCAAAGGCCTCTCCCATACTTCTCCAACTACCCTGATCATGTACTAATTGTAGCCATGTCGTCCCTGCAAACTTTTTAATCTCATCCACCCACTTGACTTTCTGCCACCCCCTGCTATGTTTTCCTTCCCTTAGAATCCAGTCTGTAACCCTTAATGACCATCGGTTATCTTCCCTCCTCATTACATGTCCTGCCCATGCCCATTTCTTTTTCTTGATTTCAACTAAGATGTCATTACCTCGCGTTTGTTCCCTAACCCAATCTGCTCTTTTCTTATCCCTTAATGTTACACCCATCATTCTTCTTTCTATAGCTTGTTGCATCGTCATCAATTTAAGTAGAACCCTTTTCGTAAGCCTCCAGGTTTCTGCCCCGTACGTGAGTACTGGTAAGACACAGCTGTTATACACTTTTCTCTTGAGCGATAATGGCAACCTGCTGTTCATAATCTGGGAATGCCTGCCAAACGCACTCCAGACCATTCTTACTCTTCTGATTACATCTCAGTCTCATGATCCAGATCCACAGTCACTACCTGCCCTAAGTAGATGTATTCCTTTACCACTTCCAGTGCCTCGCTACTTATCGTAAACTGCTGTTCTCTTCCGAGACTGTTAAACATTACTTTAGTTTTCTGCAGATTAATTTTTAGACCCACCTTTCTGCTTTGCCTCTCCAGGTCAGTGAGCATGCATTGCAATTGGTCCCCTGAGTTACTAAGCAAGGCAATACCATCAGCGAATCGCAACTTACTAAGGTATTCTCCATTAACTCTTATCCTCAATTCTTCTCAATCCAGGTCTCTGAATACCTCCTGTAAACACTCTGTGAATGGTATTGGACAGATTGTATCTCCCTGCCTGGCGCCTTTCTTTATTGGGATTTTGTTGCTTCCTTTATGGAGGACTATGGTGGCTGTGGAGCTGCTATAGAAATCTTTCAGTATTTTTACATACGGCTCGTCTACACCCTGATTCCGTAATGCCTCCATGACTGCTCAGGTTTCGACTGAATCAAACGCTTTCTCGTAGTCGATGAAAGCTATATATAAGGGTTGGTTATATTCCGCACATTTGTCTATCACTTGATTGATACTGTGAATATTGTATATTGTTGAGTAGCCTTTACGGAATGCTGCCTGGTCCTTTGGTTGATAGAAGTCTAAGGTGTTCCCGATTCTATTTGCGATTGCCTTAGTAAATACTTTGCCGGCAGCGGACAGTAAGCTGATCGGTCTATAATTTTTCAAGTCTTTGGCGTCCCCTTTCTTATGGATTAGGATTATATTAGCGTTCTTCCAAGATTCCAGTATGCCCGAGGTCTTGAAGCATTGCGTATAAAGGGTGGCCAGTTTTTCTAGAACAATCTGCCCACCATCCTTCAACAAATCTGCTGTTACCTGATCCTCCCCAGCCTCCTTCCCCCACGGATTTCTTTACTTCTTCTGGCGTTATTTGTGGGATTTCAAATTCCTCTTGACTACACTCTCTTCCATTATTGTCGTGGGTGCCACTGGTACTGTATGAATCTCTATAGAGCTCCTCAGCCACTTGAACTATCTCATCCATATTAGTAATGATATTGCCGGCTTTGTCTCTTAATGCATACATCTGATTCTTCGCAATTCCTAATTTCTTCTTCACTGCTTTTAGGCTTCCTCGGTTCCTAAGAGCATGTTCAATTCTATCCATATTATACTTCCTTATGTAAGCTGTCTTACGCTTGTTGATTAACTTTGAAAGTTCTGCCATTTCTATTCTAGCTGTAGGGTTAGAGAGCTTCATCCATTGGCGTTTCTTGACCAGATCTTTCGTCTCCTGCGATAGCTTACTGGTATCCTGTCTAACGGAGTTACCACCGATTTCCATTGCACACTCCTTAATGATGCCCATAAGATTGTCGTTCATTGTTTCAACACTAAGGTCCTCTTCCTGAGTTAAAGCCGAATACCAGTTCTGCAGCTTGATCCGGAATTCCTCTATTTTCCCTCTTACCGCTAACTCATTGATCAGCTTCTTATTTACCAGTTTCTTCCGTTCCCTCCTCAAGTCTAGGCTAATTCGAGTTCTTACCATCCTATGGTCACTGCAGCGCACCTTGCCGAGCACGTCCACATCTTGTATGATGCCAGAGTTAGCGCAGAGTATAAAGTCTATTTCATTTCTAGTCTCGTCATTCCGGATCCTCCATGTCAACTTTCGGCTATCCCGCTTGTGGAAGAAGATATTCATTGTCCACATATTATTCTGTTCTGCAAAGTCTACTAATAACTCTCCCCTGCTATTCCTAGTGCCTATGCCATATTCCCCCACCGCCTTGTTTCCAGCCTGCTTCTTGCCTACCTTGGCATCGAAGTCGCCCATCAGTATAGTGTATTTTGTTTTGACTTTACCCATCCCCGATTCCACGTCTTCATAGAAGCTTTCGACTTCCTGGTCACCATGACTGGATGTAGGGGCGTAGACCTGTACGACCTTCAATCTGTACCTCTTAAGTTTCACAACAAGACCTGCCACCCTCTCGTTATTGCTATAGAATTCCTGTATCTTACCAGCTATATCCTTATTAATCAGGAATCCGAATCCTAGTTCTCGTCTCTCCACTAAGCCACGGCAGCACAGGACGTGCCCGGTTTTTAGCACTGCATATGCTTCATTTGTCCTCCTAACTTCACTGAGCCCTATTATATCTCATTACGGCCCTCTAATTCCTCCAATAACACTGCTAGACTCACCTAACTAGATAACGTTCTAGTGTTAAACGTTGCCAGGTTCAGATTCCAATGGCGGCATGTCCAGAAATCATCATGGTATCTTTAATAATTTGCCACCAAAAATTGTCATTGGCATTTGTTATTATCTACCCACATACAATAATATGTTTGCCCCGGAACTTCATGAGAGTATTAATGATGTCTCACGTTTTCCTTTATCCCTCATATTCTTATTTGGTGGCTCTAACTTTCCTAAGATAATGTGGAACACGGAACCAGCTGTTATGTCATCATTTGCCTCGCACGCTCACAATTTTTTAGAACTATGCTCTACATTTTCTTTATCGCAGTTAACCACTCACGCTTGTCTCGGCCAGCATCCATGATCTAATCCTTGCAACTAGACCTAACCTTGTTTCTATAATTTTTTATTTGCCAGTATAAGTGATCATTCCTTACTCTTCTTTTTTTTTTTTTAGTGTGCAAGTTTCAAAAACCAGCAAAATATGCTAAACAATTCACAGCTATGCTAGAGCTAAGTTCAAGGCAATCAACAATGAATTAGCTGATTTCACTAACACATTCTGATTAACTTTGATGAGCATCTTATTCCACATAACTGGGACATGTTTTCAACTAAAGTAAACCAATTAATTGAAAAATATGTCCCTGTTCGTGTTATCACATCAAATCCTCAAGCACCATGGTATAACACCCATATCAAGTGACTTTCTAACAGAAAAAAAATAAGATTCTATATCGGTTAGCCAAATTATCATCCTCAAACTTGCACTAGACAACCTATAAATCTGCATCTGATACATCACAGCATTAAAGGAAGCTGAAGATAATTTCATGTCGAGTACCTAACCGTCCCTTTTGACATCTAATGTTAAAAAATGTTGGCGTATGATTACCTCCAGTCTTGATAACTCCACTGCTGCTGGCAACTCTGTTCCACCTAGCCAGTGTGCTACTATTCTAAATGACAGCTTTCGAGAAATTTCTCCGTGGTTACAAATACTCATCTTCCAGACATTTTTCATTAGATTGGGTAACACTCGCCTCCCATTATTGTTAACATGGCTGGAACTACGAAACTCATCAACAACTTAGAGTACTGTAAGTCCCCTGGTTATGATTCCATTGATTGCAAATTTTTGAGAAATACTTGTGTTTACAGTTCAATCACACTAACAAAAATATTTGAGCAACCACTTGACACATCAACTCTTCCAGCTCAATAAAAAAATTGTGACGGTGATTCCAATCTTCCAATCGGGCAATAAAGTTCACCATTTAATTATTGGCCCATTTCCATTACTAGCGCATGCTGCAAACTCTGAAAACACTTAATATTCTCGAACCTTCTCACCTTTCTTGAACCTGACTCCTTTTTCTCACCAGCTCAACATGGCTTTCGGAAACCATTTTCATGCAAAACACAGCTCGTATCATTTACTCATAAACTACACCGCATTCTTGATTGTTCTTCTTTAGCCGACTGTAATTACTTAGATTTTTCCAAAGTGTTCGACAAGGTCTGCCACGTACTTCTATTTCATAAACTTAGACAGCTTAATACTGATCATAGTCTTTTTTTTGTGTGTGTGTATGGATCACAGATTTCCTTTCAAATCGTTCCCAATTTGTTGTAGCCAATGAACATTCCTCTAACCAATGTCCTGTTCAATCTGGAGCTCCCAAAGGCTCCGTAATAGGCCCCCTTCTTTTTCTCACCTACATTAACAACTTTCCTTCTCTAGTTTAGTCTAGTATTCATCTTTTTGCTGACGACTGCATAATTTTTTGTGAAATAGTTACTGATAATGATGCTAACATTCTTCAGTCAGACCTAAATTCTATATACCTAACTGGTGCAATACTTGTCTAATGGAACTAAATGTTAACAAATGATGCCTGTCTCTTGTATATCTAGTAGTCCTTTTACATATTAACTGAACAACTCTCCCTTAGCCATGGTTTCCTCCTATAAATATGTTCATATCACATCTAATCTAAGTTGGTCTTTGCATGTTGAGAAGATAATTAACAACGCTCATCACATGTTAGGTTACTTATACCGTAACTTTTCAGCAGCTCCTTCATAGTTAAAACTCTTGTTATATAAAACACTCATTCGATCTAAATTAGGATACACCAATCCAGTCGGAGTCCAAGCCCAAAAAATTTGGTTACTTCACTAGAAATGGTACAGAATCGTTCTACTCACTTCATCTGTACCTGTTTTAACCGTACTGCCAATATAATGTCCATGAAATCGGTTATCTCTCTTCCGTCATTAGCATCCCACCAGAAAAAAATTGTCACTTTAACTTTTTTCATAGACTCCTTTCATCACCCAACTTTTCGTGACGAATTCATTCTTCAGCCACATTATATATTGGATCGTGTCGACCATCGCTTTAAGGTTGGTATCGAGCCATGTCATAGTAAAACCTTTCTTAACTCTTTTTTAGCTCACCCTTCACTAGACTGGAATCGCCTTCCTTCCGGCATTGCTTCCAATTATGATAGGATTAAATCTGCTTTAGCTAACGTATAATTGGGAGTTACCATGGCTTACTATGTTTTGTTATATTACTGTACACCATGCTTTATTGTATACCTACTCCTCTCTGTAATGCTTTGGCGCTGAGGGTAAATAAATAAATAAACAAGCAATATGTGACAACCTCTTAGTATATAAAAACAGTTTTAGAGGAGCATGCCATTACTTGTAAGCCTGAGAAGATAAGCCTACACTGGACCACTAGTCAAGAATGTCCCAATAAAGCACTCTGCAGCCTTTACCGGCACTGAAGTGTGCTCACCAAAACATCAGGGTCGGGCTCCCGCTGGGGACGCAGCAGCTGCAGCCGCGCCACCTGGACACCCAGCAGGTGTGCACGCTCTGGGTCCAGCACAGTATGCACGGCGGGCATCAGGAAGTGGCTGTAGAAGTCTGCCTGTCCGCACATGGTTGCCACGCCCACAAAGCTCAGGGAGGCCCCACCCACAATGGCAGCCATCGATTTCAACTTGTGCTGCATGCGATACACGTGGCACTCACTCCTTTTCTACCTCCTGCCCTGTCCTACAAATCTTATATATAATGCTGTCAGCCAAGATGAAACGTGTGAAAAAAGAAAGGTGGGAGGAGATAACAATTTTCACGATAAAAACAGGAACAGCCCAACACAAGACAAGCGAGTAAAGAGCACAGGACAGAGTGCCGTCCTGTGGTTTTTACTCACTCGTCCTGTGTTGCACTGTTCCTGTTTTTATTCTAAGATGAACCAACCAGCCCCATTAACACACTGCTAATTTTCACAAGTTACAAATCATAAATAGTGAACAGTTGCTATGCCATAGACTGCAGTGACAGTCACTGAAAGTTGTGAAAGTTGGGAGCGGGGCCCTTGAATTCTTTAAAAGTTATCTTTCTTCACGACAGCAGCAAGTTGTCCTCAAACAGTTCAAGTCTGCATACCAAACTGTTACGTGTGGTGTACCCCAGGGGTCAGTTCTGGGACCGCTTTTATTTTCGCTCTTTATTAATGACCTCCCCAATGCAATACAGTGTTCTCAAATTTTGATGTATGCGGATGACACTGCATTTATCTTTACTGGCAACTCACTTGAATCAATAGAAAATCCTATTAACAATGAACTCCAACGTATCTCGACCTGGTTTCGTAATAATCATCTCACTTTAAACACTGAAAAAACTAAATATGTTATTTTTCGTTCAAAACAAAAGTGTATTGAATTAAGTGATTTTTCTATATGTGTTGACAACAACGTTATTGATAGTGTGTCTTCTTTTAAATATTTAGGGGTCATGTTCGACTGCCACTTGTCTTGGAAGGAACAGGTGCACAGTGTGTGTAAAAAGGTTGCGTACGGTTGTTTTACCTTGTCTAAGGCACGGCAGCACTTTCCACCTGCTATTCTTAGATCACTGTATTTTTCATTATGTCACAGTCATCTCAGTTATTGCAGTGAATCATGGGGAATCACATACAAAACGTATTTAACACCATTGCTAAGACTACAAAAACGTGCCTTGAAAACCATGGGATTACCTTCTTCGAATAGTTCTAACAATAACATTTTTGACGCAATGCAAATCATGTCATTCACAACCTTACGCGATTACAAAATAGCTCTTATGGTTAATAATATTATAAATACCAACTACCCCTTACCTCTTGGTGCATTCAGTATTCCCGTCCGCAACACTAGACAAGCCAGCAATGGCAATTTTAACCTTCCTATTTGCCATAATGCGTACGGAGAAAGACGAATAGAATTTACAGGAGCGAAAATTTGGAACTCGTTGCCAATTGAAGTAAAGCAAGCTAGGAATTTCAAACTGACATGCAAGAAACATTTTTTGGGAATGGAAGCAAGGCTACAAAGTTAGTTTTTCTTCAATGTGTTTGTGATTGCTGTCCTATATGTTATTTTGTATTGGACCGCTTACTAGCCTCATTGGCTATCGGTCCAAATATCTGTGTATACATTTTGTTTGTGTTACTCAATAAAGACTTCTTGATTCTTGATTCTTGAACTTGACAGATATGTGGCAATTGATTTATGGATATGAAGTGATGATGTATCTATGACATTGAACTGACCTTGATTGTTGAAGCAGGTATGCCGAAGGTCAATCACCTTCTTCAGGCTATTCCCTTCTACCGCACCTTTAGGACTGTCTCGTGCAGTGTCGTGCAACCCATATGCCAGCTTTTAGCACTTGCACTTCAATGATCTTCCAGTGAGCTTGACAGAAAAATAATTGCTCCTGCTCCTTTGCTTTCTGTATAAGATGTTTTGGTAGTTGCCAAGCTCAGGTTGTTGTGCTGCCATTTTGTATGACTGTGCTAGCAATATTATCAGTTTATTATTGCTAGCTGGTGATATTAAAGAAAACTCCAGCCCAAACACTTGTTCTAGCACTATGCCATGCTTGAAGCAATAATGTCAATACTAATTGAAATTCACCTTGGGCTGCTGTCCTTACTGAATGAGGTGAAGTTTATTCTTACCAAGCAGTCTGAAAACCACAAATTACCAAGGATACTAACAAAAGGCTCACTTGCACTGAAGCTGAATCTCCTCCGGTTTGAGACTAGACTTGCATAGGCACTCAGCAAATGCATTCCTATCAGAACACGGAGATCACAAATCCTGAGCCTAAAATCACGAGTCTAAAGGCAGATTAGAATACTGCATTTGTTTTTGTTTTTTTAAATGAAAGAACATGGATGCAGTCAGTAAACCTCATGACAAAAAATATGCAGTACGAACTTGGACATTCTGCTAGCACCAAAGAATATCAAATGTGCTTGTGGAAGAGGCCACCTCCATGCTAACAAAAATGGGCCATGATTGATTGTCTGTTGAGAAAATGGAGTGCTCCAATGACAAAACAACAAACGCATACAGGTGCCCATCTGTCCAAATCCTAATCAGTGATTGTCCAGTTTGGACACTTGAAAGACAAGTAACATAATAATAATATTTGGAGTTTTACGTGCCAAAACCACTTTCTGATTATGAGGCACGCCGTAGTGGAGGACTCCGGAAATTTCGACCACCTGGAGTTCTTTAACGTGCACCTAAATCTAAGTACACGGGTGTTTTCGCATTTCGCCCCCATCGAAATGCGGCCGCCATGGCCGGGATTCGATCCCGCGACCTCGTGCTCAGCAGCCGAACACCATAGCCACTGAGCAACCACGGCGGGTTGACAAGTAGCATGTTTTTCTATGTGCACGTAAAGGTTCTAATTACATCATCCCATAAAAAGCCAACAAACACTGACACCAAGGACAACATAGGGGAAATTACTTGTGCTTAATTAATGAAATAAAGAAACAATACGTAAATGGAAATTAAAGTGGATGAAAGAACGACTTGCCGCAGGTGGGAACCGAACCCACATCCTTCGCATTTCGCGTACGATGCTCTACCAATTGAGCTACCGCGGCGCTGTTTTCCCATCCACTTTCTTGGGTATTTATGTGTCCTAGTAG
The DNA here is from genome assembly GCF_038994185.2 of Dermacentor albipictus. Taxonomy (NCBI): domain Eukaryota; kingdom Metazoa; phylum Arthropoda; class Arachnida; order Ixodida; family Ixodidae; genus Dermacentor; species Dermacentor albipictus. The sequence continues at coordinate 177,196,621 of NC_091824.1, read as the reverse complement.
AACCCTGGTAGTGTTAGCCAGCGCCACCACCCACAGACCTTGGCGGCGGACGTGGAACATCTTTTTTGGCGCAGGCATCACGAGAACGTGATCTTTTTGGGTGAAGGCAACTGGTCAATAAACCCACATATGCTACCTGAAGGCATCAATGTTCCCGGATTCGAGACCCTCGTTATGTAATAAACGAGAAGAAAGGGGGTTAACATCGAAAAGAAACAAGAAGAAAGGGGGTTAAGTTAAGTTAAGTTAACGAGAAGAAAGGGGGTTAAGGGGGTTAAAATCGGGCCCCTCGGTTAACCCCCTTTCTTCTCGTTTATCATCCCATAAAGGGACACTAAAGGCAAATATCAGGTCAAGCTAAAGTGATAGATAGGTGGTCGAGAATCTCTAAGGCATCAATATTATCGCAAACAGAACCTTAATAATTGAGAAATTGAGTTAAATGCAGGTCATGATTGGAGGCTCCCCCGAAACATTCAACTACTTACCCAATGACGAAAGCACTCCTCTGTTAAATTCTGTCACTGGTACTCAACCACTCTTTGCAAGAAACATCCTTGTATTGTATTCTAAGATGAAATAAAATGCTGCTTCTTCAGTTCAATTTCTTTTTTAGAAAAAAGAACTCATTGAAGCTTCCCTTGACAATGACGAGGGCGGTCGAAAGGTTTCATTTTCGCTCGACCCTGCACCACTCACATTTTCACGTTTTATTAGTTTCATTAGCACGTGCTGCTACGCAGGTTTTGCTGGCTCGCGAAACTCGCACAAACTACAAGTAGCAGAGTATTCAACTTCCAGGTGATTTTGTGGGATGCAAATGGTATTTAAACAGTCCACATAGAGTTGGTATTTGGCTTTAGTGTCCCTTTAAAATTTCCATTCTACACAAGTATCTAAATGGGTCTGGTAGAAGTGTTTAAACTATGCTACAAAAATTGACACAAAATTGACACAAACAAAGCTGTAGCTTATAGTAGTAAAGGGAGTAAATGCTCAGCAATGGCATGGACAGTGTCGGTGAACACATACACCTTTGTATTAGTCTAACTAGTCTGTTTTTGTTGTACGTATAAGAAATCTATTAGCCTGATAAAAGTGGATATTTGTCTAAACATTGTTTGTTAGTTCCTTGTCATTCCGTTAGGAATTCACATTGGGCACATATTAGGCTATAAGTAATTTGTACTTGTGCATATACAATGTAATATTGCTTTCTGATAGGCTAATAGAAATACATACTAGACCTACTGTCTATGTATTACCACTATTATACCATATACAGAAAAACTTTCTGGCCTTGTAAATTCTAGTAGCAGACTAAGGTCATGCATAGTTGTACTGCAATGGATAACTGAATGCCAACTAGTTCTGATGGGGCTGAATATGTCGATTGGTCCCAATAGGTCCCAATTGAAACATGTGGACGAGTATAAATCCCTGCAAAAAATTAAATACAAATTGTGTTAGCCTAAATTTTATGCATGAAATATTTGTTGGATAGGAATTTATATGGGCCTAGTACAATTGTTTATTAGTTTCTTGTCAGTCAACCAGAAATTTGCATTGGGTACATTAGTATATATGCAACTTATATTAGCTACACACCAATTTCTATGTTAATTGTATTTGTGCATATAGTGTGACAGTGCTTGCTGATAAGCTAATAGGAATACATTAAGTCCAGCGTCAATACATTAAAGCTAGTATTCCACAAAGTTTTCTGGCCTGGTAAGTGGTAATAGAGACTAATAAGGCCATGCATATTGGTGCTGGAATTTATCTTGGAATTTATATTCGTACTAAAATGCCAACTGGTCACAATTTGAAGTCACTGGATAAGTGATGCCGTGAATGAGCAATAATTCATAATTTAATACTAACATAATTACATCAGACCTCAAATAATATTTTATCGTAGTTTAGTATAATTAGTGTAAGCAACATTTAGCCTTTTGTTAAGCTACAAAAGCTCACAAATTATACCTATTTGTCTTGAACTGACATATCTTAGGGACCTAAATTTTGCTTGTACTATATACGGTATGTTACAGAAAATGCACATACTAGTGAAATGGTGAATTGCCATTGTGTGTTTGTGCATTAGAGTGTCAAATGTGTTTTGTGATCCAGTGAGTATTGCTAGCATCAAGGAATTTTGTATTGTTGGACCAACTGGAGCCAGTAGTGCTGGACCAATTGGTAAAACTAGAAACCCCAATGCTTTTTGTCTGGGCTATCGGTTGGCAGCAAGAAAATAGTCTAATACATTATTGGGTCTCAACATAAGAAAGTATCAAACTAATGGGCAATGAAATTAGTTTCACTGGAATTTTGACAATGGTAGTACGGTGAAACAATGAAATAGTTCATCATCATCATCACCCTATGTTATGTCTACTGCAAGACGAAGCGGTGTCCCCTGCGATCTCCAATTACCCCTGTCCTGCATTATTTATACTTAATAGTTAAATAGTTACTAATTGTAGCATAATTATAACTTGAGCCCACAAATAAATTTTTGTACTTTCGTATGACCAGTGAGTAGCAGCATTTAGATGTTTCATTAAGTTAAATACCTGAAATAAAATGTTAGATGTTTGTCTTGAACTAGCACTGGCACTACATACCATCGCCCAAACACCCAAATTTTGTTTGAATATACATACTACACAGATTGAGAGAGATTGCACATAGTGAAATCATGAGCAAGTCCTTGAAGCGCATTGTCATTCTGTGTTTTTGTGCATATATAGGCAAGCTTCTCAAATTGAGTGTTAAACATTTGTTTCAATCACTGGCAATTTGCTGTACCGATTGGGGCGAACTGTGTTAAGAAAACCAATTGGCAAAATTAGAAATTCCAGTGTTTTATTTGACAATGGCAGGAAACGGACGAATGAATATTGGTTCTTATAATAACTTATGCTAATAGGCTGTAAGTTATTGATAACCTTACGGGCTTGAATGGGCTATTGGTTGGCAGCAAGCAAATAGCCTAATACACTATTGGGTCTCAATATAAGAAATTATCAGACTAATGGACAATAAAATTAGTTTCATTGGAATTTTGATAATGGTAGTACAGTGAAACAATGAAATAGTTAATCATCGTCATCAGCCTATTTTATGTCCACTGCAGGATGAAGGCCTCTCTCTCTGATCTCCAATTACCCCTGTAATGCATTATTTATAGTTAATAGTTAAATAGTTATTAATTGTAGCATAATTATAACTTCCCCCCTCAAATAGATTTTTATACTTTCGTATGATATTCCGGTGCACAGCAACTCAAGGCAATCCATCAGGCCGAAGATGCCGCCTGGGCCCAAAGGCTCGATCGAGGCCGTCGTCTAGGCAGAGAGGCCTAGGTCTCAAACCCGCCGTGCACAAATAAAGTTTATTCCTCCTCCTTTCGTATGACCAGTGAATAGCATCATTTTACCAGAGAACAGCAGCATTTGTATGTTTCATTAAGTTAAATACCTGAAATAAAATTTTAGATGTTTTTCTTTAATTAGTACTGGCACTACATACTTTGACGCTCAAATTTTGTTTGAACATATATATAGATTGAGAGAGATTTCATATAGTGAAATTATGAGCAAGTCCTTGAAGTGAATTGTCATTCTGCGTTTTCGTGAATATATAGGTAAGCTTCTCAAATTGAGTGTTAAACACTTGTTCCAATCATTGGCAATTTGTTCTACTGATTGGGGCCAACTGTGTTAAGAAAACGAATTGGTAAAATTAGAAATCCCAGTGTTTTATTTGACGTTGGCAGTATACGAGCAAATGAATATTGGTTCTCCTTATAAAAACTTATGCTAATAGGCTGTAAGTTGTTGATAATATTACGGGCTTACCAGTTTTTCTACTGGAATTTTCAGTAGGGTAGGGTGTTAAATGTAAAGCAAAAGATGCAAGGACAGCATACTGGATAGGTGCAATGAAGAAAAAAGCCGGCAAATCCCATTCCCGGTGAGAGTCAACGTTATGCGAAGGAGTGTGCAGGGAGCCTACCAAGTTAATGATATGACCATGAGAGCATGAAGACATAGGCGGCTGTTTCATAACCTATCATTTATGTTTATCATACACTCTTGTCATACTATGCAGATTTTGGTACATATCAAGACCTAGGCAGCTGTTTCATGACCTACATGGCACACATGTCATGAAACTCATGTCATGATCTATAATTTATGTTCATCATACACTCTTGCCATACTGTGCCAATTGTGGTACATACCAAGTTAACAAAACGACCATGAGAGCACCAAGATGTAGGCGGCTGTTTCGTGATCTGCATGACACACATGTCACGATATTCATGTCATCACCTATCATTTATGTTCCTCATACACTCTTCTCATATACTATGCCAATGTTGGTACATCCCAGGTTAACAAAACGACCATGATAGTATCAAGATGAGGTGGCTGTTTCATGACCTACATGACACGCATGTCACAACATTCATGTCATGACCTATCATTTACGTTTGTCATACACTCGTCATATTATGCCCATTTTAGTACATACCAAGACGTAGGGGGCTGTTTTATCACCTACATGACATGCATGTCATAACATTTATGTTTGTCATACACTCTTGTCATACTATGCCAATTTTGGTTCATACCAAGTTAATGAAACGACCCTGAGGGCACCAAGACATAGGCGGCAGTTTCGTGACCTAGATGACACACATGTCATGATATTCATGTCATGACCGATCATTTATGTTCGTCATGAACATACACTCTTGTCACACTATTGTTATGATCGACCTAAGTTTTCCAAAGAGCCATCAACTACCACATCTGGAGACGGGGGGGATACCCCCCAGCAACATGCAGCTGTCACGGTTGATGTTTACGCCTCATCATTCACTTTACCTCAAGACAGCCGTGTCACCCTCCTGACCGTCATGAAGTGGCCAATTATCGATGAAAGGGTCCTTGTCAAGAACCTCCCAGGGGAAAGCATCGACGGCAGGTGGTTGCCTCCCATTGTGACACTTTGGAGACAGGTGCACCACATACACGAGTAGCTTGTTCAAGACATGAGCACCACGAGCAGGTTGTTGAAGACATGAGCACCCTGACTGCAGGCTGAGGACCAGTGAAGGGCGATAGAGGTGGTGAACAATTCGGCGTTTGTGAGTGGCCAGTGGATTCCCTCAACAAAGGAAAGGGGGGCTATTTAAGGCCGTCCTGGCCTTCGTATCAGATCAGAACCACTTGAGACTCGGATAAGAGTCACAACCATGTACCAATAAGTGAATACATTATTTTCAAATTTTTTTTTTCATTATCACGATGCCCGGATTCATCGTCATTCCCAGATTCTTGCGGTGAAGGCCCATCTCACCTGGTCAAGATTGTATCACTATGCCAATTTTGGTACATATCAAGACCTAGGCAGCTGTTTCATGAGCTACATGGCACACATGTCATGACCTATCATATATGTTCGTCATACACTCTTGTCATACTAGGTATGCCAGTTTTGGTACATACCAAGTTAACAAAATGACCATCAGAGTACCAAGACGTAGGTGGCTAGATAGATAGATACTGTCAAAGTGGCAAATGTTCACCAAGAAATGCTTCGCATTTAAAAGCCACGTAGGAGCTTGATAGAACAGCAGAGAATAAAAATCAAAAGAGAAAGATTTTATGATAAGCCAAGCAGCAGTGCACTGCTGTTTGAAGTCAGGCCCGGTTGTGTGCGAATGCAGGCCACAGATATCAGTGCATGGTATGCGGACACAGTGCAGAAGCTACTGAGCTACTTTTGTTAGCACGTTGTAATAAATTATGGAATTCAAGAGAAGTCTTAGCTCACAGGCGACTTTGATGCCACCTATTCAAATACATGTAAAATGCAGAAACACTTTTATGGAAAAGCTGCTTAACCGATTTGAATTAAATTTGTAGCATATAAAAGATACAGTGAAATTCTAGTGACTGCAGGAAGCAGAACTTCAATTTATAGCCTGGAATATTTCACAAAAATTTCATAAAATTGGTAAGGTTGAAAAAAAAACTAGAAGCAGGAAGTTTACAAATCTGTCACTAGGCATCAAAAACAGATGCTACATTTCTGTAAGCTGCATCCGTCAGAGCATCTAAAGAAGGCACATTTAGTATAAGAATTTACAACTTATGCAAATTTGCTACAAAGCTTACAAGGGTTTTGGAAAAATCCCACTCACAAATTAGTAGTGTATTTCAGAGCTGTGCATCATTTATCAATTTTGTCCGCTTTAGATATATTATTAGATGCAGCTAACATAATTTGACATTATTTTTCATTGCGAAGTTAGAGCATTGTAAACTTCATAGTTGTCTTTTTCATTTTCAAGATTTCTTGTTGAATATTGACGGCCTAATAACAAAAATCTACTTCCTACAGTCACTATATTTTCACTTCTTTTAAGTGCTTCAAGCCTTGTTAATTTGGCACGGTGGTTGCTGAAAAAGACAATTTCTGCGTTTCCATGTATTTAGATAAGAGCTCCTGAGCTAAAGCGGACAATCTCTCTCCTCAAAAGTTTTGAATGCGATGATTGGTACAAACCTGTCCTCCCCTACCAACCAGCACATTCAAAACTGTGAAGAGGGCAATTGTTCGCTCTTGCTTCCTCAACACACTGCAAAAATTGTGTTATCACAAATGTGAAATAAGCCTCACAAACCAGGTAACACAGCTCAAGAGCTCTGTGTACCCCTCAAAACTCTTGGCATCAGTTGCAGAATGCTTACTAAAAAAGAACAAAAAAAGGCAATTGTTGCTGGGCCACTCGCTGTCTCAAGGATTGTCAAGACAAGGTAGTCATACGTGTTGTGCACACTATTTCCCACAATCTGCGAAAGACAGTCCAAAACGCCCGCATTGATGTGGTGTTTTCGGCACCTGTGCAATTATCAGGCCTGTGCAAAAAGGTGAATGGCACAAAAAACGAATGGTATCTCTGCATAATCAAGCCCCGAAACCCCTACATCACTTGTAGAGAATGAACGAGAAGAAACAGGGTTAACCAAGAGGCCCGATTTTGATTAATCATATCATAAGAAGCCAACAAACAAAGACACCAAAAACAACACGGGAAATTACTTGTGCTTACTAATTGAAATAAAGAAATCATAAATTAATGAAATTGAAAGTGGATGAAAAAACAACTTGCCGCAGGTGGGGAACGATCCCATGTCTTCGCATTACGCGTACGATGGTCGACCAATTGAGCTACTGCAGCGCCGTTTTACCATCCACTTTCTGGGGGTATTTGTGTGTTACTATATAACTAACCCTGGGAGTGTTAGCCAGCGCCATCGCTCACAAACCTTGGCAAAGACGTGGGATCATTCCCCACCTGCAGCAAGTAGTTTCTTCGTCCACTTTCAATTCCATTAATTTATAATTTCTTTATTTCAATTAGTAAGTACAAATAATTGTACAGAATGAGTGGTTTATATGATCCCTCTGTCCTGTGACAAAGCATACATTGGGCAGATGGAGCCTGAATACAAGGCTAACTGAGCACAATTATCACTCCACGGCTAATGATTCAGGTCATTTAGCTTTTCATTGCAGGGATTGTGGCTGCTCACCCGCCCTGACAGGAACAAAACTAACATGGAGGGATTACAAAAAACAAAGAAGGGAGATTCTTGAAGCTATAGAAATTGACAAATGGAGGGACAGGTGTATCAGTGGCCCCTTGGCATCATTCTCTGAAAAAGTGCACCACTACCTTGAACTTTATTTCTAGAGTGGGAATCCAGAAAAATGTAATCTTTGTCTATTTGTTGTTCTGGTTCTTGTTCATGCCTCACTTCTGTCATAGTGCTTGCGACTACAAAAAGGCGGGTCTTTAAGCAATAAAGCAGTAGCTGCAGTTCAGTGCCTGTGTATAAGCTTTTTCATGGGTGCGTTAACGTGTCTTTAGTGCACTGCTTCATCAATATCATGGCTTACCAACTAGCCTATCAGTATTCATTAACATATTCAAACAAATCATTGGTCGGCATAGTTGCAGATGAGTGCACTCATTTCTAATACGTGTCTGTGAGTCTAAGTGAGCTTCAGTGAATGGTGCTGGATGTTAGTATAGACAAGAAAAACAATTATAAGCACAAGTGAGCATCTAATTAAGCTTGTGGTGCTATCTTAATTACCATAATTATTTTCTGGGAACTTTGCCTTTGATCAAAAATAACTGCAAAATTGTTCGGCTACAGCAAAACGATTTAGTTAGATGGTCGTTTGACATTTCATTCCGTGGTTGTGGTGCAAAAAAAACAAGGGCAAAGAAAACCTAGGAGGGCAGAAGCTACAGTAAAACAGAGTTAGCAAAATGTCATTAATAAATATGGTACATTTTCTTTAGATGATTCTCCACTGCAAGCTGATCAGCTTTTAGTTCAGAGATCATGTCAGTATGGCATAGCTGTCAGTTTACTAACGAGGAAACAGCCTTGTCCAAGTATGCTCACATATACCCTATTTAGCAGATGTTCAAAAATGTGGGGTTAAGCATCATGGAATAGTACATTGGGATACGTGAGACGCCGTAGTGTAGGAGTTCCGGATTCATTTCGACCACTGGTGTCATTTAGCATACATCTAAATCTAAGCGCAGCAGCGTTTTCGCCTTCCAGTCCTATCGTAATGCGGCCGCCGCGAACGCGAAACCAACTGCAGCGGAGGTAACGCGGCGTACAAGTCTTGAGGCAACGTATGGCTGGGCCAGGCGGAAGGGCCATCTCGTTCATAGTGAGCAAACTAGCCAGTAAAAGTTGCGATTAGCGTAGTAGTTCATCACCTCCTCCTTCCGTGACAGTGCGTAATGGACATGTGTACTAGGCAAGACAGCAACCCATAAGGCGGGGGGAAGAGGCAAGGAAATCTTCGCTTTAAATATTGTCATAGTTAAATGATCTAAAGATGCGAGCTAGCTAGTACGTCATGCGTGAGATCACGATAATACGAAGCTACAAGCCAGAAAACAAGACACGACAAGTTGCAAGCAGTTTGAAATACATGAAACGGCGTACGGGCAGCAATGGCCACACTTCGTCAAAGCCCGGCTGCGCCTAGGACTCTGCAAGTAGGATTTTAAAAAGTAATAAAAGCGAGGACACCAAATTTCTGTGCGGGCAGCGAGCGCTTCACATCACGTAAAGTGAAGTGTGTGTGTGTGTGTGTGTGCGTGAAGTGATTTTTGGAAAGGAAACGGAAGAGATGAGCGCAGCGCCGTAATTGTCTCTCACAGGAGGACACCACAACAGCACTGCACGGGGAAGGGGGAATGGGAAGAAAAAGATGAAGGAGAGAAAGACAGGACTAACGTGACAAGGGGGAGGGGGGGGATGTGAGTGCGGGGCTCAGAGCCGCGCTCTCAAGTGCGTCGCACTGCAGTAGTCTAGCAGTGCCGAAAGAGCGTGCTTCACGATGGACGAGTGGGCTGCAGGGAATAGCAGTGCGGTCGCCGTATCGTAAGTCAGTCCCAGTCGCCGATAGACTGTAAAGTGAAGTTGCAAACCAAAAGTAGTAGAAAAGAAACTGCACAAGCTTACCGCGAGGCGAGCCCTTGACATCTCGCCGGCCTAGTCACAAGTGGGCTATTCACAAGAGAAGTTTGTCACAGGTCGATTACGCGCTACTAAAAAGTAAACGCTACGGGGTTGATTGCAGCCACTGCAGTGCAGCTGTTGAAGCTGAAGAGCTCAAGGCTCCACGGTTCAAAAACGGCTACACGCACTTAAAAGCCACGCTGAGTCTTCAAGCAGACGAGCATACACTGACACTACTAGAGAAAAACTCGGCAGTTTACGGGAGCCACAAGGCATGGCGGGTTAGGATAGCTCTATGGTGAACAAGTTTCCGGTTCGCAAAGCATAGCCTTCGAGATTAGTTTTTTGATAGCAGCTTTTCGCCTTTTTCTTTCCTTGTTGCTTTAACCGCCGTGCTACAACCTGACGCCCATCCGAGTAACGTTTTTAGAATCAACAATACTACTAGAACCAGTGAAACCAGTTCACAGCAGTGGTCGCTGAAACAAGTAGTTTTCAGCGCTGCTCCGACGTCTATGACGTGTTCTGGCATCCAAAATCGCTTCCGCCGCATTCAGCCAGCAAAAGCATAGCCTTTAAGATTAGCATTTAGAATACAGGTGCGTTTTTCATCATTCAAATCACCCGCGCGCACCTCACCATGCTGTCCTCTTTGATATGACCTCCGAGACCACGGTGGAAGAATTCCGTCACGTGTCCGAGACTGCGCAGGCTGAGATCAAGGCAGCACGACCTACGTCGTGGGCTTGAGTCTGTCAACTGTGCTGTTACGTCAGGACGTCACCACGCTAAACCAATGGCTAAACTAAAAAGAAACAACCAGGAAAAAACAGAAATCGTTACGGCTTGTCGGCCGTTAATGGACTTTTTGGCGTCATGAGCGGGAACGACTTTGTTCAACGTCATTGGGCGACGTATATTTCAGTGGCCTTGGGCGATGCCAATAGTTCCTCGTCAAGGACGTTTTCGCCAACAAGATGACCCCTTCAGCGATCACTGACTACGTTGGATTTCGAGAAGGAGTGTTCTGTGTTGTGTTCCTAGTCACTGTTCTTTACATGTGAGTTACATTCTTGTTGCTAAGCGTGGGAGCATTATGTCATCTTTCTCTTCTCTTTCCTCTCTTCTCGGTTTCAGTAAACACCTGCACAGATATAATGGTTACTGGAAAAAACAAAATGTTGTTCACGAAGAGCTCCAGCTTTTCTGGCATCCCATATCAAGGTTGCTCGAAAAGGTTGGTTCAAATAAGTTTCTTGAATTTTACAGTACCAATCCTACCCACTGCTCATGACGTACGGGCGTTAGGACAACTGAGCACCGCATCCTTTTTTCGCACTGAAAGTTTGAGACTGTTTGCAGGAACACTATTTCCCACAATCATAATACGCCCCTCTTGTAATTCAATCATTGCCGGATCTCGGGGCAGTCGTTGTGGAGATATCTGGTGTTTACAAAGGAATCTGGTAGGTACCTACCACTAACGCCTTCTCAATTCAATGAACAGTTTTCGCTACACATGTAGCAGATTGCGAAAGATTTGATTGTCTAATTGCTAATGTGTAAACTTTCCACATGTTTCAACTTCGTATGCTTTAAAATGATGACGCATCCTTACTGATAGCTTCGAAACCTGGTGTGTGATGAGCTTGTTGTAGTTAGTACCTGTAGTACAGGAAGGGTGCATTAAGTCTCGCGAACTCGACAAAACACATATGGTACTGTACAAATATATGGCTCATATAGCACATGTTCAAACAGTAATTTGTAGACTCCACTGCACCTACTGTTTCCTTGTCTGTCATTTATTATGACTGCTTTGTATTTCAATACATAAGCACGCATTCCGCCAGACGGCTTCCAGTATGCTCATAAATTAAAGTAGAAAAAATATTCAACTATGTTTAACGTCTATTTGACTTATTTGGTAATACCTATCTTAGCGAAGAAAAAATATATTTTACACATTTGTAACACAAGCTATTGTCTTATCAGTATTTATTTCTCTTGTTGTTCATTGTTAGTGATATATGTTAACAAACCTTGAAGGGGTTCTGCCTGAATGAAAATTTGACGGTATATATTTGTATATGCAACAGTAAAAATTTATTGATTGAAATAAAAGTTAAAATGCATGTGCATCTTTTGTAGTTAACTAAAACAAGAAACAAAATTTTTGCAGATCTTGTACACTTAGTTATAAAGCATCGTTCTGGCTTCTGCAAAGTGTTACCCCCGGATGGGCAAACATGTCTGTATAACATGAACTAGTGCGGTGTGACATGAGTGTAACAGCGAAACAAGCATGTGCGTGACAACAGCAAGGCAGAGACGATTTGACAATATTGGCATGACGAATTCCTGTACTCCAGGGAAGAAACATTTTGGTGCTGTGCAGCACAGGACAGAACTTTCATCTCCTGCAATGCTTATGCAATATTAGGGGTGTATCTGAAAGGGGAACCACACATTCTAAAATTTCTGTCTACTAGCTTGTGTTTGACAATGTCTCACATCAAGCCATTCTAGAAAACATATCCAACATGAACGTAGGTAAGAGAACATATACCTAATTACCACATTCCTCAAGGGCCGTACTGCCACCGTAAACATAGGAGATATTGAAAGCAAAACCATAGAGCTCTGCACCAGAGGTGCGCCACAGGGAGCAGTACTACTTTCTCCTTTCATCTTTAATACCACCATGAGTGGCTTATCCCGACAGCTCAAAGAGATTCCTCATATCAGGCACGCCACCTACGCCGATGACGTAACAATCTGGACGTGCACTGGGTCGTATGGAGAAATTTCAGAAACGCTGCAGGCAGCGGCTGATGCAGGGCAGAAACACGCTCGCAACAATGGCCTGAACTGTTCGCCGAAAAAATCAGAACTACTTATAGTCCGGAAATATCTTGCCAATCCGGCTGCCAATATGCCCGCACACATTCAGGTGCAGGTAGCTGGACAGCTGGTCCAACCCTTTCCTAAAATAAGAGTGCTAGGATTGTGGATCCAACAAAACATGCACAAACAAGAAGCCATAGCACGATTCCAAACTACAGCTAGGAAATTACAGAACCTTCTCGGGAGTGTCTCCAACCGACGGCACGGAGTTAAGGAGAAAGATGCCTGCAGACTAATCCAGGCTTTTTTTTCCGAGCCTAGTGGCGTACGTCTGCCCTTACTTGCGTCTCAGGAAAAGGGATTTGGAACGGATTAACGGTCTAATCCGAACATTATTCAAACGGGCTCTTGGGTTACCAAATTGGACTAATACGAAAGCACTCTTGAGTCTAGGGGTGCATGACAATGTTGAGGAAATCATAGAAGCCCACAAATGGGCTCAAACAGTTCGATTATGCGGCACACACGCGGGACAGCGGATTCTGGACACTTTAGGGTATCACCCAGCCTTAGACATCCTGCAAGCACACCAGATACCTAACACTATCCGGACCAAGATCATTATCCCCCCGCTTCCAAAAAGCTTGAGCACTGAAAACAGCGTTAGATGCAAAGCTAGGGCGGCGGCATTCTGTCAATGCTACAAAAACCAGCGTGCCATACACGTGGATGCTGCTCGCACCATTGATGGTCGGCACACCATAGCCATCACTACTGGTGACGAACACACCATCAGTTGTGCGACGGTAAACACATCTTCCATTATGGAGGCGGAAGAGGCCTCCATCGCCATGGGCACCTCCATCCTGGACACCAAGATTATTATATCTGACTTGAAAACAGCGATTCGTAATTACATCTCGGGTTTCATTTCCCGTCAAGCATTCAGAATCATCAACAAAGAACTCAATCAATTGAAGTTGGTGCGGGTACCCGCCCATGCGGGCAACCCTGGTAATGAGGCCGCCCACCTAGCCGCCCGAGCAGCAAGTAACCGGGAGGTTGGCTTGCCCAACGGGGTTGACCGACATGAAGGTACCCACACATTTAACGAAATTACCGTTTATTACCACGAATCGAGGCGAATATATCGATCCTCACACGAGACACTGACAAGAATACAGGCCACTAAACTCAGGAGAGTACAGACTAGGTTTGTACTTAGTCCAAAAAGACTAGCTGCAATGACCGGTGGTGAATATCCACCAAACTGCAAACATTGTAGCTGCCCCCTGGCAGACCAAGATCACATCTTGTGGGGATGCTACGAGAACCCTCCCCGAAGAGAACTCTTTAGGTGAGCGCCTTCACACGAAGAGTAGGAGATGAAGACGAAAACTTACAACCCGGAAGACCAGCTACAGTTGGCGGAATAGGCTGATAGCATCGCGGCGAAGCAGACGCCACGCTAGCCCACACCGCTGGGAAAGAAAACTCTGCTCAACCTTGACAATAAAAGTATTTCTCTCTCTCTCTCTCTCTCTCCTGGCTGTGCCGTGCAGTACACCAGTCACAAGCTATGCCAGGATACAAACACGAAGTCAGGTGGATGCACAGCATGAGACATTGATGCACCAGTAGGATGTGGACAAAGGCTAGCTATGGTGCTTGTCGGGAGAAGAAGGGTAATAAATGAGGTGTGTGCCGCATACATCTAAATATATTTAGGCATTTGTGTCACAGTGGTACATGCCCATTCTGGATGGATGGGTGGAAAACTTTATTTGGTCCTGCAAGTAGTGGTAATTAACCACTAAACGGGCCGCTCCCACATCGGGACGGGAAGGCCGAACCTCACAGCCACGTCGTGAGCCTGCTGGACAGCCCAGAATTGTTCATCCAGGTCCGGGCTGCGAAGTGCAGCCTCCCACCTGGACACGTACTTGATCGCTGAGTCTTCAATTCTTTCACAAGACCAGAGCACGTGTTCGAGTGTGGCTAAAGCACCACAATCCTGGCAATAAGGCTCTGTATACGTCTCAAGATAAAACATGTTCAGCCTCCATGGACAAAAATAAGTACCAGTCTGTAGTAAGCGTAATGTAAGTGCCTGAGCCCTGTTTAGTTTAGGATGCGGCAAACCATAAACACTGTGATTAAGAAGGTAATACTTTGTGATCTCATTGTATGTGGAAGGGGAGTCTCTGTTCTCGGGGAGTACTGCCACGCCGTGGCGCGGGGCAGAGCGGAGGGTAAGATCTCATGCTGCGTCATGAGCAGACTCAATGAGATTCGGAGGGGCTCCCTCAATCATCCCAAGGTGAGCAGGGAACCAACATAGGTAGTGTTGAGAGACCTCACAGGGCAGCATAATTTTAAAAACAACCTTAGCCACCAAGCCCTTCTCAAAGGCCCTAACGGCCGACTTTGAGTCACCATATACAAAAGGCCTGCGTCTGTCAACCAAGGCAAGCGCAATAGCCGCTTGCTCCGCGACCTCTGGCCTATCAGTCTGAACGGTAGCAGCGTTAAAGGGACCCTGAAACGATTTTGACGATTTTCTACAAACGTACTGAGTCGTTAGAGTAGGTCTCTCTGATCATTGACACATCTAAGCTCTCCGCGTAAAGCATGTAATTTATTATAAGGCTTTAAAAATGCACATCGCTGCCGATCGCCGCACACTGCTCGGCAGAATTTTAAGCCGCCCCTACCCATATGACCGAAATCACCCATATGATGTCAGTGGGGTGAGCTATCCGATTGGCTGACCAGGGCACGTGATAGATAAATTTTCCAACTTTATGGTAAACAAATGATGTTTATAATAGTTAGAATGTTAGTTAATTTGTTTTTATAATAAGAAAGTAACATAAAGAGAATGCCCAAGAACAATTTTTCAGTACACTTAAGCACTTCCGGCACGCAGCAAGTGTCGTCTGCTTGTGTTACAACGTGCTCTGTCTTTGACGAGAGCTCCGTCGTCAGTGTCGGTTTGTGTTTTCGCGAGCGCTATGATTCGACTTTGTTGCATTGTGTACTGCAAACGTAGCGACTGGCAATATGTCAAGCTGCAACATCTTGTCCCTCTGCAAGCCAGTAGACAAGCGGACTGGCTGCAGCGCATCGGACTGCCGCTATCCGATCGGCGGCAGGATTTGTGCGATTGCGGCCGTCACTTTACACCGGAAGATTACTAACGCAATAGCGTTTCGCGAGTCCGGCATTAGGGTAAACGCAAGTGCAAGGGGACAGGGCCTGGCCGTGTCCCCTTGCATGTGGTTTCAGGGGATGAACAGAAGCGCTAATGTGAATGGTCTGCACGGTGCAGCCACCTGGTGGCATGGAGCTGAACCACACGCAGTAGCAGTAATAAAATGTAATCTTGGTTGCTGGTGTAAATTTTTCGCAGGAGTGTAATCGTTAACACATTGTTTTTGTAAATGTTTAAAATGTTTGACACTTGGTTAGAGCAATATTAGCTCTTTCTTTGGCTGGCTAAGCTCTGCGCCAGCGGGTGGCTGGACCGTGGAGACCGATCAGGCAGCTCACGTATGTCTACGCTAAAGTTCCTTCATCAACTTGAGTTTATGCCTCCATCGTTCCGTCAAACTATTCAGGTAGTGTGTGATTACCGTAATACCAGACACGTTCGGCGCTACGACAGAATGCTCGCAACGCACGCAGCTTCGATAGCTCTCGCTTGGAGTCGACGACCAAACGGCTAGCGGAGAGGTTTCTCGCGGGCGTGGGCGGGCTCCAAAACAACCGGAAATAAACAATGTGACATCGCATCGTGACGCAGGACCAGTGAAGGCGGAGCTTAGCCCCGATTGCTCAGCGAATGAGTTGAGGAGGAAAAGCATGGCTAGGGAGGAGGGTAACTTGTAATCACTTGTAGCTCCATTAATACGTAACGCTTCACTTAAATTGTGGTGCGAATTTTCTACTTAAGCTGTACCCTACGTGTCTACAAAATTTGTCCGAACCGTTTCACAGGCCCTTTAACGACACTGCCCTCATTGTCCACGACAACTACGGTACACACCTTCCTCTCCTTGTTAAAAGAAGCATCGACGAAGCCAAGCTTCTGATTCTCATCACGAATGAGTCTCAGCAGGCTAGCCCCCCTCTCCCCGCACCCCCCCCCCCCCCCCCGCCCCGGCCTTCTACCCACATTTTGCTCTGGATGCATGTTCCTGGGAACAGGCTTGACGTGATACTGCTTATGGACCGTCAAGGGAATACCGACGTGAAGCTGCAAAATCTTCTCCTGAGGCGCACCCAACTCTCTCAGAATCTGCCGACCTGTGCTAGATGTAAAGAAACGCACCATCTGCGTCCTCTCCTGAGCCTCAGCTATCTCATCCAAAGTATTAATAATGCCCAGCTGGAGAAGTCGGTTGTTGCTGGTGCACATTGGCACTCCCAACACTTTCTTGGTGACCTTTCTAATCCGCATGTCAAGCTTCTCCTTCTCTGATGGTTTCCACTTGTGCATGGCCGCCAGATAAGTAAAGTGAAACAATACAAATGCATGCATAAGCCTGATCAGACTATCCATCTTCAACCCGTCTGCCTGTCGGCCACTCTCTTCATTAGGCATACTGCATTTTCTGTCGTGGCAATGATCTTTTGGATCGTCAGCGTGTTGGCGCTGTTCGACTCAATCAGCATCCCCAGAACCCTGATCTTATCTACCCTAGGTATGAGATCGCCATTTCTTGTGTGAAGCTGAGTGTTCAGCTTGTCAATGGGGATCCATCCTCTTGGCTTGGGCCCCCTTCTAGTGGGACTGTACAGCAACAGCTCCGACTTGGGGGGGGGCGGGAGCACCTTAACCCCGTTGGGTCCAAATAAGTCTCGATTACATCTACTGCCTCCTGCAGAACACTCTCGATATAGCCCTCGCTACCCCTGGGACACTATATGGTCACGTCATCTGCATACATGGTGTGCTTAATCCCCTCAATCTCCAAGAGCCTCTTGGCCATTCTGACCATGCCCAGATTGAACAATGTGGGCAAGATGGCGGCCCCCTGAGGAGTGCCCCTGTCTCCAAGATTTAACGTCTTTGACTCTAGCTCCACAACCCTCAGGGTAGCCTTCCTGCTTGACAGGAAGGGCCTCCTGACATAGTCATGAAAGTGCGCGTCAAGGCCAAGATCCGAAATGGACTTAAGAATATAAGAGTGCCGAACGTTGTCAAAAGCCTTCTCCAGGTCCAGCCCTAGGATGACCTTAACGCCCCTTCCATCTCCGTCAATGATCTGATGCTTGATGAACTTCATTGCATCTTGCATCGACAGCCCGGCCCGAAAACCAGTCATAGTGTGGGGGTAGACCTCGTTCTCCTCAAGGTACCATGTAAGCCGGTTAAGCACCGCATGCTCAGCCACCTTGCCCACGCATGAAGTGAGCGAAATAGGCCTTAAGTTATCAATGCTCGGGACTTTGCCAGCCTTGGGAATCAGCACTGTGAGAGCTGTCTTCCACTGCTCTGGATCCACCCGATCTCTTCGCATAGCGTTAACCTCCCCGGTAAGCTACTTGATTGACCTATCGTCCAGGTTCTTCAAAAGCTTGTTTGAAATCACGTCCGGTCCAGGAGCCGACTTGCTGTTAAGGTTATGCAAAACCGCGCATATCACTTCCACAGAAAAGTTCTCATCTAAGGAAAAGTTAGCCTCTCCTGTGTAGGCCTGCTCCGTCAGAAAAGCTTCTGGGTCCGTAACAGGCAGGTATTTGTTGGCCAGCTTCTCAACCAGCTCTTCCTTTGATGCAGACCCCACTGCTTTGTGTACAGCTCTAGCAAGGACATGCCCCTGACTAACTCTCGTATTGCAGTCATTCAGCAAATGCTTAAGCAGGCCCCACGACCTCCCATTGCGCACCTGCTCGTTCATCGAGTTGCATACCTCATCCCACTGTTGCCTAGACAAAAGCTTACAGTGCTCCTCAATCAGCTTATTCAGCTTGGAAATCTTCTTACGCAGCCTGCGATTAAGCTGCTGCCCCTTCCACCTAGCCAGCACAGACTGCTTGGCTTCAATCAGATGGGCCAGCCTGCTATCAGCGCTATCCACCTCCAAATCCGTAGTGATCTTCTCCATAGCCTTGTTTACATCCTCCCTCACCTGGGTGACCCAATCCTCCAGGGACGGCCGGTACAGGCCTTCGAATTCCTTCCCCCTTTTTCCTCTCTCCTCCCGGATCATCCGAAACTTATCCCAGTCTATAAACGTTAACGCCCTAGGGCGTCTAAACCTCAAAAACGACTTTGTTGATATAGTGATCACTACCCAGGTCTTTCGCAAGATTACACCAACTAGGCTTGGCCGCGTTCTTTACAAAGCAGAGGTCAGGGGTTGTATCCCTACACGACATCCCTATACATGTCGGAAAGGCAGGGTCAGTGACCAGCGTAAGGTCAAACTCCGCAGCGTTCTGCAGAGGTCTCTCCTTTTAACAGTGTCATGCTTGTACCCCCACACGTGATACAGACCATTAAAATCCCCGGCCATGATCAGTAGATGGTCCCCGGCAAGCTTAGAAGCCTTCTGCAGAAACAGCTTGAATCTCTGCACCTTGTCCCTCGGGGCACTGTACACGTTCAGAATAAACATGCTTTTCTTGTTCACCTGGTTAGGAATCACCTCAATCATGACATATTCCAGGAAACTGAAAGGTATCTTAAGGTCATGGACCACCTGCGTCAGAATGCAGGTCCCCCAAGCTCTGGATCCCCCGAAGACGGTTTGGTAGCCCATCACAGAAACTTCTTCCGTCATTGTCTCCTGCAGTAGAATACACGCGCGAATATACTGCTGTAGAGGCGCCCGTTTACGTGCACACCCCCTACAGTTCCATCGCCACACACAAAAAGTCTAATTTTGTCACGCCATGTTGAAGCAGTTGCTGCGAGCCATCTTGCTAAACCTGAGACTTCCCCGTCGAGGAACCAGCCGACTGAGATCCTGACCTAAGGAGGAGAGAGGCACTCAGACTGGACTTGTTTTCGAACGCCTCTAATTCTACTTTGCAGCTCCGTGAACTTCCCATCGATCGAGCCGAGCGACTCTGTGAGACGCGTATTCAGCTGCACCAGACCATCATTGACCTGCTTAACACTATCCACAACACTCGACAACATCTCCTTCATCTCATATCTCAGCTTCCTCGATGCAGGCTCCGCTTCATGGGTCGTCGCCTTCCTCTTTAAGGGGCGCGATCCACTATCTTCACCTACATCAGCAAAATCCATGTTCTCTGTGGGCTCAGGCATTGCCCTCTCGGCCGGGGCAGGGCCTGCCACACCCTTAAGGGCCGAGATTTCTGCCCTAGGCAACCTCACCATTTCTCTTTCCTGCTCTAGCCTCTTGAATCTCACCTCATTCTTGCTATGCTCTGGCCTCACCAAACTAGGCATCTCCATTCGAGCACTTGCTCACTCCGCCTAGGTAGTACCACTGGCGCTCCACCAAGGCCCTTGCCTTGTAGACCCTGCAACACACCACTCTTGCGCACACCCTGTTCCTCAGTCCCATTGGGGCCACGTGTAGTCTCAGTTCCCAACTGTCCGTCCAGTTTGAAGTGCACCTTATACGCCGATCTGCACCCAGACTGGCCACCGGAGCGGTTGCGAGATGCTCTTCTTGGTTTCCTTGATCTTGATCTTGAACGTCGACACTCACGATTCTGTCCTTGCCCAGCCTCCAGCATCTTCCCCAACGTCGGGAACTGGCTTACGGCCTACCTGAAGCCTCCCTTCTCTTCATCCTCAGCCTTGATATTTGCCATAGCCCGCTCAAAACGACGGCGCCGGACCACATATGGGGTATGAAACTGCTGCTGGCACTCCTTGGCAGCCGTGATATGCTCTCCCCCACACAGTTCACACTTGGGCGTACACCGGTAGGCCTCACCGGGATTGGTTGAACCGCAGCCCCTGCAAACAACTTCTTCTGGCGAGGGGCAGACGTCAGCGCAATGCCCCAGCTTTCCGCAAGCATAACAAGCATCAATCAACTTGCGATAAAGCATGCACCTAACCAGCACGTTACCATACCAAACGTAGTTGGGCACCTTGTACCCATCAAAGGCGATGATTACCATACGCGACTCCTTGATGCGTTTTGAAGCCTGGGCCAAGGGATTACGCGGGTTAACAATCTTGCGACTGAGCGCTTTGGGTCCCTCGCTGCGAGGAACATTTCTTATGATTCCCTTGCATGTTTCATGCAGCGCCGCACGATATGCCACAGCTTCATGCATGTGCCCAGCAATGCACAAATCCTTGATTCTCACGTACTTTGTAGCGTTTTCTTTTTCCGGCGTGCTAACCACCACAATATTCTGCCGATAATTGGGGCAGATTGTGTCCATTTCTCGCTTCACCTCGTCTATGCAAGCAGCAGCCGTGATTGCATCAACCACCATGGCCGCACCGATTTAACCAATATTCAGGCCTCCCCTGATCCTGATGATAATCTCGATATCATTTTTCTTAAGCGGAGGCATTTTACCGCGCCGGATGATACCCGTCTTGACACTAGCAGGCGAGTTTGTACTCACTTTGCCGTTCTTGGGTCCATTCTAGAGGATTGGCCGAGAATGGGCACATACCCAGTTCCCCAAGAATGAGGTAGCCCAAATATAAGGTATACAAGAAAATCGAGGAACCTATTGAATATCATGTGCTGTTCAATTAACCCTTTATTTACAGATGTTTCCTACAGGCAGCATACCAGAAAAATATTTTTTGCTTGCTGACTTTCGGTATTGAGTATTAAGTTTCGGGCTAAATGTCTTCGTTCAACACTCAGTGACAGACAGCAAGCATAATTCGTTGGTTTAAAGCAGGAAGATAGGAAGAGGTAGAAGTTCGGCTTGCAACTCGCAATCTTCTGAATACCCTGTCGGACAAGGCAGACCGATGCCAGATATCTAGCTGCTGTAGTGTTGCACATGTGATATAACGCAATTGAAATGTACACCTATGGGTAAAATATGAAAAGAGCTCTTTGGACGAATTCCAAAGCTATATGTGGCTTGGGGTGAAACCCACTTCTAGTTTCCTGCCTGGGGTGTACCCCCTATTGCTGAAAAAAAGACCTCTGCAAAATACTTTTTTTCTTTTTCTTGATTATGTTTATTTGCAATGTGTTTTGCACATTTGGACAGAAAGTAACCATAATGCTACACGCGTTTGGTATTTGACTGCTTGAACGAGGTGCGTGGGTGCCATCACTCGAGAAAAGAGGAGGAAAAACGAACTAGGCTCGCACTGTGAATCAAACCAGTCAGCGCTGCGACCGCTGTTGTAAATATAACCTATAAATAGTTGCAAGTCTTACTGACTCATCCTTCACGTAAAATTGTGGTGGAGGTGGAACGTTCCCCAACTTCGCCACGGAGCTCCAAAGCAGCGGCACCGTCGTCTTCTCAGCCATGGCTTCTAATTGAACCACCCCATCGCCACCTGCAGCGCCAACCACAATGTACGTTACGGTTCCTAGTCTCCATGATCCTGGGACATTCTGCACCCAAAATGACGTTGACGTCGGCGACTGGCTCAGCATGTATGAGCATGTTAGCCAAAGCCACCACTGGGACCTTACCATCATGCTTCCCAATGTGATCTTTTATCTGGACAAGACGCCGCGTGTCTGGTTTCACACCTATGAGGTCGAGCTCTCCAGCTGGGACATATTCAAAGAGGCTTCGTAACCTATTCGGCGAGCTGTCAGGTTGCCAACAGGCTGCGCGAAAGGAGCTTGCCACCTGTGTTCAGTCGTCGACTGAATCATGTCTCCTACATACAGGAAGTGCTTGCGCTTTGCCAGAAAGTCAACGAGCACATGACCGAGGTTGACAAGGTAGTCCATATCCTAAAAGGCATCATGGACAACGCCTTCAATTTGCTCGTGTATAACAATGTTTCTACCGTTGATGCCATCGTCAAAGAATGCCACCGCTTCGAGGTAGCCAACAGCCGCCGCGTCGTCCCACAGTTTTCCCGGCTCCCAAACACCCTTGCCACGTCCTCTTGCTCCGCTCTTACCGCCACGCAACCATTTCAAGAGAACATCACACGTATCGTTTGCTGTGACATTGAAGCGGCCAGTCCGGCCCCCCTTCGTCCACGACCCCCTGACGGTACCTTTGACCAAGTGTCCCCCACTATTTCCGTTATTCAAGCAGTTGTACGACAAGAAATTGCAAAACTTAGCATTCCTACCGCCTGCTCTGTCTCCCGTATGATTCGGCACCCCTTCCCATGTCCACAACCTGTAATGACCAGTATTTCGCTCCCAGACCGTGCAATCCTGCTGAATGGCAAACCCCAGACGACAAACCGATCAGCTTTCGTTGCCACTGTGTTGCTCATGTATCCCGCCACTGCCAAACCACCTGGATGCTGCCGTACTAGAGCTCATTCCCTGCTCCTCATCCATACGCCAATGCTTGATGTTATTCACCTCGCCCTCTGTACCCTACTTTTGATGCCCCCGACAGCCGTCGCTCCCCATCACCCCAGCCTCGCCACTTTTCTCGCCAACCAACGGACAAAAAACTAGGCGATGCAGCTCTTGGAGGTAGTGCTGCATCACATTCGTCCTGTCCAAATCCTCCATTGACGCTCCTCACCAACGTGAACCTAATTGAAGTAGACGTAGATGGTGTTTCGGTGATGGCATTAATTGATACTGGCGCCCAAGTGTCCATAATTAGCGCCAACTTATGTCGTCGCCTCAAAAAAGTTCTTACGCCTGCCATCACTCGAGCCGTATGCATCGCCAATGGCACCACTGTTACCATCAGGGGTATGTGCACTGCACGCATAGGAATTGCTGGCTGCCAAGTTCCAGTCCTGTTCACTGTGCTGACCAGTTGCCCTCATGACCTAATCTTCGGGCTCGACTTACTGAAGACGCATTCTGCCCTCATCGACTGTTCCACCGGTACGCTATGCCTCGAGCTTCCTCTTCTTTCAGACGTTCGCCAGAACAACTGTACACCCTCTGCACAACAGCATTTGTTCACTTACCTCCAATAGCCCTAACGTACCTCCAATAGCCCTACCTCAACGGCAACCGTGCCTGATGGCAACTATGTCGTCGCACCTGTTCGTGACGTCCTCCTGGCGCATGACATCTCTGTGCCGCACTCCGTCGTAACCCTTGCCACTAATCGGATGTGTCTCCCCGTTATAAATTTTGGCTTGATGAAGCAAGTGTTGTCTGAAGGCATAGCGGTGGCCATGCTCCCGTCCGTGACAGACGACCACGTCCTGCGGGTAATCCTCCCGATTACCCACAGGATGCCTTGAATCTCGGTGGCCCGTTACGTTCCATGGTCGGTCCGGACCTCGCACCTGACCAAGCAGCCACGCTATATCACCTTTTGCTTTCCTACCGCGACATCTTTGACACTGCCAATCGATCATTTGGTCAGATGTCCCTTGTTAAGCATCAGATCAACACTGGTGATGCTGTTCCCATTCACCGCTGACTGTATCGCATGTCCACGACAGAGCGGCAAGTTATTCGGCAGAAAGTAAACAAGATGCTCGCCAGAGGCATTGTTGAGCCCTCGTCGAGACCTTGGGCGTCGCCAATCGTGCTCGTCAGAAAGAAAGATGGCATGTGGCATTTCTGCGTTGGTTACCACCACCTAAACCGAATTACTAAAGAGAAGGTTAACCCTTTACCACGAATCGACGAAGCTCTTGATTGTCTTCACGGTGTAAATACTTTTCATCTATCGACCTTCGATCTGGTTATTAGTAGATTTCCGTCTATGAGCAAGACCAAGAAAAGAAAAGACCGCTTTTGTCACTCCAGATGGCCTCTACCATGTCAAGTTTATGCCGTTTGGTTTATGCAATGCCCCTGCCACTTTCGAATGGATGATCTACTCTCTGCTTCAAGGTTTCAAATGGTCAACTCGTTTTTGTTATCTCGATGACGTCCGTGTGTTTTCTCCTACATTTGAGACGCACTTTGAGTGCGTCGCAGCTTCCTTTGACGTCTTCCGCAAGGCTGGGCTCCAATTAAACTCATCGAAGTGCCACTTTGGGCGCCAACAGATTACAGTACCAGGCCATCTCGTCGATGCTTCTAGAGCACAGTCTGACCCGGAGAAGGTTCGAGCAGTAACGGCTTTTCCTGTACCTCAGTCTGTCAAAGACGTCCGGAGTTTTTTTGGGCTCTGTTCTCATTTCTGACGGTTCATGAAAGATTTCGCAGCAATCGCTCGACCACTCACTGAACTTCTGAAGACGGACGTGCCTTTTACGCGGGGTTCCCCTCAGGCTGCCGCATTTTAACACCTTATCATGATTCTCACCAAACCACCGGTCTTGACCCACTTTGACTCGTCCACACCTACAGAACTTCGAACCGATGCCAGTGGTTATGGGATTGGCGCCATCTTATCACAACGCCAACATGGACACGACCACATTGTAGCCTACGCTAGCTGGTTCCTGACAACTGCAGAGTGTAACTATTCGGTCACCGAGCGCGAATGTCTTGCACTCGTCTGGGCTGTTTCAAAGTTCCGCACATATTTATACGGCAAGCCCTTCTCAGTAATCACAGACCATCATGCGCTCTATTGGCTTTCGTCGCTCAAGGATCCTACTGGCTGGCTCGGTCATTTGGCCCTCCAGCTACAAGAATATCCCTACACAGTGACTTATAAGTCGGGACACCAACAGCAAGACACAGATTGTTTCTCTTGCTACCCATTCGAATACGCAACCTCTACGTCTGATACTGACACCGACACCTGTGTTCTGTTTTTCCACTGCTGCATGTCACCGACAAGCAGCACCATGACCTGTCCTTGCGTATCATCATTGACCGCCTGGAATTGTCACTTGCCGACAGTTCCTTTCGCTTATTCACACTTCAAGATGGCGTACTCTACTGCCACAACGTTCACCCCGACGGCCCTGCATTACTCCTTGTGATCCCTAAACACATTCGCTCGGCTGTTCTTCATGAACTTTATGGCCTCCCCACTGCCGGTAACCTGGGTGTGTCACGTACCTACGACTGGTTCCGCCGACGCTTCTTTTGGCCAGGGCTTGCTCGCTCTGTTCGAAGATACATAGCTGCATGTAAGAAATGCCAGCAACGCAAGGCACCATCGACGCTCCCTGCTGGGTGCCTTCAACCATTCAACATTTCTGCAGAACCATACTTTATGGTTAGTTTGGACTTACTTGGCCCTTTTCCTCTTTCTACCTCTGGGAACAGGTGGATCGCTGTGGCCGCAGATTACGCCATGCACTACGGCATCACCCAAGCACTTCCTACAAGCTGCGCCACAGATGCCGCCAATTTTCTTCTATGCGACAATTTCTCACAGACCATGGCCGGACATTCCTATCAAAAGTTATCGTGGACATCCTGCAGTCCTGTGCCACGATGCACAAGCTATCCACGTCGTACCATCCACAAACAAATGGCCTCACGGAGCGTCTCAATCACACTCTCACAGACGTGCTCGCGAAATATGTTTCTTCAGACCATACTGACTGGGACCTTGCTCTACCATTCGTCACATTTGCTTATAATTCCTCACGCCACAACACAGTCGGTTATTCCCCATTTTTCCTTCTGTTCGGCCGAGAACCAGCACTGCCCCTTGACACAACCCTCCCTGTTCACGCAGCACCGACCAGTGAATATGCACTTGACGTCATCGCCCACTGTGCCCACGCAAGGGAAATTGCCCGTGACCACCTTCTGAAATCCCAAGAGAGTCAAAGGCATTTGTACAATCGGTGACACCCAGACGTGCACTTCCCGCCTGGTTCTTTGGTGCTTCTGTGGTCTCCATCACGTCAGGTTGGCCTGTCAGAGAAACTGCTGTCTCGTTACACAGGCCCATACTGAGTGCTTTGTGCCGTGACTCCCTTCACCTACGAGATCACCCCTGACGCCCCATCTGCTTCCCAGTCCAGTGATATCGTGCACGTTACACGACTGAAGCAGTATCACCCTCCGAGTGATGCCATTTAAATGCTCCGGGATGTCGCTTCTGCTGCCAGGGGATTATGCTACACGCCTGTGGTATTTGATTGTTTGAACGAGGCACGCGGGCACCATCACTCGAAAAAAAGGGAGGAAGAACGAACTGGGCTTGCGCTGTGAATCTAACCGGTCAGCGCTGCAACCGCTGTTGTAAATATAACCTGTAAACAGTTGCTCATGTTACTGACTCGTCCTTGATGTAACAATATCTTGGGGGCTACTGATAGGTGCCATCGTTAATTAAGAGGAAGCTTTAGCTCAGGTGCTCCTATCTAAATACACGTGAAAGAAGAATTCGTTTTTCTCGGCAACCACTGCAGGAAATTTTGCGAGGTATGTTGCATTTAAAAGAACTTGAAATCTAGTTACTGTTGTTTTGGATGTTCTTTTTTTATTTAAGTCGTCAATTGTTCATAAAAAATTGGCAAAAATAGAAAATTTTCGGAAATGTAAACTATCAAGTCTGCAACACTGTTACTCAGCAATGAAAAATGATATCACAATTATGTTAATTGAATCTAATAGTATATCTAAAGCGGACAGAATTGATATGTTACGCATGAATCTAAAGAAGTTTATTCATACTTAAATGCAGCTTTTGTAGAACCCTTGTAGACAATGTAACTAGTTCACGTAAGATATAAATTGACATCTCCAATTTGTCTGTTTTGAACGATCTAATAGACGCTGTTTACAGAACCATGATATCTGTTCTTGATGCAGAGCTATTAACTTGTAAACTTCGTGCTTCTATTTCTTTTCAAATTTTCGAATTTTTGAACATCTTTTTAACAATATTCAGGCCCTAAATCAAAATTCTGCTTCCAACAGTCACGAGAATTTACCTTTCAATCACAAATGCAAAATATTTCATTAAAATCAGTCAAGAGATTATTTCAGAAAAACGTTTCTGCATTTTACATGTATTTTAATATGCCGCATCGAAGTTGGGCTCGAGCTAAAGCTTCCTCTTAAAAGGTTAAGAGGTCTGTGTGCTTTGGAGATACATATGAGCCAACATTATTTGCAAAGGTATGGTGCTACTTATTTCATTATGAATAACAGGACAGCAGTGTTTCGCCATACTACTTGGTTCGCCATACGAAGCTCTAGGATGGAGCCCACGAAGGCTTCTCATCAACAGGTTGTCGGTGTTCTTTCTCTGGAGCATTGCATAGAATGTTTCAAAGCTCAAACATATGTGTAGACTAGAATTGCTTTGTCAGCAGTGTGTTGTGAAATGTGTTCAAATTGTAAGTAGCACATTTGTTTGACTTTTGTTTAATATGGAGAGAAACTGGAAGTAAATGATCACGAGAGTGTGACATGATGTGACCCACTGTGGTTTCGAAACACTTATGTGTGAGCAATCCTATGAAGAGAAACAGCAGCTCTTCACCATTCCTGAAACATTTCTTTGGGCTTTTCCAGCCAATTCACGAAATTGACATGGATAGGCAGAAGAAATATGGAAAGATTTTTGGGTAGGTATATAACAGAAGTGTGCACAGCAGTATGTGATCACCTTATTTTCTTCTCATTGACCACAGCGCCTTTGAGGGGCCTAAGCCAACATTGATTGTCTCGGATCCCAATTTGGTGAAGCTTGTGCTTGTCAAGAGTTTCCAGTCTCTCCCAGACAGAAGGGTAAGTATGTCCGGTAATCTTTTAATAGTCAACTAGTGCCTATGTAGTGGCTCTAGGTGGCTTGAGGTCTAGGTATTAAGAGACTCCCACATATTAATGCCTTTCTTCAGCACTTCTGCATAATGCTGAGGAGACTGTCACTAGCTTATTCCACCAAAGAACAATGAAGTGGCATAATGGTTACTGTTGACTTTGCTTTCCTGTGCTTTAAACATAGTATATTCTTCTTGTTCTCAGTTCTTATTTCAGCAGACGGTCTCTATACGGAGCCTGCTAGAGGTGGAGGCTAAAAACTAAAAGCACCTCATGAAAGCCTCTGAACCTTATGATGTATGATTACAAAATTGAAGGCCATTGCAAAGCAAGCCAATCATGCATTTTTTTGTCTTTCCATGTGTGACTCAAGATCAGCCAAAAAAATTTCACAGCCTATCAATATAAACAAGAGGGACCATGCATATGTTCCTGCCCTTGACCATGATGGCACTGTTGTCAGTGATAACTGTGGCAGAAAAAAAATGTTTCAACAACCTTTTTGGTTCACTGTTTGCTCGTCATTAAGCTAGGGATGCCCTGATGTTATATTTTGGCAAAATGTACAATGTGCTGCCTATGCAAGGAATTGCATTTGATCAAAATAGAAAAAAAAATGTGTAACGGTTTGGACACAATTAAGGCAGCTGGACCTCACGATTTTCCTCCCATATTGCTTTCCCCTTTCGTGCCTGTGTGTGTGTGTGTGTTGTGTGTGTGTGTGTGTGTGTGTGTGCACGTGTGTGTGTGTGTGTGTGTGTGTGTGTGTGTGTTATTGTCACACATTGTTATTTGCTGCAGTGTAAATGTGTGTGTGCGCTCAGTGCCTTTATTCTTGATAAATGTAACATGTCTGTTTCAACAAACATACAACAACAATGAAAGGCCAGGCAACCAGCTCCTTGAGAGTTGGTCAACGCACCATGCTTGCACTGGCCTTTCATTGTCATCACTGTCGTCAGCGTGACTGTGCACCAACTTTTGAAAATGTGACGATTCTTGGCACATTTTCAAAAAATCGAAGGAGAAATACTTGAGTCGTTTTATATCAGTATACAAGAGGAAGGAAAATGCATCAGTCTTCCGTCTATCTCTCTGAGGGATAAAGAGATAGCTTTTCTAAAAGGCTGAACTTAAAGACGAAGTTGTTGGGGCAAAATGGTGTGTTCATCATTAAAGATAATGTACCCTGCTAAGAGCATTGCACATGCGTCAGTGGTTTGACGTTTGAGTGTTGATCCCTGTTTTCAGATATATGTCAGTTGCTAGACCAGCGTTGTGGTCTCTTCTTTCTGTCGTGCTTGCATCTCAATTTTTTCGCTGGTTTTCTGAAGTGTCAGTGTGAACCAACTGGCCCAGCAAGCAACACTTTGTCAACAGCTGACGTCAATCAAAAAGGGTGTTTGGATCAGTTTGCTTCTTCCTACTGTTACTGTGTATATTTATTGATTAAGGTAAATAAACAGGTTGAAGTAAACGAGATTTCAAGAATAATTATGTACTTCCAGAAGCGGACCGTCGCCTGCTCACGCTGGGCTGCAGCAGCCCACATAGGAAATAAACTTTGGCCACCCTGCTTATCGGTGTCGTAGCTGTCGGGTCTCTCCAATTTTGACTAGTTTTGAATGCTCAACTAGCCTTGATCCACACAAAACCTAAGGTCAGGCGATACTCACGCTTGCCAGTGCGTGCTCACTTGTGGCCGCTCTGGGTAGATGCTTTGGCAGACTAATTGGTAGCGCTTCAAAAATGCGCAAGTTGGATGTGGCTACTGTCTGTCGGTCAAGCTGGTGAAGGACAAAGCTGGTCCGCACCACGTAGCATGGTCAAACTGCTGCACATGAGCACAGGCACTCAAGCCTTGTCGTGCACAAAGCAAATGCTGCGCATGCACATTACCGTTGCATGTGACTGCAGTCTGCTACGGGTTGCCACGATGAGTCCACTGGCTAAGCTCACTGTGTACAACCACGTTTGTTACGTTTGGTGTGTCATAGGCACCAAAAAAGTGGCGTCGGCATTAACATCCAAAACCAAACTTGAACTGTGCGCCATGGTGACATTTAGAAGGTGGACCATTGTGGACACACCCTGCTCCGCCATAGCCTTCGCAGTGCAAGGCATTGAAAAAGGAGCGAAAGCGCTGAGGAGGCCGTCTTTGATTGCCAATAACTCCGCTTCTGCTGAAAGCATTGAACTACTTCTTGTGGCAAAGTATTCCTGAAATAGCCTATTTTCACTTCGAATGCATTTCTCCACTTCGATAAAAAGTAGTTCGGGGCCCCTTTAATATCACTATATAAAAGTTAATTAGTATTTTTTTCTTAACCCCTTCAAGTGAGGTCTGCACAATTGTGCGTGCCAAAATAGTGTATCTAAAGAAAGAACACTGATGAAGCTAACTACATTTAAAATGTGTTGCATACATCTTGAAACACTCCTGATTGGACATGTGCTCCAAGTTTGGAAAAATTAGCTGGAAAGTAGGTGGCTGGGTGTCTGTTCTTGATGTCCTTATGTCGTCCTTTAGCGTTTTCACTGATTGCATTGCTTTTCACAGTGTATTACATCAGGCACATTTTTCAAGATGCCGCTTAAGTGCTTTCCAAGTACACATACAGCTAGACGTAAAAGGACTGATACATTCATGTATGGCAGTTCTATGGAGAGTCGTAGTATGGACTATATATTCTCTAAGCTTGACAAAACTCACTGCAGCTTTGCATATTCTTTGTCTTTTCTGTAGCTGCATGCTCTTTATGACTGAAAATGCAAGAAATGTGCTCAAGCTACATTTTTAATGGACAGATTTAATTGGCACCTGAAAAGGTTAAAGCTAACACTCATACTAGTAATCATTGTGCAGACTTTGATATCTGCGATTGCTATGAAACTTCGTCAGCAATAATAAATATTTTGTTGTGAATCTCCTACTTTTAATAATCAGGAGACAGTTGTCACACAAATGGATGGTATAGTGACTTGCTTATAGGGCAGAATATCGTATGTGTTTCTGATGCATTTTTGGTCAGCTTATTTTGGCTTAAACTTCTAGAAAGACTTGCAAGACACTGGTTTCGAGTGTTATCATAAGAAGCCAACAAACACTGACACCGAAGACAACATAAGGGAAATTACTTGTGCTTAGTAAATGAAATAAAGAAATGATAAATTAATGGAAATTAAAGTGGATGAAAAAGTATTGTTAGATAAGCGAGTAGCACCCCTTAAGAGAATTGTATGCCTTAAGAAGCAATACAAATTTTGTTTCTTTACAAATTTTACTTTAGTTTATGTGCTTAAAAATACTTGATTGTCTTTTTCCTCATAAATTTTTATTTGAGTGTGTGACTTTACTTGTATGGTTTCAGCATATATATTCTACAGAATCAAACAATAAAGATTAGTTGATAGTAGACGCTCTGTCATGCCTAGTCTATTCATTTGTCTCATTTTTGCCGTGGAAATAGCACTGCAATGTAATGTTGCGAATGTTGCATTGGCACGATGTTCAAAGTTTCATCTCAAGCAAAGACTAGTCCAATACTCTTGCCAGCAGATAATGCATGGGTACTACACCTATAAACTGAGGAATCTGATTATGTACAAAATCACAAATATCTTCTGGGAGTTTGGAAAGCAAATAAGATATGTAACCAAACAAGTGTTTTATGTGATTATTTGTTGTAAACTATTCCCTCTCATCATTCTTCCACGAAACTGAGGTAGATGTGAGCAAATAAGGTGACACTAGATTGCAGCAGCTACATTTTTACAGAGTGCGACTGAGCAATATAGCATTGTGCAACATATTTATTTATTTATTTTACCTTCAATTGGTAATGCATTGAGCCTACTTGTTCTGTGTGGCCTGAAAATACCCGAGTGACTCTATTTTGCGCTCATCAGAGTTGTGATTTCTCACTCATGCACATTTCTCTGACCGATGACTTTTCAATTGCAGCATATGAAATTCAATGACCCAATGTTGGACAACATGATGAGCATGGTCACCGTGGACCGTTGGAGGAAGATTCGACCTGCTGCTAGCCCTGCCTTTGCCACAGGGAGGCTCCGCAAGGTGGTTATGTGCGGACTCATTTGGCAAGGGAGTGGATGCGTGCAAGCTGCATTGAGAGGAAGAACTGGAAGATAGCAGCTGCAGGGATGATCTGTTGCAGCAGCAGAATGGGCCAAGAGAAGGGAGTCGATACTGCCAGAGGATTGCGTGGCGGGGTGGCGAGATAAAATTTGCAGGCATAGCATGGAGCCAGTAGACATCAGTAATTGGATCTCCCTGGGCCTAGCTCTTCGCTGAGCATCAATAGGCTAATAATGATAATGGTGATTTCTGGCTGCACCAGAGAGGACGAGCAAAAATGTTGGGTGACACAATGTGGCATCTACAAGGGAGTTTTGTCCAACACTGTCTGGTTCCACATTTGGCCCTTGCGCTACAAAACATCACATTCACCATCTGGTAGTTTGCCTCCACTGATCTCTTTCTGCTCCCCCTATGTGCTGCCCTGCATACATACACGGACCCATACTTTCCTTTTAAAGCAGTGGCTTTCTTGTGGAACCTTAGATGGTTTTCTTGGGTGGGCAATCTGACCTTGGAGCAACACGCTAAGCTCGCAGCTAACATGACCATTGCTGCTGCCAAAAACAAAGCAGCACAGATAAGGAGGTGTGAGCAAAGAAATAAAAGTTAAAAAAAAACATCATGCCATCATCACTTTAACATCATCATGCTGTCATCGTCACTCCAATAACACATCGCCACAACTCATCATGCAGCAGGGATGTTTCAGAGGTGCCGAGCTGTGACAGAAAGCTAAACATCTAGCTGAGTTCTCCTCTTTCAAAATATTATGCAGATACCATACACTGTGGGAATCGATGTAAGCGAAGCTTTCTGTGCTGTTTGCTTCGATCGACGATAATTAGGAATGATGTTGACAGTGAATATTTAATTTTTTCAATGTTTTGTCCGACACCAGAGTGGTGAGTTGATGTTAAACGTTACCTTGCGTGCACGACTGCTGTTTGTCTGCGTAGTACACAGAACACACAGGGGGAGGGGTTTGCTTTCAGCATTGTTGTGTGCCATACTTCATAAACTCTGAGAGGGTTGAGCATATTCAATGCCTCACATGGCACATTGCATCGTGGCAGAAGTATTACACTTTAATCGAATTCTGGGGCTGTATGCACGAAAACCATAATCAAGTTATGAGGCAGGCCATAGTGGTGCACTCCAGATTAATTTTGGCTCCGTAGTGTTCTTTAACATGTCCCTCAATGAAAGTGCTCGAACGGTTTTTATTTTGCACCCCTCGAAATGTGGCTGCCTTGGTCAAATCTGCGACCTCGAGCAATGCCATAGCCGCAAAGCTATCGCGGTGGGCACAGCAGTTTTCATTTGACGTGCAACTGCTTCCGTTGTGTCACCTAGACCCTGTGGTGCGTTTTAATTAATGCGGCTCTGCTTCTGCACACCCTGCGTAATGTCAGCTGCACGTTGGTAGAAAGGTAAGCGCTTGTGGGGGGTCACGGATAATTACAGCTGTCAAAAGGGTAATGTGGCGCCGGCCCGGGAGCTCTAGAGGGCATTGTGCAAATTCGACTAGGTGCGGTCCAAAGAAGTTCCTCACGTCTCTTTTCTTCTCTGCCACACTTCTTCCATGTATATACACATTCTGAAACATCCCACGAGGCAGTGTGCTGGATAGCAGCAACTACAGTAGTAGCAGCAGGAGTGGGAAAGTCAAAGGAAAAGGCAAAGAAAGCTTCGCTTAAAGAAATTCAGTGCCCTTCCACTCCGTGAAAAAAAAAATGACCAGCGAAGCTGTGTATGTGGGCCCCTTAATGTCGAACTGCACCTCCATCACAAGTCAGCCTTGTATTGTACTATCTTTGGTATCGACCTGTGTATGGGAAGTGCCTGATGCCTGCTTCACCTCCGCCATTGATCAGTCCAGCATTGCAATATCTTCGGGATTGGCTCATGTATGGGGAGTGCTTAACACCTGCTTCACCTCCGCAGCCGGCCGGCCCGGTATTGCACTATGTTCAGGATCGGCCCACATATGGGGATTGCTTAATGCCCACTTCACCTCCGCCACAGGTCAGCCCGGCTTTGCTCTTTGAGATTGGCCCATGTATGGGGAGCGCTTAACAACCACTTCTCTGCCGCGGGTCAGCCCAGCATTGCACTATCTTCAGGATTGGCCCACGTATGAAAAATAGTTGGTCTATGTCCATAGAGACAAGATCCGCCAAAACCTAGCCATAAACAGCTTCGCTGTAAAACTAAACTATTGCCTGGGAGTTGGGTATGGGGCATGGGTCTGAAAAGCTTAGTGGTGCTAAGCAGCTTTGCAGGTAACTAGCAACAGCATACTGCCAAGTCTCTCTGAAACAGTCGCTTGAAGACAGATCCCCTGTTTATGTGTCTTAGCCAAAAAAAAAGTTCCAAGGTTAGGGATTTGGCCTTCTTGAGGTAAGATGAAATGTCATTTCGTACATCTTTCTTGTAGGCCCGCAAGTGTGGCTGAATGACGAGTGGCGCTGCCATTTCTGAGCACAAGTTCTGTGTTTACTTGTGTCCGTGTCGCCATGCCTAGCTCTTCCTAACGTGAATGCTGGAAGTACCACCAGATAAAGGAAATTCTGCAAGTCACAGATTTCAGTACAAAACTCAATGATTCCATGGATGTGTAAATTTATATTTCAGTAAAGGTCACTCATTAGACTATACTACTCTTCAACTGTATGTGCTCGCACAAGTCTAAACATTTAATTACTCTCCTTGCTTAAGCTCCTTCTACACATCTAGTAGCCTGCCATAACCTGAGTGCACTGTCATTGTAATAAATTGCAAACTAAGTGACTATTAGTTAATTGGGACATCAGCTTGGCCAATTTCCAAGCCCTAATTCTTGTATGGTGTGTGCTTTCACCCTAGATGAATGAACTCATTCAAGACTGCGCCGAAACCTTGATGCAGCACTTGCTGAAAGTTGCTGAAGGTGGAAAAGAGCTGAACGCTAAGGAGTGAGCAGTAATGTTTTGCAAACAGTTTTGAGGGAGATGCTGAGGTGGGCTTTTGCAGGTTCTTTGGACATTATACGTTGGATGTCATTGCAAGGTGTGCCTTTGGGACGAAGCTCAATTCCCACACTGATCAAACCAATGAGTTTGTTTCCAAAGCAAAGACAGCCTTCAATGTGAAGGTTACACTGCCAGTTATCTTATTCTGTAGGTACTTAAGTGGAAGCATAGGGTGCACAATTTAATCAAAATGACTCTTTTCTTATGCAGTTTACATCTGTGGACTGTTTCCAATCATTATGAAGCTGCTAAAGCTGCGTTTCTTTGGCCCTGATGCATTTATGTTCTTCAAAAATGTCTGCTTGAATATTATTGAGAAAAGGAAACTGTCTTCAGAGGTAAGTCCTTGTTGTCACTGCATGCAATAACTTGTGTTCAGATGCAGTTTCATTGCTATGTGATCTGCATTCTTGCATTGCTTAAAAATTAAGGGCATTTTGGCCTGGAAGATTTTAGCATTGTGCATATTATAGGTGGCACCTTGTCAAACAAAGAAATAAGTGCAGCCGTACGATTTATAGGTCAGACTCTAGCATAGCCAGAATTGTAGGACCATATGCCCTTTCAGATATCTGTCTGTTTCTCAAGGAAATCCTCAGTTTATAGGCTGTGCTTTCTTTCCCTTCATCTATGTTAGTTCGCGCTGCCTCCATCAAGGATAAGAATTATGCCAGGAATTTCATGTTCCGTGCTCGCAGTGCATTTTTGTCTTATGCGTGCTACATACTTTGTTTCTTACTTAGCAGGCAATGCTGTGAAAGGTGCACGAGCAGAGTGGTCATAGGAATCTCGCTTAGTGTCTTTTCCCGTGTGGTTGCTTTTGGTTTGCAACATCTTCTGCAGAACAAATACTTCATATATTACAACTTCTCAATATGAGGTTACATCAAGTTATGTATTATTTGTGCCTCTTTGTGCTGCTTAGTGTGCGATGTAATACATTTTAGTTGCAAGCGTTAGTGGTGCGCTGTGGTTGCTGTGTGCCACTCCAGCTTGTTCGATTGCAAATATCCTCAGATCTGTGATGTCTATCATATATTTAATATGTCATATTTGTGACATAAACGTGTAACATTTAATGTTACATCAAATTACACGACACCATAGGTTGGCTGACTTACTTTTGAGTTGACCTGCTCAGACCTGGACCAACCCATAATTCTGAGTCCGATTGAGCTTGGCTGAGTTAAATTATGACAAGTCTGAATAAGTCGTGTTTATTTTGTCGACCTATGCAGGACACATGCCTACCTACAGGCACATACCCAAGGGGGGGGCCCGGGGGGGCCTGGGCCCCCCCTCCCCCCCGAAATTAAGCAGCATACCCCCCCCCCCCCCATCCGGCCAAGGCACCACTCCTCACACACTTTCCTAAAGGTTTCACAAATCAATCTACTCGGCGGTCGACACTTTGCTGCCTTTTACAGCGGAAGCAGTGTATGACTAAGTTCCGTAGTTTTTTTCGGCGTCTGTTAACAGAAAAAATCATGATCTGGGCAGATCCTGGTGATAGTGCAAAAAGGGTCCAAGATCAATGGCACATACCCCTGTGGACTTCGATATCTTCGGGATGGGCCCACATATGGGGAGTTCTTAATGCCTGCTTCACCTCCACCGCGGGTCGGCCCGGCATTGCACTACCTTCGGGATGAACCCACCTGTGGGGAGCGCTTAAATGCCTTCTTCACCCCCGCCGCGGGTGGGCCCGGTATTGTAATATCTTCGGGATTGGCCTACGTATGGGGAGTTCTTAATGCCTGCTTTACCTCTACCGCGGGTCGGCCAGGCATCGCACTTCGGAATGGACCCACGTGTGGGGAGCGCTTAACGCCTGCTTCACCCCCGCCCCGGGTGGGCCCAGTATTGCAATATCTTGGATATAGGACAGGCAGGCCTCTAAACATCCTAACAGACTCGAAGGAAGCGTGCAGAAATTACACGCGGGGCAGGATTAGCAAAGCCGCCCTCAGAATTCTTGGCGGAGCCGACTTCGCCGAGAGGAACGTTACGCACAAGTTAATTTGGATTCCGGCCCACGCAGGCATAGAGGGTAACGAAAGGGCAGACAGCCTAGCTCGAGAGACCACGTTACGAGCAGAGCAGTCGCGCGCCCCGGAGTATCACCCACACGCTTGTGAGGGAGGATACACAGAAATCTTAAACTTATACAGAGGGACGAGAGCCAAATATCCCCCACCGCACAAAGCTCTAACGCAGGAGGAAGCAACGAGTTGGCGCAGATTGCAGACAAACTCCTTCCCAAATTTATACATCCTAAACAAAATGTACCCAACACAATATAGAGACA
The DNA here is from genome assembly GCF_038994185.2 of Dermacentor albipictus. Lineage (NCBI taxonomy): Eukaryota > Metazoa > Arthropoda > Arachnida > Ixodida > Ixodidae > Dermacentor > Dermacentor albipictus. The sequence continues at coordinate 177,159,038 of NC_091824.1, read as the reverse complement.
CCTGCCCATGGTGCGGGGCCACACCCACACTATACCATGTCACATGGGAATGTAAACACAATAAATCATTCCACCAACACAATAACCCGAGTGCGGAGCAATGGGAGAGTCGGCTTACCAGCTGCGAGCTCACGGCCCAAAGGGCCTTAGTGCAGCACGCTAGTGAGGTAGCTAGGCTCAGTGGAGCCCTGGAATAGGGGCCCACCCTTGCTGGAAGAGGCTCCAAGTCGCCGGCGCCCAAGACGACCGAGACCTTGAGGCGCTAAATCCTTGAAGGAACCAAAATAAAGTTTCTCTCTCTCTCTCTCTCTCGGGACCGGCCTACGTATGGGGAGTTCTTAATGCCTGCTTCACCTCCACCGCGGGTCGGCCCGGCATTGCACTATCTTCGGGATGGACCCACCTGTGGGGAGCGCTTAAACGCCTGCTTCACCCCCGCAGCGGGTGGGCCCGGTATTGCAATATATTCGGGACCGGCATACGTATGGGGAGTTCTTAATGCCTGCTTTACCTGCACCGCGGGTCGGCCCCGCATTGAACTACCTTCGGGATGGACCCACGTGAGGAGAGCGCTTAACGCCTGCTTCACCCCCGCCGCGGGTGGGCCCGGTATTTGAATATCTTCGTGATCGGCCTACGTAAGGGGACTTCTTAATGCCTGATTCACCTCCACCGCAGGTCGGCCCGGCATTGTACTACCTTCGGGATGGACCCACGTATGCGGCGTGCTTAACGCCTGCTTCACTCCGCCGCGGGTCGGCCCGATATTACATTATATTCAGGCCGACCGGCAGCGGATGTGAAACACTTTGCTTTTCGTTTGAGAGCTTTGACTGTCATCAGCTTTCGCTGCCATTCAATCTTCACGGAGTGGAATAGTTGTCAATTTTTTCACTCCTTTTGGAGGGCGGTAGTTATCGGCATCTCCTGGGGTGTGGAGGCCAGTTTTGTCATCGATTCGGTGCCTGCATGATGAACTCAAGATGAATTTAGTTGTCAGCATCTATTGCACCACCCATTTATTGTCTTAATTATAATATTTTTATTTATTTATAATTCCCAACACAATTTTTATGTCACCACCGATTCAACGATCACGCGCATCCCTGTTGCTTCGTTAATTCAATGTTCTTTGTTTATACTAATCCAGGGGCCAGGAAAGGAATTTGGTTCATAGTTGGCATGGTCTGTATACTCATGGAACGAGTCGTGGCTGGAGAAAACGCCAGTTGCGTTTAACCTTTCCTTTTGCTTCATTATTTCCTCGAGTACCTCGCCGCGACGCTGGCAGATCCTCGGAACCATATATCCACGATATGGGTTAGATAAGGTGGAAAATAAGATATTGCGAAAAAGCGTTCATTATCAGACCCTGCAATATAACCCTTAAACCCATAAGCAATATGACTGTCACCCGTTACCCCGTGTGGTTTTTCCCTTTTTGTACAGCACGTTGTGGGCAAAATTGGCAACTGGAAACAAGAGTCGCAAGGAGATGAGAAATTAAGCGATCTACTAAGCGAGAAAGCCAAGGCAACAGCCAAACAGGGAGGAAAAGCGAAAATTGTTTGTGAAAATATTTATGGATCAAAATCTTCTTATTTAAAAAGGAAGTAGAGAAAACGCCACTGGAACTGGAGAATAATTCCGTGTGTTTTGAATTACGCTTCTACAGTTATCAATCGAGCCAACTGACGTAGCCCCTTTCCTGCTGTGCTAAAGGGGGGGGGGGTTATAACCTTCCGCGGTGGGCGCAGTACGTCTAGAATCGCAGCGTCCTGTGCTCTACGCGGTTGTACGGGACTGGTGACCATGCATCGTTACACAACTTCCCGAATAACGACACGAGTCGGTTTTGCTACTTGGTAGAGCAGTAAACGAGGGATGCAAAAGAACTGTGACTGTTGCGCAAATATACATTTATCTGAAGTTCTTCCAGGGCTAATTCAAAAAGCGTTACTAGAAATCTTTATTTTGCACTCTCGCTTGTTAACTTGTTCTTGGCAAGGTTCTTCCCACGCACATTCCATTCGCGAGTCCATTTGATGTGGTTCTTTGTTTGCCAAATAAAGAAGAAGTGTGTCTCACAGGCTTACCTGTGAGATACACGTTATTTCAATTCTCTTTTGCGGCTTTACGCGTCCTTATGGCAAATGGTGGGCATTATTCACATTTGTACTAGTAAAAGTACCCTCCACCTCATTTGCATAGAAAAATTACCTTGGGTTGGGCCCCCCCCCCCCCCGAAAAAAAATCCTGCGTACGTGCCTGCCTACCTATATCTGTTACATGTAGTGCGCTATATTTTGGTCGCAAATGTAAGCACTGAGAGGTCTCTCTAGCCTTCGTAGCATTGCCTGTTATACATTAAATGGAGTATCTTGTGTGTTTATTGACTTTGTTTACTTTCACATTGGCATTGTCTAGAAATGTGAAAATGTTGTTAATAGGAAAACTAGCCAGTGCTGCTAAAATCTATGTGACATTGCACTGTGTGGATGCTTTCTTTCACAATGTATGAGTAATGTTATGACCTATTTATACATCTACAATGTAGAGATGTATAGACATGTAAACTAGCATGTTAAAAAGATTCCTTTGAATACACAGTGGAACTATGTTTTTCACTCATCTTTTGTGCTCCTCTTTTGCAGCTGTTGTTTTTGATGTGGAAAAATATTGCTCTTCTTCTGTGCAGAAACACCATGACTTCTTGCAGTTAATGGTTGATGCACAAGGTGGTGGCCTTTGGGGCAGCAGCGAAGTGTCGCAGGACGCTGAAGACAAATTATACAACCTAGGCACAGAGCGAGCTGTTGAACAGACTGCCGACTTAAAAGGTCGGCAGCATGTTTCACTGAAAAATTTCATAACTTATTGTGGTTTCTTTAAAATATCTTGCTTGATCACAAGTGTTAACTGTAAATTTTGAGTATGTTTAGTGACTGCCATTGGACTTCATGGCTTGGAATACTTCGCAATGTTTAACCTTAACTGGGCAGTATAGCTGCCTTGCTTGACTCGCTTGACAGAGCTGCCCTTCAGTAAAGGTGAACTTGTCCAGCTTGAAAAGTTTTATTCTTTCTTTATTATTTTTATGCTGTGAAAAACTGGGAATACTCGTCACATAAGTAAAACAATAACAAAGAGGACAACAGTAATAAAAAGAAAGGAGAGCTGGGGCAAAGTGTAGTTAATGTTTTACTTGTTATTAGAGAGGAAAGTTGGTGATAGGCCAACTGCAACAGCAGTTAAAAGCTTGAAACTGGGCACAGAGAGAGAGAAAAGCTCTTTATTAGAAGGCAGAGATTTTTGCCGGCGTGCCCATTCTTCATATGTCCATCCTTGCCATTATGCATACAATGACCATCGTTATCTATGCTATCATGTCATTAAACTACCAGTTCACTTGCATAACTGAGGAATAATTACAGAAAAACAGCATAAATTTATTTCCTACAAAAAGTAGACACTGCTGCTAAGCTGCACGGGAATATCACGCTTGTTGTTCTTCAGGCCATACATTGTTAGTACATGTAGTTGCAAAAGCATTTAAGCAGATCCAACACCAATTCCGGAACCCATGTGAAGTTTAGTGAGAGAGAGAGAGGAGAGAATTTATTGAAGGAATGAAAAAAGTCCTCCAGCATGTTACTTTATGTTGTTAGTAGTTGCAAAAGAATTTAGGCAGATGCAACACCAATTCCAGAATCCATGTGAAGTGAAGTTTTAGTGAGAGAGCAGGATTTATTGAGGAAATGAAGAAAGTCCTCTGGCATGTTACTCTTCTTTGCACAGGTAAGGAAAAGAGAAAGAAAAGCTAGGGGTATGAGGATTTATTCTGAGGGTGGACAGTAAGGAAGGACTATAGATATGACGTTCTTCTCCAAAGGGCCTATTCACAGTGTTAAATTTAAGGTGATTTTAAATAAAAATTCTAAGAGAGCCTTGATCGCTCGATTTGTTGATATCATGTCCGGCTGAGGGCCCTGCAATGTTTCTTGCTCAACAGCCTGTTGTTAATCGACGTTAACAAAGAGGTCAATGTCCATTCGTTGGATGCAATGTAAATATAGTCTTAGTTTGTGCAGGAGAATTGCGTGGCTACTTGGGATGGCACACAGCATCTTAAGTGTTTTATCTGGATAGAGGCTACACTTCGACATTTGTGGCAATTTTCTTGTGCCCAGTGTCTTGGTGTCCCTTTTTGCATAACCTTGGTGGGAAATAATTTAGCCTTGAGAATGGCATGGCGACAAGCATGCTGCCTGAATACGGGCCCTGGGCTCTTATTCACGAAAAGCTCTTGCATTAGAGTTGTTCGTAAGATAAAACTTCAGCCAATCCTGATGCTGGACATATTATTAGTGAAGCTGGCCAGCCAATGGCAAAGAGCACACTTACTCATGAAACGCTTTGTGAATTCGGCCTTCAGATTCTATTCAGAAGGATTAGGAGTGCAGACAAGCCTGAAGGAGAGTAAGGACAGGCACAGTGCTGGCACCTATGAGGCCGGCACTCTTTTCTAAAGGCATGGCTTCTTGGCATAGCAGGCCGGACATATGTACAGATTGCTGTTTAAGGTGCAACATTGGAAAGTGAGCCGATGTCTTCCACCTTGATTATAAGATTGCACTGCCTTTACCCAGCACCGACGCAAGATCATAAGTAGGCTGCTCGCAGCCCTCCATCCCACAAGTTGCTAGCAATGCAAGAGGTCAAGAGGGTTGATAGGTCAATAGGAGTTCAATACATGTAGCACAGACAAGGGGTTTTGGACTCTTGTAGAATCTTTCTCTGAGATGTCTTTGTCTGTGCAATTTTAACTTGCCCCTTTCCTAGTTCCCCTCCTATCTTCCATTCCTCTTCAGATTGTCATCACCAAGAGGGCAGGTCTTACCTGGTTATTATAAATAAAACATTTTCAGCAAACTGAGCATAGCAGGCTTTGATTTAAAGATCACGTTGTGGAAGCGCATGTCAGAAGCACTGTGTCATTTCTATTGCACCTAATTCAATTTACATACCAGTGCGATCAAAAGCCACCGCCTAGCTAGAAAGTGCTTCTTTATTTTAACAATCATACATAGTTCTCTGACCAGCGGAGCACTGTTTAAGAGTCACCAATTTCAAACACTCATGAGTGTAATACTAACATGCCTATCCCACATTGAGATACCCCATTGAGGTTTTCAGTTTTCAGTTCAGTTCTGATTAATACCCTGATGAGGAGACTGGCCGACACAATAAATAGATATGAATGAATGGTTTACAGGCATAATGCTATAAAGATTATTGTTTGTTGCTTGCATTATTAAAGTTGCGCTTTGCTGTGTTTGCTGTTTGTGCCATCAGGTGACATTATGATCATAACTTGATGACTATTAAAGAGAGCCTCATGTTGTTCCATTGGCTGTGCAATCTATATATATATCTCTTAACGTTGCTTACAGCTTTAAATGAAGATGAAGCCCTAGCACAGTGCGTTACTTTCTTCATTGCGGGACAAGACACAACCTCTTCAGTCATTGCGCACACTGCATATCTCCTAGCTCTGCACCCTGAAGTCCAGCAGAGACTGAAGGGGGAAGTGGATGATTGCTTCAAGAGATGTGTAAGGCCTTTTTCCTTTTCTACTGGAGCAACTGCTGCAGTAAGCAGACCAAGGATGCTTGTACCCAGAGTGTAAGGTTGATCATACGTGTTTACTACTTCGTTTACATCTTCATGTAAAGACTGGGAACCACATTCTGCTTGAAATATGTCACTATGAAAGTAAACATAGCAGATTTCTCACAAATCCTGTCAACGGCAGTTTCATCTGCTTGTGGCTTATGTGCCTCACGTTTTACTGATGCACATGATTGTCAGTTATGCCAAAGTCAGTGTATAAATGAGAAGATTGTGAAGCTGTGGCTGAAAGCTGCTGTGCAGCACTGGACTCAATGCTGGCACACATTCACGTGACAAATGTACAACTCGTGGTCACATTTCACAGATTCAGAAATTTCTTAATGACTTCTGCTGTTGTGTAGCAGTGGCTTTGTGTGCCTTTACAAGAGCAGAGCAGCAATGGTTGTAAACGCCAAAAAAATTAATTGGTTTTCCTACTTTTTTTTACAGGGTGGCGAGCCTTCATTTGACGATATTTCTAAACTTAAGTATTTGAACTGTGTTATCTCAGAATGTTTGAGACTGTACCCACCAGCTGTTCGGTGAGTGCAGGATTGTTTGCTTGGTATTCAGGCGATGCCGTAGCACGCAATAATTCATGAGAATTCTTTAGGATGGGCTACAATGGTTAAGCTTCTGTTTTAATTGGTTTTGATAACATTACTGTTTGCAAACACATTACCCATTGTTCTCATAATATCTATAGCCAGCACACCATGTTATAACTTATTTGCTCTTGTTTTTTATTGAGAATTGTTGTGCCCAAGAGCATGTATAAAATGTCTGAAGTGGAACCATATTATTTACTTTTAGTGAAATAACAGTATCTTCATGTACATAAATATTACCTACATGAACAGACATTACAGCAACAACAAAAGAAAGCTTTTGCGGTAATGACTGTACACTTTATATCTATATGAGTGCGTAAACATTCAGTGTATTCTTTCACACTGTGCTGTGTGCTCTTGTGCTGGGCTTAACCAGAAAATGAGTAATTTCACTTCATTTTTGTCTGGATCACAGTCAGTTTATAACTACAGTAGCAAACACAAAAGTACACACTTCGTCATAACTATGCAGGCTGCCACACTTGTGGCCAGAGCAGATGATGGAGGCGCTGTGTAGCAGTGTATGTGAGGAGGAGAAAGGATGCTGCTTGGTGCAGGCGAACCTAGCCTTCCAAAAGTTGGCGGCAACCGCTCTGTGTGAACACCACCTGTCAAACACAATACGGTCTGAAACACGTCGCAGTCCAGCTAACACGAAGCATCGAAAAGTTGACATGGAGCCTAATGTGTTGTGCGTTTTTTAAACCATGATGACCCGCACGGCTCACCATTCACTTTCCCTACCTGGACTCCAACAGAGGAGCTTTAGGAGGAACTGAGGCACCTCTATCCTAAATATCCAATGTCCACGCGGGAACAAAATATCACATGCATTTGAATGAAGTGCGATCGTGCGCTTCAGTTCATCTCTTTACACCTTACATTGCGCTTCAAATTTGGGACATCAGTATGTAATGTTCAATGTCACCAAGAGCCTGACAATCCACACACAACGATGATGGGCCAAGTGCTGTCTTGCACTGCTGGTGGGATTGAAGGACTTAAGAGAACTGATGCTGCTCTCCAATGTCACATTCGTACAGAGTAAGCACAAACTTCAGCTTGGCAGCATTTGTGTCAATGGTGCTTTTAATATGATAGCATCATAAGCAAATCTCACACACTTCGTAGGTGCCTGCCTGATGAAAAATGCAGGTTAATCTCAAAGGCAGCGTAATCTAACACAGCGTCTCAAAGTGCTAGCTGTCACGAGGGAATAATGTGAGAAACTGGCACACTATGCACATGCCAGATATATTTCAGAGAGCATGAGAAAAGCATGCATGCGATCGCAGCCTAATGGTTAAAGCATTGAGCTGCTCTGCTGGAAGACAGAGGCTCAATCCGATCATTGTTGACACATTTTTTTTATAGCCTCTATAGGTAGACTTCGCCCAATTTGGAAGTATTTAATAGAAAGCTCAAGGTCTGTTAAGCGCGCACGAGCACATTGCAGTGGGTACGAAATCGTAAAAAGTGATACGCTGTATTTAAATGTCACTGATAAATGAGAGTGTGCAAGGTCGCTTGTGATGCAAGCGCACACATCTGTCAAAGTGTCACAACCTAAGTGTGTGTGGCATATGGTACTTAGTGATCTCTGGCCTAGTTCTTTTGAGATGAGGATATAGAGAATGAGGATGCTGTCACCAGCTGCAAGTATTGCAAGTATCATAGCCACAATGGATGTGCCACAGGAAGTGCAGTATTGCTGTCACCTTGTGCTTTCTGGTAAAGGTGCTGTAGTCTCCAGGAACAGCAAAGCGTGAGACAAGTGCTAAGCTGTGCTTGCCATACTTTGCCTTGCTCCACCAAACTTTACTTCCATGGTCAAACATGTTGGATGAATGGCAATGGACACTCCATTTCCCTTTGTAAAATTGCGACAGCTGCTTTATTTTGCTGCAGCTTGTTTTTAAGTTCACCTAGATATCTACATCTCCAGAAAGTGAAAATGAAGTGTAACTACATAAAATTATTTGCGAAATTTCAAACAATAGTTTTCTTAGAGTTGCCGATACTTTAAATATACTTGCCTTAGCGACAGAACACAGCAAGCTTCATTTCTCTCAGTGCTTTGATAGCCACATGCTAGCAACCTGTGCCAGAAAACACCGCCTGGATTAAGGAAAAAAGCACCAGTAATATGTATAAGCAGATTCCACCATTTTCTGACCATGTAAGCAGCATGAAGAGAAGTCTAGTGAACTCCTGGTAATACCTGCTATGCAGTTCCTCACTGTTTACATAACCCAGAGCTGAGCAAAAGGTGCTTCAGCATGTGTACTTCTCTGCTTAGGCACATGCTTCTATAAAGTAAAATGGCTATCACAGTTTCGCACTGGAATGTTGAACATGCCTGGCTTCAAGCACCGGGCCAGCTGAACTCACTTTGTACCGTGACCCACACTTCCTCTAGAGCGTCCAACATGATTATACTACGGGTACATTTGATTCGCCTGCACCACCTGAACTGCACTCTGCCATTCGTTTCAGTAGTGTAGCAGTGGTGCCCGCTGTTTGTTTCAAAAGGTGCAGGAAAGGTGCAGGGCTGATTCATGATATTGCGGCACTCACTCCACTGTCGGTGCCGACTTGGTGCAGGCATACAGGTGCGAAGCGGCGGCGCAGCAGACGACGCAGCACACGGGAGCGAGCACTGTTAAAACCCCACTTACACTCATCTGATGTGTCTGCGCAAGTGTGGCGTGTATTTATGCCCCAGAAGCCGATCATACCTGCAGTTCAGGACCTCTCAATCTTACACACTTCATGCACATTAGTCTGAGATAACATACTGCCTGCACTGCGTCTGCCCCTTTGCTTTCGTTTCGAGCGTCTTGCTCAGCCTGCACCTCAGAAATCAAGCTGCACAATTTCTTAACTTCTTGTGAACCACCATGAACTGGTTTACAATGGCGCAGGCCAATTGAACAGACCCTATATATGCTATCCATCAGAAAAGTGGCATCACTCTTCTTTGCCTTCTCGATGTAAGCAGGTGCTGGTAACTGAAATGCAGCCATATGCTCTGTGTGGGAGTGTGCGTGGTTTTGACAAAGGCACATTTAGTTCTTCATTGTTCCTCAGTGCTTATCACACATGGAAGCTTTGCTTATTAACTGATGGGATTCATATTTTCCAAAGCATTCACATAACTCTGAATTGACATAGTTATTGTGCAAAACTAGCTGTGCACTTTATTTTTGAACAAAAGCGTGTTTTTTTTTAATATATCTTGAATGTCATGCATATTGTCTTACATCAATATAGTTGTATGAGCAAGGGATTGATGTGAAATGTGCTTTTTCCTTCCCCTGACTTTCCACAAAGCATAGAGAGGACGGCTTGTGAAGATGTCACCTTGGGTGACTCTGGTTTCGAGCTTCCAAAAGAGTGCATTGTGGCCATACCGATTTTTGCGATGCATCATGACCCCGAGTACTTTCCAGATCCTGAGAAGTTTGATCCTGAACGGTAATATTTATGTGCTTCCACTACCTGCATAAAGGGGTTTACATGAGGGGTAGGTTAGGGTGCAGAAAATTTTTTTCAGTTTGTTCGACATCCATTCTAGTAAGGTGCTTTATCATGACGCAGGTGTTGACCAACACAAAAGGAACATGTTAAAAGAGGCTGCTTGGCAATTACACTTTCATAGCTGCACATAGCTTCGGCATGCAGTAAAACAACGCCTTAGTGGAAGACACTTGGTGGTACCACCTTTGAATTTAGGAAGCCTGTTAAATGAAAAATCATGAATGAGTGAGAGTAATAGATAGTGGCAGCAAGTAAGTAAATCTAGTCAATAGTGAACTTAAAAAAAGAAAGTCGCAGTCTTGCCCGAAAGGCAAAGCGTCAATTGCGATAGCAAATTAGTGGACAGCTAGCTATACTAAGGAAGGATAGTAGTTTTATTGGCCGTATGTGCTCTTAAACAAAGCCATACTTAGTAAATTAGCAAGCATAATGTCACGCCCACACAAGCGAACAAGAACACATCTCACTGGAGTGAGCAGGTGCGGCTGCAGCAGCGAGCGCTTCTCGCATCGATGTGAACTAAGCCGTGAAAACAATGCACGGCAGACTCTGTCCCCGTCACAGATGGCTTTCAAGCTGCAGCGGCCCAGAGTGGAACGCACTCCCCCCACCCTGCCCAGTCCCTAGATCCTTGAGCGCAATGGAAGACGGGGCACTTCCTCCTTGCTTTCCTCGCTTGCATGCGTGAGATTTAGCCACGATCGCTGGCTCACCCTCACACACTTTCACTCGCACACATAGCACACGGTGCACGGCGATGATTTTATCGCCCTTGGACTTCATACGGAACCTCAAGGTGATGGCGGAAATGCACCTGGAGTGTCCGTGTAATTGCTATTGCAATAAAAGGTCGTCTCCAAAACTAATTAAAAGGAACAGCTCGACAATCCTTGTGGTCTTATGCAGCTAAGGACCCCAATCCGCAAAAAGATAAATTATCTGACAATGACACCTTTAGTGTGAAAAGGGTGTTTGCTTTCAGTTGCATTTTTCTGTGATAGCATATTTGAGTTTATTTAACCACATGGTACATGATAAATGTGCATTTGCGGTTGGGTATGATGGGAGAAATTCTGCATAAAAACAGCTTGATGGGCCCCATCACCCATTGTTTTTATTCCACTGAACAAATCTTATTTGTTTCACCTGCCGTTGTTGCTCAGTGGCTATGGTGTTGCACTGCTAAGCAAGAGGTCGTGAGATCAAATACAGGCCACAGCAGCCGCATTTCGATAGGGGCATGTTAAAAATCTCCAGGTAGTTCAGAATAATCCAGAGTGCCCCGCTACAGCATGCCTCATAATCAGATCGTGGTTCTGGCTCATAAAACCGCAGAATTCAATTCTTATTTGTTTCGTATCTGCAGAATGATTACACACTTTTATTTTTAATTTTACGCATGTCATTGTGTCCACCTGTAATTCTGAACCATGCAAATGCGTTATTGTTTTTTTTCCATGCACTGGTTCAACAGTGCCAGTAAGGCGAGTTTAGCTGGTGTTGATAATAGCGTACCCATTCTGTGCTCGCAGAGTGCAGCGTACTTCTCTTCAAACGTCCCCAGTGCAGAGTAGCCGATCAGACCGAACGGCACCAGCTCAGTTCGACCTTTTTTTGCCTCTCCTCTGAATAAAATATCAACTCACATGTAAGTGGATTGTTAATAAAGATCACGAGAACTGTGTCCTTGCCTGGCTGCTTTGCCAGTTTATTGCAACATTGTTTATGTGCAGTTTGTGCAAATAGTTGCCATTTCTTATTTACTGACCAGCTTGAGTTTGGATTCTGGTCAAATTGCAGGTTCAATGAAGAGAATATTGGGTCAATACAACCGTACTCCTACCTGCCATTTGGTGCTGGACCGAGGAACTGCATTGGGATGAGATTTGCCTTGCATGTTGTGAAGACATGCCTCTTCCATGTTGTGCACAGTGTGGAGCTGGTGCAGACGCAGAGCACACAAGTTAGTAATGCTGCTCTTCACTGTCCATAAAGAAATTGAAATTTGGAGGTTAACAAAAGAGCCTGAGAAGAAGTTAAGGACAGTGCAATGAGCAGGGATCGAAAAATGTTAGGTGCAAGTTAAGAAACAGGAAGACACCGGCGTGTTTTAGAAAGCAGGCAGGAGTAGCCCGTATTAGTTGGCATGAGGAGGGGAAAAAATATCATACAGATCCAACACACATGTTGAAATCAATGGGAACGAAGCTTTGTGCAACGTTTGAGCATAAGTTTACCTGCATTCACTTGTTGACGTTGGTACACACGGACGAGTGTACAAGTTGTCTAAGTAATTTGTTTCTCATTGATGAGGCATTGTATCGACGTTTATTTTAAATCTTGGCACTGAAAGGGAACACTGTTGTTGCCATTTCAAAACATGACACATTGCAAGCCATGCTAATGAGGCTTTCTAAAGTGATGCAATGCCCTACTAGGCAAGGAAAGAACAACAAACATGAAACCCCGGTGAAGTGCCAGAGAAAGCTACACTTTTAAAAGGAACTGGGCAAGTCATGTAATGTGTAGAGCAGATAGCCGGTGGCCTATTAGAGTTACAGAATGGTTAGCCAAGGACGGCAAAAGATTAAGTGATGCGATGAAATCAGAAAATTTGCAGTCATAAGATGGGATCAGCTAATGCAAGACGGGTGAATGGACATCACTGGGAGAGGCCCTTGTCCTGCAGTGGACATGATTAGGCTGACAAGGAAAACAAGCAGGTGATGAAGTCAGCTTGTATAGCTGAACTAGTTCTTTGCAACAAACTGACCAGTGATCTAGGGTAGTCTTCCTATGATTTATGTTTATTTATTATACCCTCAGGGCCAAAGGCATTACAGAGGGGAGTGGTTATGAGCACGAAACAATAAAATCGACAGCTGGTTAAAGTATATACAAAAAGCTTGGCTGTTAATAGTACTACAATGTTAGCTAATCGCTACAGTAATGAAAAATATAAGATGAAAGCAAATGACAAAGCAATGAACAAAGTTATATGCAGTGGTTAATAGTACAGATAATGGCTATTTATGCAGTGTTAGCTGATGCTTGGTTAAAGGCATGGTTATCCTTTATTCAGACAACGTCAGCAGGGAGGTAGTTACATTGCTGTGATATGCAAGAAAGAAAAGACATTGAATGAGTTTTCATGTTACCAAAAAGAATAGTCCATACCTCGTGACAATGATTAGCTGCATTTGAAGCCATAACTTTTTGGTGTACGAAAACTAAAATACCAGACAGCAGTGACACTGTATGTATATGGAAAAAAAATGCAGTTACAATACTATTTCAAGTGAATAAAGAAACAAAGATAGCTGAGCTGTGGTTTTAACAGAAAACGCTTATTTACATGGAGACATCTCGGAACTTACTTTCAGTACAATCTTACAGAAAATTTATTCAATATACTTTATTATCTGCATTTTTTTTACATTGGCATATTGTATTTAGTATTTGTAGATGAAAAACTACAAGAAAACCCTCATTTATGCTGCCTGTTTGGCGTTTCACCATACCTTGTAGTTATAATCATTTGTGCAAAAGGAGTGCTCTTTAGGACTTCCATCATCAATATTTGCTTATCTGCTTTCTTTCCGCGCAGGTGCCACTGAAGATGATCAAGAGCTTTGGCCTGTTGACTGCAGAGGATATAATTGTTGGTGTGAAGAAGAGGAATTTCTGAGCTTGAGGCCTGACACAGCTGATGTGCACTTTTGTAGTAAGGGCCACATTTAAAGTAAGAAACCTTGCCCTCGATCAGGGTGTCTACCAACTGGGAATTCTCAGGGATCTTGAGTAGCCTGGAAATACTCAGGAAAACTCGGGGAATTGGTGCTTCTATCAGGGAAAATTAGCTATAATTTTAGGGAACGAAGGTCGCGGTAATGCTGGCTCAATTGAGTAACAAAGAGGAATCACAACGAATTGTCTTTGACGCCGTTTCGTCGGTTGGAGGTGTTGTCGGTGTACAGTCAACGGCCGACTTTCCGGATGCCAGGTAATTCTGATGACTTCATGGCACGACCGTGTACCCCCATCGGGTCAATGTGAAAGAATGTCTGAAATTTCGGACACGAGAACTTCTCGCCGCCCGATTTTCCGGATTTTTGCCGTAATCGCAGGTCCGAAATGGCATTAATCAAAGCCAACACCGCTGCCGTTTTGATTACCTCGCCGCCTCGAACCGGCGCTTTCGCACGCAGATCCGCTGGCAGCCGTAGCCACCACTGCGGCAACAGTAGGCCTAGTTGCTTTGACGTTCGCTATTAAGCTTCTTGCCGTTGGGTGCCGTGTTGTTCGTTGAAAAATTCGCCGCTGTCAGCAATGGCACCGACTCCGCCTTTGTGGTCCTCGCGATTAGCTTCGAAGCTCGGAAAGCACGGTGCGTTGCACAATGCAGGTTCCCGAAAGTCAGCTTCGCCTCGATACAGCATTGTTACGCTGTGAAGCATATGCGAAAGTATTGCGGTGAAGCGTAATAAGCATGGAAGGGTCAATTGTCACAGGACACAGTATGGATTCCTTAATTATACACGCGTGCATCCGTCATCTCCTGTCGCAGTACAAACACCGATATGCTTAAAGCGACACTAAAGAGAAAAATAATTTCTTCTGCTTCAGTAAATTACCTTTCTATGACACCAAAAACACCACTCTTACCACGATAAGACACTTGGTAAACTAAAAAAAGCACAAGAATGAATGACGGGTGGCGACGCCTCCTTGAAGTTCCCGCTCCTGGTCGCTGTGACGTCATGGATTTTGATAGCATCTTCTAGGGCCTACCTAACTATATAGTGGTACAGAATGACTACATTGTGTTAATTCTAAAGGAACCAAATATTAAACATGACAAGTTTCGGGCACCATTACTCAGCCAGCCTGGCCCAAATGCGAAAACATGCTTTGGAATCCCTGACATCACACTGACGCACCGGCGTCAGGGTTTCGGCACGAAATTCACGTACTGGTACTTCGACCTTCATTTGCTCATCTAATAATCAAACTATTATGTTGAAATGATTGCCTGCAGCATTCTCAAACAATACTTTATTAGTCTAAACTGATTTCTTGTTTCGCTTTAGTGTCCCTTCAATAAGTGCACTGGCAGGCCTTTCAGATGTGCTTGTGGCGATTTGAGCCCTCAAGGGCAATAAAAAACATGCATTAATTTTTTTTCGAAATGCCCGATTTTTTTAATGATTTCGCGGCCCTTACTAGGGAGTCTGAAAAATCGAACGTTGACTGTACAATTGACCGAGAGGATGCTTCAAACGGTCCATGGGGCGAACGTGCGGTGGAAGGAGGATGAGAACACAAAGGACATACGCACCAAGGAATACGGGAACGGAAGCATGCCGTCGCTTCTTGGAAGGGGCTTGAGCTCAAAAAACAAAGTGTTGGCTGTCGCCGAGATGTAGGCGTTCCTTATTCAAACCAAAATAAACCCTTAAAAGCAGTGCACTGCAACACTGACGCATTGTGTGTAGGCTGAGAGTATGTCAGGACAATTGAAGTTGACTGTCCAGCTTCTGAGAGAAAATCTCACTTTCGACAAAGTTCAGGCCTTATACCGTGAGCTTGCTATCAGTTGATAGAAATAGCTCATAGTTGAAGATATTTGTTTCTGTATGCATCTCCTTTTATTCGTATTTGATGATGTTTGACTCCATTCGCAATGGATTTTACCATTTTTTACCTTTTTCGAAGATATTTTATTCGCTGTGCATTTTACTAACCCCTCCCTTCTGTCTACTTTTGGAGTAAAATAAACGCTACTCCTTACTATTCAAACTGGATTAAGTAGTTTTTTTTCTATTTTTTAACGTGCTTGCTAGAGTGACAGCACCAGGTGACATGGTGTCAGCCCATCTTGACGTAAAACAAAGTTCTGGGTCACTCAGGGAATTTCGCTAAGGCACTCAGGGAAAACCTGGAAAACTCTGGCAATATGGAAATGTCAACTTGGTAGAGAACCTATATATGTAACGGGGCTTATATAGATTGCCATAGCAGCAAATTATTATCAAAACCTCATACCTATAACTATTTCCTGTTGAATCTTAGTCTGCCAAAATCTTGTCTAATCTGGAAGAAACATGGTGAAATTGAGCAGAAGCTGACACAATTAAATAAATGTCGTTGATCCCTCTGTCATAGGAGTCTAGAACACAAATATGAAACATGCCTTCACGAAAGCTGTTGTGTGATTGCTTCGTGAACTCGCGGTCCGCTGCTGCCAAAGGTGCACGATTTGCGGGCTGGCGACCAGTGTTGCAAATCGTGCACCTTTGCAAAGTGTTGCAGGTTTACTTAGCATGTGACATCCTGTTGCCAAGCAGCGTCCTGCTGCCAAGTTGCTTCAGCGAAGGTAAGAGCATATATCTCAACTTCTGCAAAGCATTTAATCGGGTTCCTCATCATCGCTCAATGAATAAACTTGCATGTCTCTCTCTCAACCCCTTAGTTTTATCTTGGATTCAGAGCTTTCTTTTCGATCACAGGCAATTCACAGCACTGGGCACTCGTGTATCTAGTACAACCAACATTATGGTATATCCGGTGTCCCGCAAGGGCCAGTTTTTGGCCCCCTCTTTTTGATCATCTTCATTAGTGATCTTCCAGTCGGCCTTTCCTCTTGTACCTGGCTTCTTGCAGATGACTGCATTGTCTATCGGCGCATTGCTAGCACATATGACCGATCTTTACTGTAAAATGACCTTAATGCAATGACTACATGGTGGTCTCGCTGGCAGATGGAACTAAATTCGTCAAAATGCAAGTTCATGCAGGTATCGGAAGCGCTCCAACCTCAGCTATAAGTATTATCTTAATTCATCAGCAACTGAACAAGTGTTTTCATGTCAGTATCTCGGCATCAAAATAATAAGCTCACTTAACTGGAGTGACCATGTGTTAAAAATAGCCGCATACTCAGCAAAAACACTTGGCTTTTTGTGGAGGTCCTTTGTACTATGTCCACCGTATGTCTGCAAACTTGCTTAGGAGATCTTCGTGCGCACAAAACTCGAGTATGCGTCTAGCATCTGGTCTCTCCACCAAACTTATCTAATTAATGCTCTGGAATCCATACAAAATCATACAGCTCGCTTCATTTCCTCTAATTATGATCGTCGCACCAGTATCTCGCATGTCAACTCAGCCCTTAGTCCTACCATTCTGCTCTTGTGTCAAAAAATCAGCAAGCTATGTCTTTTCCACGAGCTCTATTATAGTTTCCCTCGTCTACGAGGAACACTACTATTGCTCCCTGCTCGGTCTTCTCGCCTCCTTTTTAACAATCTCAGTATTCAACGCTTGCATGAATCCTCTAAGGCTTTCAATCAATAATTCCTACCCTCTGTAATTGAATCATGGAGTTGTTTGCTTGATCTCATTGTCAACGAACAAAATCCCCCCCCACAATTTGAGAGGTCTTAATGAAACACGTGCACTAGCCACTGTATCCTTCTTAACATTCATTTAATTGTTACTAATTGTATGATTTACCGTGTCATAGCTTTTATATTAAAGTGTTGGTCTTGTAACAACTCAACATGTTTGATATACGTCAACATTTATCGAATGTTGTCCACCCATTATGTCTATCCAACGTGTCTGAGCTTATTGTATGTATTATGATTTATTTTATTTATTGTTAATTGAGTGATTTACTGGCTCGTAGCTTTATTAATAATGCTTAATTTCTGTGACAACTCACATGACTGATGTACGACAACATTTTTTTAACGTTGCCCCCCCCCCCCCCTTTGCCGCCTTATGTGTATAATAATTTAGGATGATTGGTTCAGCTCTATAGTGTCATGGGCAGCGAGATCAGTTGCGACGCTCTCAGCTTCAGGAATGTGAGTGGCAGAATTCACAGCGTGCACTGCGAACGCGTTCGGATTCACGCTGGCGTGTCTCGCCGGACCCCAGCGAGATTCTTTCGTCGACGTCGTGGCCTTTCTACCCCACTTAGCGCATAAGTTTTCTTAGTTGTTGCCATCGCAAGCGAAGCAGTAGGCGGCGCGCAAGCACTGCTGCTGCATGTCGAAGCAATGCCTCCATTACGGTATATAGATGCCTGCCGTGTGGTCCGATACACCCGGTTCCACGCCCTCTCCCTTTTCTCGTCTCCGCGAAATAAGGTCGCGTTGATAAAGCAAGTCTAAAGCTAGTTTTATCAAGGGACCTTATCGCGAAAAGGCAACGAGCGCCGCTTCTGGGCTCGCGCCTGCAACCTAGACCACGTGCTGCGGCCTGTGAGATTGCCATGGCCAAAAATTTCTTCTCGGAGTAGTCTCGGAAGCGGCAGGAGCGGCGTGCAGCGGAGCAGTTGCGGAGCAGACGACGTCGGCTGCGGGAAGCGCGCTACGCGGAGCCGGGCAGACGACAGGCTATGCGACATTTTTTGTTTGAATGTCGGAATAAAGAAACTAAACCTGGATTTGTGGTAAGAAATGTTGCGAAACATGTGTTAACATTTTGGAAAGTTGTTTACACAGTTCTTTAATGTGCTTTGCCATTATTGCGACAAACAGTTGCTTTGTATCAGTTTATGAAGGATTTCTAGCTGACAGACGTTCTTAGTCGCAGGATTTCTTTAGTTGAATGCCGGCTCTTTGCGCTTGCAGTTCCTGTGCCCTTTATCTGTCATTTGTGCGTCAATTAAAGACCTCCTAAATGTGAATCCTACTTTTGGTGTCCAACAAAGACTGCAGTCATCATGCTTTATCGCTGCGTGCCGCAATGTAAGTGAAGCACTCAGTGCCGATGTCACGGCTTATCGTTTCATGGAAAACCAGTAGACATAAGTTTGTGTGAAAGATGGCTGAGGCTATTCCTAGAGAAATGCCTAGAGAGAAATGGATTAATTCCCGCGCTAACTGCTCACTATTTCGCAGTTTGCACTTTCGCGAGTGTGATTTCAATGAAATCTGCAAAATACAGCGTCGACTTAACTCTTTCCCTGCCATGGGAAAAAGTTTTTTTCTGTAGGTTATGCCAACTTTTTTTTTAGACAAACTACTGCACTCAATATTTTATGCAATACAAAAACAAAAAGCAGAATGAATTCTCTTTTCATGCATAAAAGCTTTATTAATGAGATATATGTCATAAAAAAGATATAAATTGCAAAATTTAAGATTGCTGGTAAAATTGAACGTTTGTAAAGACACGCTTGTATCTACTAACAAAAAATGTAAACAAAATTATGATATATACAACATGTATTGCCGTCTAATGGGCTCCCTGCAATGGTCAGGCAGCGATGGATGGATGGATGGACTTGGGCTGGGCTGGGCTGGGCTTGTTTGTTTGTTTGTTTGTTTGTTTGTTTGTTTGTTTGTTTGTTAGCATCCCCTTGGGAACGGGCCGGTGGGTTGCACCACCAAGCTCTTGCTATTATACTGCCTAATGTCCTACTTGGTTAAACAATAAAAAAAAGAAAACACTATGAACACCCACAATCAAATTTTCTCATCCCCTATTGCTCATTTGTTCAACTGTTCATTTGTACGTCTCCGTTTTTGTCGTTTCCCTACTTCCACCAATCCTCCTATCTCCTCCTACTAATCCTTATTGCGGACATGTTTACTTTTCCACTGCTCTCGCTGAACCCAAGGGCTACAAGAAGGCCAGTGGTGCCTAAATCGACTGCTAGGCAGACGTCTTCATATTCTAATAAAACATGCTGCATAGTTTCCCTAACTTTACCTCAGCAAGCACATGCTTCTTCCTTCTTATATCTCGCTTTATCGCTGCGTACGATTTCTAAGGCATCCCGATCTCGCTTTGAAAAGTAATGAGCTTTGTTTCTTTCCTCATTTCATTTTTTCCTCTTAAGGGGGTTGGGACACCAAATTTTGAGGCTATAAAAAGCATGTTGTAGGCTGCTTCCGTATGCAAGGACACCCAGAACGAGGATTCGGACGCTGCAAACATTTCAAAATAATTTTAATTCAGCTCCAAAAAGTCATTAAAAACTCCTTCTCGTAGTCGAGACCCATCGCTACCGCGGCAGCTACTACGTCACAGAGGAGGAACGAAAATATTGACGTCATAGCACACCAGCACAAAAACGTGACGTATGACGAGTAGCGATGAAATGCCGATTACGGAGCCTGCTGAGCCGAGCGACCGAGCATAGCCTCCACTATGACCGAGCTACAGGCATATAGAAATCCTTTCTTAATGCAAAGAAGGGGTAAGGCGTGCAGACACGGACACAGGAGGAGAGAAGTGGACAACACGAACGCCGCACGGCGGCCCGCGAATGGTAAACTGCGTGCGGCGAGTTGCCGTGCCGACGGGCCTTTGCACGTTTGAGTGTAAAACAGTAGCCGGCCGACTCCGAAAGGAACCAGGATATGCGGCGTTTGTGTTGTCCGCTTCTCTCCTCGCATAGTCACATAGTTCGGCAGCTCGGAGCAGTCTCTCCTTCGCTTGGCCTTTCTCAATGTGAAGGCCCGTCCATGTTACCGGCACGGAAACTCGCCGCACGCCGTTTGCCGTTCGCGGGCCCCCGTGCGACGGCGGTTTTTCTCGCGAACGGCGAGATTTCCTAGCCGTAGAGAGCACGGGCCCGGGACCCATTTGTGCGGCAGCCGTACGGCGAAGCGGCCAATCAGCGTCCGAGGAGTGGTCACTCTGTGCACCGACGGCAGCTTCACCGCCTCTGATCGTTCGGCGCCGCCGATATCGTGGTAGGCCTTTTCCGGTTCACTTCGAAGCTAAAGCTTATGGCGCTTCGGAATTAATCACGACCCTCACAAGCCGCAATATTTTCTTACGATTGTTGTCGCTCTTCACAATAATTATAATAATCGCGATATGCACTTCGAATCGCCAGTTGACCTCTGCTGCCAGAGCACGCGTATGCGCGAGCAGACGACGCAGCATAGTTTTACGTCACTAATTTTTGTGGCCCACGTGACCAAGCCATGTTGCGTTTCCTCCTCTGTGACGTCATAGCATCCCCCAGAGCCCAGAAACCGAAACCGAAATCACTCGGTATAATAATGCTATTATTAAATTATTTATCGGATATATATGAATCCCGCTGTGTGTATCGTGCTCCCTGAAGCATGACGCAACGTTTGAATCAACAAACGCATGAACGAAAATTTTGATGTCTCCACACCTTTAAGTAGTTGCTCATGGCAGGTTTTTTCTCCATTGCCGCCACCGATGATATTATTTCAGCCTCTCGGACTTTCCGCTTGACGTTCTTTGTTGCTGATTTGCCCACCCTATGGGCCGCGTACTTGTTGGCAAGCTTCCTAGTTCTTTTTCTCCACTGTGAATCATGTTTCTCCTGTACAGATACCTCAATACTCTCCCAGCCCATTTACTTTCTTCCATATTCCTCAGTCGTTCTTCATACTCAATTTTTCTGCAAGCTTCCCTCACTTCCCCTACGTGTATCCCCTACCTCAGATTGGTGACGCCCTTGACTGCCTCCACGGTGCTCGCTATTTCTCCTCTATTGACCTTCGCTCTGGCTACTGGCAGACTGCCGTGCACGATCTTGACCGCGAGAAGACTGCCTTTGTAACACCCGACGGTCTTAATCAATTCAAAGCGATGCCGTTCGGTCTATGTAACGCTCCTGCCACTTTTGAACGCATGATGGACTCCCTTCTTCACGGTTTCAAATGGTGCACGTGCCTGTGCTACTTGGACGACGTTATAGTATTCTCCCCAATGTTCGCTACGCACCTCAAGCGCCTCTCAGCAGTCCTGGACGTTTTTTGTCGAGCCGGTCTGTAACTCAACGCATCGAAGTGCCAATTCGGCCGTCGCCAGATTACCGTCCTTGGACATCTCGTTGACGCGAACGGAGTGCAACCGGACCCAGGCAAGATCCATGCTGTTACGCACTTCCCCGTTCCAAAGTGTGTCAAGGGTGTGCGCAGCTTCATCGGCCTTTGCTCGTACTTCCACCGTTTCGTGAAAAATTTCACGGCTATAGCACGACCGCTAACCGAGCTTTTGAAGAAAGTCGCCCCTTTCCAGTGGGGCAATAATGACGCCTCTGCATTCTCGCTTCTAATCGATCTTCTCACACCCAGTGGCGTAGCAACAGGGGGGGCCGGGGGGCCGTGGACCCCGGGTGCAAGGGGCCAGTGAGGAGGGGGGGGGGGTTGTCATATACGTCTGAAGACACCCATATTTCCACCGGCTACAGCCGGGGAGGGGGGTGACAAAAGACCTATGGGCCCCGGGTGCCAGACGACCTAGCTACGCCACTGCTCACACCGCCTCCCGTTCTGGCCCGTTTCGATCCTTCTGCGCCTACCCAAGTCTGTACTGATGCTAGCGGTCACGGAATTGGCGCAGTACTGGCACAAAGCCAGCGTGGCCACAGCCGTGTTATCGCTTACGCCAGCAGGCTCCTCTCGCCCGCGGAGCGCAACTATTTCATCACTGAGCGTGAGTGTCTGGCCCTAGTTTGGGCGGTTGCGAAGTTCTGCCCATACTTATATGGTCGACCCTTTTCCGTTGTCACAGACCATCATGCGCTTTGCTGGTTATGCTCACTGAAAGATCCTACAGGAAGACGGTCACTGGGCCTTACGCCTCCAAGAATATTCGTACTCTGTCACCTACAAATCTGGCCAACTACACAAGGGCACTGACTGCCTGTCTCGCTACCCGGTAGGCGAGCCTGACAACACCAACAGTAGTACCGCCAACGGCATTTTCTCTGTGTCGGCCGTCGCTAACATCGCCGATGAGCAGTACCGAGACCTATCGCTGCGAGTACTCATCGAGCATCTGCGCTCTACACCTACCGACGCATCCGTTCTCCGATATGACCTCCAGGGCGGCATTCTGTACCGAAGTAACTTCCTCTCTGACGGCTCTGATATGTTCTTGTCGTGCCAAAACATCTACAACAGACTGTGCTCTTTGAGATGCCTGACGCACCCACTGCAGGACATCTTGGTGTAAACCGCACGTACAAAGCGTCCGCCGCCGCTTCTATTGGCCTGGTCTCGCTCGCTCCGTCCGACGCTATGTTGCTGCCTGTGATCCCTGCCAGCGTCTGAAGACACCTCAGGTGCTACCTGCCGGTTATCTCCAGCCCATCACTGTCCCTGTGGAACCGTTCGTTCGTATTGGATTAGACCTCCTCGGTCCCTTTCCCACGTCATCCTCTGGAAACAAATGGGTAGCCGTCGCAACTGATTACGCCACCCGATACGCTATCACGCGGGCTCTCCCTACCAGTTGCGCCGCTCGCGTCGCGGACTTTCTCTTGTGTGACATTATCTTATGCCCCAACCACTGGCACGCGTCGGAAAGCTTCGGCACGCGCCGTAGCGTCAAAAGCGTCGCTCGAGAACACGGCGAAGCGTGACGACGCGCAGCGATTATGTCTACTGCCGATGCTGGAAGTTTGCCGACGCGAGGCGACGCTGCGCCGGCATGCACCAATGAGAGGCTGCGATGCGTCGCAAGCGTCAACCAATCGGAGGCTGCGAATCCTCCGGCTGCTATGCCTATGATGGCCGACCGTGCGAAGGCGCCGGCACCACCGATCGTCCGAGTTCTTTGGACGCACGACGCGCGCGACAGTGTTCCTGAAAGACAGTGTTGTAATAGTAGGCCGACAACTACACGACTGACGACCGTGGGTTGTGGCAGCGCGACGTGGATCCCAAGCGACTTCGAACGACGCCGACTAATCCAACCTGCCCACTGGGTTCCGCCGGGCTCGGTACAATCGTCTGCTAAAACAGCCAACCGATTCACGATTGCCACAACGTCTGTGCTTGTTGTATCTGTATTTTGTTGTGCTCAAAACGAATAAAGGCATGTTTACGAGCTCCGAAGTCTGGACAATCAGCACTCGCCCATCGCCGATGTTGTTTACATTACGCGTAGGCCTAGTGCGTCCATTGAGTTCGTAACTGGCGAGTGAAGGAACCCAGCTGAGAAACTCTGTTGAAGGAAATTAATTTTCAGGTCCATTTGGTGCTGCAGTGATTTAAAATATGGCACTCCTGATATAGTGTGATGTGTGACGTGGTGAATGAACCGTGTTGAACTTGGGGTGGTCAAATGCGGCGTGTTTCGTGTGGTGTCGGGTGACTCAAGTTTAACGGACAAGTTCTGCGCTGTTTCCAGTGGCAAAGATAACTTCCGAAAGCGAAAGACACTAGTAGCCGAACTATGGGAAGTACTCACATTATCAGCCGTGCCGCCCGTTTCAGCTGACACTGCGCTCTTCTATTTGGCATGTGAATCCAGTTCAGTACAAGTTCACTGTGCTCCTTCACTCACTTCTTTCAAGTGCATCCGTCTTTTGTGTAGTTTGGGATAAATCGCTCGTGTAGCAATCAAGAACACTGAGGCACTGAAGCAGACGTGACAATGCAGTCATGTTTGAGTCGGTGTGTCCTTATACTTGAGCACTGCAAAAAGAAATCTGTTTGCAATGTGTGCCCCATGTGTAGTGCATAGCAGGACCTGCATCATGCAAGACCTATGCATGTAGCAGCGTATACCATAATTGCTTCGATGCCTGCTTCAGAAGCAGCAAGTACTGAGTCAATGAAACTGTAATTGATTTTTATCTCACTTTTTGTTTATGGAAAGTGTAGATGGTGTGAGTGCATTGTGTGAGTGCAGTCGGTATGTTTAAACTGCTGGAATCCCTTCAGCTTCTACTAAAATGTTTCTTGCTGCGATACCATAAATTGTAGTCAGGACAAAGATCTACTCATAACCAAGTTACTAATGCATCTGCGCAGAATGTGTTTGATTAACAAGTTAACACTTCCACAACAACAATATGCCGATGCACAGCATATGTGCTTGCAATAAATACATTCCGTAAAGGTGAACGACTGGGCCTACAATAACAAACTTTGTAGCAGCACTGCAAAAAGTGCTGCCATGCGTATCAGCCGCAACAGAACTGCTGCACGTCCAACTTACCTCCTTGGATGCACCTCTATAAAGACGGTTCGGGCCCTACCCATTCTGGGTGTAACATTTAGCTCTTCTCTCAACTTTTCCGCATATGTCACCAGCACTGTATCTAAGCATCGGCCCATTCTTGGGTTTGTGTGCCGTGTCTCCCTTTCCTGATGACGTAAGGTTTTCCGAGCACTCTACGCTTCTTCCATTCTGTCACGACTTGAGTACTGCTCATCAGTATAGTTCTCGTACCAAACTCGCGACGCTGGCGAACTTAAGCTTGTTCACCTCTGGACAACACGCACCCTCTACTCCCGTTTTTTCGGTTGTCGCAACCTCATGCCAGCCTACGAGGATTGACTCAAACCCCTCAAGTAGCACACCCTGCAATACCAGTGCAACATAACACTAGTCTCTACTGCAGCATGCTTGATGGCTCTCTGAACAGCACTAATCTTTCTTGAGTTCGTCTGAAGAAGTGGTCAGCACAGCCTGAGCCCTCATCGCACCTCTATGGCCCGACACCACAACTCCGTGATTATATCTGGTATACAGAGCTTTCTCTTCACCCCCCTTGGCCATTTGGATTCTCCTTCCTTGGTACCAGACTGAATTGGCACACCTGCGTGTTGTGCATCCGTCGAATGTGTGCGTATGTGCCGTGCTGTGTTATTGAGCAAGTGTGTGTGCATGTGTGTGCTCGTGGAGGGGAAGGAGGTGTCTTCTGCATCCTGCAAATTCCTGCTC
This sequence comes from Dermacentor albipictus, assembly GCF_038994185.2. Taxonomy (NCBI): domain Eukaryota; kingdom Metazoa; phylum Arthropoda; class Arachnida; order Ixodida; family Ixodidae; genus Dermacentor; species Dermacentor albipictus. The sequence continues at coordinate 177,133,527 of NC_091824.1, read as the reverse complement.
TAGATGGCTGGTTATCAGACGCTCTAACATACAGCCATCAGCCTTTCTTTTAGTCTAGAGTGCCAAGTTACCACTAAGATAGTTATTATTATTACTATTATTATTAGAATCATCACTATGACCACATTGCTTGTGTTGAAGCCAGCGTGACACATAATTCAAAGTATTTCTGGAGCTTTGTGCGCTCTCACTCTTCTAAAAAGAGTGCCAAAAATGTACGTCTTCTTCATGAAAATGGTGGTGTTGTCTCGAACACTGCTGATGCCTTTGCAGAACATTTCTGTTTGCTGTATGGTGTGAAATATGCTTCAAGTAACCTTCCTTCTCAGTCTGGCGCAGTGTATGCTATCAGTCAATGAAAACCTTGTTTTCAAGTGTATGAAGTGCCTTAAACATTCCCTTTCTTGTGGTGTTGATGGTATTTATTCCGCAGAGCTTAACCCTTTGAGACGCTGTCTTCACAATTGTGCACAGCAGGAGAGTGCATTAATAGCAAAAGCACTGATGAAAGTAATAGTATTTAAAATGCGTTTCATACATCTTGAAACACTTACTATTGGAACTGTGCTGCAATTTTGAATAACGTGCAGAATGTTTTAGCAAAATTAGTGGGAAGGTAGACAGCTGGGTGTTTTTAGTCTGTGGTGGTGGTGGTGGTGATGTTGAAGCAGGCGGGGTTAGCCTGGCATAATAGCCGGCAATTGTTCCGCCTGATCCTCCTTCGAGTTGAGATCAGTGGTGTGTCACCAGGTGTCGATGAGCCCCGTGTCTCGCAGGAAGGCTATCAGCAGTCATTGCGCTCTCTTCCTGAATGCCGCGGGCCCTCCGGGGAAAACAACGTCTTCAAAGGTCCATTATGCAAAATAGAAGTGAGGCGTGCAGACAGGACACAAGAGTAGAGAAGTGGACACCACGAACGCCGACTATCAACTTAGGTGATAGGCCTTAGGTGATAGCGTTATCAAGATGTTTCGTTACGTTGATGATTACCTGATTTTCTGCAATATGGAAGAATTAGACTCTGCTGCTACCTCAGTAAGTGAGCAATTTAAACTTTATGGGGGAGGATTAAAGTTTACTAAGGAATTACCTCAGCGACGCGTAATTCAGTTTCTTGACATTTCCTTGATCTTCGAACAAAATCATGTTTGTTGGCAGTACTCCCCAAGATCTTCGAAGCCGTTGCTAAGCTTTCAATCCAAGCATTCTAAATTAGTAAAAAACGGAATTGCCATGTCGTGCCTTAAGTCTTCCCTCACAAGATCTTGCATGCACAAAATGAGCGCCAGTTTTAATGCGCAGGTCCGGCGCCTATTAGAAGCAGGTTATCCTAGTGTAGCGGTGGCCACTGTAGCTGAGCGCCTAAAGAAGTCGGTTTCGAGAGGGACGGACGTAATTACAGAAAGCAGTAATCGCAAAAAAAGAGTAGTGGCTATTCCGTATATTCATTCAGTGTCGCACAGGCTTAAAAAAGTTGCTAGTAGATATGATGTTAATGTTGCTTTCACTGCTCCCAATAAGCTAGGTAAGATATGCGCTGCCGTACAGAATAAAAAGGAGCGGGTTAAAGGCAAAAAACGAACAGATATTTGTCCAGTGAAGCACAATAAGAACAACAGTTTTTTTACTGAATGTCGTATGGGTGTGGTTTATCAAATTCCCCTTAGCTGTGGCCAGTTCTACGTAGGGCAAACGGGACGGTGTATCAATCAGAGGCTAATGGAGCATAAAAGGTCGTTAACCGGTGGATCGCCTTCTAATCTTTCGCTACATTGCCGAGATTGTAACTGCAAGCCTGAGTTAGATGAATGCGCTATATTGTACAGGCATAAGAATGAAGATACGCGTCTTTTGGTAGAGGCATGGCATATCTATAATGGTGGAAGTGCGTGCGTGAGTCAGCCTTCGATTACTTTACATAAGGAAGAGATTAAGTGCCTTAACAGTTATCTCTCACGTAGACCAGCACGTGTACCCGATTGACACGTGGTGTTACCATTCCTGAGCATGCCCAGATGAGTTTTGTGTCTTCTTTCATTTTTCGCCTCAGTGCTCCCTTCAGTTGATAGTCGGCGTTCGTGGTGTCCACTTCTCTACTCTTGTGTCCTGTCTGCACGCCTCACTTCTATTTTGCATAATGAATCCTTACCAACTAGCTCAGCTTTCTATCGTTCTAAGCTTCAAAGGTCCTGTGCGTGAGACAGCTTTTTTGTAGGTTGTCGACCATCACTTTTCTTTCTGTGTCAAATTGAGGGCATAGCCAAACGAAATGTTCGATGTCGCCAATGTCACCACAGAAAACACAAGAGTGGGGAAGCGCGAAGCGCAGTCTTGAATAACCACGCTGGGGTGTACGCGGAGTCGGTCCTGATGCGCTATAAAAGCGTCGCTTGTTCGCGTGTAAATCCATGAGTCACACAGGATTCGTGTGGATTCTTGAACATCTCTCTAATGTGAAGGCGGATTGCACCCTTAGGGTTTCGAAAAGCTTTTGGAGCTTTCACTTTTGGGACACATGTCAGCGCTAGGCGTGCAAGGGCGTCAGCTTCCTCGTTTCCATCAATTCCTACGTGTGATGGAATCCACTGAAACCTTATGTTAAATCCTTTGCTCGTTAGGTCGTTGATCAGTTCCAGAGACTGCCTTGTAAATTTCTCTAGAGGTAGGCCCCGATGTAATCTCTGTAATGCTGACTTGGAATCAGTCAGCACCACGACATCTCGTGCAGAAAAGGCCCGTAGTTTCCGCAAAGCCGCGGTGATTGCGGCGCTTTCTACTGTTGTAGAGGAAACTACGCGATCCAGTCGGCCAGACCATGCATACATCAAGGGATGGTATGCAGAATGCCGCTGCACATCTATCTGTTTGTGCGCACACCGAACTGTCTGTGTACACTTGTAGATGGCTTTGAAACACAGTTCTCAAGTGGTCCAGCACAATGAACTTGGCTTCGGCAGTTGAAATGGTGCGTTTCGTCGGTAGGTGGGGTACATTGAGGCTGCAGGTAACGCCCGGAAAAGACCATGGCGGGTCAAGGCGACTTCGTTTAGGCCATTCCAATCCTAAAAATCGGAAGGTGTTCAGCGCCGCATGGAAATGTGAGCGAGTTCTTGCTCTTAGCCGCCGGAGAAGCGCCGTGCCTGCGCGTGACTCGCCCAGCCTTAATAGCTGCGTCAGCAAGGCCTGAGATGCCAAGAGGCGGAGTGGAAGAGACTCTGCCTCATTAGTGACTTCCTTGTTTGAAGCCGCCGTTGGAACTCCCATCGCCAAGCGAAGTCCCTTTCTGTGCACTGCCTCCAAGCGCTCGAATTGATTCGATGACGGTGATATCAGAGGGAGCTGATAGACAATGCGGCTTGTTATCAGTGCAGCGTTCAGCTTAAGCATGGATATAGGATTGTTTCCCCAACGTATACCTGCCAATCGACGAAGTGCGTTGATTCTTTGCACTGATGCAGCCACAACACTTTCGACCGCACCACGCCATAGCAGCTTGTTGTCAATGGTGACGCCCAGGAATCGAACATGAGTTGCACGAAGAATTGAATGCCCTCTGATATTCAGCGTCAGACGTGTTGACTTGCGTCTCACACTCCCGGGAAAAGCATGAAGGCCGATTTTTCTGCTGATAAAGATAGGCCAAGCGTCGATAAGTGGCGATCGATAGTGGAGATTGCGGCCTGGGCTATTCGGGCCAAACGTTTGTGCTGGTACCCCGAGATCCAAATGCAGATGTCATCTGCGTAGATGGACATTTTAACTGCCGTCCGACCTACTTTCGGGGCATCTGGAAGGCTGGCCATGGCAACGTTAAAAAGCAAGGGGGATAGGACACTTCCTTGTGGGACGCCGAGGGAAATTCGTCGCTTGTCACTCATTATACTTCCGAGCTTAACTTGGACACATCGATCAGAGAAATTCATGGACGAATCGAAGAGCATTTCCCGAGACGCCCATGGCTCGGAGTCCGTTGATGATGCCTGTATGAAGCACACAGTCGTATGCCTTGGCAACGTCCATAAAGATGGTGAGTGTGGAAAGGCCGTCTGCGCGATGGTGCTCGATATGGCTTAGTAGATCCAAGACACTGTCCTGGGCACTCAACCGTGGACGAAATCCGGTCATACATGATGGCAGTCTATTTCTTTGCTCGAGATACCATGTTAACCTCGTACATATTAGTCTTTCCATCAACTTTGATGCGCATGATCTTAGCGATACTGGCCGGTATGAGGTGAGGTTTGCAGGATCCTTTCCCGACTTGAGCACTGGCACCACCCATGCTGTCTTCCACGCTTCTGGGATCTCTCCTGTGCTCCAGACGTGATTAAATATGTCCAGAAGTGCTCGTTTTCGTTCATATGGCAGATTTGTCAGCATCTGATTGCTGATCGAATCGGGACCCACAGCATAGCGTCTTCTTAATTTGCTAAGCGCCAAATCCAACTCACGAAAGGTGAACGGCGTATCCATGGTATGGGATGCTTCAGACAACAGAGGGTTCGATACTCCTGCTGATCTGCCAGATGTGTATACGTCTGCACAATCTTCTGCAAGGGTTTGCAAACCTTTTCCTTGCTTTAAAGCAAGTGCTTCGAATGGCCTGTGCAGGCGAATCTTTCCGGATAGGCTATTCATTACTCCCCATATCCTTGTCGTGGGAGTAAACGCCGATAAACTCTCACAAAAAGCAGCCCATTGAACTCGTCTTAACCTTTTTGTGTGACGACGGATGACAGCGTTTATCCTGTTGTATTCCGTTTTCGCAGATGGATTGCCCGTTCTTCTCATTAGTTTTCGCTCCGCTCTCCTACGCGCTGCGCAGAGGTTCTTTAGTTTCAAATCAGGAGTAGGGAAATGATCTGGCAGTTTCAACATTGAGGTAGCCACTCTTTCGCTCCGCAGCATATCTGCGAACAGCTCACCAGGGGATTCGTCCAACGCTTCTCTGTATGTGTATGTGTATGTGTCTGTATGTGTCAGTATCTTGTATGTAGCGGGTTCACTTCTTTCATTGTTTTTTACAATATCATGCACCAGGCATAATTTTCAAGTGGCTGGATAACTGCTTTTCAAGCTTTTCAAAACACGAAATAGTACATGTTCTCATATTTTGTGTTCCTGTAGTGAGTTTTCGCATGGAGTTGCAATTTGGTAAACTTTACAAAATTCGCTAAACAACTGAAAATTCTTAATATTTTCTGCAGCTGTACACTTTCTACGATTCTGAAGATGCAAGAGATGTGGTGAAAGCAACTTTTCAATCAACGGGATAAAGTGGCCTCTGAAAGGGTTAACACGTAAGGAAGCATACTTGTTCCCTGTTCTCACAAACATATTCAATAGTTCCCTAAAGTCTAGTACCTTTTCTAGCACTCGGAAGGTAGCATGGACATTGCCCATGCACAAATCAGGTGCTACATGTGCAGCTACTAACTGGCAACCTATATCTATCCTCTGCAGTGCGTCAAAAGTGTTTGAATCGATATTGGATTCCTTGCTTTCTGTTAGTGCTAAGAGTATTTTAATAAATGAACAGCATGACTTTGTGTGTCGACAAATTAAAACTATGTGAAACTGTCAACGGTGTTCACCACTGCATCGAATTCCAAAAATACATTTTTTTTACTCTCAAACTGGTGCAGAAACAATAAGTACTCTTAACCCATTAAAGACCAGCGTGACCATATGGTCACGGTAGTCTGCACAGTGGATTTCAATAAATTACGATTAACAAAACGGCACCAAAATCGCCTTTGACGTGCCGTTTGACAGATTAGAGTTTCCTTTATGGATACCAAGTGGCAGCAGCTGTCAGTCGTTTTGTGGGAGCCCCTCGCAAAGGCGGGAATAAGTTTTGCTGAGGGTGTAGCGTTGCCATGCATTGCTCCAAGGGCTAAGCGCGTTTTTTTTCACTACTTCTTTAAGCAATAGTCAGATATCCTTACCTCCGTATTGTTCTTTGAATATGTGACCTTCGATGAGCATTTGTGAAGGAATAATGTTTGATTTATCCATGATTGAGCGTGTTATCTTGCGCGTTGCCATATGGTCACGCTGGGCCTTTAGGCTACCTAACTTTTTATTTATTTTTTAACTGCATTCTCATCTCTTGCACGGCTGGTGGCGCGTTCTCGCAGCGGTCATTTCTTATTTTATTGTCTGAATAGGTTGATGTTGGAAGAAATAGCGAAGCAGTCGTAGAGGAACATGACGACGTGTCCGTGATTTATATCGAGCCGCCAGAGGCTAGCGCCTATTTGGGTGAAAACTCGGCCGATGAAGACTCAGGTGAGCTCATTGACATTCTAAGCAGGTGGTAGCTATTAGCCGGCGCTGAAACTGTTTTCTCTGACGGACGCCGCATTGGTGGATGCGACTCGGACGATGACGACCCCGGCGAGCGAGGTGACAGAATATCAGAGGTTTCTTCTTCTGTAGTTAATGCGGCCATTCCGGCGAAATTATCCACTGCTTCTAAGTGGACGAAGGGTGATCTCCAGACAAGCCTTGGCATGTTTCCCGACCCAAACTTTGCTGCTTACAGGGACTTTTCACCTGTTGAGTTGTTCGATCTTTTTGACAGCGCTGTACTCGATAGGGCAAGTACTCGAGAAGAATCGAATCAAGGGGGCCTATCCAAACACTGTTGCTAAGTACAAGATTTATACGGGGTACGGACCAGATGGATGCAAATGCGACACCTATAGGGTTGCGATCCGTGGCAAAAAGTGGTGGTGGCCGATTTTCACTTCACTTTGTGATGTATCTATCAGCAACGCTTGGGCACTAATTCGTAGCACAGGGTTTAACGTCACGCAGGTGGAATTCCGCAGGCAAATTGCACAAAGCTAGCTAATGCGATGGAACAATACGCCTAGAGGACCCGGTAAACGCAGAATACCAAAGACTGGTGATGTCCTGACTGGTACGCGGTGTGACCAAGTGGCCCACTTTGTTGCACCAATACCTAATGGCAAGAGGTGGATGTGTGCATGAGATAATTGCAACAGCGCGGTGCCCACACAATGCACAAAGTATGACGTCAGCATGTATATTGTAAGATTTAAACCATATCACACTAAATAAGTGCTCGACTATTCGCAATATATGTTTTTTGCGATGTTTCATGGCTTGAAATAAATGTTTTTAACTTCGCATATTTTGCTGTAGCGTAAGGGCCCAGTGTGACCATATGGTCACGGGCTATATTTCAAAAACTAATTAGGCAAGAGTAATAATTTCTTGCATGTGAATTATTAGTATAAATGTAAGTTAAGATATTACATTTATTTCAAGATAGGAAGAAAATAAAGAAACCGGTCCCTAATGGATTAAATGCTTCGAATACTATGGCATTAAGTTATATGCAGAAAACGCACCGTGTGAAATTTTGATACACCCTACGTGATGCTCCATTTCTTATGGTCGATGAAATGAAAGATCTTGGTGTGTACTTCGACAAAATGCTAAGCTTCTCTTCACGTAGATAATTACACAACATGCCCTTCACGCTCTTGGAATTGCATGCCGCATATTGCATGATTTTCACTAACCTATTGTGTTTCCGATATTCTGCTGTGTGCCGCCCACTACTATAGTATGCCTCTGTAGGAGGGGGCGCAACGAGCAAATCTAATTCTGACCTCATTGAACGCATCCAGAATAAATTGATATCTATCTTCAAGCACCACTTTTGCCATTCTGGCGACCAGAGTTGAACCTTCTCAAATATACTTCAACTCGCACCTCTAAATTCAAGACTTAATTAATCACACCATTTGTTCCTGCCTGTATAAGGTGGTCCATGACATTATACATTCCTTAAAGCTTCTTGATCATATGCATTTGTTCGTGCCGCAACAGCATACCAGGTAGCATCCCACATTCGTTGCCTGGCCTTGTTGCAAGATTGTGCTGTATAAGACTTGACTCCAAAACATACTTCAGAGTTCATTTCCTGTGTTTTGTGTACCTGTAGATAATCACGTAGGATTAACTCCCTTTTACTTTTCCTCGTTTCCTTTTTTCCTTATTTGTTTCTCTATTTTGCATTTTTTTGTCTACCACATTGATGTTTTCTGTACATATTGTCGTGCTAAGTGCTCGTTAAGTGCACCAATACAAAGGCTCTCTAGCTGTTCCTGGGCACTACAATAAACATTTGAATGATTGATTATTATCGTAGTACAAAATCGTGCTTTTTAAGTATGTACTAATATACTATTTCAGTGCAGTAGCTTTTGTGCAAATAAAGAAAGGGGCATGAATTAAGAGGAAGCTTTAGCTCGGGCCCAACTCCGACGCGGCCTATTCAAATACATGTAAAAACGCAAAAACGTTTTTCTGAGATAACCCCTGGACCGAATTTAATGAAATTTCTTGCATTTGAGAGAGAAAGGTAAATTCTAGTGACTGTTGGAAGCGGAATTTCGATTTAGGGCTTGAATTTTGTTAAAAGAATTTTCAAAAATTCAGACGTTTGAAAAAAATAGAAGCACGAAGTTTACAAGCTAATAGCTCTGCATCAAAAACAGATATCGCGATTCTGTAAACGGCATCCACTAGACCATTCAAAGCGGACAAATTTGATATGTCAGTTTACATCTTACATGAATTTGTTACGTTGTTTACAAGGGTTCTGCAAAAGTTATAATTACACATTACCCCCTTTTTTTAGGTTCATGTGTAACATATCAATTTTGTCCGCTTTAGATGTTCTATCAGGTACAATTCACAGAATTGCGATATCATTTTTTCCTGCTGAGTTACGGAGTTGTAAACTTGAAAGTTTCGTTTTCTGAAAATTTGCGATTTTTGCCAAATTTTTATAAACATTTGACGATCTAAATCGAAAATTCGAAACCAACAGTCACTAGATTTTAAGTTTTTCTTTTAAATGCAGCAAACCCCGTCAAATTTGGTGCAATCGTTGCCGAGAAAAACGAATTCTCCTTTTACATGTATTTAGATAGGAGCACCCGAGCTAAAGCTTCCTCTTAAGAAAGTGCAATAATAATATGCCATGTGCCTGATCATATGCGTTGTTATGAATTTCTTCTGAGTTTTAATAATGGCTGGCTACTGTATCCAGTGTTGTGCAATAAAATAATATGCCACAGCAATTATTGCGTGCCTCGCAGAACAAATTGAATATATCTTTCTCAGTCAAAACATCATAACAGGCTGAAAACAATACTCTGCAATTTTTTTTTGTGCTGACAAAGTGTATAAATTGTGAAAATAACCTGTTTATATATTTCTTATACTATGCAAATGAGCTGCTCCTATACATTTGAATAAGCGCTTCAATAGTACGACTTGGCAAAGGGCAACGAAAGACCCCTATTAAACCTCTCCAATTCTCAAGCTTGTATGTATTATCTGATGGTATGTCATTTCATTATTGTAAAGAAAGACAAACTTGACATGTGGAAACCAGTTACAATAGAACATGGCCCTTACACTGCGAAAATGTTTTGTAGCAATACACTCAATGTGAAGGTCTCCGGATACGGTGTTGATGCATCGAAACAACCTAGAATAATAGAGGTGTTCCGTGGGCTAGATTTTACAGAGTCGAGAATCGGGGGGAGACAAGCTACAAATTACATAAATCTTGGCCATTCTATATATATATATATATATATATACATATTTTTGTGAGTGCTACAGGTGTTTAAATTCTTTTTTACTGATTTTCTCGGAACCCACTTTTCAAGTTTCTTTCATGCACCAGCAAGCATAATTATATTGACATGGATGCTTTATCTTTATCTGGTCACCGTGTTTCACCGGCTAAAAAATGTTAAAACGTTATCGCTCGGTGCAGGATGCGCTTGAACGTATCGGAAGTATCGCGAATGTTATCGATGGTTCTGTCTGTTGTCGACGAACCCTGCTAATCTTCCTGTTAAACTGTTAAAGTTCCTCTCGAAAGTTATCGCCGACATTGTGCGTTCCTGCTTCATTCAACACAAGCTGACTACCTCATACCATCCTCAAACTAATGGCCTGACAGAGCGGTTAAACCGTACTCTTAGATATGCTGTCCAAGTACGTTTCCAAAGACCACCACGACTGGGACATTGCCCTTCCTTACGTCACATTTGCGTACAATTCTTCCCGGCACGACACCGCCGGATTTTCTCCATTTTATTTATTGTACGGTCGCGAGCCGACCTTGCCCCTAGACACGGCGCTTCCTCCTGCTGCGATCTCAACGAGTATGCGCGCGACGCCATCGCCCTCACCGACCGTGCACGCCAGCTTGCCCGTACTCGACTGACAGCCTCGCAAGCCACTCGACCACTCAGCAGCGTCAGTACAACGCCCGTCACCGTGACGTACAGTTTTCGCCTTGTGCGCTCGTGCTCCTGTGGTCGCCCTCTCGTCACGTCGGACTTTCAGAGAAGCTCCTTTCGCGATACACAGGGCCCTACCGCGTGCTGCGCCAGTTGACGCCTGTGACGTACGAAATTGCTCCTGTGCGTTCAACCTCGTCCTCTAATCTGGCATCTAGCGATACTGTGCACGTCAGTAGGCCCAAAGCCTACTACACTGCTGCTTCCGAGTACGGCGTTTAGTCGCTCCGGGACGGCGCTTTTGCCGCTGGGGGTAGTGCTACGGAACAGTATTTGCGATGACAAAGAGGCGAGCAGGGTGAAGGCGACGACGACGATTAGAGGCTAGCGCGGGCTGTTGCCTCTTGGCCAAGTGCGGCGTATTGCCTTGTAAATATGCTTTTCGTTGGCGTCTTCCTACGTAACAATATTAAAAGAAACTTTAGTCTTAAATCGCGAAAATTTTCAAATGCTCAAAAATAAAACAAAACAGCACGTTTTACTTCTACGGAAGCTGTCTTGGCCTCCCGTTAACGTTTACGACTGACTCATACTTCTGAGCCGTACTCGAGGTAGCCACCCTACTCGAGGTGGTCGCGGTTCGAAAGCTATTCTGGCTGCCCAGGAACAACAAGGCTGAGACACTATCAGTTCCTTCAAGAAGTTACAGTCTCTCGCCAATTTGCGTCCTGGCTCCAGCATTTCATCACGAACTCGATTGACCGCGTCGCGACTCCTTATCACCTCCTCTCGTCTGGCCACCTTGCGCTCCTTCGCACTACATGCTGCACCCAGGTAACCCAGTAAAGAACGACGGAACGACGAGGAACATGACTGCCCCGTGCCCTTTGTCCGCATTCACGCAGAACATGTTTCTTGGTCTCTTTTTGACCGGTAGCTCGAACGTGCTTGATGCGCCAATGTTGTCAACGACGACTGCACCTTTCTTCGCGCCCTGACTTCTTGCGCCTGTTGCCGTCTTTAGCTGCGCTATATTATTTACCGCATTCTGATCTTTACGGCGCTTCTTTCTGCGGCGCTTTTTCCTCGAACTCCCTTTCATGCCGCCGTCCTCAAGCTGGCTGGTACACATCTCGTCGGCCCGGATCGCTCTCCTACCCGCACAGTCTGTGTGATTTTCATTTAAATCTACTCTCTTTTTGCCCATACTGGCGTATAGCTCAACCGACTCTGGCACAATGCAGCAGTCTTTACTCGAGCTATGCAACTCGCGCTCTTGCGAACTGCCCTCTACTGCGTTGCCCAGCTCACGCTGTGCATCGGCACACAGCTCGTCGGTCTCGGTCGCTGTCTTACCCGCACAGTCCGAATGATCCTTAACTCAATCATCCGTCTCTTGGCTACCTAGACTGGCGGACAGCTGCACCGCGATCCCTGAACAATGCAGTTGTCTTCCCTTGAGCTACGGAGCTCGCAATCCTGCGAACTGCCCTCAACTGCATCGTCCAGCTGGCATTTCACTTCGGCACGTGGATCTGACTTGACATGGGTGCTCGCATCTGACGGGTCAGCAGTACTCGCTACTTCGTTAGCAACTTCGCTAACATTACAAGCGACGCACACGCGTGGTGACTGTGCCAATTCATCCACAGCTGGCCTAGCTGTCTCTACAGTGCTCTGTTGGCGCAGCACCTCGTCGCTCTCATCATCATCATCATCAGCCTGGTTACGCCCACTGCAGGGCAAAGGCCTCTCCCATATTTCTCCAACAACCCCGGTCATGTACTAATTGTGGCCATGCCGTCCCTGCAAATTTCTTAATCTCATCCGCCCACCTAACTTTCTGCCGTCCCCTGCTACGCTTCCCTTCCCTTGGGATCCAGTCCGTAACCCTTAATGACCATCGGTTATCTTCCCTCCTCATTACATGTCCTGCCCATGCCCATTTCTTTTTCTTGATTTCAACTAAGATGTCATTAACTCGCGTTTGTTCCCTCACCCAATCTGCTCTTTTCTTATCCCTTAACGTTACACCTATCATTCTTCTTTCCATAGCTCGTTGCGTCGTCCTCAATTTGAGTAGAACCCTTTTCGTAAGCCTCCAGGTTTCTGCCCCGTCGTCGTCGTTAAAGGTCGTCGCTCTCACTACGACCTTTAACGGCCTCTGCTGCCACTAAGGCATCGTTAGCTTCTAGCGCTTTGCGTTCACCTACGAACGTGCGGTTAATCTCGCAGATACTACTTCTCTCGGCTTTCGCCCAAAATCTGCTATCGACTTCCTCCCACTTTCGCTGCGTCCAGCCTACAGATTTCTCAAGCCGCTGTTGACTTCGTTCGATTAACTGCTCTAAACCATGAATCTCTTTGTTCAATGCGGCAACGTACTCCCTCGTTACATCTGTTAGGCCTTCGTCCTGCGAAATTCTTTTCAGTTTCTGCCTAGCTTCTTGTTGTTTTTGCCTTATTTCTTCCTGTTTTTGCCTAATTGCTTCTTGTCCCTGTTTTTTGCCTAGAATTCGTTTACCCAGTGGTTCGATGACATTTATATCATTGTCACTTTGGAGAAATGTTTACGAATTTCTGCTTCCGTCAAGGCCTCCTCTACGTCTGCCTCGATCTCTTCACACAACCACAACAGGTCAGCTCTCGTCAAACACAATAGCACCATGGTCGCTACTTTAAGCTTTGGCTCTGCTGTCACACAATACTTGCTGCGATACCTACAAAAATCAGAATACAAGTAAAAAGATCCCCAGCGATTCAAATCTACAAAAACAGAGAAATTGAAGCCTAGTAAATCTTACAGTCAAAACCAAACGCTTACCCACTCAAGCAGCTGACGGGAACACCGTCAACGCCCGTTACGAAGGGAATGGTCGTCCGCATCATCAACGACTCACAGCACACCGCACTAGCCCTCGCAAGTCTTTAGTCAGTGCACACACCGCATGCAAACACGCTGAATTGTTCACGCCACATTCCCGTCGTAGTCTGCGTGGTTGCTTGAAGACCGGAACGACGGCTCGTCGTCAATACTCTGCACTCTGCTGTCGCTAGACGTTCGCTTCCCGGCAGGAACTAACAAGGTGCCAGCACGGCCCGGACTTACGAATGGTCCACGCAGTCATCGGGCTACGCAAATATAGCCGCTGGATCACTTCGGCCTGCTACGCAAGTTGTAGCGTGGCTGCGGGCTCGCCATTCGGTTCTGGCTGCTCTCACTCACCGACCGCGGTTGAGGGAGGGTCTGATCTTCATCCCACTGCTCATCACGCGGCACGTAGCGTTTCAGGTCGCATACGTGTACCGGCCCGCCGATCGGCTTCCCTTTCATGCTCTCGAGCCTGTAAACAAGCGAGGAAACCTTCTCTCGTACTTGATACGGCCCGGTCCACTTCGGCGCCAGCGAGGCAGCGAACTGTTTGCTAGAATCGCTGAGAACGTGCTGGCGCCGAAGCACCATATCGCCCACTTCGTAGCGGACGTTCCGATGCGAGCGGTCGTACTGCGCCTTCTGTTGCGCCCTAGCAGTGCGAAGATTACGGCGTGCTTTGCGTAAAGCTTCCGTCATCTTGTCACGTATGTGCGTCGCGTATTCAGCTCGTGCTGCCGGCGCGACCGACATTCCGTTGCGATCCACGAGAACTCTATCCATCGGATTCGGCAGCTCTCTCCCCAGGTTGAGAGAAGAAGGCGCATACCCAGTCGAGCGGTTCACTGTCGATCGCAATGCAAACCCGATCTCTGGAAGGTAGGTATCCCAGTCCTTATGTCTTTCAGAGAACGCGACAAGCATGTGCTTAATGTTGCGATTGACCCGTTCAGTGGGGTTCGACTGAGCATGGTAAGTTGTCGTTTTCTTGTGCTTAATGCCAAGTGCAGCGCACGAGTCGCCGAAAACCTTCGCAGTGAAGTAGGACGCATTGTCCGTTATCAACTGCTCCGGATAGCCAAATCTGGTGAAAACCTCGATCAACTTATCCATGATCACTCGTGCCGTCAGTTTTCGCAAGGGAAAAAGTTCGACCCATTTACTGAAGTGATCTGTGACTACAAGCAAGAATTTGTTCCTGCTCGGTGTGGTGGGATACGGTCCCATGTCGTCACACGCCGCGATTTGCCAGGGAGTCTGGCTGTCGATAGGCTGCATGAGGCCGGGCGGTCGTCCACCTCTGGGCTTCACGCTTTGGCACACATGACATGAGCGGGCGTAGCGCATCACGTCCCGTTTCATGCCTGGCCAGGTAGCGAGGCGACATAACTTAATGTAAGTCTTGGGGCCGCTCGCGTGCCCAGCGATACACGAGTCGTGAAAGTAGCGTAGCAGTGCTCCTCGCAACGCGCGCGGTATCACCACCTTAAACGCCTCACTAGTGTCGTCCTCGGTGGGAATATACCTCAGCAGGAGGCCGTCGGAATTCAGCAGATAAGAATCCAGCGCACTCACAGCATTACGAACTGTACCCGAGCGCTTAGCACCGACAGCAATACCAGCTGCCTCCATGTGTGCGGCGGCCGCGCCACCCTGCTCCCGGAGCTCGTCGAGCATTTTTCGACAAAACGGGTCCTTCGGATGAGCCTCGAACAGCTCCTCTCTACTAAAGACGACTCCTGCGGAACCGACAACATCTACGTGGTTCACGCTCTCGCCCAGGATCGACGGTTGTTCCGCGTCCCTTACTTGGGCCCCTCCATCGCCTCGGACTGGCGCTCGCGAAAGTGCGTCAGCTGCGGAATTGCTTTTTCCTTTGCGGTAGCGCACGGTGAAGTCGTAACGCTGCAGCAGCAGTGCCCAACGCGCCAGGCGGCCACTCGGCTCGCTCAGGCGCCTCAACCAAGTGAGAGCCATGTGGTCAGTCTCAATCTTGAATGCCACTCCATCGACGTAATAGTCGAACTTTCGCAGAGCGAAAATTATCGCGAGGCACTCCTCTGTCACCGAGTAGTTCCTTTCGGCCGGCGTCAACGAACGACTCGCGAACGCAACCGGTCGGAGAGTGCCGCTTGCGTCTGTTTGAATCACAAACTCCCTATTCAAATCGGGCAGCTGCAATTCGGCCGTGTCAGCGAGCACCTTCGTGAGGCCCCGCAGTGCCGCCTCCTGCTCTTGTCCCCAAGTCCACCGTTCGTCTTTCCTCAAGAGCTTCGTCAAAGGCGCTTGCACTGCCGCGCAGTCTGGAATGAATTGGCGATAAAAGTTCACCAATCCCAGAAAGCGCCTCAGTTCGCCGATATCTTTCGGCGACGGGTACCTCAGTATAGCCTCGAGCTTATCCTTACTCGGCAGGATGCGACCGTTATCCAGCGTGAATCCCAACAGCGCTATTCTGCTCGCAGCTATCTTAGCTTTGTTCGGGTTCAGCGTGATACCCGCGGACCTCAGCCTGCCTAGGACGTCTCTCAAGTGGCGCAAGTGCTCGTCGAATGTTTTCGAATAAACCACTATGTCATCCAGATATGCGAGGGCATGTTGCCACTTCGCGTCTCCTAGCACTCGGTCCATCAACCTTTGGTAAGTAGCGGGAGCTCCGACCAAACCAAAAGACATTCTCTTAAATTGAAAGAGCCCCCGGTGACAAGTGAATGCCGTTTTCTCTTTGTCACGCTCGTCCATTTCGACCTGAAAGTATCCACGACTAGCATCGAGCGTCGTAAAGTACTTCGCCCCGCCTAGGTTAGACACTAAAGAGGAAATGGAGGGTAGAGGGTACGCATCCTTCTTCGTAACCTCATTCAGCCTGCGGTAGTCTACACAAAGGCGATAGGTATCGTCCTTCTTCGGGACTAGAACTACCGGGAAGCCCCATGGACTGTTCGACCTTTCCACCACGCCTGTGTCGATGAGTTCGTCTAAGGCGCTATCCAGTGCTTTCCGCTTAGTCAAGCTAATCAGCCGAGAATTACATTTCCATGGCGCAGCGTCACCCGTGTATATCCTGTGCCTGACTAGCGTAGTGCGGCCCGGACGGTCAGTGAAAATCGCGTCGTATTCGTACAACAGCGACGACAGTCGTGCCCGTTGTCTCTCCGGCATATTGGCCTCTGACAAAAGCGGGTGCGTTACTCCTCGCAGAACAGTGGCGCACTGTTGTGCCACCGTGTCTCTCTCCTCGCCTGCGCCGATTACGGTTCGCTCGCTTGGCTGTGGCCGGGTGTGGCCCACTCGCGCTGCGCCCGGAGACTATCGTGTCTCCGCTGCCAAGGGCGATTTTGCGAAAAGCTTTAAAGCACCCGTTCCGTTCTCTCGGTAACCGCCGTTGCCGATGTCTATTACGATGCCCGACTTGACGAGAAAGTCTCGACCCAAAATAACAGGCACTGATAAACCCGGGAGGTGTACGAGGCGTTGTCGCCTGACGCGTTTCTCCCAACGGATCACTAACCTAGCTGCACCACTGGATTGTGCTGTGGAGGAAGCAAGTCGGAAGGTGGTGCCATTATCTCTCAAGCGGATGTTGTTCTCGCGGAGATGATGCAACACCTCGTCACCAAATAATGAAGCGCTTTCTCCGGTATCCAATAATGCAGCGAATTTCGTTAGCTCGATGAACGGCGCTTGCGAGTCCGCAACACCTCCTACGCGACAAGCCGAAGGCGCAAGTAATTCGATACCACCGGCTATGTTTGACATCGCCGCACGGGACCCAAGGTGGATCACCGGCGGCCTCGCCCGTTTCCCGAGCCACGCGCTCGGCCTCGGCCCGGCATGCGGCCGCAGTCTCGGGCGATGTGCCCTGGTCGGCCGCATTGGCAGCAGCCGCCGCTGAAGCCTCGGTGGCCTGGGCGGCCGTCGCTCCACTCCGGCCCGCCGTAGCTTCCTTGAACTGCGGTCGGCGTGTGCCGCTCCTCCAGTCTCGCATCGGCCTCTCGTTCCTGTCGCGGCGCGCTGAGTGCGGCATTAGTGGGTGCTGTTCTCAGCGCGTAGGCGTACGGGTCTAAAGCGCGGTCTGATAACTCCCAACTACGCTGGACCTGCTGCTCCGCGAACGATGCCGACGCGTCGACTCTAGACGAGTGGCAAGTGATCGCGCCGCCGTTCCACGCGCAGCGAGGCTCGAGTGGCAGCGCCGCGGGTGGAGGCGGGCGGTATGCTCGCGCCGCGAGAATGTCTCCCTGGATGCGCTTCGCCTCGGCGGCGAATTCTTCTAGGTCTCTAAACCTACGCCCTCTGAAATAGGCCGCGAAAGTGGGGTGCGCCTGCCGTGTGGCGCGCTCAACTTTCTCTTCATCGGTGGGGAGAGGGTTCGCGAGACGATAAAGTTCGTCCATCGCTCGAACATATTCCAGCAGGGACTCGTCCGGATGCTGGGTACGAAGCTCCAGCTCTCTCCTCAAACGCCACTCGTAATTGGCCGGAAGAAATTCTTCGCGGAAGTTCGCGCGGAACTCTTCTACTGTGCGGCATCGGTGTCCGGTCAGTCGGAACCATCGAGCCGCCTGGTCGGTCAGTGAAACCGGGATCACGCGCGCGACTAGTTCGGCGTCTGAAAGCCCGGTTGCCTGCTGGTAATACAGTCGACGGTCGAGGTACTCGCTCGCGCTCGTGCGATCGTGGTACCCACTGTAGGTAGGCATGTCTACCTTAATCCGTGGTCGCTCGCTCTGCGACGAGGCCTGCATTGTGCCTTGCAGGGCGCCGGCTAAGCTCTGCATGATTTGCAACGCATTTTGCAGCATTGCCTCGCTAGACGGCAAACTCTCGCCCAAATGGCCGGATGCCTCCGCCGTCGGGGTTGCGTTATTTAGTGGCATGTGTGCCTCTGTGTCCGCGTCGCGATGCGGCGAGGGGCCCGACGGGGTACGCCTCGTATTGGGGTTACCCTCTGCCCACGTGGCATTCGCGCTAGCCTGAGTGTTCCGCGTGAAACACTCAAATCCAAAGCTGCTGGTTTGTTCAGCAGCTGCCGCCGCGTTAGCAATAGGCTGCTCACTTTGCGTCGCTACATTTGACAACATGAACAAATCTGAGAGGTCAGACAAGCCAGCCGCCATTGTTCGCTGAAACGTGGGTAGTCCTAGCGCCAACACACACCAGAGGACTCGCCGTGTTGCCGAATTCGATCCACGTTGGTAGCGCCAAATGTGGAGGTTCCACTCTGCGTGCGGCTAGGACTGAAGGCGAGCTCCGGATCTAGCCCCACGCAGTCGCTCCGTGGTACTCCCAACCCGTAGCGCGGGAATCGCGGCTACGGCGGGTTCGGACGAATAAGGCAACCAGCGGTGTCAACGGTAACAACGTTTATTGCTACTAGCAATATCAAACACTCGCAGAGGGACGTCCTCTCCGTAAAAGTAGTAAAAGGCTTGCCTCGTTGTCTGGGTGGGTCAGACAAACGAGGTCACTCACGGGATGCGGCAGGTGCTGTGCAGGCGGTCCAAGGCGGCGGCGTCCCAAGAGAGCGAGTCTCTCCCGGTAGCGCGCTTTTATGCCTTTTTACCTTTTTGCGAGGGGAAGTCCTCCTCGCCCGCCGGATACGTTTCCCTTTCCCGTGAGCCGCGTAGTGGATGGATGGATGGATGGATGGATGTTATGAGCGTCCCCTTTGGAACGGGGCGGTGGCTTGCGCCACCAAGCTCTTGCTACTATGCTGCCTAATATCCTACCTAGGTTAACCCATGAGAAAAAAAAAAACACACTATGAACTACCACGTCCAAATTTTCTGATACCCTATTGCGAACTGTGCTTTTGTACGTCTCCGTCCTTTGTCGTTTCCCTACCTTTCTTCCACCAATCCTCCAATCGCCTCTTACTGATGTCTATTGCGGACCTGTTTGCTTTACCACTGCTCCCGCTGAACCCAAGGGCTTCAAGGAGGCCAGTGGTGCCTAAATCGACCGCTGGATAGATGTCTTCACATTCTAATAAAATATGCTCCGTCGTTTCCCTAGCTTTACCGCAGCAAGCACATGTTTCTTCTTCCTTCTTATATCTCGCTTTATACGTGCGTGTTCTAAGGCATCCCGATCTCGCTTCAATCAATCAATCAATCAATCAATATTTATTTTTGACAAAAGAAATACAAGATGGGTATAAGTACACATTCGGAGGTCCCGAAGTAACAACTGTCGGGGGGACCTCCTAACAAAACATGAAAAGGGGATAGTAGGATCGTGGCAAACAGTGAGTCATGTCATATATTATACAGTTTCTACATCGGAAATAAACGATAAGATAGAAAAAAAAATCTGTTAACAATATCACAGGTATATTCACAGAGTTAAAAAGAAAAAAATAATTGAAGAAATCTTAAAAATAACATGCAACAGTTAAAACGAGGATAAATGGCACGTAAAACTAACAACGAGGAGAAGTATCAAATTAAGGCAAAATTTAGTAACTCGGTAATTGAAAAGTATATTGCGTAATGGTAAAGTGAACAACATACTAATTAATTCTATGTTTGTTAAATTATGCTACGCGTCAGATAAAGTGTTCATGAAATGCTCCTTCGTTCTACGTTTGAATGATAATAATGTAGATGTCTTCATGTCAGATGGTATAGAATTCCAAACAGAAACGCCTGAAAACGCGACGGTAAATTTCCCATAGTTAGTTTTTACTTTTGGAAGAAGAAGATTGAGTTGAGCTGAAAATCTTGTGTTGTTATAATTGATGAGGCTAGAGCGACTAAAACCTGGAATATTAAACGGGGTATTTATAAGACGAAACATAAGTAGCGACAGCTTATGACTGAATAACATGCGTAAAGGTAAAACATTTAGGGAACGGAATATTGGAGCAGAGGGAGATGTATGCGATTGGAATGCAATTAATCGTAATGCCTGCTTTTGCAAAACTTCTAACTGATGAAGATGTGTGGTATATGTATTACCCCAAGATGACAGGCAGTATGAGAGATGACTGTGTATATACGCGTAATATAAAGACATGAGAATGGTTTGCTGGAAAAAAGAGCGAGTTTTTATTATGATGTGAATACCAAATGAGATTTTTTGAATAAGTGATTGAATATGACACTGGAACTTTAGGTTTTCATCTAGTACTACACCAAGAAATTTAGTAGACGTGGATCTTGCAAATACATTATTATTTAGAGACACTACAATAGAATCGATGTGCAAAGATTTTGAAGAATGGAATACCATAAATGTTGTCTTAGATGGGTTAATGGTTAGCTTGTTTTTTACACACCATGAATGAACATTCGTTAAGTCAGCGTTAAGTTTATCCTGCAAAGCAAATAAATTTTTATCAGATGCGAAAATGGTGGTGTCATCAGCGTAAAGAAGGCAGTGCGCATGTGTTAATATGTCTGGCAAGTCATTAATGAATATGAGAAATAAAAGTGGCCCAAGTATTGATCCCTGGGGGACACCTGTATTTACAGTTTTTGAAGAGGACAAGACACCATTAAATTCGACTATATATTGTCGGTTAATTAGGTAGTTCCGAATTATTTGTAAAGGCGGTCCAGAAATGCCATATGATTCAAGTTTACTTAAAAGAATACGATGGTTAATTGTATCAAACGCCTTTGTGAAATCAATAAAGAGAGCACCAACTAAGAGGCCTTGATCGATGGCTAATTTGACCCTCTCAGTAAATGTAATAAGCGCTAATTCAGTTGAAAAATTGTCACGAAAACCAAATTGATCAGGAGTTAAAAGATTAAATTTGGATAAGTATTTAGTTAAGCGATTATGTATAAGTTTTTCGATGACCTTACTAAAGAAAGACAAAATGCAGATAGGACGATAATTACTTGTGCATTTATGGTCACCTTTTTTAAATACTGGGATTATTTTACCTGTCTTGAGGCGGTTAGGAAAGATGCCATCTATAAATAGTCTATTTACTATATGTGCTAACGCAGGTGAGATTTCGTTAGACACAAGCTTAATGCTAGAGGGACGTATCAAGTCGAGGCCCGGACCGGTTGTTTTAAGAGAATTAATAGTGTTACATACTTCCAGAGATGTTGTGGGGAACAGGTAAAATGAATGAGAACAGCGCGGAAAACTAAGCAACGTTGAATCAGGCTGACTACCGTCTGCAATACTAAAATGGTCACTGAAAACGTTAGCTATGTCTTGAGGGTCAGTAATATTAGCAGAATTGTGGTTCATACACGATATGCGATTTTTAGTTGTACTGATGTTTAAGAATTCTTTAATAACCTGCCAGTTTCGTCTGGTATCACTTCCATTTTTTCTAATTTTATTTTCGTAGTAATTACGCTTGACATTTTTTAAAGTGGCTGTTAGAACATTTGAATATGTGTGGAAGCGCAATCGCAACGCATTATTGAATGGCTGGACTTTAAGTTTCTTACGAAGATTATCTCTTTTTTTAATGGACCGCAATAAAGAATCACTAATCCAAGGCTTTCTTGGTGAGCTAAACCAACGCGTCACCGTAGTGTTACTTGTGCATAAGTTAGAGCATTCAGATATTTTTGCGAAAAAAGATTCAAAAGCCCTCTCGCCACATTGCTCTTCAAGCACGTCAGCCCAGTCAATTGCACGAATCATACCAGTGAATTTATTAGAATCAAAGAAAGTCCTGACATATTTTGCTGGTTGAGAAGGCGTTACGGAACCTATGCAAAAAAATATAGGGTAATGGTCTGTTACGGCATATTCCACTATTCCAGCTGTGCTAAGATCAGTAGGTATGCTAGACAGTACATGGTCAATTAAAGTATTAGGTCCGCCTATTTCACACCTCGTTGGAGCTGTAATATGTGAGGAGAGACCGCAGCTAAGATAAGTACGTAAGTACTCAGAGCAACATTGACTGTCAGGGCTGATAATGTTGATGTTAATGTCGCCACATATCACAATATCCTTGTTTTCATCAGTGACTGTGTTTAGGAACTGCTCAAATTCTTTACAAAATTCGATGTAAGAGGAAGAAGGTGAGCGATAAATGCATGCAATTATGATGTTACGTTTGGTAGGCAGCTGCAGGTTATTACTCTCTACTTCTAGCCATACTGATTCACAGAGGCAATGATGAAAAAAAAGATCATGGCGACGTTTATATGACAATGAAGATTTTACTAAAATGGCCGAACCGCCACTACGATAACCTTCACGATGACAATATTCAGGAGTGTAGCCTGAAAGACCGTATAGATTCCCGTCATGAGATGATAACCACGTTTCAGATAAGCATACGAAAGAGAATGCATGATCAAGACTGCAAAGAAGAGCGATGAGATCATCATGATGCCTACGAATACTGCGGATGTTCCAATGTATTAAGGATAAAGTGGGTTGTTTTTCCTCAATGAGAGCTTTCGCTTCGTCAAGAGTAAAAACTGAGTCAGCCATGATGAATTAGACGTTAGTGTAAGCAAGGAAGAACTTATTTGAAGATTGACAGATCATTTACACTACATATGCGATGAACACGGCTGTTCTCCGACTTTCTTGCCTTAATGGCACAGTTATCGGTCCATAGAAATTTCCATCCTTTGGACTTCTTGAGCTCTAGCGCCTGCGCAAAAAGCCGCTTATTATCGGGTGTGAGGTGATCATTAACAAAAATGGAAGTGGGTGGTTTATGTGATAGCCCTACTGTAGTTGTTGTGAGTCTTGCTTTACGCGCTTTGGAAGCAAAGTCAGCCTTCTTTGTTCGTGAGCAGAACCGCGCGATAATGTTGGTTCCTTGTTTGGCAGGCACGCGGTGAACAATGTCAATGTCACCAGCAGTGACAGGGCACCCAATCTTGTCACCCAAAGCCTGGATAATTGTTAGGCAGCTTTCTCCTTCAGTCTTTGGAATACCTTTAATTTCTACGTTATTTTGCCTGGAATACTGCTCAAGGTCAGCTACTCGTTGTGAAAGGCTTTTGTTACTATCAATCAAAGACTTGTTATCGTCTCTCAAGGATTTGTTTTCTTGGAGAAGGTTGTCATTTCTTGCCTTCACAGATTCGTACAATTCATTAAACACACTGAGACTTTGACGCATTTCTGCGACTTCAGAACGGAGAATCTCAAGTTCTTTCGCTAACTCGGAATTAGTGGGCATCTCGTAGAATTACGCAGATAAACACAAAAAGCAAAGAGCAGCAGCAGTGGTGGCGGCGGAAACTTATGGGCTACGAGGAAAATTTCAGAAACACTAACCTGCACAAATATGCAGAGAATGGTTAGAAGTGGTTCGCAAGCCGCAACCACTGCTGCCTAAGTGATGATCGCCGTTCCAGGGCAGTCGCTTATAAGGCAGGATCCCTCTGTAGGCGGCGCTGCATGCGATGCAGTGATGACGGTGCTGGGGTCGCCGGCTTTACACGTGTGGGTCTTGATAGGATCGTTGTTACACAGATGGCGCCGGGAATCAGATGCACACGAAATCTGCACAAATATGCAGAGAATGGTTAGAAGTGGTTCGCAAGCCGCAACCACTGCTGCCTAAGTGCTGCCAAAGTAATGAGCTTCCCTTTGAGTTATCATATATGGTTTCTTTCCTAATTCCGTTTTTTCCCCTTAAGTAGTTACTCATGGCAGGTATCTTTTCCATTGCCGCCACCCATGAGATTAATTCAGCCTCTCTGACTTTCCGCTTGACCTTCTTTGTTGCTGTGTTGCCCACCCCACAGGCCGCATACTTGCTGGTAAGCTTCCTAGTTCTTTTCCTCCACTGTGAATCAATGTTTTGCCTGTACAGATACCTGAACACTCTCCCAGCCCATTTACTTTCCTCCATATTCCTCAGCCGTTCTTCATACTCAATTTTACTGCGAGCTTCCCTCACTTCAAAACTAGTCCAGCCCATATCCCCTTGCACAGCTTCATTTGTAGTCTTCCCGTGAGCGCCCAATGCGAGGCGACCCACTGACCTTTGGTTCCCGTCGAGTCCTGATTGTACCCCTGATTTAAAGCAAACAACCGCATTTGCAAAAGTAAGTCCTGGAACCATTACCCCTTTCCACATACCTCGGAGGGCCTCGTACCTATTGTATCCCCATAGCGCTCTGTGCTTCATTATGGCTGCATTTCTCTTCCCCTTGACTGTTATGGTTTTTTCCTGTGTTTCCATATATCCATTGCCTTCGTTTATCCATATACCAAGGTATTTATATTCTGTTACCCGAGGTATTTCTTGGCCCTGTATCTCCACTGTCTGTTCACTGTTTTCATTGAATACCATAACACCTGATTTTCTAACACTAAATTTCAAACCTAAATTGTTGCCTTCCTGTCCACAGATATTAGCCAGACGTTGCAAATCACTTTGCTTGTTTGCGAGCAACACAATGTCGTCCGCATAAAATAAACCTGGGAGTTGCTGCTCTATTACTGTACCTGCCTGTTTGTATGAGAGATTAAACCCGATATTACTTCCTTCTAGCGCCCTCTCCATCCTCACCATGTACATCATAAACAGCAGCGGGGATAAAGGGCACCCCTGCCTCAGTCCCTTGTTGATATGAACTTTCTCCGCGCTCCTCATCCCTTCCCATTCAACGCAAACAGTATTTTCTAGGTAAATCTCTCTCAAAAGCTGTATACAATCGTTACCTAAGCCTTCCCCTTCCAGAATATCCCACAAAATGCTGCGGTCTACGTTGTCGTATGCTCCTGTAATGTCCAAAAAGGCCACATACAACGGTCTGCTTTCTGCTTTTGATATTTCAATACACTGAGTAAGAACAAACAAGTTATCATCCAAACGCCTACCTATTCTAAAGCCATTCTGAAGCTCTCCCAAAACGTCATTATTTTCTGCCCATGCCTGAAGCTTTAATTTGATTGCCTGCATTGCTAGCCTGTATATTACCGATGTAATGGTCAACGGTCTATACGAGTGAATTCTGTCTTTCTCCCCCTTACCTTTATAAATTAAATTCATTCTACTTTGTCGCCAACTGTCTGGTATTCGTCTATCTTTTAAAGTTTTTTCAACTGCTTTCACGAGAGCTTCCTTACTTTTTGGTCCCAGTTCATTTATCAGCCTAACGGGAACCTCGTCTAGCCCTGTGGCTGTGCGCTTAGGAATTTTCTCTTCCGCTTTCTTCCAGTTTAAATTTGTAAGCACTAGCTCCTTTCCCCCTTGGGTCTCTTTCATGCTCTTTTTTTCTTCAAATACAACCTCGTCCTTGCCTTGGAAAGATTCGGCTGTTACTTTTTGGATGTAATTTATTGCTGCTTCTCCTTCCAGTCTGTTTTCATCTTCGTCTAGGATATGTTGTTGTATTGTTGTTGATTTCCTGCCTAATAATTTTATGTGATTCCAAAATATTCTAGGTGCGGCCTTCTTTTTCTCACGTATTTCTGACAACCAACTTTCACTTTCACCTTTTAATTTTGCTTGCACCAGTATTTGAACCATAGACTTTTTCTCCCGGTATATTTCCCATTTACCGGTTACTTCATCCTGTGGCAACTGCGCCTTCTTTGCCTGCCTGTGCTCTCGAGATGCTTTCTGTCTTTCGGCGATCGCTTCTCGTATCTCCTTGTTCCACCAGCTTTTCGGTTTCTTTTTTCCTTTCCAATGAACGTGTTGTTTCTCTTTCCGTATTTCTGTCGTTACTACACTTAGAAGCTCACCATATTCCCACCCCTTACTTGGCGATTTGCCAATTTCTTCCTCCACTCTAGTGACTATATTTGCTATTTGTTCAGCGTTCAAATTTGGGCTGGCCATTTTGCTTTCGTTGCTCTCTTTCCCAACTACATATCCCATTTTCAAAATGATGCGTTTATGGTCACTGCCTATGCTGCTAAACCCTTCCTCATCGATGACCATTTCTCTCAACTTATCATGAATTCCTTCTGTCATCAGACAGTAATCAATGGTCGATTGCCGGTTTCCCACTTCCCACGTGATCTGTCCTTCACACTTAGGCCCTGTATTCACGATCACGAGGTTATGTTGCTCGCAAAGGTTTAGCATTGACTTCCCGTTATTGTCGGTATAGCCATCTAAATCCTGTATGTGGGCATTCATGTCACCTAATAGGACTATCTCAGCACCATTCCCGAAACCCCTAATATCAGCGCTTATGCATTCCACTAACTCTTTATTCTTCTCTGTGCAATTTATTCCGGTCCACAAATACGTAACTCCAAGCCAAGTTTCTTTCCCACTCATTGTACCTGATAACCAAAGATGCTCTTGACATTGTGAATTTACTCTTTTCCATTTGGCTCCCTGATGGATGAGCATTCCGACTCCCCCTCCCTTTCTTTCCGACTTAGTTCTGTTGCACCCTTCCCATACATAATTCTCAATAACTGGCGGCTCTTCTGAGTCTCTAAGGTGCGTTTCTGTAACCGCATACACCCCTATTTGTTCTCTATGTAACTGCTCCTCAATCTCTGCCCACTTTTCCTTTCTTCTGCCGCCCTGCATGTTTATGTAGCCTATTGCATGGCGAGCTCTTGTTCTTGCTTTCCTCCTTTTTCTCTTATCGACGGCGATGCTCTTCTGCTGTTCCACTAGGGGACCTTCTTTATTACTACCTACTCTGACCTCCCGAGCGCCCGCGGGCCCCCTAAAAAAGCAACAGCGCGACCCCCAAGTCGCCAGCCCACTTCTCGTGCTAGCCTGTAATTGAAGTGGATCCCATCTCGTTTAAAACCACCACAACTTCTCACTTCCCTGTTTACTTCGACAACCTCGAAGCCTTTCTCTCGGCTCATTTTCCATATTGCCTCATTGGCAGCCATTACGGCTCTTTGTACGTGACTGTCACGCACAGGCACCTCCGGCACCGTGCACACCACGATCTGCACCTGAGGGGATAGCTCGCGCAAGTCGTCCACCCCCTTCGCCAAGCGCTGGGCTAGTCCTGGCCCTTTCCTGTTCAGGACGTCATTTAGCCCACCTGCTACTACGACAAGGTTGCGCACGTGGGCATTTTCCGTGAGCTTTTCTTTTGCTCGCTCCATGACAGAACCCAGTGTCTGCCCTGGAAATGTCCCTACCGCCGCTCTTTTGTCGCCTTTCACCCTCTCCACAATTGCTTTTGAGCACCCAGCCATGTTTGAGTCGCCAGCGATAATCACCCTTTCACTCTCTCCTACCTCTCCCTGCTTCCCGGCTTCCTGTGGCTGCAGCGTCGCCTCCCGCGGGGCGTGTTGCGCTGCTTCGCTATAACTACGCCGGTTCACCGGCGGCGAGCTGACTACCGCTTGCCCTGCCACCCTGCCCCCGACTTCGCATGTAGGGTCTACCTTACTTTCTGTGCTTTTGCCCCCGGCTTGGTGTCCCGACCCATCATTCTCCGCTGCGCGCGTCTCAAGCGCATCGAGACGCCTATGCAGTTCTGCTCTCCTTTCCTTCTCTTCTCCAAGCTCGGCCACGGTTCTTACTAATTGCGCGGCCTGCACCGCTTCCACCTTGACCAACTCGGCGACTTTCGCCTGCAAAGCTAACCGCCTCTCCCGCTCCTCCTTCAGGTCTGCTTTCAGCTCCTCGAACTTGGCTGTCCAATTTCCTTCCAGTTTTTGGACTGCTTCCCCGACCTTTTCGCACAGCCTGCACGTAAAGCTAGACTCTTCCGCGTCTGCTAAGCTCTGGAAACTGGTCTCGTCGAGGGAGCACCAGCGCAGGCACTCGTCGCACTGCACTTGCTCCGCATCCCCCGCGGCCTTCCCTTTGTTTGGTTTCATCGCTAGGCCTACTTCCTCAGGCTCAACGAGCACGTCCGCCAAATCACTTCGAAGAGCTAGCTGAGATAGTTACGTAGGCCTATCAAACAGGTCCCGCCTAGCACCCAGACCCAACGAGGGAAACCGCCAGACCCAGACAAAGCCGGCACGTTTACCACGCTTACCACGAATTCAAAATTTGCGCCCCCGCTCCATGCAAAACAAAACTCTTCAAAAACATCAGCCAACAAGAAGAAAAAAAGACCACCTAGCCACGAACGAAGTCGCTGAAGCCTCGACACAGGAGCGTCCGCACGCCCAATTACTATTTAAATACAAAAAAACAGCTAATAAAAACAGAAGCAAGCTCAAAGCATGCACAAAAACATGATTTCGTCGTCGCCACGGAGCCCCGAAAAGCACGTCCATCCGCCACAAAATCCAAGCTGGCAGTCCAAGCTGGCAGTGGAAGAGGGGTACGCCAACACCTCCTAAGTTCTCTAGAGGGTGTTGGGTACGCGCGTCATCAAAGCGACGGAGAAGGGGAGGGCGCGTAGTGCCTCTCTCCCGTCTACGCCGGCGCGACCCGTCGGCCACTTGCGAACGGGACGACGCGGGAGGAAATGGAGGCGGGTGCTCCCCACAAGTTCGGAATGCCGTTTGCCGCTTATATTGTTTTCCGCTTCTTTACCGCGTTGGGCTAGCTAGGCAGCACGACTGCATGAGCGCATTGTGTTGTATGTTAAAGCTACAGAAGTTTGCGAGAACTGAAATTGTTAGTTTTATGTGGCCCGGTAAATCCTCGCACCAGCTGTCGCGCCCTTCGTGTTTTTACACCTATTTTATGCGTGGTTTCGCACATGTTTAACTGTTGCTAGTTGCTTCATGCATAACTCTTGATTCTTTTGAGCTGCGAGGTTTTCACCCTGCCTCGTTTGTAAAGGGTATAAATCACGCTGTGTCTTATCGGAATGACACCAAGGAAGTGCTTCTTTAACAGCTTTATTTATTTCGCCGGAGGGCATCTTAGATATTGTGTGTTTTTTTTGGAAATGTGTTTAGAAAATAGGTAGCTCAGGGCGAGAATTGCTAATAGTTGCTGCATATGGTATTTTTGTTCAATTTTTCGCTGAATAGTTCGCGTCACATTTGGTAAGTCATCACACCTTGATGCTGTCTGAGCAGACTTAACACGCCGGGTGATTTGTTTGTTTCACAATGTAGTCGCTTGTTGCAAATGAATTTTGTACTCAACTGAATTATTTCCTATTATGTTTACGCCGCATAGGACTAAACCCGGCCTTGCCGCCAGCGCTGGATCAAATTTGACTGGCGCTGCTCTGCCTTTAACCCTTTCGCTGTCACGGACGTACCAGTACGTTCTCTATCGTGCGTTCAAAATTTCGCGCCTGAGCGCAAAGCTGGCGCTCCTGGATTGGCCAGGCTATCTATTGACTCTTTCTACAAGTTCGTGTATATTCGCCCCGACCTGTGTTACTCTATGTACTGTAGAGTACGGCGCGACTGCCACTCCCCACTTTCTCTTTGCTGAGTGGCGCGGTGGCTCCGCGCAACGTTACTAGACTAGCTTCAGTTGTAAAACTCCCCGCCCGCGCGCTTACAGCCGCTGTCGCCACTTCTGTGTCAGCCGCCAGAGGGCAACGCTGTTCCGTCGGGCTCCACTGCAGACACCTCGTCACAGCCTTGAGCTCGTGCGGACTAGCCGCCGTTGGTGCGTGTTTCACGCTCGCTGGCGTTCCCCTTCTCCGAATTAGTGAGACCACGAGAAATCGATATCCACCTACAGCAATAAGATTTATCGCACCAGTTCGTTAATACTGAAAGAAGGGTAAACTGCACGAAAGGAAGAAACGCATACAGCGAAGCGCAGAAGCTGCGTCTCTAAATGTCGTGTGTTTCTTCCTGTCGTCCTAACGTTACGCGCAGTTTAGGCTCAGGAGCCTGAATATCTGGCCAAAGTGCGTGATTTTAGGATGATCTTCATCCCCACCGAAGCTTGTCACCACGCCAAAGAAGCGCTACAAAAAGAAAGATGAGGTCGGTCTGTGTACAGACAAGCCACACACACACACACACACACACACACACACACACACACACACACACACACACACACACACACACACACACACACACACACACACACACACACACACACACACACACACACACACACACACACACACACACACACACACACACACACACACACACACACACACACACACACACACACACACACACACACACAAAGAAGCCGGATTTTTCATTCCGTCAAGATGCTTAAAGAGCGAAGCTGAAACGTGCGGCCCCTGTGTTTAGCACTGGGTTAATCCCGAGGGTTCATTAAAGTATTTCTCAGTTATGAGGTTACACAGACAATCGGCTGCGAGAGAGAACGACGTCACTGATGGTATGCCTGCAGTCCGCAGTTGTCGCTTGCGTTCGATGTCTCGAGTTTGCTCGGCGGCGTGGTTAGCAGCCATCGCCTGCGATCTGCCGCTTGCGATTCTTAGAAATTAATTTTTTTCAAAATATAAATCTTTCCGTTACGTAAGACCATGAGTGGCTCATACTCCCTTAAGCAATGGCTCATACCCCCGTAAACGCGGCCTCCCCATTACGACGACAGAAGTGAAGCGAAATTCTACGCTGGAAAGATGAACGGCCATGCAGCCAGCTGTGGAAGACGACGACGAACGCGGGAGCAGTGGCACGAGCGCGTGCCATTGATTTCGCAGTGTTCCCGGTCTTCCTCCCAGTCTGCATCTGAGGCGGCGGCACTCGCCCCCTGACCTGCGTGTCGGGGGGTGGGTAGATCACCTTTTCCGTTGGACATTAAAGTTTATTCTATCTATCTATCCCGGTCTTCGTTCGTTCGGAGCATCCACTTTGGGATTCAGCCGCAGGGATGCATGCTTCGCTGTCGGAACATTCTTACGGAATCTAAACGAATGCCCTGCTAAATTCCTTTCTTTTTGTTTTTACCATTAAATTAATTATTACTCATTCAATATGACCTTCCTGATTTTATTTAACAGATAATTCTGCGCTATTCAATGCTATTTGAATAGTTATTAGGAAATTTCTGCTCCATGATAATTTCGAATAATCCACCCATTTCTTGGCCAATGCCCCATCGTGGGTAGGAGCCACACGCATCACAGGCTACAACAACAACTGTTCCCGGTCGGCACGAGGAATCTCTCTTTTTCACGCCTAGCGAAGCATCGCATTGCTGGGAGCACAGAAAAAGTGGTGCGCCAAACTGTTGACATCGTTCCGATAGCGGCCTATGCAGCCAGGTACGCAGCACGTCGGCATCGTCAGCTGATATTCTTAAGAAACTCGGCGAAGGCTACAGTTTCAAGGATGACATGCTTGCTGAAATTCGCCGTCAACAACGAACCACAGACTACACCAACGCTGCACCGCGTGCTTAGTCCGGCCCGCCCGCGTAGCCGGCCAGTGAGGAAGTGAAGCCGGGCGCGACTGCAGCGCCACGAAGGCGCGGGCGGGTGGCGGTTCCGCGCAACGGCGCCGAGTTTTAAAACTGAAGCTAGTCTAGTAACGTTGGCTCCGCGTTCACTGGATCATGCGTCGCGCGCGTGTGGTTATGGGTTCAAGGGTTGTTCTGCCCTCTCTGCTGGTTTGAAGATTTTTATTTTTGTTCTGTTGGTGTGCCTGCTACGGCGCGTCAAGTTCAGGCGCACGTGCCGTTGCCTCTGGGAAAAGGGTGACTCGATTGCTGCTTTCGCTCTCTCGCCGCACCCTCGCTTCCGACTTGCAGCAGTAAACGTAAAGCCCTTCGAACTTTGTTTACCCTTTTTCCATCTCCTTCTGTCTTCTTGATCACGCAACGTCCCGTTTATCTCCGTTGTGCGGGCGACTGAAAGCGCATCCTCCCTGCGCGCGGTTACTTTCGGATGGCTCAGCGCGCGGGACCTTCGTCTGCTCATTGGAGCGGTGGCTCAATTCCGATTCAGAATACGAGCCGAGCTCGGATTCGAACTCGGACAGAGTCGCATGCGAGGACGAGGGTTCCGCATCGTCAGATTCGGATGTTGAACGGATTTGATAGTCAGGCTGATGATGATGATGATGCTTACTAACAACAGCTGCAGAACACTGAAATGTTCATATTGCATTGACTATGTTATTTGTATAACAATTATAATCAAAAATAAATTGCTATGTTCATTCCCTGTTATGCTCGTTCCCTGAAACCAAGCCGACACTGGGGGTGCGTCACGGCCAGAAAGGTCCGACAGCGAAAGGGTTAAATATATCATATGGCACCTTTCTCTAGTAACATTTCAAAAAAGCACTGCAAAGTTAGTCAGACTATAGCTTTGTACGCTTCCAAGCAGCTCCCTTGGGAATTTAAAATTGCAAAAACTGCAGCGCGAACGGCAGTTCATCGGCGGTACAGCGCTAACACGCACTTTTATTAACGCGTGCGTTTGGTGGCTTCGTTGACTATAGTGTACGCGTTTCTATCAATAAATTCGCAATTATTCTTCTTCAGGCGACTTTCACTATATGTATACATTTATTCGGCAGCGTCACATGTATTCATCGGCAGAAAAATCACAACGGCATATGCAGGCATCACACCGTGCGGATTTGTTATCTAAGTCTGCACTAACGACAGGTGCTTATTATTGAGGTACAGAAGCAGAATTACGGCAAGGGTAAAAAAAACATGGTCGAGACATCGCATTAGTCAACAAAATTTGTCGGCTAGTTTACATGAGCTCCACTTCATGTAAATGATGTTCATGGCGTTTGTCTGCGGGACGCACCTAGCGCGTATGTGGACCATGTTGCCCCAAACACCGGTAACATCTTGTTCATACCCGCTCCTACAGAGGTCTGCGTCTTCCCTACAGCTGTTACCGCAGAACAAGCAGTAGTCTGGCACCCGAACAAAGGACAAATCGCAGCCGCGAACTTCAGTCACCCTTGCTGCAAAGCGTTGTCGTCTGCTACTGCTCCCGCGCGTATTGTTGGAAGCGCCCGCAAGGTGGCTATCAGTGGCGCCTCTATAGGTGGTGCACGAGGCCTATGGCGTGGTAGCACTGTGCGACGGCAGCGAAATGTTTTTCGGGTGCTTTTTCTTTCGAGAGAAAGCGCGTTCCGAGAGAAAGCTGTTATATCTAAAGCAATTTAGTGCGTCATACTGTCCTTCATCAACTCGCCCTGACAACCACGCAGGCGCAGAACTTGCAACCTTAGGCAGCTATAGATTGAATGTTGTAATGAAAACCACGAATCAACCAATCGCTGTGCGCTTCCAAAATACGGAGAGTGCTGGAGAACTGGCTCCTGCGTGACGTCAACTCGAAACGCATTGTTGTTCGAGCGGCGTCTGTCCAACAGCGCAAGAAGTCCCTGAACAGGAAGTGTGGCCCAACATGGTGAGACCTAAAGTAAAGATGTGCGCTGGAAATTTTATATAATCGGCGCCGCGATTACAATAAAGTCAACAGCACTTGGGTACGTGGATGAATCCGCAAGCATTGCGACGTCTTCCCGGTGACGACTAGTGTTACGAAACGTAATGGTAAGGATCTCACGTTGCCTTGTGTCACTTCTCGGATCACGTGCCTCGTCAGCATACTTGCGCGGTAGCAGCTCCGAGGAGGTTCGTCCACCGGGGCGGAACTCGCCGCACCGACTGGCAGCGCCGCGACGCGAGGCGCTCTATGTAGACCGGCCACCAGCGCAGTTTGTCTCCGTGACGTTTTGTACTGTCTTCGGCCACGCCGCTGAATTTTCCGCTTCATCAGCCATGCAATGCTTTCGCGTTAAGTACGCACCAGCTGAATGTACGGAGCTCTTGTGCGACTTACGTGCACAAGCACTGACATTCTGATTTCGTCATAGGTCGCAAATATTCAGAAGCTCAAGTGACAGCGCGCAATAGCAAGTCATAGGTAGGTAGTTCCGCATCCTTCTAGGTACTTCGAAAAAAAATTATGGGGTTTTATGTGCCAAAACCACTTTCTGATTATGAGGCACGCCGTAGTGGAGGACTCCGGAAATTTTGACCACCTGGGGTTCTTTAACGTGCACCTAAATCTAAGTACACGGGTGTTTTCGCATTTCGCCTCCATCGAAATGCGGCCGCCGTGGCCGGGATTCAATCCCGCGACCTCGTGCTCAGCAGCCCAACACCATACAGTCACTTCGAATGTACACAAATAAGTGTGGCATAATTTTCGCGGAAAACGGTTTCATTCGATAGCTGCTGTCGCTCAGTCGTTTGGTGAAATTTCGGGAACAGCAAATGAATTTCGTGGATTGGCTCTAATCTATAGCCCCATACTTTCCTCGACATTTCCTGATAGACGAAATACAGCTTGCAGGAACACACCTTGCCAGGACGGTGCTCAAGCGCATCTCGCCACCGATTCCACAAACGTCTTTCTACACTCCATATGGACAAGCTCTGTCCGTCTTCGCAATTTTCGCGCAGTAAGCGAATTCACCATCCGAGTTTCTCGAATCGTTTGTCATAATTTGTCCTACCGTAGCTCGATCTGCACAACCCGACGTGGCGGCGCACGGGCTTCGGCGTTGCGCTGCTGAGCCAAAGGACGCGGGATGAAATCCTGGCCATGGCGGCTGCATTTCGGTGGCAGCGAAATGCAAAAACGCCCGTGCACCGCGCGTTGGGTGGGCGCACGTTAAGGATACGGCGTGCCTCACAATCATATCGTGGTTTTGGCGCGTAAAACCCCAGAATTTAATATAATTTATTCTCATATATATTGTGGCCCCAAAGTGTGTGATTACTGCTGCATTCCGCTTCTCCTTTATTTTCTAGTTATCTTGGTGGGTGCTTCGGTAAGTCTTTCCTTCATTTATGTATACGCCCAGGAAATTATATTGCTCGACTATAGGTGTGACTTGCTGTTGAATTGATACCACGTAATTACTCGTCTCTCCATTAACAGACCATAATATCCCGCTTTCTCTGTTTGTCGCTGCGTTGCCACACGTATTCGCAAGGCCCTGCAAATATCTTGCGTTGTCCGCTGGTAGCACGGTGTCTTCCGTATATGTACGTACATCAGCCCTCTGCTGCACCCCCTTTTCTCATTACAAATGCAAGATTAATGACACCCTATTTTACTGTGTTGCAGCCGTATTTCTGTATCCATAACATCAAGCGTGAATAACAGTGAAGACAAAGAAAATCTTTGCTAGAGTCCTCGGTGAATTTACCACTTCATTGCATTTCCGGCCTTCCCATACAAATTCTACTCGGTTGTCCCTATTATTAGATTCGTCGGACGATCCTACCGCTGTCAACCAGATGTAGGAGTCGTCGGACGACCTCGCCGCTGCTACCATTTGAAGGAGTTGAAGGTCGTAGAGAGGAACTCGGTGAACAGGATTTATTTCCGTTGTTTGCATCTTAGACAAGACGTATATCGACAGTCTAGCGTGACTCCCATAAGGAGCACGCAAGACGACGCTGACAGCAAACAGCTTATGAGCAACACCGCTCACTAGTACATTTCGATCATGACAACGAGCACGCAGCTCACTACGACGAGCACGCTCTAGCAGCCGGCAAACGCTGCTTATAAGCGCTTAGTCCCCCCTTGATTCCCAGTGGACGGAAACGTTCGTCCAGTCATCGTTCGACGTCACCGTAGATGACCCGCCCTTTTGGAGGAGGGCTCACAAACACGTGTTGCACAGGTTTCAGTGCCGCACACACACACAGGTGTAAAGGTCCGGAGCCGACGTCAGAGGGGCTTTGTAGAACTCTGCTTCGTCCCGGGTGGCACGGCCGGGTACCACATTCCTGAGCTGACCCCGCGCCACGTGGCTGCCGGTTATTCGCAGTTCCCTGAAGTGCGCCCCGTCCGGTTGGATAGGAACACGTGCAGCGGGCTGAAATTGCTGGCACGTAGTCACCCCGTACGGCCATTCCTAACACTATACATCTCCCATAGCAGCTCCATGAAATCATGATCTATGCTTTCGTGCTTGAGAATATCCCGTGACTATTATCTGTCTACGCTGTTGTATACGCTCCCTTAATACCTAGGGATGCTATCCATAAAGGTTTATGCTGAGCATTGAAGTGTCTATGTGCAATTAATTTGTATAAACACGTTATCCATTAAGCGTTTGCCTGACTTGAAAGCATTCTGTAGTTCACCCAGTGACAGTGGCAAGAACTTTATTGGAGCGTCCTGAAGGACTTGGCTTCGCGGGCCCTCTGGACGGCCTGTAGTTGGTGCGTGAACTCTGAGTTCTTGAGCAAGGCGTCTCACTTGGACTTGTATTGAAGGTCGGAGCCTGCATTGTACGGGCACAGCCAGAGCATGTGGTCGAAGGAGCAGCATGCGTGACCGCATTTGGAGCACGACGCCGGGAAGTTGGGGTCTGTGCAACTAAGCGCTCTGGGGGTGAAGTAGGATCTCGTCTCTAAGAGCCTGAACGTGACGGCCTGAACCCTGTTCAGTTTAAGCCTGGGGGGGGGGGGGGAGGGAATTTCCTCCTGCTGTGTCCGTAATGCGACGTAATTTCGTGATAGGTGGTAAGAGGATCTTTGAAGGGGCAATCCTGTGGGAGAGCCGGACCGTTAGCTCGGGCGCGGTTCGTGAATTCACGCTCCAGCCAGTTGGCCCGCTCGTTAGGGTTGCAACCCGCTTAGTTAGTTTATTTTCTCTGCCCACTTCGACAGCTCTAATTTCATGGCTTGCATGGCCATATTATATATCACCGACGTTACTGTAAATGGCTTGTACGTGCTCGTCTTATCCTGATCGTCCTTGCTTTTGTAAATTAAGTTTATCCTGCTTTCACGCCATCAGAACAGCATTTCCTTCGTTTTAATCACTTTCTCCATGGCATTAGTCAGCAGTGCCTTGCTCTTTGGACCCAGCTGTATTATTAGCTGCATTGGTATTTCATCGGGTCTTGCGGTGGTGCTGTTGTTGGGGACATTTCCTTCAGATTTTTTTTTTCCTGTAAACGTTTTCTACGTAAATTTTGATCTG
The DNA here is from genome assembly GCF_038994185.2 of Dermacentor albipictus. Classification (NCBI taxonomy): domain Eukaryota; kingdom Metazoa; phylum Arthropoda; class Arachnida; order Ixodida; family Ixodidae; genus Dermacentor; species Dermacentor albipictus. The sequence goes on along the minus strand of NC_091824.1, from coordinate 177,096,607 downwards.
TCAGGTTTCTCTGTTGTATCTGTTTGAGATGGGACTACACTTTCTCTCTTTCGAGAATGTTGTGCACCCAACGTTCACTCGCACATTTAGTTTTCCCTTGCACGAGTTAACTTGGCACTTCTATAAGGAGCGATTTTTCGGGAAATTGCAACTTTTTGGCTTCTCGACGACCCCTAGACGCCTGCTTACGTTCTTCTATATCTTGCTTTATTTCTTTGTTCCCTCTAACACATAGCGTTACCTTTTTCCAATCCAACAGTCTTTTGCCGCAGCTTTCTCATCTCCTGCTGCATAACGTCTATATATGTCGCTTATGTCCCCAGACTATTGCAGAAAGCGCATCCATTTTCATCTCTATATTTTTTTACGATCTCTGTCATTTACTTTTCATTCATTTTTTAAGCATTCTGCTGTTCATGTTTGCGTTAATATCTCTCCCAAACTTTACGATCATCCCCACTACCACCATCCTCAGCAACACAACCAGAGTCAGCAGCACTGTCGAACCAAGCGTTGATAACTCAGAACGACCTCAACACACTGCCACTGCCATGATTGAAACCGCAATGTCCACGGTAACACAGGTTATGCAAAACACGGTAACCCAGATGATACAGACTGGGTTCCAATCTCTCAAGGGCGAAATGGACAACCAGATTCAGGCCCTACAGAACAAAATGACACAATCGGGAGAAAGTTTCAATCAACGCATCCACATGCTAGAAGAAAAAAGGTAATACTCGCAAGAAGCCTAAGGACCCTGCGAGAGAAGCCAAGATCATGCAGACCCTAAGCGAACAAGATCGCGAGGCTAAAAACAGAAAGATGACTACAAGCAACACCCTCGGCTCAAAATTTGTCAATGGAACTGTCATTCTATCCGAAGTAAGAGTTGCAACCTTGTACAATTCTGCACGCAGTTTAACCCGGACATTATAGCCTTGCAAGAAACCGAAGCTGAAGACTTCAAGGTCAGTGGTTACCTCACTCACGTCACCGACGGTAAGACGACGACAGCAGTCCTGACCAAGAAGGCCATCAGCGCTCAACGACACGACATCCAACACCGCATCGAACGCACCCTCGTCGAAATCGTACCCGAGAAAAAACAGCAACAAAGCCTCTTTGTGTTAAACACGTGTACAGCCCGCCAAATGACCACCTAAAGGATCTAGACAAGCTAATGCGAGAAGTGAAGAAGCTGAGCAAGGGTGACGAACTGATAGTCGTTGGTGACTTTAATGCTCCCCATGTGGCCTGGGGATATGCGGCCTCAAAGAAAAAGAAATGGCCAGGCTTAGCTTGGTTAAGCCAAGAATGCGTTGCATATTGCGCGTTTTTTTTTTTTTGAGGGCGAGGTATTGCTTGGCGGCACTCGATTTTCTCGGCAATTCTTGGTTACACTTGGATTTACTCAGTAATACTTAGTTTAGCTATTTTAATTCTTGGTCATTCTGTGTGCAAGTACCAGTAGTGAGGCGAGAAGTGCTGTAGCGGCTATATACGTGGTTGCCGGTGAAGCTAATGCAGAATGTACGAACGCAGCTCCAGCACCGGCTACAACGGCGTTCTCGGCACCCATGGAAAGTACATTGGAAACAGTGGGAGGAGCGGGAATCAGGCGGAATCAGTGGAAGATGGCCTGTACGGTGCTCATTCCCAAGCCCGGCAAGGCCCCGAACATCGAGAACCTCAGGCCGATTTCTCTAACCTCCTGCGTCGGCAAGGTCATGGAGCGCGTCGTCCTCAACAGGGTCAACGGGTACCTCGAAGACAACGAGGTTTACACCTACAACATGATCGGCTTCCGCGCCGGACTCTCGACGCAGGATGCAATGAAACTAATAAAGCATCAGATTGTGGATGGCCGTTCCAGAGACGTCAAGGCTTTGCTCGGTCTGGACCTTGAGAAAGCTTTCGACAACGTGCTCCACAGCTTCATCGTAAAGACCATTTCAGACCTGGGTCTCGGTTACAGATTCCATAGCTACGTCAGCTCTTTCCTAACGGACAGGAAGGCCAAGCTTCGCATTGGCGACTTCCGCTCCAACGATGTGCCCCTCGGAGGGCGGGGCACTCCTCAGGGCGCCGTCATCTCACCCACCCTGTTCAACATCTGTATGATTGGTCTTTCCGAGAGGTTGGCACGCGTAGAGGGCGTCAAGCACACCATATACGCCGACGACATCACCTTATGGTGCCCCGGCGGCTGCGAGGGCAGAGTCGAAGAATCCATGCAGGAGGCGATCGATGTGATCGAGGAGTATCTCCGCCCCACCGGACTTCGATGCTCCCCCGCCAAGTCGGAGCTTCTGCTTTACAGAAAAGAGAAGGGAGGGAGACCCAAAGATTGGAAGCCAGTTTCCGAAAGCAGCATCAGTCTTCGTACTTGTGACGGGGGGGTGATACCCAGGGTCGACGTTATTCGGGTCCTCGGCATGTTTGTCGAATTCAACGGCGGGAACGGAACGGCTCTCCGCAAGATCATCGCAAAGACCGACAACGCTTTCCGCCTCGTTCGCAGAATAGCAAACCGGCACCGAGGAATGAAGGAAAACAATCTCCTCAGGCTTATCAATGCCTTCGTGCTATGTCACTTTACGTACACAATTTCTATGCACAACTGGCTCAGAGCGGAGCGAGACAAGCTCAACGCTCTCATCCGCAAAGTGGTCAAGAGGGCTCTGGGGCTACCCATCAGGACCCATACCGAGGATCTCCTCAAGCTGGGGGTGCATAACACTGCCGAGGAGATTGCCGAGGCCCAAGAACGTGCGCAACTCACTCGCCTGAGCACCACAGCGGCAGGTAAACACATCCTCGAAGAGTTGGGTTACCACCCTGCGGGATTCCCGATGGTCAGTACCCCGATCCCTAGGTGCATTCGAGACAAGTTCGAAGTGGCCCCTGTGCCCCGAAACGTCCATCCGGTCCATAACGAGGGCAGACGCAAGGCCCGAGCAGCAGCCATCCTCAAACAGATAAAGCAACGAGACATTAGAGCAAGCTTCGTCGACGCCGCGGAGTACAGCGATGGGAAGACCTTTGCCATCGTTGTGGTCGACTCCAGCGGCAAGATTTCTAATTGCGCCTCCATTCGCACTTCAGATCCCGGAGTCGCCGAGCAAGCCGCCATCGCCCTCGCCCTGCTAGACGGTCGTGGGTCCGAGATATACAGCGATTCCAAAACGGCAGTTAGGGCTTTTCAGAAGGGTTGCATCGCCAAGCAAGCTGCTCGTCTTCTTAGCAACTCGAATCGATATGCTCTCACGCATCATTCAATCCACTGGTTTCCAGCTCACGTAGGGTCGGTCGAGGGTGCTCCCCAGAACCTGAATGAGTCTGCTCACGAGGCTGCGCGTGACCTCACCGACCGCGCTTCCTCTGCAAGAAGCACCGACTCCCCTCCTCCCTACGGCCACAGGGACGCTCCCGCTACTCATAACGAGATTATTAAATTCTTCTACATGTCTAGAAGGGTCTTTCCACCCCCTCACCCCAGGTTGAATAGGGCGCAAGCCGTTTCTCTTAGGCTTCTGCAGACTAGTACGTATCCGTGTCTGTCCGTTCTCCACGAGGCTTACCCGGACGTGTATCGCGACGACGCCTGCCCCTCCTGCGGGCAGACCTCTACTCTAGCGCACATGCTGTGGGAGTGCGGGTCGACATACCCTAAGTTCATCAAGGAGGAGTGGGACTCGCTTCTGCGTAGCCCCGCTCTGGAAAAGCAAATCCTGGCTGTCCGGCGTGCCCGCGACCGGGCCGGTGGGCTAGACCTGCCGGTCCCGACGTGGGACTAGCCGGGTGCGCGACGAGTTCGCGTCCTCGCCGGACCTACAATAAATGTTTCTTCACTCAATCAGGCGGTGGCTGCGGCCGCGCGCGACCGCGCCAGCTGGGGCACAGCTTTTCCTCCGTGACGTGGATGGATGGATGGATGTTATGAGCGTCCCCTTTGGAACGGGGCGGTGGGTTGCGCCATCAAGCTCTTGCTACTATACTGCCTAATATTCTACCTAGGTTAAACAATGAAAAAAGACACAGAAAAACACTATGAACTACCACGCCCACATTTTCTGATCCCCTATTGCGAACTGTGCTTTTGTACGTCTCCGTCTTTTGTCGTTTCCCTACTTTTCTTCCACCAATCCTCCAATCGTCTCTTGCTGATGTCTATTGCGGACCTGTTTGCTTTACCACTGCTCCCGCTGAACCCAAGGGCTTCAAGGAGGCCAGTGGTGCCTAAATCGACCGCTGGGTAGACGTCTTCACATTCTAATAAAACATGCTCCGTAGTTTCCCTAGCTTTACCACAGCAAGCACATGGTTCTTCTTCATTCTTATATCTCGCTTTATAGGTGCGTGTTCTAAGGCATCCTGATCTCGCTTCGAAAAGTAATGAGCTTCCCTTTGAGTTATCATAAATGTTTTCTTTCCTGATTTCGTTTTTTCCTCTTAAGTAGTTACTCATGGCAGGTTTGTTTTCCATTGCCGCCACCCATTAGATTAATTCAGCTTCTCTGACTTTCCGCTTGACCTTTGTTGTTGTGTTGTCCACCCTACTGGCCGCATACTTGCTGGTAAGCTTCCTAGTTCTTTTCCTCCACTGTGAATCAATGTTGTTCCTGTACTGAACACCTGAGCACTCTCCCAGCCCATTTACTTTCTTCCATATTCCTCAGCCGTTCTTCATACTCAATTTTACTGCGAGCTTCCCTCACTTCAAGACTAGTCCAGCCCATATCACCCTGCACAGCTTCATTTGTAGTCTTCCCGTGAGCGCCCAATGCGAGGCGACCCACTGACCTTTGGTTCCCGTCGAGTCCTGATTGTACCCCTGATTTATAGCAAACAACCGCATTTCCAAAAGTAAGTCCTGGAACCATTACACCTTTCCACATACCTCGGAGGACCTCGTACCTATTGTATCCCCATAGCGCTCTGTGCTTCATTATGGCTGCATTTCTCTTCTCCTTTACTGTTATGGTTTTTTCCTGTGTTTCCATGTATCCATTGCCTTCGTTTATCCATATACCAAGGCATTTATATTCTGTTACCCGAGGTATTTCTTGGCCCTGTATCTCCACTGTCTGTACACTGTTTTCATTGAATACCATAACACCTGATTTTCTAACACTAAACTTCAAACCTAAATCGTTGCCTTCCTGTCCACAGATATTAGCCAGACGTTGCAAATCACTTTGCTTGTTAGCTAGCAACACAATGTCGTCCACATAAAATAAACCTGGGAGTTGCTGCTCTATTACTGTACCCGCCTGTTTGTATGGAAGATTAAACCCGATATTACTTCCTTCTAGCACCCTCTCCATCCTCACCATGTACATCATAAACAACAGCGGGGATAAAGGGCACCGCTGCCTCAGTCCTTTGTTGATATGAACTTTCTCCTCGCTCCTCATCCCTTCCCATTCAACGCAAACGGTATTTTCTAGGTAAATCTCTCTCAAAAGCTGTATACAATCGTTACCTAAGCCTTCCCCTTCCAGGATATCCCACAAAATGTTGTGGTCCACGTTGTCGTAGGCTCATGTAATGTCTAAAAAGGCCACATACAACGGTCTGCTTTCTGCTTTTGATATTTCAATACACTGAGTAAGAACAAACAAGTTGTCATCCAAACGCCTACCTATTCTGACGCCATTCTGAAGCTCTCCCAAAATTCCATTATTCTCTGTCCATGCTTGAAGCTTTAATTTGATTTCCTGCATTGCTAGCCTGTATATTATCGATGTAATGGTCAACGGTCTATACGAGTGAATTCTGTCTTTCTCCCCCTTTCCTTTATAAATCAAATTCATTCTACTTTGTCGCCAACTGTCTGGTATTCGTCTATCTTTTAAAGTTCTTTCCACTGCTTTCACCAGATCTTCCTTACTTTTTGGTCCTAGTTCATTAATCAGCCTAATGGGAACCTTGTCTAGCCCTGTGGCTGTACGCTTAGAAATTTTCTCTTCCGCTTTCTTCCAGTTTAAATTTGTTAGCACCAGCTGCTTTTCCCCTTGGGTCTCTTTCATGCTCTTTTTTTTTCAAGAAGTATAACCTCGTCATTGCCTTGGAAAGATTCGGCTGTTGCTTTTCGGATGTAATTTATTGCCGCTTCTCCTTCGAGTCTGTTTTCATCTTCGTCTAGGATATGTTGTTGTATTGTTGTTGACTTCCTGCCCAATAATTTTATGTGGTTCCAAAATATTCTAGCTGCGGCCTTCTGTTTCTCACGTATTTTTGACAACCAACGATCACTTTCACCTTTTAATTTTGCTTGCATCAGTATTTGAACCATACACTTTTTCTCCCGGTATATTTCCCATTTACTAGTTACTTCATCCTGTGGCAGCTGCGCCTTCTTTGCCTGCCTGTGCTCTCGAGATGCTTTGTGTCGTTCGGCGATCGCTTCTCGTATCTCCTTGTTCCACCAGCTTTTCGGTTTCTTTTTTCCTTTCCAACGAACATGTTGGTTCTCTTCCCGTATTTCTGTCTTTATTACACTTATAAGCTCACCATATTCCCACTCTTTACTTGGACATTTTACCACGTTCTTCCTCAACTCTAGCGACTATATTTGCTATTTGTTCAGCGTTCAAATTTGGACTGGCCATTTTGCTCTCCTTGCTCTCTTTCCCAACTACATATCCCATTTTCAATATGATGCGTTTATGGTCACTCCCTATGCTGCTATGCCCTTCCTCATCGATGACCATTTCTCTCAACTTATCATGAATTCCTTCTGTCATCAGACAGTAATCAATGGTCGATTTCCGGTTTCCCACTTCCCCCGTGATCTGTCCTTCACACTTAGGCCCTGTATTCACGATCACGAGGTTATTTTGCTCACAAAGGTCCAGCATTGACTTCCCGTCACGCGCCGGCGCAGCGCCCCTAGCGGGAGGAGCGGGAGTCAGGTGGTGGCTGCGGCCGCGCGCGACCGCGCGAGTTGGGGCCCAGCTTTTCCTCCGGCTGTCGCGACGTCACGTCACGTGGTAATGGTGGCTGCCCGGCCGCGCCTAAGGGCTGAACTGAGTGACTGCAATATGCAACGCATAAAAGGAGAAGATGTACACAACGTAGCCCAACAACACCTCCTCATGCTACTCAACCACCCACACACAACCACGCGCATCGGCAACAGTGTATCTAGAAACACCAGCCCCGACCTCACATTCGTACACTGACTCAAACAGTATGAGTGGAGCTGCATGGACGAGAACCTGGGTAGCGACCATAATATAGTGCAAACGATCATCCCGCACCACAAAGCGACGATGAAGATCGGAAACGCCAAGATCACGGACTGGCAGGCCTTTCGCAAATACGAGAGCGCCATTAATGCGACGATAGACGACATAGAAATATGGATCAGAGGAGTCGTGGAAAGAGCCGAGAGGCATACGAAGACAATCCAGCTGTCGCAAGTCACCCCGTGGTCGTCCCCCACTTACTCCACCTGTGGGAGGCGCGGAGGGGACTCGCGAGACGCTGGCAGCGTAACAAATGCAACCGGAAACTCAAAATTCAGATCTCCAAGCTGACCTAGGAAACGCAAGAGTACTCTGAACAACTTGAAAAACAGAACTGGCGCGAAACATGTAACAAGCTTCAAGGGACCTTAAGCAGCAAGCGCACTTGGGTGGTACTCAAGACTCTCCTATCAAAGAAGAACAAGAACACCACAAAACAGTGAGTGCAGAGACCTATACACAACCACCCGGGGAAAGAGGAAGACATCATCGAAGAAGTGAAGAAATTGCTCGGTACAGAGCGGTACATAACTGTAGGTTCGCACTTTGACGAGTATCGAGGAAACCCAAATATAGAATTGGATCGGCCTTTCACAGAAGCAGAAATCGAGAGGGCCTTGAGCAAGCTCACCCGCAACACGGCGCCGGGGTACGACAGAATAAACAACAAGACGCTCCGGAACCTTGACGGACCCTCTGTAGACGCACTCTTAAAATTCATCAAAGAGTGCTGGGAACATGGTAAAGTACCACCGGAATGGAAACATGCCGAGGTAACCATGATACCTAAAGCCAACAAGCCCATCAGCGTGCAGAACCTTCGACCTATATCCCTCACCTCGTGTGTTGGGAAACTCTGAACGCATGGTGCACAACCGCATGATCGAACATCTCGAAGACAACGGACACGTCCCAAACACCATGTTCGGATTTAGAGCTCACCTGTCCACGCAAGACGTGTTACTGCAGACCAAATAAAAAGTCATCGACAAACTGGACACGCACAGCAAAAGAGCCATCCTCGCACTTGACGTGAAAATGGCTTTCGACAACATGTCATACGAAGCCATACTGCAACACCTCAACGTTGTGGTGTTCACCCGCGACGCTCACGGCGCGCCGGACGACCACCACCGCGGGTTCGAGCACTCCGAGCCGCCACGCGTGCAGGGCACCGCGCGCCCGCGCCTGCTCCGGCCCGCTCCGTGTGCCGACGCGCAGCTGCGCGCGTACGCGCCCCGCCGGCCCCACAGCTTAGGGGGAGGCGAGACCGCGCGCGCGCAGCAAGGGAGACCCTAGGCAAAGCTCTCGAGAAACAACAAAGAACATTTATTACACTGGGAGTTAATACAAACACATGTTTTAGCATTACGTCCGAATATAAATCTGAATCACACAAAACATGGCCGAATGGTCGCCGGTGGCCGCTAATGGCGCGCCGCGACAGAGAGAGAGAACAAAGAACCCGAGCAGTAAGAATTTGCCTATCCTTCGGTCAGCGCCTGTTATCGTGCTCCCCACAGCAGAGAAAAGGGAAACAGAGAGAAACGACAGACGAACAGACGGGGGCACGATCGGCAGACGCTGCCTCAGGACATCGAGACGACGGAAGAGTGCGCGCACGCCCGCCGAGGCCGGGACCCCGACGAGCCGGAGTAACCATCGGCCGGCGGCGGACAAAGGGGGCCGCCGCCGGCAGAGAGGAACATGTACGCACCTTCCGACGCCCCGATGTGGTCTCCCCGGGACCCCGTCTTGCGCGCGCTTACCCGGAGTGCACGCAAGCAGGGCCCGAATCCCGCCAAAATTTCGGCCAATGGGGAAAGCCTGTTGACCTTCGCGTGGGCGGGGTGACAGCAGAGCGACAGTGTTTTATGACCCGCTGCCACCCCGTCCAGGCAAGGAGGAGAGGGACACGGAGCCCCCGGCAACACAACGCCATGGCCTCCACACAGCCATCGCGAGAGCCTGAGAAACGCCGCGAGAGAAGAAACCCCACAACGTATATAACTGCGGTAATATATATATATATGTGTGTGTATATATATATATATATATATATATATATATATATATATATATATATATATATATATATATATATATATATATATATATATATATATATATATATATACTTACATCAAAGCTTTTCTGAAGGAACGGACCGCCACAGTGGGGATAGGCAACTTACGCTCTGAGAAATTCGACATACCGCGAAAGGGAAGGCTACAAGGCTCCGTCACTTCGCCAATGCTATTCAATCTAGCGATGAGCTCGCTACCCTAAGGACTGAAGCAAATAGAAGGGATTGGTCACGCAATATATGCTGACGGCGTCACCATCTGGACTACGGGAGGGTCGACAGGTAAATAGCAAGACGCTCTGCAAGAAGCGGTTGACACAACGGAGAAGTACCTGGAAGCATGTGGACTGACTTGCGCACCAGAAAGATCAGAGCTCTTGGTGCTAAGAAAGTGCACAAGAGGCCGACAACCGCAGCATATACCAGACCCGGAAGTAAAGGTGGGAGGCATGATTCCGCAGGTAACGACGTTCCGCATCCTCGCACTCCTGATTCAAAAGGACGAGGCCGGGGAGCAGAGTTGGAAAAAAATCAGAGAACAATGCAACAAATAACCCGCCTTATCTAAGGAGTGACAAGAAAAAGGCACGGACTCAAGGTGGAAGACTGCACGAGAATAATACAAGCGCTGCTCACGAGCATCGTCACCTACGGGACCCCATACGTTGACATGAAGAACAGTCAACGAGACAACGTAAATGCCCTCATCAGAAAATCCTGCAAAATTGCGTTGGGCCTGTCCCCTTCCACGTCCACAATGAAACTACTCAAAATGGGAGTTCACAACACGTGGGAAGAGCTCGTGGAAGCGCACAACGTCAACCAACTGGAGAGACTAAAGCTAACAAAAACGGGAAGAGCCCTGCATCAAGATCTCGGCTACCAAGTCGAGCATGAGAGGCACCTACCTCAGCGTATCCCACACGAGATCAGAGAGAAGCTACACATAAGTACCATTCCCAGAAACAGGCATGCCGAGTACGACAAGGAAAGGAGACAGGTGACAATACAAAAAAATTAAATTATAGGGTATTACGTGACAAAACCACTTTCTGATTATGCGGCACACCGTAGTGGAGGACTGCGGAAATTTCAGCCACCTGGGGTTCCTTAACGTGCACCTAAATCTAATTACACGGGTGTTTTCGCATTTCACCCCCATCGAAAGCGGCCACCGTGGCCGGGATTCGATCCCGCGACCTTGTGCTCAGCAGCCTAACACCATAGCCGCTGAGCAACCATGGCGGGTGAGAAGGGTGCCATCAGCACTCTGTGTTCCCAGGTGGTCTCCCTCCCAAGTACTGAGCGAGCCCAATGGTGCTTAGCTTCTGGGATCGGACGAGAACCGGCGTATTCTTCATGGTATGGCCGATGGCGACGACAATACAGGCGCTCAAGCACATACTGGAACGCATCAACAGCAAAGAAGAAAATGTGAGATACACGGACGCAGCTGCGTACAGAACAAACGACCGATTTGCAATCAGCGTGGTCGACGAGAAGGGCGAACAACTTACAGCCACATCCATACGTGCCAAGGACGCGAGCACAGTGGAGGAGCTGGGCATAGCCCTGGCCATCGCAACGTGCCAGAAGACCCTGTGGTTACCGTGGTGACGGACTCGCAAGAAGCATGCAGGAGGTATGTGAACGGAAGGATCGGAAAGGCAGCACTTCAGGTCTTGACCAACGCCGAGATAGAAACAGCACAAATCCTCTGGACGCCGGGACACGAGTCTCTCGCGGGGAACCAGGCGGCACACGCCGCGGCTCGAGATCATGCACTCCGAGCCATCTCCGACACGCAGAGAACACGGACCAACGACTGCGACGAGGATGATGAACAAGTATCCAAGAAGTACTCGGGTATCCTGGCGCACTACAGGAAACAGAGGCGTCGCTACCCGCCCGCGCATAAGACGATGAGTAGGGAGCAAGCGGTAACCTGGAGAAGGCTCCAGGCTGAAACCTACCCGCATGGAACACTGCTGCACGCCATGCATCCGGGCACCTACGGGCGAGACTGCAAGTTCTGCCCGCCGGACACGCCCAACACCTTGCGCCATATGGTGCTGGAGTGCAGAAATAACCGCGAAGTACCACCGTCATCATCACCACCAGGCAATAACATGCAGGAAGAAGCGGATATAGAGGAAGAATCGGAAGACCAGTGGGAGGCTCTGCTGGTGACGCAAGACCCTGACAACCAGCTGCGGTTGATAAACAGGGCTCGGGCGGCGGCAGCGAGCCATGGCTACCTGGACTGAGGAGGCCACCCACCTTTGGGCTCAAGAAGCCTGGTCTAGCAATAAAGTTTCTCGCTCTCTCTTTACATGTTCGTCTATCATTTCTACTCACCAATGACGACGGGAGTCTTTCTGCTCGGTGCTGTAAGTATAAGTTGCGAGCAAACTAAACTCTCTTCGCGGCTCTAGTGGCCCACTGAAATCGCACGGCCAATCCACGTGATGGATTGCAGGCGAAAATGTGGCGGGACGACAATCGTGCGGACTTTCCCTTCGAAAGTGGGCTGATACTATGTCTCTCGGGTATTTTTGGCATTACTGAGGCGTACCGCCGAAAAACTGAACGTTTTCTTTTATTTCTGTGACTGTTGCAATTGCTTGATTTACTTATTTACGTATTGACGCGTGTATTCTATGCAGACGACGACGACGATGGGAGCACTATAACAGACTCCGCCTAGTGGGTCAGAGCGAGATTGGGTGATGACGAAGAAGACGTGTCTCTGCTCGGTTTTCTTTTTTTTAACAGATTGTCCGGTTCGGGAAGAACGTCTCCCTGTGTTCTGTCCGCGTTGTACCGCGACAGTATGTATCGAATGCAGCAAGGCCGCGCAAGTACGTGATACTATAAGGAAGCGAGTCTTAGCAAACAAAATGATAACTGCATCGAAGCGGAAGGGCCCGGAATGACACCTGTGAGTTCGTCACGAGGAGAGAAACTAAAGCCCCTTAAACTTCGTAAAGTACTGCCATGCTTTGAAGAATGCCGCCTCCTCCTCGCGCGCTCTGGCCTAGGCCGACGCCGCGTCGCTATTGGCCTAACAGCATCCTGTAGGCTCTCGCGCCACAGAGTTACTATACTGACTCTAGAGGACATGCTACCCATAGGGCCCATGCATTGAAATCGGGAACCGCAAGAGCGCCGCCATGTTGCTACGCGCCGAGGTTGCCAGCTCCTGAGACGCTTGCTAGACTTGGTGAGAGTAGTCAGTTTTAATCCGGCAACAATAGCAGCGTAGCAGCATCATAGAATAAAGACGGCAGCATGGCGTCTCGCTTGTAGTGTCGTGATGTATGCGTGCAGCCGTGTGTTTGGGCTTTATATAAGTTGGTTCTTTATTCTATGTTGCGGGACGGTGTGGGTGTGGTCCATGTTGGCCGTACAGGTGGCAGTTATGCAACCGAGGGATGATCCTGTTGAAGTTTCCGGCGGTATGCGGTTTTCAGCGGTCACGCCTGTTGCAGGAGTGTCACTCAACGAGGTTACGAGCTCGAAGCTGTGGTCAGATTCCTCGTTGGCGTTCCGTAATTCTCTTCGCACGGGCGCGGTATGTTGCAAAAGCCGCTTTCGCGATTTATCGTCACGACGATAGGTCGTTTTTTTATTATTATTGTAAGTACTGATCGGGACACATGTAACCGACAAACGGAAGTTTCAGGAGAGCACCTGAGATTATAATAAAGCAGGCGGCGCAGGAACTCCAGAACACCCAAGGGACAGTGGGGAGATCAAAGCTCGAAGCAGAACGGTACGTAGGTTGGGGCCGCCGAGGCAGGTGTGTGCCAGTGAGTGTTCGCACGGACGGCTCTCCTGGCATGCGCAGCAGTGCCTCGCAAGGTCTAGATACTTTAAAGGCACCTGCGCCCATGATCTTTCTTTTGCCTCGGCGCAGTGAGCACGATTAACGAGAATAATATGGAGGGCATCCGGTGCAGTCGCGAATGCGCCATGACAAATGTAGCTCGCGTCGCCTGGTGTGTGTGATAATATCAAAGTTGGTTGTATGAACTTTATGCATACTACGCTTTGTTACGGTACCTTAACGGAATGGGTCTAGAGGACGGTGTTGGTACATCTTTTCGTACCACCCTAATCCTATACCCCCCCACTACAAACACACACACATACCCCCTTTTTTATGTATACATACAATTCCTTGCCATGACGGATCATAGCCTCCTTTATTTTTGAAAAATAGTGGAGGCTATGGACGGATTGACCAGTTCAAGTTGTCAATGTGTCAGTAACTGTCATAGAAATCACTGTAGTAAATACAATTCCACGATCGGATTGTTTACTTTCATTTTTTGTTGTAACACTGAGGAATACATAGGACTTTATTTTGTATATGTGATAGAAGTATGTGGATATCACGAGCTTAAGCCAATGTGCGATACACAGACAAAGCAGCTGCTACAACATGAACTGCATTGAGGGCCAAACAACACATACGTAATTAAAAGTGCAAAATATATGGGGAAGGTTCAAAATACGCTCTGTAGCACTGCAAAGTATAACATATAATGTATGTGTACAATAAATGTTCAAAAGAACAATGCATCAATGTCCCATTTGCCTTCAAGTTTATTATCAAGTTCAAGTTTACTGAAGTTTATTATGAGCATATGTACAACGGGAATCTACTGACACACCCGCAGTCAAGGTGGCTGTTCGAGGTGTGCTGCCTGCCTCAGTATAAGAAAAAGAAATTCGGTGAATGTCGACACCAGTGCCACTGCTTCTTGCCTCTGACCTGCACGTGCCTCCGCAGCATCTTTCTGCACAAGTGTGCTGGCGTGGCGAGGCGTAGGAGTCATCCAAGAGAAAGAGTATTGTTTACATGGAGAAGTGGCTTTACACATTGCCTGTCGCTTTCCCTCAAATGCTTCCTTGGCGACTAGAGTGACAAACCCGCAGTCAGTGTGGCTGTTCCGGGTGTGCTGGCTGCCTAAACGTAAGAAAAAGAAAGAAAGTAGATGAATTTCAATACCAGTGCTATTGCTTCTTGCCTCTTACCTGCATTCGCCTCCGCGGCCTCTTGGCTTGCGGAGTCTGTATGAGGGAGCTGCTGTGGCTAGGCGTTGTCTAAGCAAAAAGAAAAGGCCATTCAAATGAGGAATTATGAAAGTAAATGCAGTTCTTATGTCTGCTTCTTGCACTCTTCTTGCGTAAAAGTTTTCAAACATAGTGTCCAGTACACACCAGTACTTTGACTGCTTTTTTCTTTTTACCTGCAGGTGTTGCTGCGAGATCCTTAGTATGGCTGCGTGCAGCATTGTAACACTTGGTGGAGGCATTTGAAGTGGTAGCCAAAAATATAAAGAATCATCCTTGTCAGCATGAATGCTTTTAATTTCTAAATGCAGTGGTAACTATCACTATTAGTGTAAGGCCCCCACATCTATGCGGCAAGTGCCATAGCTCGAAACTGAATTTTTCCTTTAGTGTTTCATAAGGCGTGTCTGATAGTGCAAGTCAAGTGCAAGTGAACGGTCCCACAGGCCCGGAGTCCATCATGCAAATAGATTCGCTGCACAAATTCGTGACCAGAAAAGATATTCCACATGAAATTGCATGCAAGGAAGTGTTGTAAATATTGCACAGTTAATAAAACGCCTACGCCATTAATATGTGGGTTGATGCACTCGGTTTGCAAAACGGAGGTGAGGCGTGCAGACAGGACACAAGAGTAGAGTATTTACAAGCAAACTACACGAGCGCCGCCCACTTCTCTACTCTTGTGTCCCGTCTGCACGCCTCACCTCTGTTTTGCATAATGAATCTATACCAACTAGCTCAGCTTTCTGTCGTTCTAAGTCTCGATGCACTCAATTTCGTCCGCATTATAGGCACTCGCCTCTTGATTACTTCGTGGCACAAAAATACTCGGCATCAGGCTGTTTTTTTGCTGTGGCCTTTATAGAAGCATGATTGTTCAAAGTGCAACAATTAAACAGATTCTTTGAGTTGCTTGTGGCTTCACCAGTACAATTCCGGTGCGCTGGTCAGCCTGTCCAGCAATTTCCTACTGAAGGGAAACCTGCAAATAAAAACAGCACTCCGCATGTAGAAAAAAGCTCTACTGTGACGCTTCTCAAACGATTGTGATGCACCACAAGAGCTGCCTACTCGCGTGATATTCTCAACAAGGAGATACACTTGTTTACTTACATATGAAGGTATATGCCAGAGCACTTCGGGGCTTCGGTGGCACATAAGGCACGAGTGTGCCATAGCGTCCGATGTCGACGCGCGATCGCATGTCAAACCTAAACTGTACGAAACTACTACGCATCCAAAAAACAGATTCGAAACCGAAATTCGCGTCATCCTTTATTGCATGAATGCGTACGTCGTGATTTACATAAGTCACGGACTTGCGATCGCTTTCTGTAAACTTAATATTAACGCGCCACCTTCATAAAGTCATCAGGTTTGCGTTTTTAGATGACAAAGCATAAGGTGACCTGTACTTGTTTTCAGCTCTTTCAACAGTAATCGCGCTGGCCACATTGACCAGTAGCAACAGGGCGGCGCCCTAGTGGTTCCCACTTTTCCGGCCCAGCTTTTCCTCTAGAGTTGTTCTACTAACTCTATGCCTCGCACCCTGCATCAGCGCCATTTTTGCTCGAGAAGCGTCTACGGAGTGGCGAGGAGCGCATGTTGACGCCGTTGCTACGCTCGAGCAGTGTAGGCGGCGCCACAGTCGAGGAGGAAGCGTGAAAAAGAGTAGAGACGAGGAGTGAAGGCGGAGGAAGAGAGTGTCGCTACTTTACGAAGTTTAAGGGGTTTTAAAGGACAGTAAAGTGAAAAATGATTTCTTCTGCATCAGTAAATTACCGTTCTACAACACCAAAAACACCACTCTTACAACGATAAGAGGTTTGGTAAGCCAGAAAAAGCGCAAGAACGACATACGGGTGGCGACGTCTACTTAAGTTCCCGCACCTGGGGGCTGTGACGTCTTGGACTTTGATTGCATCTTCTAGGGCCTACTAATTATATATAGTGGTACAGATTGACTACATTGTGTTCTAAAGGAATCAAATATTAAACATGGCAAGTTTTGGGAACTTTTATTCAGCCAACGCGGCCCAAATGTGAAAACATACTTTGGAATCCCTGACGTCACGCTGACGTACCGGCGCTGGGGTTTCGGCACGAAATTCAAATACTGATACTTGGACCTTCATTTTCTCATCTAATAATCAAACTATTTTTTTGAAATAACTGCCTGCAGGGCTCTCAAACAATGCTTCATTAGTCTAAACTGATTTATTGTTTCAGTTTAGTGTCCCTTTAAGAGAAACCATCGTTGTGTTTATTTCTCGTCTTGGTGTCCGCGCGCGCGCTTGCATCTGCGTCGCAGTTTGTGTGGCACCTGACAGATGGCGTGTTTTTATCGCCGGAGTCGCATCGTCGAAGGCGCGCGGCCGGCCGCCGGCACTCCTCGTGCGTCGCGATCAGACGGCGCGAAGATGTTCGCGATGGCAGCGGCCACTGCGCGGCGGTGCTGAGTGCGCGACTCGAGTGTGCACGAGCGCTGCAGCGTTCGCCCCCCGGCACCGCTGGACTCGGCGCGTTTCGTCCAGCGGCAGGAGGACCATGCGCGACCCATCGACAAGTACGTATGTTTCCAGCAGCGTTTCAACGCGTTCGCGTCAGGGAGTGTAAAAAAAAAGTACGCCAAGAGCGCGAAGCTGGTCCCGTAACATATATATATATATATATATATATATATATATATATATATATATATATATATATATATATATATATATATATATATATATATATAGGGAAGCCCACAGGAGCCGGTATAGCCCCTCAGGGAAACTGAGGACTCGTTTAAAGTCATTGCCACACAAAGCCATGTAAATGAAGCCTTGGCTTCATTGTCTGCTGGCTGTATAGGGTCATATTGTCACGTGGTAGTGACGGTAAAGAAAGCAGCAAAACTGTGAATAGCGAAACTTGCGTTTTACTGGTCCAACCTGTGCCCACAAAAGCAACTTGCACTCAAAGCGCAACGATAGCGCCGAACACCAGTCGGCGATCGTCGAAAATCTCGTCAGCGGATGAAGCGCGTCGGCTTTACATCGAAGGTTCCAGAGCAATCGCTGGTGCCCGCGTGTCTTCCAGAAAGCTCTACACCATTCGCCTCGCGCATACATGAAGTCGGATTACACAAGGCTTGGCGACAACAGAACCATCGATAGCATTCGAGAAACTTCCGATACATGTGGGCGCGTCCCGCGCTGAGCGATAACATTTGTTAGACGGTGAAAAGCGCTCGCCAGTAAAAGATAAACAAGTTCACGTGTCAATGCCCCCCTCTCAAAAAGCATCGTCCCGATGCCACGAACATAAGTGAGCGAAACGCAAAAGGGCACTTATGAAACAAAAGTAACAAAACAACACAGAAACAGAGTCCAAGGTAATACAGTCCCTCAAAAAGTCCAAAGTTCAGCTATGCGAAGTCCCAAAGTTCATTAGCGCTAGTAGAACGGCTTAAGTAGCACGACTTGGACTATTTCAGCTGCTGAGAGAGAGGGGGGGGGGGCGGGGGGGGGCGCTGCCGTGGTAGCGAAAGACTATCTGGCACGACCTCATAGTCGAGTGCGCCAATGCGTCGGACGATCTCTCAGTGTGAAAAGCGCTCACCCGTAGAAGATAAACAAGACCCCGCGTCAATTACCATATATATATATATATATATATATATATATATATATATATATATATATATGATGACTCGCAGCGACGGTAGTCTGCTGCAGACCACCGTCAGTGGCACTTCGCTCTTCGAAGGCGCAGAGGCACGACGTGTGTCGAGTGATCCCCTGAACAACAATTTGAAGTGTGGTGAACGTGGTTTAAATCACGGGTGAGGGATGTCAAAGAGATGCGACATAATGCTTAACGCAGTTATCTCGCATTTACCGCTAAGTCCACACCGAATGTTTCGTTTTAACTATCCGGTGATACCCTTGTTGTGCGTTCAATTATTGACACTCTCTCTTCCGTAGGAACTATGCGTTTATATAGGAATTTTTCTTTTTTAGACCGTACAGAATATTTAGAAATTGCCCGTGGCAGGTAGCATAGTTGTAGTCCTTGGTCTGAATTACTCGAAGCTGCAAACATTAGTTGCATGATATATTATAATGCATCATTGAATAATTAGGCACAATTAATTAATTAGTTTCTTGATGAATTACTTTACGGAGCATATTGCAATTTGCGAATTGTAACCGGTGAGATTGCAAGGCATGTCCACTCAGAACTAAAGATCGCACGGGTCTTGAGATATGCGTCGTCAAACGCCGTGCACGCTACGCGCGTGGTCGCAACGAACGCCGAGCAGCGGTGCGCCCCCTCCGCGAGCGCTGTCTGCGGTATGGGCGAAATCTCGGCTTGCCTGCGAATGACGTCACAGGCAGACTGATAAGCGCACAATGCAGCTCTTCTTATCGGCATCTCTCGAAGGACCATTGTCGACGGGCCAGGCGAACTGATTCTCGTTGTTTCCGCTCGACTCTTTTGTCTGCGTTGGCGCAGACCGGGCCATCGACGAGCGCTGCCAAGTTTGCGCGCTGCTCGTTTGATGGCTGGAGCTCCACACCCGTCGGACCTCGAGAAGGGTTCGTGAGGCGCACGTTTGTGTCCATTGATGACAGTCAGCCGTTCTCCAGTGGAAGGGTGCCTCTGCGCAACTCGTAGGGCTTGGCGCTGGCCAAACACACTCGGCTTGTTTTCGTAAGCAGCGCATCCACCTTGCCTAATCTGTTTCGCTATAAAAATGTTGCAGGAGTCAAGAAAGCGTCCGTTTTTGTCGGGCTAGTCGATTGTCATCAAAGCGGGAGTCGGAGCCAAAAAACCTGCGTTGATTTGTCATGTGCTGCTGCAGTTGACTACCCCCCCCCCCCTCCACACACACACGAAGGCGTTGTCGCTGCAAAATTTATTTTTATTTATTTTGCAAATAGTATATAGCGCCGAATAAAAATCGTTATAGAATGGTTGGGGGCGTTCAAACGAAAGGCTATGCGACACAGTAAATGGTGTGCACAGATTTATTTATTTATTTATTTCAAATACCCTCATGGCCCTGCGGGCATTATTGAGGGGAGTGGAACAACATTCAGCGCTCAACAACAACATTTAATGCTCCTCCTGTCGTCTTCTCTGTCTTTGTCCCTGCTATTTTGCGCTAGTCTTTTGAATAATGATGACACACCAACTAGAGCCCAGCTTTCTGCCTTGAGTGGAACAAGACATACAAAAACACAGATAACAAGAAATGTAAATACATTCATGGGTCACAGTATTACATATCATTGCATTATAGCATAGCATTGCATACATAGCATTACATAGCTCACTGCACTGAGTTTTACAAATTTTAGCAATTGTGCACATCCATGGAAACCTAAAAAAACGAGAAAAGAAAACAAGAACTAACAACGCAAACTAGAAATCAGCAACACAGAGTTCGTGAGAGACCACGAAACGAAAGGCACGCATGCCATGAAGAAATGCAGACACTTAACTTATTCTTAAAATGCTCGAAATCGTCGGCGAGTGCCACATCTGCTGGCAAGTGATTCCACTCCGATGACGTAGTTGGAATGAAAGAAGTTAAGCGAGCGGTAGTGTGACAAAGTGGAACGCCCACTTTGCGGGGATGGTCAATGCGCGATGGCGGGCGGGTGAAAGGAGCAAAGCGTTTTTCAAAACAGGATTCAGATTGTAGACCTTTAAAAAAAAGACATAGTCGTGAAATTTTCCTGCGCAATGAAAGTAATGGTAGTGACAAAGTGTTTTCCATTAGTGTGACACTTGATGTGCGGTCATAGTTGTGGAGGATAAAACGAGCGGCACGGTTCTGAACAGCTTCCAACACAGATATAAGTGACTTAGCTTGAGGGTCCCATATCGACGACGCGTATTCAAGCTTTGAACGAACCAGGGTTTTATAAAGAAGCAGTTTGACTGAAATGGGCGCATTAGAAAAGTTTCTTTTTATGTAACCGAGCATGCGGTTCGCGTTTCCAGTAATGTAGGTGATATGCTGATTCCAGGATAAATTTGATGTCAGATGTACACCGAGGTATTTATACGAGGTAACCGGGGCTAACGAAACATTGTTGATGCTGTAAGAGGCTGGTGACGAAACGCCTGGACGTGAAAAGCGCATGAATTTGCATTTTGATGTGTTTAAGACCATTTTCCATTTAGTACACCAGTCAGTAACGCAGTTAAGATCTGCTTGCAATAAGTGGACATCATTAGAGTTTTTAATTTCACGGTATAGTATGCATCATCATCATCATCATCATCATCATCATCATCATCAGCCTGGTTACGCCCACTGCAGGGCAAAGGCCTCTCCCATATTTCTCCAACAACCCCGGTCATGTACTAATTGTGGCCATGCCGCCCCTGCAAACTTCTTAATCTCATCAGCCCACCTAACTTTCTGCCGTCCCCTGCTACGCTTCCCTTCCCTTGGAATCCAGTCCGTAACCCTTAATGACCATCGGTTATCTTCCCTCCTCATTACATGTCCGGCCCATGCCCATTTGTTTTTCTTGATTTCAACTAAGATGTCATTAACTCGCGTTTGTTCCCTCACCCAATCTGCTCTTTTCTTATCCCTTAACGTTACACCTATCATTCTTCTTTCCATAGCTCGTTGCGTCGTCCTCAATTTGAGTAGAACTCTTTTCGTGAGCCTCCAGGTTTCTGCCCCGTAGGTGAGTACTGGTAAGACACAGCTATTATACACTTTTCTCTTGAGGGATAATGGCAACCTGCTCTTCATGATCTGAGAATGCCTGCCAAACGCACCCCAGCCCATTCTTATTCTTCTGATTATTTCTGTCTCATGATCCGGATCCGCAGTCACTACCTGCCCTAAGTAGATGTATTCCCTTACGACTTCCAGTGCCTCGCCGCCTATTGTAAACTGCTGTTCTCTTCCGAGACTGTTAAACATTACTTTAGTTTTCTGCAGATTAATTTTTAGACCGACTCTTCTACTTTGCCTCTCCAGGTCAGTGAGCATGCATTACAGTTGTTCCCCTGAGTTACTAAGCAAGGCAATATCATCAGCGAATCGCAAGTTACTAAGGTATTCTCCATTAACTTTTATCCCCATTTCTTCCCAATCCAGGTCTCTGAATACCTCCTGTAAACACGCTGTGAATAGCATTGGAGAGATCGTATCTCCCTGCCTGACGCCTTTCTTTATTGGGATTTTGTTGCTTTCTTTATGGAGGACTATGGTGGCTGTGGAGCCGCTATAGATATTTTTCAGTATTTTTACATATGGCTCGTCTACACCCTGATTCCGTAATGCCTCCATGACTGCTGGGATTTCGACAGAATCAAATGCTTTTTCGTAATCAATGAAAGCTATATATAAGGGTTGGTTATATTCCGCACATTTCTCTATCACCTGATTGATAGTGTGAATATGATCTATTGTTGAGTAGCCTTTACGGAATCCTGCCTGGTCCTTTGCTTGACAGAAGTCTAAGGTGTTCCTGATTCTATTTGCGATTACCTTAGTGAATAGTTTGTAGGCAACGGACAGTAAGCTGATTGGTCTATAATTTTTCAAGTCATTGGCGTCTCCTTTATGGATTAGGATTATATTAGCGTTCTTCCAAGATTCCAGTATGCCCGAGGTCTTGAAGCATTGCGTATAAAGGGTGGCCAGTTTTTCTAGAACAATCTGCCCACCATCCTTCAACAAATCTGCTGTTACCTGATCCTCCCCAGCTGCCTTCCCCCTTTGCATATCTCCCAAGGCTTTCTTTACTTCTTCCGGCGTTATTTGTGGGATTTCGAATTCCTCTAGACTACTTTCTCTTCCATTATCGTCGTGGGTGGCACTGGTACTGTACAAATCTCTATAGAACTCCTCAGCCACTTGTCCTATCTCATCCATATTAGTAATGATATTGCCGGCTTTGTCTCTTAACGCATACATCTGATTCTTGCCAATTCCTAGTTTCTTCTTCACTGTTTTTAGGCTTCCTCCGTTCCTGAGAGCATGTTCAATTCTATCCATATTATACTTCCTTATGTCAGCTGTCTTACGCTTGTTGATTAACTTCGAAAGTTCTGCCAGTTCTATTCTAGCTGTAGGGTTAGAGGCTTTCATACATTGGCGTTTCTTGATCAGATCTTTCGTCTCCTGCGATAGTTTACTGGTATCCTGCCTAACGGCGTTACCACCGACTTCCATTGCACACTCCTTAATGATGTCCACAATATTGTCGTTCATTGCTTCAACATTAAGGTCCTCTTCCTGAGTTAAAGCCGAATACCTGTTCTGTAGCTTGATCTGGAATTGCTCTATTTTCCCTCTTACCGCTAACTCATTGATCGGCTTCTTATGTACCAGTTTCTTCCGTTCCCTTCTCAGGTCTAGGCTAATTCGAGTTCTTACCATCCTGTGGTCACTGCAGCGCACCTTGCCGAGCACGTCCACATCTTTTATGATGCCAGGGTTAGCGCAGAGTATGAAGTCTATTTCATTTCTAGTCTCACCGTTCGGGCCCCTCCACGTCCACTTTCGGCTATCCCGTTTGCGGAAGAACGTATTCATTATCCTCATATTATTCTGTTCCGCAAACTCTACCAATAACTCCCCCCTGATATTCCTAGTGCCTATGCCATATTCCCCCACTGCCTTGTCTCCAGCCTCCTTTTTGCCTACCTTGGCATTAAAGTCACCCATACACTATACTAATGGGTATAGTATGCAATCATCTGCAAAGAGTTTGATAGAAGATTTTATATTGTTAGGCAGAGCATTAATGTACACAAGGAATAACAAGGGTCCGAGTACCGATCCTTGTGGTACCCCAGACCTAACCGGCATTGAAGATTATTGAAGACCATTAACGGGGACAAACTGCGAGTGATTAGATAAAAAACAACGAATCCATGCTAGAACATTCGGGTAGATATGAAGATGAGCAAGCTTATACAACAGCAGACTATGGGATACTTTATCGAAAGCCCTACAAAAATCTAAGAAGACCTCTGAACCTTCATCAAGAATGGAATAAATCTTGTTGCTGAAGGATAATAACTGTGTTTCACAGGAAAACTGCTTCCTGAAACCATGTTGTGTAGGCGTTAAAAACGAAAATGATTCAAGAAAACCAGATAACTGAGAAAAGATTATATGCTCCATGATTTTACATGAAATGGAAGTTAATGATATGGGACGATAATCGAAGGGTGAATGCCTGTTGCCAGATTTATGGAGTGGAATCACTTTAGCCACTTTCCATTCGTTCGGTATATCTCCTGTTTCAAGCGATTGCTCACATATCTTTAGTAAAAAAATTGCGGAGTACACTTTAGTATTTTTCAGAATTGTGGTGTTAATGTTATCAGGCCCGAAAGAAGATGAGATTTTCAAATTGTTAATTATGTTGATAATTCCGTCAAAACTAAACCTTACAGGGTACATTGGAAAGCTTATGTTACATGCATAGTCTCTAACATTAGTAATGTCGGTTACGGTACTTGAAAAAGCTGCACTAAAGGTCTCGTTAAGTATCTCAGCGACATCAGTGCTTGAAATAGGGTTTGACTGGGGGTCAACGAGAGATATAGATGACTGCTCTCGTTTATTGACACTACTCTAAATTTTTTTTGGATTGCTTGTTAAAAACGTTGGCAATGTCACATTGAAGTAGTAGTGCTTCGATTCCTTCAAAGACTTCTTGTAGCTGGTAACAGTTTTTTTCATTGCTGACCAGTGCTCGCGCTTTCCAGAAGACTTAGCTTTGCGGAAAAGCCTCTCTTTTTTTGTTTGCCAGACGTTTTAATGAGCGGTTGTACCATGGATAGTGGCAGTTAGTTAAAAGCTTTTTTCGAGGAATATGCAAGTTGACCAATTCACAAAGCTTGTTTCTGAAAAGTTGCCAATTGGTATTTACGGATCTTTCGTTGAAGTTAGCCAGAAATTCGTCAAGGAAGTCTTCAAGCGTTTTATTGATTTATTATCAATTTCCTTTAGCATAATCATATATTACTTTTATATTGTTATGCGACGTTCGAGCAGGGAAGTTCAACATGACATGTAATAAAGAATGATCGCTTATAATACCTGATAAATAGGTAATATTGGAAACAGCATCAGGGGTCGTTGTTAGCAACAAGTCTAATACATTGGATGTTGAAGATGTGACCCTCGTAGGCTGCGTTATTACTTGAGTTAAACAAAAGTCGGAACAAAGACTTACAAAATTAGACGATTCTGTCGAAGAGCTGATAGTGGTATACGAAGTGCTAGACCATGTAATATTAGGGAAATTAAAATCACCAAATAAAAAAACAGGAATATTCGGAAATTTGGCACACACAGCGCTCAGTGCGTCATGAAGGTCGCTGCAAAAGCCAATCCCAGTAGAGGGCGAACGGTAGCATGCACATAATAGAAGCTTCTGATATTCAGTCGTGATCTGCACACATAAAAACTCTAGCGTCGTAGGAATATCAATGTTAAGGCTATCGAGACGATCAGAGGCAGCGACCAGAACACCGCCACCACGTGCGACTGCGCGATCACAGCGACATATGGAGCACCGCTTCTGGGTAGCGAGGATTTCCGTGCTTCTAACAGAATCATTGAGCCACGTTTCCGTTAGGACAATAATGTCGGCCGATGTGGTATCGGCGGCACAAGAGAGGTCGTCGCGAACAACACTGCGCATATTTGTGAACAGCACTGAAATTCCAGGGATCGGCTGCGCACCCGGACGGAGGCGCCCAGCCAGCTATCTCGAATCATCAGAACCACCTGCAGCACTGGGATCAATACGTGAAGTAGTAGCATACATGCTAGTTTGTTCACAAACGCTATCACTTTCAGCACAATAGGTATAGCATTTCTTGTTTAAGAATAACCTTACGTGCCTCAGTTTGAAGCGCGTGTTAGGCGCCGTTGCCTTCGCAAATTTCACCAGTTTTTTTCTAGCATGTCTTGTAGATGGACTAAAATCTTCAGACATAGAAACATCTGAATCTTTGAGTTTAGACTGAGCATTTAATAGCATTTACTTTGTTTTGTAGTTGGAAAATGTCACCATTATTGGCCACGTTTTCGTAGACTCTGCAGTGCCGATTCGGTGGGCCCGGGCGATATTGGTACTAGAAAGGGTAATTGACATATTTTGCTGTATTCACAATTTTTTCCTCTGACTGCAACCATGTTTCAGTGCAGATTACCGAAGCGCGACAGCCGATTGCCTCCGCGACTAAAATAATCCCGCTCAAGAAATCGTGCTTCTGAAACGCGCAATTCTCGGCATAAATAAAGACATTTCTATTTTGATAATGGTTTAGTAGAGCTCTCACGTGCTACAGCATATGCCGGACAGCGACTGAAATATAACCCCGTGCCTTCCACAACGCTGCCCGTCGTCTGCTCCTTAGCTTCATTGTGCAACTGACGAAAGTAGAAAGAGCAGCTCTGCATGGCTTTTGCGCATGTTTACATGTACACGGCACGTTTACTACTCCTTTTCCGAGCTTAAAATGAATCAGTTGCTAATGAACAAGTACTTATGTAAAACAATGCATTTATCGCAACCATTACAAACCTGGGGCGTGAATACTCGAGGCAGGAAAGGTACAAAAATGCTTCATTCATCGTTTTAAATAAATACTCTTGGTGTTAAATTGCATAATATTTATATTTTTTGGTTTTGTGTTTTCAAAAATATTTCCCTTCTCAGTTTTTTTTTCTTTTTTTTTGCGAGCCTGCAATCTCGCCAGTTGACGCAAGGCATTCCGTGCGAGTTTTCCGACATGGAGCCCAGCGACGTGACATCGGAATGCGATCCTTTGTTGCCGAACGAGCCTTGTGTCGCCTCGATGCCCACACCACCAAGGAACCTGGACAAGAACAAGAGTGGCCACATCCTGATTCACGCAACATGATCATCCACTGCTACACGTATTGGCGTAACAGGGAGCCTGAACACAGCGTGGAGGCCACGACCAAGTTTGTCGCCGAGATGCTCGGTGTCCGCGAAAGCACAGTGTTCAAGGTGAGGAGGGAGGTCAAAGCATCGCATATTTCGGGTGGCAAACTGTCGACGCCCTCGCGAAAGCGCCCACGAAATGCGGAGAAAAGACGCAGCACGAAGTATGACAGCGTCACGTTGTGCGCGCTGAGGTCATGTGTGCACGATTTCTTTCGCCGCAACGAGATACCCACGGTCGAGAAGATAACTAACGACATCTCGAAGCGTGTGGATCTCCCATCACTGAAGTGGTGTACTGTACGTCGTCTGCTTGTCGAGATCGGATTCAAGCACGAGAAGAGGAGCCGCGATTCGCTGCTTGTCAACCGGGATGACATCGATGAATGGCGGTATCGCTACCTTCGCGACGTGGAGCGCTACCGGGCGGAAGGCCGAAAGATCTTTTTCCTGGACGAGACATGTGTGGCGGCGGGACACACTCGGTCGATCATGTGGACAGACACCGTGGTGCTGAAGCGCGGACGCCTATATGCTCGAGCAAATGGCCTGTCGACGAGTCTGAAACAACCTTCTGGAAAAGTCCAGCGCCTGATTGTGACGCACATTGGCAGCGAGAATGGCTTCGTCGACGGCTGCTTAGATATATTCCGAGGCCAAAAAACGGGCGACTACCACGAAGAAATGGACGACAATCGCTTCGAGGGATGGTTTAATGACGTTTTGCAGAAGTTGCCTGCTGGTAGTGTCATTGTTTTGGACAATGCACCTTACCATTCCCGGCGAAAAGAGAAATTACCGATGACAGCTTGAAACAAGGAAAAAAATACAGGAGTGGCTCAAAAGCAAAAACATCACCTACAGCGAAAGGATGGTTAAAAAGCAGCTGCTTGAGTTGGTAGCATCTGTAAAGCCACGCTTTCTGAGCAACATCGTAGACAATGCAACTGAAAGGGCCAGTTGCGTTGTACTCAGCTCCCACCGTATCACTGCGAATTTGATCTTGTTGAGCTCGTGCGGGCAAAGGTGAAAAATGGCATCGCTGCGGACAACAGAGACTTCAACCCGCCCCCGCAGGGGCGTCTGCGTCAGCAGGCGTTTGGTGTGTTGCGACACCACGTACCCGAGCACACGAGGGTTGGATCCTCCCGCGTGTAGCCGTGCGCGGCTTAGCCGTGTCTGGGGAAAGGGGGATCCTGGAGGTTGAGCCGATGCTGGGTGTCTGGACCTTTAAGGCCCCCCGGCGGAGGCAACACACCTCTTGGGCCTCTGCTTCACATAGACGGCACCTCCAGACTGACCCACCTGGAGGAAATCGGCAGTCGCCTTTTCCTGTCCCTCTATTCAATCTTTTGCTTTCCCTCTCGCTGTCTCTTCTTTCCTGTCTTCTTATCACTTCTTGTCACTTCCGAATTTCAAGGCGGCAAGGGTTAACCATGTGGGCGTGGCCTTCCTTGGTCATGGTTATATGGTTATAGCAGTTATGTATGGCTAGTGGTTCTTAAAACACTCCCATGTTGGGCTCCATGGTGGGCGGCCAGCTTAGCTGCCGAACGTATATGTAATTACATGGATAGAACCCCCTCTTCTGCAAAATCTGATCGGAGGCCGAAAAGGCACCGGACCGAAGTAATGAACTTCAGTAAACCTAGCGATAGCTTTACAAAATTTTTTGTCGTCACGTCTGAAACTGAACAAAAAATTCAAGACATGTCCCCTTTCCTCATTGCCAAGGCACTCAACGAGTGTATTGGTGATACCTACAAAGCAAAGAAAATGAATTCTGGAGACCTCTTGCTCGAAGTTATGACGGCTGAGCATAGCAGGCAGATTAAGAAACTTGAAAAGATCGGTGAGAACAGAGTGTCTGTTTCACCACATCGTACACTGAACTACGCGAAGGGTGTGATTTCAGATACAGAACTCCTAAAGTGCACAGACGAGGAAATCGAAGAAGCCTTGAGAGATCAGGGTGTTCTATGTGCAAGACGAATTAAATTTAGGAAAAATAACATTGAAACTCCGACCAAACACATTGTGCTGACCTTTAACTCCTTAACGCTTCCAAGTGCCGTTAAGGCCGCTTACCTGTACCTTAGAATAAGACCATATTTGCCCAATCCCCGCCGGTGCTTTCGGTGTCAGAAATATGGCCACGGATCCCAGTCATGTCGCGGAAGAGCAACCTGTGCTAAATGCGGTCAACCAGACCATGGTGATGAAACGTGCACAAGCGAGCTGTACTGTGCAAACTGCGCGGGTCAGCACGCGGCGTTTTCCAGATCTTGTCCTGAGTGGAAAAAAGAAAAAGAAGTGATTGCATTGAAAGTACGGGAGAACATATCATACATTGAAGCCAAAAAGAGAGTCGCGTTTGCCGATAGAGGTACTTACGCGCAGGCTGTGCATAGAGGGCGTGCGCCGCCGATGGTGTCAGTTGGAACACAAGTGGAGCTGCAGGACAAAGTGTCAGCACTCCGGCCCTCCCCACCCAGTGAAAATACAGACGCTCGTAGCAAACCTCTCCCAAGAGGCCCAGAGGCTTCTGCTGGGGCTGACGTCAGTCAGCACGCGGTAGAGGCCACGAAGGTCTCACCATTGGTGCCGAAGGAGCGCTTTCTTTCCAAGAAGTCGGCACCTTCATCAAGCACCATCAACGATGAACGCCCAAAGGGCGATGATATGATGGAAGTGTGTCCGCCGGACACGAATCAAACAAAAGAGCCTACATCTGGTAGGCAAACCAAAAAGTCGGGGATTCCCCCTGGAAAACACAAAGGGGGTAGACTCTGGAATGACCATTTTAGCAAGAAACTTGCTAGCATTTTAGCAAGCATTTAGCAAGCATTTTAGCAAGAAACTTGCTAAAATGCTTTTTTTGGGTCACGTGACCCCAAAAAAGCATTTTAGCAAGTTTCTTGCTCATTTACGTATGTCATCTTTGTGACCTTTTACATAGAATCTCTTCGTGAAGTACTTGATAGTCCACATCATCAAATATGGCTACTATTGTGCAGTGGAACTGCCGTGGTTTAAGAACTAATATAGATGACATTTACGATCTTTTCGAGGACGCTGAGGCTTCTCTTATGTGTTTGCAAGAAACTCATTTGAAAGGTTGCCATAAACAACCTCTGCGTCGATATGGCATCTTTCGAAAAGATAGGGAACAGTCTTCAGTCGCATCCGGAGGAGTCGCTATAGTGGTTGCTCAAGGAGTCCCAGTACGTGAAGTGAAGCTTAACACCAACCTAGAAGCTGTTGCAGTAAAGGTTCAGATAGAAAAAACAATAACAGTATGCTCCCTGTACTTACCACCAGGTAAGAATATCACAAGAAAAGAACTAGAAAATCTCGTGGACGAACTTCCAGAACCTTTCCTTTTATTGGGTGATTTTAATGCTCATAATAACATCTGGGGCAGTAGCCACACTGACGCAAGGGGCAAAATGGTAGAAGAATTTTTAGACAACTGCAATTTGTACCTTTTTAATGATGGAAAGCCAACATATTTTATTGCTCAATCACAATCTACTTCAAGCATTGACCTCTCCTGTGGCACGCCGTCACTTGCCGGGTTTTTTACTTGGGACGTGCGGGAAAACCCACGTGGCAGCGACCACTACCCTATTATACTCAAGCCGATCGACGCGCCTCCAACAATGCCAGCACGAAGACAGAGATGGAAGCTGGGTAAAGCAGACTGGTCTCTTTTTTTGGAAAGCTCCGAAATAAGGATTGATGATGTCATCGCACTCAATATTGACGACTTATGTGATGTGATAACCAAACAAATTTTAGATGCAGCTGAAAACTCCATACCACTCTCACAAGGGAAGCTTCCACGTAGACCAAAACCGTGGTGGAATGATGCGTGTGATAAAGCCCGTAGGTAACAAAGCTGTGCATGGTCTCGGCTAAACAGGTACCCAACTTTCGAAAATTTATTGTTTTTTAAACAAAAGCGCAGTGAGGCTAGAAGGGAAAGACGGATAGCAAAAAGAACATCATGGGTGAAATATGTGAGCTCTATAAACAGTCGCACAACAAGTAAATTAGTCTGGGAGAAAGTGAGAAAAATTGACGGTATTCATACAGAATACACGCTCCCTATATTTGACGAGGAAACGGATCTTCAAGGTCAAGCAAATGTACTTGGCGAGCACTTTGCTGAAATTTCGAGTGACGCTCACTACACGCCCGAGTTTCTTAAGATAAAGGCCACTGCAGAAAAGAAAGATCGTAGGGTATCACTGAATAGTACTGAGCCATATAACTGTCCTTTCACAAAAACTGAACTCTTCGATGCGATATATTTAGGGAAGAGCCATTCAGCAGGTCCGGACAACATACACTACGAAATGCTGCGACACCTACACATGAACACGTACGACACGATCCTTCACCTTTTCAACAGGTTGTGGGCGGAAGGCTATTTTCCAAAAGCATGGAAGAAGGCGTTTGTTCTACCATTTCTAAAACCTGGAAAACCACGCTCTGACCCTAACAGTTATCGCCCCATTGCCTTAACCAGTTGTTTAGGAAAAACTTTCGAAAGAATGGTTAACAAGCGGCTTGTGCACCTTTTGGAAAGTAACGGGTTACTTGACCAGTACCAGTGCGGCTTTAGAGTCAACCGCAGTACAATCGACCAATTAGTCCGGTTAGAAACAAAAATTCGTGAATCTTTCGTCCAAAGGCAACATTGCGTCTCCGTTTTCTTTGACTTATCAAAAGCATATGACACGACGTGGAGACATGGGATTTTAATTGACTTGAACAGATACGGAATAAAAGGACACATGCTTGGTATAATCAAAAGCTATCTGGAGGACAGAACTTTTCAGGTGATGTTTGGCCCAACTTTCTCCAACTGTTTTATACAGAAGAATGGAGTGCCGCAAGGTGGAGTATTGAGCGTTACAGTATTTTAAGTGAAGCTCAATTCGATAAGTACAGTTATTCCTCCTTCTCTAATGTATTCTTTGTATGTCGATGACATTCAACTTTGTTTCTCCTCTTGTAATATGGCTACTTGCGAACGCCAACTGCAGTTAGGTGTAAACTCTATAGTGCGATGGGCAAACGAAAATGGTTTTAAATTTTGCGCAGAAAAAACAATATGCGTGCCTTTCAGTCAATACCGAAGGCTCACACCGGACCCAACATTACATATTAAAGGACAGCAAATCACAGTAAAGAATGAATACAAATTTCTTGGTATAATCTTTGACAAGAAACTCAACTTCAAAGCGCACATCGCTTATGCAAAACAGAAATCTCTCAAATCTATAAATTTAATAAAGCTCCTATCCCATCGATCATGGGGTTCAGATAGAATATGTCTGCTTCGCATATACAATGCAGTTGTCCGGTCACAATAAAACTATGGATGTTTTGTGTACGGCTCCGCTCGAAAGTCCGCATTAGAGGTTCTTGATCCCGTGCATCATCTTGGACTACGTCTGTGTTCCGGTGCGTTTCGTACGTCTCCTATAAAAAGCTTGTATGTAGAAACCAACCAGTTGTCTTTGGAACACAGAAGACTATTTCTTGGAAACATGTACATAATGAGAGTACTGTCCTGTTCAACGCATCCTTGTAGACTACTATTTACAAGGCCGCGCTTTGAAATGCATTTTAGCATCAAACCAGCAATCATTCCTTCCTTTTTTATTAGGTACCAAAAGCTGAATGCGGACCTATGTTACAACGTAAGAAATAAATTCTTGCAAGATGAACCTTCTTTTGCTCCTTGGGAGATGAAACATGCGAAATGCGACTTTCGGTTAACAAAAAACAGAAAACAATTTTAACCAAGAGAGGCGTTACTAAGCGAATATTTAGAAATCGAATCAGAGTATAATTTTTGCATGAAATACTTTACAGATGGATCAAAAAGCAATGGCAATGTAGGCGCTGCAGTGACATCAAATCAATTTGAAAAACAAATCAGACTTCCAAATCAGGCTACTGTCTTCACTGCAGAACTTCATGCCATTTCGTTAGCTCTTGAAGACATCCTGAAAAGAGGAAATAATCAATCTGTTATATTTAGCGACTCCTTGAGCTCTCTTCAAGCTCTCGCATCTAGGCTACCATGTAGAAATAATCTGCTGAAGAAAATACAAAATCAATACACAAAATGCCACATGAGAGCTTTAAATGTCACTTTCTGCTGGATTCCTAGTCATGTAGGAATTCCCGGCAATGAAAGAGCAGATTTTATGGCAGCCCGTACCAAAGATTTGGAGCTACATGATGTTGGCATACCTTGGCAAGATTATAAAGCCACTTTAAGAATAGCAGTTGAGAAACAATGGCAGAAAGTGTGGGATCAAGAAAAACTTAACAAGGTTCACTGCATTAAACCTATTTTACGAGAATGGCGCAGTTGTCGCCACAGACAAAGATTTTATGAGGTTATATTATGTCGCTTGAGAATTGGTCACACAAGGCTGACACATAGTTACTTAATGAATAACAAACAACAACCAACATGCCAACATTGCGGTGAAATTTTAACCGTGCTACACTTTTTAATAACGTGTCCTGGCTTAGAAAAATGGAGGCAAATATATTTTAAGATCTTTTACGAAAAAAGAATCCCTATCCATCCCATGTTTTTATTGAGTGATGAACCACTCGTGCCATATGAAGATACTTTTAACTTTTTAAAAGCCACGGGAATTCTACAAGAACTATAGCAAATTTAAGGTTTTATATTTTTACTTGGCCATTTACACAATTTTACAGCATTTGAAGAAATAAGCTAATCCGAAAAACATGTGTTTGGCGCATTATAG
Organism: Dermacentor albipictus; assembly: GCF_038994185.2. Lineage (NCBI taxonomy): Eukaryota > Metazoa > Arthropoda > Arachnida > Ixodida > Ixodidae > Dermacentor > Dermacentor albipictus. Next base: position 177,063,414 of record NC_091824.1, on the reverse strand, counting down.
TCTGCACGGCTGCTGCGCCATAAAAATCCTAAATCATCATCATCATCATCATCAAGACTTCAACCCGCCGTGGTTACTCAGTGGCTATGGTGTTGGGCTGCTGAGCACGAGGTCGCGGGATCGAATCCCGGCCACGGCGGCCGCATTTCGATGGGGGCGAAATGAGAAAACACCCGTGTGCTTAGATTTAGGTGCACGTTAAAGAACCCCAGGTGGTCAAAATTTCCGGAGTCCTCCACTACGGCGTGCCTCATAATCAGAAAGTGGTTTTGGCACGTAAAACCCCAAATATTATTATTATTAACAGAGACTTCAAGCTGTCCACGGTCGAAGACGTCTTGAGGGAAAAATGAAGCACATAACGGTGGAAGACTGGAGAAAGAACATTCACCACGTGATGAACCTGGATGCAAAGTTCAGGCTTGATACGTCTGGAAGTGGTCACATCCAACCCATCATCATGCAAGTGGGTAAAGATGACAGTGAAGACAGCGACTCCGACTGCGAGCTGTCCGGCATTGAGCCACTCGAAGCACAACAGCTTCTTATTAACGAAAGAACAGCCCTTATTAGGGCTACCAAAATTTTGCCGGTGGGTTCCCAGCAGCCAAGCATTCTCCTGTGACCTCTCAAATCAATAAGCAGTTCATTTGGTGACATATTTCTTTTAATGGAAGCTCAATTCTGAAAAAGCAACGTCCTTCACCGATCGTGCTCAATATAAGTATTGGTATTAAAACATGCTGAAATGCCGGAAAATCTGAACGCAAATACATTTATTAACCCTGAATAACTATGTGGGGCCCAAAATGCTCATTCGGGCAGCCCCTGTCCAGCTTCACACGAAAAAGCAGTAGTCAACGTGAAATTGACAGCCACTCTTAGCAGCCTGCGCGCCAAAGCACATTCATGTGGTTGCATTGTTTATTTTGGTTATCTGGCTCACGCAAATAATGTGAGTAAGAGAACAGTTATAAAACATGATTCACTTAGTGAGGCCCAAAGTGCTCACTAGGGCAGCAATTCTCGAGTTGACGGGCCCTATGGTGAAGTAGGAGCAGCCGAGGCGAAAGTGACCGCCAATATTGGCAGCCTGCGTGTAGAAAGGAAAACAATAGCAGTCGTGTCTGAGCCATCGTCAAGTTTACATGCCCCTAAAGGCCAATACATGCAGCCAAGTAATAACAAAAACACACCGTAGGCTCGGTTTACTCCACTGCACAATCATTTAATTTCATCAAGCCACTTGAACAAATAAGAGCAATGCAGAGCTAAATTCCCCTGTTAGGCGGCCTGTTTTAAGGTAATTGTGCTGCCCCTACTGTTTTTTCCAGCCTATTGAGATGAATAATGCAAATGTCAGAAGGCCCAAAATACTCTATTGGGCAGCCACCTACAAGCATGACGGGCCCTGTGATGAAATAACAGTAGTCGGGGCACGCTTGAAAGGCACCTTTAGCCGTCTGCATTTCAAAGTGTAGTCATGCGTAGCCATTGTAGGTGAAATAGCAGCAATCAGCGCGAAATTGACAGCCACTGTTGGCAGTTAGCATGCCAAAGCATAATTATGTGGTTTCATTATTTTGGTTATCTGGCTCAGGCAAGTAATGCGAATAAGAGAACAATTATCAAGCATCATTAGCTTAATGAGGCCCAGAAAACTCATTCGGGCAACCACCGTCGAGCTTGGTGGGCCCTTTGGTGAAATAGAAGTAGTTGGAAACATGCTTGAAAGGCACCTTTAGCATCTGCACTTCAAAGTGCAGCCATGTCGTAGCCATTGTAGGTGATACAGCAGTAGGCAACGCGAAATCGACCGCCACTTTTAGCAGGTTGCATGCAAAAGAACATTAATGTGGTCACATTCCTTATTTTGGTTATATGGCTCAGGAAAGTCATGCGGATAAGAGAACAATTATCAAAGATCATTAGCTTAGTGAGGCCCAAAATATTCATTCGGGTAGCTATTCATAGCAGTAGTCGAGGACACGCTTGAAAGGCACCATTAGCAGTCTGCACGTCAAAGCGCAGTCAAGCCGTTGCCACTGTTGGTGAAACGGCAGCAATCAGCGCGAAGTTGACAGCCACTGTTGGCAGTTAGCATGCCAAAGCATAATTATGTGGTTTAATTATTTTGGTTATCTGGCCGAGGCAAGTAATGCGAATAAGAGAACAATTATCAAACAGCATTAGCTTAGTGAGGCCCAAAATACTCATTCGGGTAGCTCTTAATAACATTAAAACTTCTTTCTGTGCGAGTTGGTGCATACTTGACATAAAAATTGTAACAGCGCAAACACATGCAACCACAAAGTACGAAGGACGAAACACAAGCGCTGACTGTCAACTAGCAACTAAGTGTCAACTAGTTGACAGCGCTTGTATCGTCCTTCGTACTTTGTGGTTGCATGTGTTTGCGCTGTTACAATTTTTATGTCTTAATAGCAGTAGTCGAGGACACGCTTGAAACACACTGTTTGCAGTCCGCACATCAAATCATAGTCATACCGCAGCCATTGTTGTATTTGTTTATCTGACCGGGCAAGTAACACGAATGCAAGCACAATTTTTCACCATGAATAGCTCTGCTAGCATTGTTTGTACTAAGAAATGTTGCGTAAAGTTGAATGTGTTTTATTGTGGCAATTATTTAATTCACAAGCCATCGGCATAGCGTTCGACGACCAGGTTCAGACAATGACATTGGTGAAGTAATAAATTGTGAAAGTTACAAAAGCTGTCAGTGCACTGCTTTGCTTGGCTCCATTCACTGAAAAATGTCTTTGTAACGATGGAAGCGTCGGACAGGAAATGACACGCCATTGCGCAGTGTTACTCATGTTCAAAATTTTTACCATCATATGTGATGGGCAGCGAAATCGTCTATTTACTAAGACTGAAAGCATGAAAATGCAACAGCATAGCAAGGTGTTGTCTCACAATATGCAGCCTTTCATGTGCACTTCAAGCGAGCTGGCACAAGCACTGATGCATTTACATGAACAGAGGTAAGAGGCAGAGTTACTGTGCAACACACATGACGCTTTTAATAAAATGTATCTGCCAACCTTTTTATTTTCATAGGCGATCACTTTTTTTTGAGCAAGTTGGTTAATCACATTGCGGCAACAACACAAGGAGCGAGGACAGAAAACACCGCCAGTAGGCAGATTGAGAAGACGAGGTAGACCAGTGAGAAAGGTTTCAATGAGCTGGAAGAGGCCAGCCTTGCAGTCTACAGGAGTTAGTGCTTTGAATGAGATTGGTTAATGAAAATGTGTAAAAACACCTTGCTGAAAGAAAACTAGCAAAAACAAATGCTAATATAAAATAAAAGGACAGAAATAAGAGTAAGCGCAAACACCCATGGAAGGAGGCACGTATTCACACACAAACGCGAAAAGTAAGAAAATCTCAAATATAAAGAAATATGGGAAATAAAAAAAATTAGACAAATGCGAGAAAACATACACACATTCACAAACAGACCCGGGTAGAGGTATTATAGGAGCAGATTCACAAGCTGCTGTGCCTACCTTCTCGTATGCTTTTTTTACCGTTCTCTTAACACTGTCTTGGGAATTTTTAATTGCAACATATCAAGAGGATCGAAAAGCAGCGCGAAGCTGGGTTGTGGGAAACCATATCAAGCGCTGGCAACACAACTTATGCGTGACTGTGCCACAGCGCGCATTCTACAGCTTGCGTGTGCGGTGAGCACTGGTGGAAAGCAATCAATCGACGAAGGCTCGAACACCATCGCTAGACGCTCGGCTATCTCACTGCTGACAATGATCGTTCACGCCAAGTTGACGGCGACAAGTCTCTGCGTTGAAGGCTTCTTCTGCAAATATCTTCTGTTGAGACGCTCATAGGTTCGTTTCATGCGCGCACGCTTTTATGGTTTCTCCTGAGAATGGTTTGGCTCCATCATTTCACCCCGTCCGACGAAAAACGCAGCGACACAGTACACGAACACATCCGCCGCTAACAGTATGCACCAGTCTTTGGAAAATTTTTCTTTTCGTAACTTCACTCGGGAGCGCAATAAAACAACATGGAACAAACACGCAGGATGTGTGTTCGTAGCGGTCGCCACGGGATCCTGTTTTCAGGCAGAACGTAGCGCAGCGCCAGCGATGCTCGCTGCCATGTTCCTTCGCCGGATCCCGGTTCAGAATAAACGCATGCGGCACAAATGCGGCATCGTAAGCTCGCAGTAATATTTCCGGCATGATAGACAATCACAAACAGTTTGGCAATTCACTGTGACGACGGGTTGACGCGCACAGCTGACGCGATTTGGCCCGTTCGAAGCCCGGGCGGCCATTTTCTCCGACGGCGGGGTCACCGGCCGTCTGGCTCATGACGTCGGTCTAGAGTGCGCGCCCATTGGTGGATGCACGTGTTTATACGCCTCGGAGGAGTAAACGCCCCCTTTTTTTCTAAAGTTGTATCCGACTGTAGTCTCCTGCAGTCCTCTACTGCGCTTCCCTTCTCCTGGTACACATTCTGTCTCCCTAATTGTCTAATGGGTATCTAATCTGCGCATTACATGACCTGCCCAGTGCCATTTTTTTCTCTTAATGTCTATTAGAATACCGTCTACACCCGTTTGCTCTCTGATCCAAACCGCTCTCTTTCTGTCTCTTAAAGTTATGCCTAACATTCTTCGTTCCATTGCTCTTTGTGCGGTTCTTAACTTGTTCTCAAGCTTCTTTGTCAGTCTCCAAGTCTGTCCCCATATGTCACCACCGGTAAAACGCACTGATTGTATACTTTCCTTTTCAATGATAACGGTAAGCCTCCAGTCAAGAGCTCACGATGTCTGCCGTATGCGATCCAACCGACTTTTATGCTTCTGTGAATTTCCTTCTCATGGTCAGGGTTTCCTGTGATTAGTTGACCGAGGTAAACGTACTCCTTTACAGACTCTGACTGCTGACTTGCGATCTTAAACTCTTGTTCCCTTGCCCGGTTATTCATCATTATCTTTGTTCTTCTGCATATTAATCTGTTCAACCCCACTCTTACACTTTCCCTGTTAAAGTCCTCAATCATTTGTTGTAACTCGTCCGCAGTGTTGCTGAATAGAACAATGCCATCGGCAAACCGAAGGTTGCTGAGGGATTCGCCGTCGATCCTTACTCCTAAACTTTCCCACTTTAATAGCTTGAATACTTCTTAGCATGCAGTGAATAGCATTGGAGAGATTGTGTCTCCTTGTCTGACCCCTTTCCTTTAAAAAAAATTATGGGGTTTTACGTGCCAAAACCCCTTTCTGATTATTAGGCACGCCGTAGTGGGGGACTCCGGAAATTTCGAACACTTGGGGCTCTTTAACGTGCGCCTAAATCTAAGTACACGGGTGTTTTCGCATTTCGCCCCCATCGACATGCGGCCGCCGTGGCCGGGATTCGATCCAGCGACCTCGTGCTTAGCAGCCCGACACCATAGCCACTAAGCAACCACGAAGGGTGACACCGTTCTTTATAAGTGTCTTCCTACTTTTCTTGTGTAGAATTAAGGTGGCTGTGGAAACTTTGTAGACATTTTCCAGGGTATTTACGTAAGCGGTATGTACTCTTTGATTACGCATTGCCTCTATGACTGCTGGTATGTCTACTGAATCAAATGCTTTTTCATAATCTATAAAAGACATATAGAGAGGCTTATTCTACTCTGCGGACTTCTCGATAACCTCATCAATGACATGGATGTCATCTATTGTAGAATATCCCTTCCTGAAGCCAGCCTGTTCCCTTGGTTGACTAAGGGAACAGGCTGGCTTCAGGAAGGGATACTTCAGAAAGGATACCCAAAAAATTAGCACTCAACAAGAATGAGTGAAACAATTAATCGGCCTTTCACTGACGTTGTGCAGCCTGTTCCACTCCTCAGATGTATGTTCGGGAAGAAGGACTCTCGAAAAATACTTGCGCGCCATCAGATCTCCATAATATCGTAATACGGGGACACGAGGTTTGGATGAAAAGTAAGGGAGGCAACGAACAGCGCGTTTTAGTAATTACAGACCTATTATAGTAAATTCGGTGTAGTAACGAGTTTTATGTTTAAATCTCCTTTGTTGAAGTGAACCCGCCGTTGTTGCTCAGTGGCTCTGGTGTTAGGCTGCTGAGCACGAGGTCGCGGGATCGAATCCCGGTCACGACGGCTGCATTTCGATGATGACGAAATGCGAAAACACCCGTGTACTTAGATTTAGGTGCACGTTAAAGAACCCCAGGTGGTCGAAATTTCCGGAGTCCTCCACTGCGGCGTGCCTCAAAATCAGAAAGTGGTTTTGGCACGTAAAATCCCATAATTTTTTTTTGTGAAAGTGTATACGTCAACCGGTGCCACGTTTAATAAAATTTGTAGTTTCTTTAATGCAGCATGCACAGCTCAGCTTTCAGTGCGCGTTCTAAACGCGAAATTGCTTCACAGCGTATCCAGCACCACGCACGCGTGCGCAGAAGCCAGCATATATTTGATAGTCAACGAAAATTCCTCCACCTTCATTAGCGCATTGTGGGAATTGCGTCTGACGAAATTTACGATTCTATACGCTTCGGAAGTTACACAATCTGTGAGCTATAACGTCGTGTTAAATTGCGGTAAAAATATACACAGAGTTATTTGTAATCAAGTACTTTCTTAAGACTTGCATCTTCAATGAGGTACGCCTGGCCACAGAATATCACGGACCATGAAATCTAAGAAAAAGCTTCGCAGCCTCACAATGCAGCCTGGTATCTCTGCGCTTCGGGCCTCGGCTCGAATACGCTAACAGCATATGCAGCTTTATTGGCTACTGCCGCATGCTGCTCGGGAATCGAACGTTTTCGGAGACCCCGTGGTCCGTAAGCTTTTGTGGCCGGGAAGCACTTACACGCGAACGGAACAAGCTGACACTTTTCCGTATTCAGCTGTATTTTTTCACTTTACACACTAACGCCTCACATGCACTGTCAAGTTCATGTTGCTGAGAAGAGACATCAAATACAACAAAATGACAGGGCTATCTGCGTAGATTCGCAAATGTGAATATATTGAACAATGTCATTCATTCAAATTAAGAGGAAGCTTTAGCTCGTGACCAATTACACCACTTCTCTGTTTAAATGCACGGAAACGCAGAAATAATTTTATGAGACTGCCGATACACCAATTTGAATAATGGTTGCTGCATAACAAAGAGAAAGTTAGCTTCTAGCAACGCTATGAAGCAGAATTTTTATTCATGGCCTTAAAATTTTACAGACACTGCCGAAGATCAGCATGGTAAAAAAAGAAATGTAGAAACCCTAGATTCAAACATCCGTAAAAAATGTTGCAGTTCTGTAAACTCAAACTGGTAAATCATCTCAAAGAAACATATGTGATATAGGAATTTACATTGTACGTGAAGTTGTTGCAGTGCTTACGATGGTTTTGCAAAGGTCCTGCTCATAATTTGGGAAATGTCTCAGGGCAGTGTTAAGAGGTGCAGTTTACAAAATTGTTATAACGCTCAGTTAGAGAGTTGTAAACTTCACCCTGCAACTTTTTGAAATGTTGCAATTTTCAAGAGATTTCCAAAAAGATGATTGCTTAAATTAACAATTTATTTAATAGGGCTACTGGATCTTAACCACGTCCTCTAAATGCAACAAACTGCATCAAAATCGGCGCAGTAGGTTCCCAGAAAAATGAGTTCTCCGTCCTCGAGTATTTAGATGCACTGTAGAAAATGTCCTATCAGAACTAAAAAAAAAAAGAAAGTTGGAGTATGGGCATTTTATCGACATACCTTTCCTGCTTTCTTCTGCATTTTTGTTTCTCACATTTTCTGTAATTTCATTTCATTTCATTTTATTTCCTTGAAGGCCCCATTGAAGGGGTATTACATAAGGGGTGGGTACATACATACATGAAGAAATTGAAGGCCATATTTTTATTACAGGGTAAGATAATTTGTTACGGTGTTTAAAAATGTGCTAGGACAGGTTATGACTGTGATTTCGTTGAAAAGGCCGTTCCAGTCTGTTGCTGCACGAAAAAAGAATGAGGACGAAAAAGTGACAGTGCGTGTACGTGGGCGCGCGACTTGTTGCGGGTGACCGGTGCGACTGGATATGCGTGCCGGGGGGAGAATGTATGGTGCTTTGCCAAGTGAGCTGTAAAAGAACTTGTGAAAAAGACAAAGACTAGCAATGCGGCCGCGAGATGCAAGCAATGATAAGCCAGATTCTGTTTTTAGTGCCGATATACTGATGTTGTAGGAGTACTTAGAATGAATAAATCTTGCAGCTCGATTTTGAAGCGATTCCAGTTGATTGATGAGATATACTTGAGGAGAGTTCCAAATGGGGGATGCATATTCTAATTTCGCCCAGACGAGAGACTGATAGGCTAGTAATTTTACATGTTGGGGGGCGTGGCGCAAGTGGCGTTTTAAAAACCCGAGTGTTTTGTTAGCAGATGAAATGATGTTCATAATGTGCGTTTCCCAGGTTAAGTCACTGCAAAGGGTTACTCCGAGATATTTGTAGGAAGGAACTAATTCAAGGTTGACGTCAGCAATTTGGTACGAGAAAACAAGTGGATTTCTGCGGCGGTGGAAGGAGACAGTCTTACATTTGTTAGCGTTTAGTTCCATTAGCCAAAGGTTACACCATTCCTGTACACTTCGCAGGTCGTTTTGAAGGGACGTGTTATCGGAAACGCTGTTAATTTTACGATAAATTGCACAATCGTCTGCAAACATACGGATGTTAGAAGATACATGCATTGGTAGGTCATTAATGTAAATTAGAAATAGTAGTGGGCCAAGGACTGACCCTTGCGGTACGCTTGAGGTTGCAGGAGTAGAGTTAGATGCTTGATTGTTGACAAAGACTGATTGTGAACGGTTACTTAAGAATTATTTAATCCATGCTAAGATATTGGTAATTGGACGGACATTTAATTTCTTTCTAATTTTTTAACACTGGCGACGGCTAAGAGCCCTTGGATAATAATTTTCTGTTGATGGAGTTGTTGCGTGATCTTACAGAAAAAGAAAAAAAAAACGTGTAACTAGTTTGCTCCTTTATTGGAGCAAGCTTCACTCCCCTGGGGATTCTCTAAGTGCGAAATAGTCAGATGCTGGAACGCGGTTCTAACAGGTGCAGGTAAGCACCCTACACAGAGCACACGAAACGCGACAAGACGACGGGACATACGCGGTGCTTCCGAACGTCGATTATGCCGGTGCATACTCACGCGTAGCCGTGCTAAAAGTGGCACCACTCGTCCTGTGAGCAGCCTTTTCCTGTTACTGAGTGCACAAATAATAGCGACTGACTCGAGCATGCAATATCTAGCGGCCTACACTTACGTGGTGGGTGAAGCTGTGTACAAGTGAGGATAACAAAGAAACCAACAAACCTCGTTTCGTCTCACTGTATTGACGACAAATGTTTACTTCACAGTATAGCGACAAAAATTTAAAATTGAGCAAAACCTTTTGTCCTTCAGAATAAACCATTTTTTTTTAAAGTCAAGGGCTTTCTGTTTTTGTAATAGCTTTAATTGTATATTAAACATAGAATTTTTTTTCGTTCCTCCTTTACTTTTTTTTTTGCTCATTTCTTTTTTACGGTACAGGGTCTCCCGAGCTTATTCTTCCTCTTGAAGACATTATATGGGCCCTAATACTGAGCTTTGTGCAACACCATACGATACATTGGCGCCATACGATTAAGATTCATTTCTTAATACATGTTGTCTTCGTCCTGAAAGGTATGGTCGTTGCCTAATGTTGTGTTCTGAGAAAAGCTCTACCGTGAAGTAAAGGCATGTGCGCGAATGCGTCGCAAGCATTTCCGGAATGTGCAGGCAAGTTTCTCACACAGGTCGATACAGTGTGAAATTTCGACGCTGATCTCCACTAGGTGTGTCCCGCAGCCGCGTCGAAAGTTCGCGAGGTACTTATAGTTCGCTCTTCTCTGGCGCGCTGGCTACACGAATGCGCAACAGTGACCTGTGAGCGATAGCGGTCGGTCGTGTGAGTTCTTGGGACCGCCTTTGGGTACCCGAACAACAATACGCGTTTAATTAAATTTAATTATGGGGTTTAACGTGCCAAAACCACTTTCTGATTATGAGGCAAGCCGTAGTGGAGGACTCCGGAAATTTCGACCACCTGGGTTCCTTTAACGTGCATCTAAATCTAAGTACACCGGTATTTTCGCATTTCACCCCCATCGATATGCGGCCGCCGCGGGCGGGATTCGATCCCGCGACGTCGTGAGCAGCAGCCCAACCCCATAGCCACTGAGCAACCACGGCGGGTTACAATACGTGCTTCACGTTCTCCAAGGTGTTCTTTTTTTTAATTTTTAGCTGCGCCTAATTTGTAAAATTTGCCTGTGGTAAATAGCACCATTCTAGCCCATGAGAAGTTACTCGATGAACCGGCCATTACTAATGCGAGGAATCAAAATGCTTAATTGAATAATTAACATGACCTTTTGAACTAACCACCTTTTCAACCATTTACCTTAAGGCACATATTTAAATTCACGAATCGCAGCCGGTGAGTTCGCTAGGCGTATCTGACGAGCTCTGACGACTGCGCCAGCTTCGCGATGTGGTGATTTCCAGAGTGTCTGGCGAAATGCACTGGCGTTTCCGGTTGCCTTAGTGCTTCAATGCATGAGACAGCGTTTTCTCAAAAAGTATGTGGAACAATGCATTTTTACCACGTGTTTGACGCGCATTTCTCGAAACCGGTGCTGTCCTCGGAATTCGTTGTGCGTTAATACGCCTTGTACACTCACTAGCTACAATTCGTAGATTGACATATGTGCGTAAAGTAAATAATTCAAGTACAGTTACTGCAATTATGCTAATCGTACAATTAAAGATCATGATTTTTCGCATATTTAATGGCCGCTTCATCAAGTAGTTCCGCTCAGTTGTTAGAACTGTGCTATCTGCCCCGCGCATTTTTTCTTTAATTTGGTGCAGCTACAAAAAAAAAAGAAAGAAAAAGCCCCGCGTACAGGAAGCAAACCAGTGCCTTGCGTTTGGTTGAATAACCATAAATAACAGGCTACTATATGCAGTGACCCTACTGCTAGGGCATGGCTTCCAGTAACGCAATATAATAATAAGCAAATGTTTATCAACACCAACGAAGAAAGCGAAAACGTAGCGAGAATAAAATTACAACCTCGCACATCAACTCATATTTAGTCCCCGAGCCGACCGGCGGCAAGTTGCTGTATATACGGCCGCGCAACGTCCTTGGCCCTCGTTTCGTGGTAATATTTACAGAAACACCTGCGGAGCGGAATCTTCGAGGCGACTGGCGCCGCGCAGTGCCGGCCTGATTTGCGTCCCCTTCGTGGTGCGTGACGCGCGCAATCGGCGCAGAGCGGAGGAACATCGCTCATTTCGCAGGTGAGGGGAATCGCGAAGTAAAGCGAGGCAGCACCACGCCCGCAACGAGCGGCAAGTGCATGCGATCGCGCGCACCGTGGATGCGACAAACAGGTGCCACGGTGACACGCGAGGATCCCTGCCGTCTGGGTACTCCAACGCGACACCAAGCTGCAGTGAAGGACGAATAGTCCAGAAAAGTAGTCCCCTTTAAAAAGCACGAGTCGTTTTCAAATAAACGAGCTATAGATACTGTCGCATTTCTATACACCTGTCATCTCCATTCTTCCTCGTTCCACATCGCCTTCGTGACGTCGCCGTACGTTTGCCTGATTTGTGTGATTTGTGTGTGAGCGGTGCAGCGCTTAAGCAAAAGCATTGCACGAGGTGGAAGTTACGACTTATTGCGGTGAATCTTGCACGAGGTTGCACGCTGCGTACGATGAGGGTGCATGGCCGTCATTTGTTGTACAGCATTTAAATAACCACTTGACTAAAGCTTCGCTTCAAACTGATTCCAGCATGTGTGTTGGGTCTGCATATTTTTTAAAAGTAACGTGGCTATAGATGCCGAAAGCAGCATCCCCTTATACGTGCTTCTACGTGGAGGGACTTCCCGTTCTCGCATGTTTGTCGTGGAAGAAACCGAATTTTTTTGGCTGGACGATAGGAAAATTATGTGCCGTTGTGTGGTGCGTGCTGACGCTAACCTCTGCATTTTTTATTTCATCTTGCAGAATTCTGAGCGCACTTCACGGGTGCATTTTGTCGCCCGTGACCTCACAGTGGCTTTGCTCAGATTAGTGGCAATTTTCTCAGAATGGGACGGCACGAATAGGATTCCATGCGCAACTTCCGCAGGGTTCAGAATGCATTTCCATTATGGGACTAATAACTCGCGTAATCGTTTCTGAGCTAAAACCGGAAAGGATTGAAGGCAATATGCTATAGGATATGAAATTTGCGATGTACATTTACACTAACATTGTCAGGCTCCTGTGAACATCCAGATTACGGCCAATCCAAGCACGTGCTACTGCGCGAGTTCCCATTAAAAAAAAAAAACACTTGTCAGGTGTACTCACAAAGCACGCACAAACCGTATAGAAATGGAGCGAGCTGGAACAGACAGTGTGACAAGTTCGCACCTATATCGGCCGCCGAAAGACCGACGAGCGGAACTCCGCCCGACGGAGAACGTACCAGACACAACCGGATCGGCTGCTACCGGAGATCCGTTTCTTTCTCCCAAGACTTCCGACGAGAAAATCCTCCCCGTGATGTCAGTCGGAGAGCGAGAGACTGCCGTTAGGCGCCGAGGGGAGGACGTCTCTCCCAGCGAGGTCTGTGACCTCGTCTTTGTGTCGCCCTCGTATCGCTGCGCACCAGTGAGCGTGTGTACGACAACGCTTTGCCAATTATTATTATTGTTATTATTGTTATTAAAACATGTAATAAGTATTCGACCTGCATTGACACATTTCACAGTTGATTTTCTGTTTTTTGTCTATGTAGATAATTATGTCGTATAATTAACACCCATGTACGGCCGGCCTCCTCGTTTTCTGCGTCTATATTTGTTTCTCTATCTCACCAATTGTCTACCACATTTGGCTTATCTGTGCGTTTTATTCGCGTATTATTTTTTAAGTGCACCAGTACGAAGGCTCTGTGGCTGTTCCTGGGCACTATAATAAAAGATTGATTGATTGATTGATTCGACTACATTTGGAGCTACGACAACCAGTGGATTGATCGAATGAAGAAAGGTTATAAAAAAATACATAGTCGCTTCACACGTAGTGCAGCTGTCGTATGGTATACGCCGGACCTTCGTTTTAAGGTAAAACCCGATAATTACCGGTTTTCCCACCCTGAAAACGTTTTATGAAAATGGGATGAAACCCGATTTTTCCCTGAAGTTTCGCCCTTTCGGAATGATAGAGAGAGATAAGCGTTATGGGAAAGGCACGGAGGTTAACCGGACGAGCTTCTGGTTTGCTACCCTGCACTGGGGGGAATGTAAGGGGAAATGGAAAAACAGGGGCGGAGAGAAAAAGCAAACTAACGGGGAAAAAATGTACGGAAGGTCGTGAACGTCCACGAGCATTACAGTCTCTCCAATAGCCCACTCGAACGTAAAAATTTCGAGTGCCTTCACTGTCTTGTGGTGCGACGACCAGCGTTCCAGGACTGGCTGCTCCGAAAACGGCCGGTCGTCGCGCCAGCGCGTGTCTGCCCGTGTGCGCTGCATCGGGCACATTGGCAATGAACGTGTTCGACAGTTTCCTCGTCGCCCCATTGGTCACACGCAGCACTATGCTCCCATCCGATGCGGAAAGCAAACGACTTCGTAAATGCGACGCTAAGCCACAATCGGTAAGGTACCGTTGTCTCCGCTCGGGATAGTCCTGGTAGAGGCTGAAGTTGCAGACAGGGATCCAGTCGATGTAGACTTGTGTGCTAGAAAACAGGTGTGACCGCAACGATTGTAAGGCATCATATGCGAGCACTCCAAGTTGCGCTGTTGTGTCTGTTCTTGACAGCGGGATTGGAACCTGCACGCCGTCTTCATGAGCAGATCGAACAGCTTCATCGGCCTGTTCATCACCCACTATGCCACAGTGGCTAGGGAGCCACTGAAATGTGATGTCGTGTCCTTGATCGACGAAGCAATGAAGGAGCTCGCGGATTTGTAGCACTAGTTCGTAGGATCCACGGCGTAAGGCGGAAAACAAGCAATGTAGAGCTGCCTTAGAGTCACTGAAAATGGTCCACTTTTGAGCTGGTTCCTGTCGAGCTATGCGTAATGCGTTACGAAGAGCAGCAAGTTCCGCGGCTGTGGATGTAGTCTTATTCGATGTCTTGAACTTGAAGGCGGTGGCTTTCGCAGGAAAAACCACTGGTCCTGCAGATCCGTCCACTGTGGCTGAAGCATCAGTGTATATGGATATTATCGTTCTATCGTACAGCAAGATCAACGAAAGTTCTTTGAAAGCTGGTGATGAGAGTTGTGCTTTCGTTTGTATCCTGGGTACTGTCAGCCGAACTTGTGGCTGAGCCAAGCACCAAGGGGGAAGCAAAACTCTCGCTGCAGCTGTGTAATCTGACAGGGATGCACGATAAGGCAGCATCGTCTGACAAAAAGAGGCACGTGGGCGGCCTTCTGGCAGCGAGACGAGATAGTATAGAGAGGCGCGAGCAAGGTGCCTGACGTGTGCTCTGGGCGTTTCCATAACAATGTGAATCTTGGCTGGGCAGTCATGTGCAATTGCAGTGTCTTCGGATGTTGATGTACGTTGTGGCAGCCCTAGGCAAAGCCTGAATTCCTGGGCCTGGTCACTTCCGAGTGTACGGAATGTTATTTCTGCATGTATTGGTCAGCGCTGCCAAGCTGTACCTCCGATACCCGAGAAACAGCGTCCGGTACAGTTGTATCATCACGTGTACTGAAGCACCCGAGGCTTTTCCTCCAAGAAACTTTTAAAAATGAGTGATGGCTATCAGGCGCTTCTTTAGACAGGCCACATGGGGCCTCCAACAGAGGTCGTGGTCGATGATTACCCCTAGAAACCTGTGCGTCCTTACATAAAAGACAGTTTGTCCATCGATGGAAATGCGTACGAAGTCATTGCCTTCCGGCTAAATGCAACCAGCGCGCATTTTTCTGAAGAAATTCTGAGACCTCGTTCTCTAAGGTACGCCGATATCAGGGTCGCAGATTTTTGCAGCTTTGCACGCACTTGAGGACGCGTCACACCAGATGCCCAGACGCAGATGTCATCGGCATAGATTGACAACTTCACCGTATTTAGTAGAAATTCTATGAGACCAATAAGCCCAAGGTTGAAGAGTGTTGGGCTCAACACACCACCCTGGCGATACTCCACGGTGTGTATAATGTTGAGAATTGGGCCGTCTTCGGTATTCTCAAAGAGAGATCGCATATGTAAATAACTGCGTGTCCAACGATAGAGTCGACCACCGAGGCCAACCATTTCCAGAGCCTCTAATATAGCCGCATGCAGAACATTGTCATATGCTCCTTTCATGTCGAGGAACATGGCGACAGATAATCGCTTCCACGCCTTTTATGTTGAACGTACGTAACCAAATCGATGACGTCAATGGAGCATCGGTTACGTCGAAATCCAGCCATGGATTTCCAGCCAGCGTCGCGAGCGTAAACAAACTCGACCCCACTCCGCAATGCCGGCACGCCTAGGGACAAAAGCTTTCAACGTGCTCCAAGAAACCACCTCCGTACTGCCTGGGCAGAATCATGTTCAAGGAGCAAAAGCCCCCAGATTTTCTCTCTCGCGCCCGCTCTTACTCGCGCCTGCGCAAGAACGGCTGGCGATCCCTCAAACGAACGTCTCGTGTCTTGGTCATGCTGCTGCTGCCGCCGCGCCGTCGTCACGCTCTCTTGCCGTATATCTGTGGTGTATGGAATGGAACAGTGTGTCATTTGTACGGAAAAACAATGGGAGAACTGGGGACGCTTCTGCGATGACGCCACCAGTAGCGCGCTGCGATCGACCGGCTTGCCTAGCGCGCGAAATTTAATCATGTTGTGCAAAACTTCCTGCATTTATAAACTGAAACGCTCTGAAAACACAACTGAAGTTTTTATAATTTGCAAGAAAATAAATAATACAAACTGTTAAGATACACCAATAACGCCGTCTATGCTTGCACGTTTCCGACCACAAATCATGCAGTGGTCCTGATCGTATGCTCAGCCAATGGCACCGTGCGTTTCGGTTGCAGAAGACAAACAAGGACTCGTCTGCTCGTTCCGTTCGGTACGCACGCATATGTTTTTAGTATTTCGAAAGACACAAGGATGAAAAGCCCGGAAAGAGCACCTGCACTATGCCTTGTCGGTTGCACGGCATTCCTTTCATTTTGTATCGGCCAGAAAATTGGTCGCCAGGCTTTACTGAAGAAAAAAAAAATACTGCTCTGTGACGAATGCAGCCGCTAACGTTTAGATATTTCGCTCCGTAAAAGGGCGCCGAAATGGCAAGTATACAGCCAATGCTCTCCATGTGCCCGACCTGATGCAGCCCGGAGTAGTTGTGATCGTTATGCAGGAACATCAGTGCACGCGCGCGCACACGCTAAGTACATTTGCAAACCCAGCGCCTGCCGTGCACATAAAGTATGTGTGAACGCGGCAGGAAAAACCACAGCAAGCAGTCGGCGAGCTCTAAACGTACACGCATGACCTCCGCGACAACCATAACTGCCAATCCCGGAGGCCCTGTGTTGCACCAATATTTTTCCTCGTGCCAGCAATGACTGCCGGCTGCAGCGACAGATGGCGCTGCCGTAGACCGGCGTGCTCCAGCACTCCCGGCCGTCATCGCAAAAAGAGGCACGTTTTCGCCGCCGTACAACACTACCCTATTCCAGTACACCATAGTGTATGGACGATAATTTGTTCCGCCATCGTCAAACACGCTTATCGACGTCAGCAGCACACTTCGCAAGTATATTGCTAGCATGTGCACTCAGTTTCTGCTGTCCGCATGATGCTATTCGCTTACTATCGCAATCATACTCGGTGGTTTCAGCAACGATTTTTATTACACGCATTTCGAGAAGCGTGACTTTAGCCAACATTCTCTATCGAACTTCCGATGAATAGCTTTAACGACTGACGTGTGACTTTACATAGTATTATTATGCACTCGCGACCGGCTACCCCGTTTCCTCCAGAGGCATCAAAAACCGCCCTTTCGAGCTGATCCACGGCATAGCGCGGGATTCCGTGTTCTTCGACAATTAGCAGGCTGGCAGCGAAGAGTCCGTGTGTCAGTTGGTTTTTCACACTCTGGAACTTTCCGAGTCGGGATCGTTTCGCCGTAATCACCTATGGCTCGCCGGACGCTGCAGCACCCGCAGCATACTAAACAGCCCTATCGGCGGCGCATCGCCCTCTGCAGTTTTCTTTGCGCTTGTGTTTTACGATCGGCCCTATTTTCCTTCAGCTCGGCTCACCAAGGTTGGATCCGCGCCACGCTGGGCCATATCAGAGCAGCGTTCCGGATTCCAATTTCGAGAAGATGCCGCTTCGGCTTTTCCATATCCGTTGCATATTCGGAGCATTTTGGTTCGATGAGTGCGTCGCAGAGAGAGAGAGAGAGAGAGAGTAGGGGGAAGTCTGCGAGCGGACGCCTCGCAGACGAAGCCAAATTGCCACTCTTGACGCATTCTCTGTTAGTCTTGCAGGAAAATGTCACAAAATGAACAATGATGACATTGCGGATGTTTAAACCAAAGCTTTCTTTGCCATACTAGGCTCGCACAGTCATCGCGCAACGCTGCACGCTTACTGTGTCTGCTGTGTTCTTGCAGTGTAAGAAAGAAAGAAATAATTGCACAGATTCCATGCACTGTAAGCATCGATGTTATGCGCATCATTTTGCAGGTAGCTGGCCATTGCTTGCGGTTCCACAATCTAGTGCACCGACCATACCTTGGTTTGGGTGACTTGGTTCATCTTGACGGTTTTCATAAAGACGTGCTAAACACGAAGACGAAGCGTCAGTTCCGTTGTATGTGTTCCTTTCGCCTTCGTCCTTAGCGCGTTTCTATGAAAACTGTCTAGTGGACCAACGTGTTTTTGACCCGCCGTGGTTGCTCAATGGCTATGGTGTTGGGCTGCTGAGCACGGAGGTCACGGGATCGAATCCCGGCCACGGCGGCCGCATTTCGATGGGGGCGAAATGCGAAAACACCCTTGTACTTAGACTGAGGTGCACGTTAAAGAACCCCAGGTGGTCGAAATTTCCGGAGTCCTCCACTACAGCGTGCCTCATAATCAGAAAGTGGTTTATGCACGTAAAACCTCATAATTAAATAACGCGTTTGTGTAAACCTAGTAGTTGTGTCTCTGTGACGCGAGCGTTCGCGAGTGTGCAGTCAGCAGCGAAACGACGACAACGGTGACGACGATTGTATAACGGCAACGGCACGCGATTCCTACTGCGTCCGTTCGGCGCGAATGGTTGGATTCTGCATAGGTATTGAAAGGGCGTACGCCAGAGGTACGCTTGATCGTGACGTTATATGCGGCTAAACGGTCTACAATCATACGTACCTACGTCTGTGTCCTGCGGTCTATGTTAAAACGACGATGGCATTAGTAATCCGGCGAAGAAAGGTTAAAGCGTTATCAACCTGGGCCGGTAATGAAAGTGCTGCAAGTTCGCACAGTTTGTGCGCAGCGTTAGCTGCTGCGAGGAAAGTGCTGGGTAATGTGGGCCCGTCCCGAAGATGGTGGAGCACGTCTTCAAATGCGAACTGTCCCGAGGAAAACTACGAGAAAACGGCGCGTGACGCACGCGCCAAATGTCTCGAAGAGCCAGTCGGTCCTTGGCAGAGCGAAACATGCGTGCGATCGGGGCCTAGTTGGCTCGATTCCTCTCCTGCATGCATTTCTGCTTATTAAGGAGTTGCGAAATGAGGCGCTGATGCATTTACTGTCAAACGACCTACCGCAAAGTGTGCGGAAGGAGGAAAAAAGTGCTTCGTATTAAGGACCAGACAGAGACCGAGAAGTGCACCAGACAAGATACAAAGTTTCACCAGACGAGAGGGAGAAGTGCATCACTGCGTACAACAGGCCAGTCTGCTCTTTCTGCCACCTTCCATGTCAAGGTTTTCTGAACATTGCCCCCTTTGCCGTTCTGTGGAACTTCGCGGCAAAGCACGGGCTCAACTGACTCGGCAACATTTAAAAAAATATATATATATTTCTAACTGTCGGCTGAGTATCAACAAGTTTCAGCGGACTGCGCCGAGAGGGCAGTCCCTTGTAACAACATATATGAATTTATGGTACTTAGATGGAACATTATGATGATTCGTGAAAGCAGTGTTTTGGCCCCTGATTGGCGGGAGCAAATTGCACCCTCCCGGCAGAGAGCGCACTGACTTGAAGATTCTTTCAGTTTGCGTGTTTTTCCTTTTTTGTTTTTTTCGTGGCTAGGGCGTGCAACTGATTTGCCTGCCCGTTGCAAAGGGTGAAGCCGCATTACATCGCCACCATCAATGCTAAATTTTAACCGTAAAGCGATTTATTGGAGCTGGCGTTGTGACGGCACTGGCAGAGGGAGTGTTACGCAGCACGCGCACGTTTCTTGAGGCAGCAGGGAGGGAGTGTGCACGAGTTGACCGTGCGCATGCGTGCATGCGTGCCTCCGCATTTGCATGCGCGCGAGTGCATGTATGCGTGTGCGAGCATTCGCGCTGCGTGTGAATTCGTGCATTTGCGTGTGCGCGCGTGTTAGTGCATATGTGCGTGTGCTTGCGGTGCATGCGTGGGCGCGTGTGTATGTGGGCGTGTGCTAACGTGTACGTGTGTGTTTACGTGCGCATGGATACCTGTGCGGGCGTATTGTGTACGTGCGAATTTCTTTGCTTACACCTGCTCTCGGAGACAAATTGTACATCGAATTTATTTAAATCCGCGTGACAACAACAAATCACACTGCATTTAAAGCATTACCTCTTTCAGAACGCGAAACGGACGTTTTGATTTTGAGGCACGATTTCATCAGGAGGCACGTATCAGGGGGGGGGGGTGCGATCTCCTGATTAATTTTGACCACTACGGCATCTTTAACGTGCCCCCAATGCAGGGGACACGCGTGCTTTTGCATTTCGTCCCCATCGAAACGCGGCTGGAATTCGACTCCGCGACCTCGTGGCCAGCAGCGCGACGTACAAGCACCGACAAAAGTGGTGTACTCCACGCACCGGTAGCCGGAGCAACGGCAAACTAAAATCCCTTGATAATTTGAAATTAGCGACACCCCTTGAACTCTGCCGCTGCCGCGCGACCTCCTCGCCTCCTCCTCGCCCTTTGTGCGTTCCCCCGGCGGCAAACAGTTCTGCCCCTGTTTTTCTGCACGACGATTGGTCTCCCTGCGGTTGCCCTTGGAAACGTGTGGATCTTGAGTTTTGCTTGTGTTTTTCTTTTTCGTTCGCGCCATTTTCCTCCTGAGCACGGCTGGCTCGGCGCTTTAGCTCGGCGTAGCGAACGTTGTACGCTCTGTTTCCTGCTATGTGCTAGCGCTATGCCGTGCTTTTGCACATATAACTGAAGCAAAAAGCATCAAGATGGTTATGCCGTTTTTATGATACCACAAGGAAAGCGTGACGGCTTGCGCAGGAAGCAGTGGCTGCATGACATTGGCCGAAAGAACTTTGTTCCGACAAAGAACAGCATTGTTTGCGATCTGAGGCGTCTTTCTTATAGCTCGTAGCAAAGCATCCCGTAATGCTGTATTCATTTTTTCATTCTTCCGGCCTGCTCACCAGCGTTTTTGTTGCGGTTCTCCTAAGTATGCTTAATATTCTGGGGCGGCTCCATCACCTCGCACGTCGCTAACTGTTGTTACTCAGTCGGAAGTGCAGCATTATAGATTCTGCTTTGCGCCCTGAAAAAATTAGTGCCAAGTATACCTGTGGTATTGCACGTAATGAGCGTTAGCTTGTCAACATTGAATTTTTTTAAAGTTTCAGGGCGAAAGCCTTTAGATCTCTGTGTGTCAAGGTCGCGTTGTAAACTGGAAGTTTCACATGACCCAAGGAAGGCCAGAGGAGACCCAAAGCATGTCCACCCCTGTATAAGAGAATGATTACCCAAGTTAATTAATGAATCATTAGTGATTGACATAAGGTGGGTTAGGGATGATTAAGGTTGATTAGAGTGCATTAAGACGGATTAGGATGCATGAATAAAGATTAAGGTGGGTGGAGGAGGACTAAGGCGCATTATGGTGGATTAAGGTGAAGGGTTGATGAAAGGGAATTAAAACCGATTAGGGTGGATGAACGAGCATTAGGGAGGATTAAGGTGGGTAAAGGAAGATTAAGGTCGATTAATGTGGATTAAGGTGAATTAGGGTTGATAACGGAGGAATAAATTCGATTAGGATGGATTAGGGTAGAATAAGGTGGATTAGGGACCATGGAGCTGGATTATGTTTGATAGAGGTGGAGTAGGGTGTATTAAGGTAGATTGGGACTATTCAGCAGGATTAAGTTGGAATAAGGTGCATGAACAAGAATTAAGGTGGATGAAGGATTATGATGGATTAGTATTGATAAAGGAGGATTAAGACCATATAGGATAGGCTAAGCTGCATTAGGGGCGATGTAGGTTGATTAGGTTGTATTAAGGTGGATTGGGAATAAGCTAGATTAAGGTGGATTAGGGTGTACTAAGCTGAATTAGGGTTCATTGAGTATTAAGACCGATTAGTCTACCGTAATACTCCTAATGCACATTAATCCACCGAATCGACATTCATCGACCTTAATCATCCTTCATTCAATTTGATCCACCATAATCCACAAAACTCCTCGTTAATGCACCATAATCCACCTTCATCGACCTTAATCTACTCTAAGCATCCTTAATGCAGTTTAGCCCTCCTGAATCAACCCTAATGCTCCCTCATTCACTTTAATTCGCCATAATCCACTAGAATCGTCTTTAATTCACTTTAATCCACCCGAATCTAATCAACTTTAGTACACCCTAATCCTCCTTAATGCACCCTAATCCTCCTTCATCCAATCTAATTCACCTAGCCCACCATAATCCTCATTAATAGACCTTAATCCTTCTTAATCCACCCTTAACCTTCTTCATGCACTTTAATCCACCCTAATCCACTATAATCGTCCTTAATCACCTCAACGCACCTTCATCCACCTAATACACCTTCATCGACCTTAACCCAACCTAGTCCTCCTTTATGCACCTTAATCCACTTCATTCATCCTAATGCGCCTTCATCGACTTTAATCCACCTTAAACCTCCTTAATACACCCGAATTCATCTTAATCCAAACACTAATCAATCATTACTTTGCTAATCATTAATCATCTCTTATACGCATCTGCACATGCTTTGGTTCGTTTCCCGCCTTCCTTCGGTCACGTGATATTTTCTGTAGCTCACAACGGGACCTTGAAACAGAGGTCTAAGGCTTTCGCTTAATAAGCCGCACAAAAAGGGTTGTGTCACAAACAATACTAGATCAGATGCATGATGTAAAGCATCTGATCATGTGACTGAAAAATTGTCTGAAGTATAGAACTCGCCTCAAAGCTCCCTTTACTTCGGTATATCCCGTTCATACGGCTTTAAGAAAAAACCAACCTCCTCATAAACGTTGCCTCCAGCATTATCGATGCTGCTATTAGCATTTCTCAAAATTTTCAGCCCCACAGGGGCGCGCAACTGACCCAAAATAACACGCCTCCATAGAATCCTGCGGCCCGTCCGCGGGAGCCCAGGAGGAAAAGCGTGCGGTGCGCAGCCGGCGGGCGAGGAGAATCGAGGAGGATAGCGCCGTGAGGAGGAGAGTGTCGCTATTTCAAATTATCAAGGGGCTTTACGGCAAACTAGAGTCACTGGAAAAAATTTCAGAGTACCGCATTCGTTTTTCCCGCGCCGCCGACGCGTTCATTGGCCCAACCGTACCACGTGACTTTTGGGGTGCCATATACCTTACAAGCTCCGGGCGGGCCGGGTGAGTTATAGCGCAGGCAGCGCAGGTTCTCTACGTTTTTTTTTTATTCCGATTGTCGCGCTCGCGTTTGACTGCAAGGAAATCATGCTTGGCTGCTGCGCCTTCGTATGCAGCAACCGAACTGAGTCTGGAAAGACTTTTTTCTAGATTCCGACCGGGAAAAATGACCGAGATAGTCGTTCTGCGTGGTTACACAGAATCGGCCGGGTGAACTTCAAGCTTACAAAAAACACGCGCGTGTGCGAGGTGTAAGTACACTTTGCTTGGCACTGTTTTAGAAGATATTTAAGCAAAATGCACGCGGTGTTAGCGATGCTACGAAAATAGGAGTTCATTGCAGGGATCGTTCGCGTCTTGCACGCTTGACGCGGGTACACGTGTACGCGTTTGTTGCTCAACACACGCGGCTAATCCGTGCTCGTGGCACGCGAAGGCACACTTGTCGCTCGAGAATTCCGCGTCCTCACGTGCACCAGGTACTCACATGATTTCTCCGCGCACGTGAGCGCGCTCTCGCTTCGAGTCACTCGACCCATATGTCACATGTTTTTCGCAGATCGTGGCGATCGCAGTCAATAAAAACATGGTCAATGCGAGGCCCATGATACTTTCTTTTTTTCCACTTATCCTTTGCTCATTTATACATACGCATTTCGAGCTTGAAACCAACGGCCAGGTGATATTCACAACACATGCTTCAAATTTTGAGCTTGTAGGGCGAGCTCATGCAGTGAACTGAAGTCAGCATACATATGTTTTATGCTGAAATGCTACGGTGCATACCCAAATAACGTTGTGCTTGATGCATAACAAGAAATGCAAAACAACAGAACACCCAGTAGATTTAGTTTGACTCTGTCATTATGCATGTTACATAAACCGCTATAAAAGCACAATAATTTTATACGTCGCCTATGTAACTTAGAAAAAAAAGTGCTGCGTCACCAGCGGGCGTTCCAGCTTTTTTTTTTTTACAGAGGCAGCAAATCTTGGCAGTCTAATAAAACAGTCATAAATAAGTTGAGAAGAGTAGCCGCTCATGAACGCACTAGACAGCCGCGTTCATAAATCGCAATGTAGCAAACTCTCGCTCACTATCAGTGTACAGAAGTACATAAACGTTGCTGTAATCACGCAAATGTTTCATATTGGCCTTCCACAACCTTTAATGCACAAAATGGTCATCGAAGTTGGTTCTTACGCCTGCTGTGCACAGATCGATCACGGCCAAACACCGGTGCGCACATGGCAGTCGCAGTGTGTCGTGCGTATAGACCAGAACACGCTAGTCTCGCACCCAGACTAACCGAACGCATACTCTCGCACCCGGGTTGCCCGGTCGACCGGCGCCATATTGTACTGGGCTGCCTAAGTGTGTTCGCCGGCGAACAGTAGGCATGGCAAGCGCCAGCTCTAGGGCTCCAAAGTGCGGAAATGTGCCCGTTCACACGGATCCAAAGTAGAAGAAGTCATCTGGGCATCATTGCGTCGTGTTTGCATGCCAAAACAACCAGCGGAAAAGGGGCAGGTTGATTAGCGCTGTTTGCGAAGAGCACAACACACGTAGGGAATCGTGCCGGTGCGGTGTTTTCAGCCTGCGCCGATTTCCATCCGCAACGAAGAATGCCAAGCTGCGCCACCGGTGGATAGCTGCAGTGAATAGGAAGAGCTACCAACCCAGTGGAAATGCACGAGTGAGTATTCGATCTGTGTATATTTTGGTGTCACGTTCAACTTTGCGCCCTACAAACGTAATACGTGTAACACGCAGGTTTGCTCCGAGCACTTTCTGGGCAACAAGCCTACAGAGCAGAATCCCGCGCCGGTGCTTCGCCTTGGCTATAACAAAAAGGCAAGCCTTTTCGTGTTTTCATTCAGGCAGCTAGAGCTCCCGACGGTTAAGCGGAACAGTTGAGTTTGCGGTTAGCGATACTTGCAGCTGGTGCACGGAATGACCATTAAGCGTGAACGACAAGTTGTAGGCCTTGCTGGTGAGCGTTATTGCTAATGAAAGTAAACCGAAGTCTGCTCGTCACGTAGCATGCGTCCACAAAAACGTAAACGACGACTACTCGTCGCCGAAGGTGTTCTTGCAGCGCACCTACCTTTACGAGCTGGTGTTGCAGGTGTCATTCGTAACGAATTCATTTGAGCCTCCTGAGCTCTAAACTGCGTGCGGGCTGTTATGCGGGGCAAAGCGCAAAATATTTCCGTTCCTATGGCGAGAAAAATAAGGTGCTTAATTATTTTTGTATTTTGTAACAAAATTTTGATCGTTCTCACTAGTTTTTTTTTACTGTTTTCTTTTCTAAGGGAGCGCCAACAATCCGATGGCCTCGCACAAGCGAAACAGGTCTGGTACCAGGTAGCTGCAGTTGGTGCGGCTAATTTCTGGGAATGCAGGTGCGGTTGTTGTCTTGTACCAAAGGGGTCCTGATGATGCAGCTTTAAGTAGGGATGGTAATTTTACGTGCCCTGTCATGGCTTGTGCAATTGTACAACACCTGCATCTGTCATGCTCGCCCTGTTATACGGGCTTTGACTGCACATGTAGTTGAACATTATAACTACTGTAGTACCTCATTTTTCAATGAGTGCAGGTTTAGCATCATATGCTGCTTGTTCGAGTGCTGTAGGCTTTTGTTCTGAATGTTGTACTCTTAAGTGGTTGCACGATACAATTGGCCTGGTGTATTTTCTATTTCATTTTGAGAGGACTTTATGTCTTCGCAACAGTGATGGCATGGGAAAGAACTACAGCCCTTCTTACTATAACATCTATTTTGTTTTCAATGTGCAGGTGGTGAAGGGCGGGCGTCTGCTAACCAGGCAGTCAAACGACCTCGCCAGTTGGTTGCCAAACGCGGCCAACCCAGTAAAGACCATGACAAACAAGACCAAACTGAAAGTACAGATGACAGTGTTCTGCGTGCTTTAATAAAATGTGGCACCAACACAGTGCTGTAAATTCCTTCACAGGTTACGTGCCAAAAAGCTCACACGTGTTCTATAGCGCGCGGTTTGTACAAACGTAATAGCGTACCTACCCGATGTATTCGCTTCTGCAGTCTGCACAGCAGTCAGTGTGGCCATTGCGGACTTGCATGAGGTCTTGAAGTTTGATTGAATCCAGACAGCGAAAATGACAGGTTAGAAAAAACGCGAAATACGCCTTCCGCCCAACTAAAAAGCCCAAGTTTCGCTTTCGCGCCGGGTCGCATCTCCCGGCGTGGCAGCCCAGGCCTGCTACTTCGCGGCGCTTGGGATAGATGGCGCGACCGGCGCTCATCAATATGGCGGCGCCCTTTGAATTCACGGTGTTCTGGTGTATACGGCGGACGAAGTCGCCCGGCAGAATCGAGAACGCGCGGTATCCGTTTGCAAACTAAATTAAATGTATACAGTTTAGCTTGTGAAATTATACAATGAACGTACGTGCCTGTGACACTGCCAGGTGTTAGTTTCGTCCTGCTTGGAAACATTCAATAGAAGCCGAAGGCGGTTCACGTTGTTCATGCCCAAAAGCACAAGCTTGCCTCATTCCGGCTCGAAGTGACGAAATGTTTCCTTCGTAGCTCGCTCCGCGGAAGGGGAAAAAAACGCGTGCTTAAGCTCCCGATAGCAGCGCTGAGCCACTGCCCACAATAGTAGCACAGTTCCAGCAGTCAACCCGATCGGCGTGCAAAACAACCACAGGCTGCGTTACTTCGAACAAAATAACATTTTATTTTCGTTCTTAGCAACCATTATCTCCGGGCACAAAGTATTTGTACTTCAGTAAACACTCAATCCGATGTGTCACCGAATATCAAGCTCTTCCAACACGGCCGCCTTCCCGCGACGCAGTCGTCTTGGAAGGTATATGGCGGTGGCCGCTCAGTGTTGCCACTAAAATCCCGACCTTTGCGGTACTCTGAAATTTTTTCCAGTGACTCTACGGTAAACTAAAGCCCCTCAATCTCCCAAAGTAGCGCCATTCATTTCCCTCCTCCTCCGCTCGGCGCGGCCTCGACGGTGGCGCCGCCGGCGGTGGGCCTGCCGTAGCAGACGACGGCTAACACGCTACGGGAGGAAATCCGCGGAAAAGTTCGTTCGAGTCCTGCGGACCAGTTTTTTCAATCTAGATCTTGCTTTGTCAGTCGGTAACTGGCCTTAAGAATGTCGTGTCGGATTTGCGGAAGAAATAGAGAAAAGCACCATTATTCAAGGCGTATTTAAGGCGTAAAGCGCGCGCACGTTGAAAGTTCGTGTTGCTGAAACACGACACAAGCACGCGGTGTGCTCAGACACGCGAGTAATTACCAGAGTTTCAGGTTTTGACAGCGCGAAAGTATGTGCACGTGGTTTCGTAGGTTAATTTACGTACCTGCAGGATGCTTTTGTTCGGCCGGCGCGTGAGAGATTCCGACTGTCTGCGGTCAGCAATGCCTGGCAGCAGGGCCGTTTCTGTTCCGCGCCTTTTACAGATGTACGTAGCTCATGCACAGGTTGTGGTGGCCATGAGCAACGTTTTCACACATAGGCGGTATAGGTAATTTCAACAACGTACCAGCATATGAAATCGTTATTTATTTATTACAGTGCAAATGGTTAGAATTTGATAGAAAAGAAAGAAGGAACTTGATGGGACAACTGGAAAGAGGTTCAGAAAATAATTATCCCCCTCCCTCATTGGCACCAGCAACACTTTTGTTGAAGTGCTAATTTTATCTATGTATACTACGTGCGTCTGTATTCTTTTGCGTTGTAAGTTTTCACAAGGAAGCAGTGTTGCGTTAACTGGAACAGTCAAGGCACACAAGACAGAAGAAAAGTTGATTCTTGGGTTTTACATCCCAACACCACGATCTCATAAGGCACGCCATAATGGGGGCTCTGGATTAATTTTTTTTGCAGCTGGGGTTGTTTAACGCACCCCCAATGCACTGGACACGGGCCCGTTTTGACACGGGCGTCAAAAGAAGTGGTTGGAGGAACCGTGTCACTTCTCAAAGCCGCGCGTTCTTTGCCACTTGCTTGAAGTCAGCCCGCCCGATCTTGTGAATCCACACTTTTCTTCGTTTTGCGTTGCGCCCGGCGGATGGTAAAACAAAAAGCTTTTTGCCGTCACTGGGTCTGTTGTGGCAACCGTAGGCGCAGCAGCACGGCATCGCATTTAAGCACTCGGCCCTAGCACATTGTATAAAACTACCGCGCTCCTTCAAACCGCCTGCCGTACTTCGTCGCGCAGGCCCAAGAATGGGGGTCGCAGGCCCAAGATTGGGGGTCGCAGCGCGCTGGAAAGAAAAGATATACAAAAGCACGGCGCCTGCTCTGCGCCGGAAAGAAAAAAATATACAAAAGCGCGGGGCCCGCTTTCACGTGACACAGATTGGCCAATGGGGGAGCGGAGGAGGCTGGGGCGACAGGAGGAGTGGAGGAGGAAGCGCCTGGGTGAGCGGGGTGGCGGAAAGATCTAAGAATGGCGCTACTTTTGGAAAATTGAGGGGCTTTACGGTAAACTGCATCGCAACGCCATCTACAGGCAGCATCTGGGATCGAGACAGCCAATGGGTGCCCTTTATTATCTGCAAGCATGTCGCTTGACTCGTGTCAATGTTTCCTGCTTCAGCTCGCCAAAATGCCGAGCGACGCCGCTGCAGTAGCAATCTGCGTGGAGTATACGACTTTTGTCAGCGCCTGTACACATAGCCGCTAGTAAGCGACGGCGGCGGGGCTGGTTCCGCGTGCTCGAACTGGGACGCCTGTTGAAAAACGTTTTACGAGATTCCCACCTCGAAGCGTTGACCTAGGGGGGTATTGCTGTAAGAGTCCACCTAGGGGACTGTCCATTTCGGCCGCTGCTGATTGGATGCAGCTGTACGAGCTAGGAGTATACAGCGGCCCTAGCCAATGCCGGCATGGACAGTCCACTAGATGGACTCTTATAGAATACTTTATAGATTGCAGCGGTGGCGTAGAGGTAGAACACCCGCATCGCGTACAAGAAGTCCGTGGTTCGAATCCCGGTGCCGGCAATTTTCCACCGGACAAAAGAAAATCCGCGTGTTGGTAAAATTGCACAAACAGGCCTGGAGTGTGGCCTGATCCCGGTCACCAGAACCGGGATCAGGTATGCGGCTTTAACTCAGGCAGAGGACCTTAGTGTTGAAGCAATGAACGACAATCTTGTGGGCATCCATTAAGCAGTGTGCATGGAAGTCGGTGGCAAATCTTTTAGGCACAATACCAGTAAACTATCGCAGGAGACGAAAGATCTGATCAAGAAACGCCAATGTATGACAGCCTCTAATCCTGCAGCTATAATAGAACTGGCAGAATTTTCGAAGTTAAACAACAAGCGTAAGACAGCTGACATAAGGAAGTGCAGTAGGGATAGAATTGAACATGCTCTCAGGAACGGAGGAAGCCTAAAAGTAGTGAAGAAGCAAGGAAATGGCAAGAATCAGATGTACGCGTTAAGAGACAAAGTCGGCAATATCACTACGAATATGGATGAGATATTTCAAGTGGCTGAGTTCTATAGAGGTCTATACAGTACCAGTGGCACCCACGACGATAATGGAAGAGAAAATAGTCTAGAGGAATTCGAAATCCCACAGGTAACGCCAAAAGAAGTAAAGAAAGCCTTGGGAGATATGCAAAGGGGGAAGGCAGCTGGGGAGGATCAGGTAACAGCAGATTTGTTGAAGAATGGTGGGCAGATTATTCTAGAGAAACTGGCCACCCTGTTGTAGACGCAATGCCTCATGACCTCGAGCGCACCGGAATCTTGGAAGAACGCTAACATAATCCTAATCCATAAGAAAGGGGACGCCAAAGACTTGAAAAATTATAGAACGATCAGCTTACTGTTCGCTGCCGGCAAAGTATTTACTAAGGCAATCGCAAATAGAATCAGGAACACCTTAGACTTCTATCAACCAAAGGACCAGGCAGCATTCCGTAAAGGCTACTCAACAATAGACAATATTCACACTATCAATCAGGTGATAGAGAAATGTGTGGAATATAACCAACCCTTATATATAGCTTTCATTGATTACGAGAAAGCGTTTGATTCAGTCGAAACCTCAGCAGTCATGGAGGCATTACGCAATCAGGGTGTAGACGAGCCGTATGTAAAAATACTGAAAGATATCTATAGCGGCTCCACAGCCACCGTAGTCCTCCTTAAAGAAAGCAACAAAATCCCAATAAAGAAAGGCGTCAGGCAGGGAGATACGATCTCTCCAATGCTATTCACAGCGTGTTTACAGGAGGTATTCAGAGACCTGGATTGGGAAGAAATGGGGATAAAAGTTAATGGAGAATACCTTAGTAACTTGCGATTCGCTGATGATATTGCCTTGCTTAGTAACTCAGGGGACCAATTGCAATGCATGCTCACTGACCTGGAAAGGCAAAGCATAAGAGTGGGTCTAAAGATTAATCTGCAGAAAACTAAAGTAATGTTTAACAGTCTCAGAAGAGAACAGCAGTTTACGATAGGTAGCGAGGCATTGGAAGTGGTAAAGTAATACATCTACTTAGGGCAGGTAGTGACTGTGGATCCGGATCATGAGACTGAGATAATCAGAAGAATAAGAATGGGCTGGGGTGCATTTGGCAGGCATTCTCAGATCATGAACAGCAGGTTGCCATTATCCCTCAAGAGAAAAGTCTATAACAGCTGTGTGTTACCAGTACTCACGTACGGGGCAGAAACCTGGAGGCTTACGAAAAGGGTTCTACTTAAATTGAGGACGACGCAACGAGTTATGGAAAGAAGAATGATGGGTGTAACGTTAAGGGATAAGAAAAGAGCAGATTGGGTGAGGGAACAAACGCGAGTTAATGACATCTTAGTTGAAATCAAGAAAAAGAAATGGGCACGGGCAGGACATGTAATGAGGAGGGAAGATAACCGATGGTCATTAAGGGTTACGGACTGTATTCCAAGGGAAGGGAAGCGTAGCAGGGGGCGACAAAAAGTTAGGTGGGCGGATGAGATCAAGAAATTTGCAGGGACGACATGGCCACAATTAGTACATGACCGGGGTTGTTGGAGAAGTATGGGAGAGGCCTTTGCGCTGCGGTGGGCGTAACCTGGCTGATGATGATAATAATATCTCCCCAAGTCGCGCCCCAATTACAGCGCTTAATTGCTTGCCGGTCAGCGGTACAGCAGTATATAAATTACCTTTTATCGGCATTTTGGAAACAGTTTTTTTTTACTTTTCGGCCGGTAACTATAGAAGCACTATCAATTGTGCGATGGTAACAATTGAGAAAAGTGCATATTCGTCATCATAATCATCATTTATGATTCTGAAAAGGCCCCCTGCGGGGTGTTGCATAAGAGGAAAGGCATGAAGATGAACAGCCACAGTAGCAATTAAAATATGCGTAATATGAATAAAGCAGAAACAACGTATGGTAAAGGGGGTAGGGACATTGAAGGCGTTGCGAGCCTGAGGCACGACAGACGTGAGCCAAGTGATTAGTTCTGGAAATGGGCTGTCAGTAGCTGCTTAAAGTTTTGTGGATCGCGCTCGTTAACTATTTAATCTAGCAGCAAACTAACGCACATTGCGAGTGCTGCTGACTGCCGCACCTGCATAACGGAGTAAGAATTGCAAACACGAGTTTGATCAGGTGAGTTCCCAGAATATATTTCTAGGCCTCTCTTCTTTACGAAATTACGAAACGAAAGGGCTACCGTGTTATCCTGCGCGAGAAACGCTGAACATAATAAACTGGGTTCCCCAGAAAAAGCGAGTCAATATATTCAGATGCGTCCGTAGCGTTGATGGTAGTTCGTTTTGAATGTGCCTGCGTGTACTGTGCTCTCCTCCTGCGAGGAAGCGGGCACGTGGTGGCCTCCCTAATTCCCGTATCGCCGAAATTAGGGCCGAGGCCGCCCTCGATGAACGACGTCCGGTCCTTCGATCTTGTGCGCCGTTCTTTCAGGTTTTTTACGAGCTCTCATGACGCACATATGTGTACATGTTCCTAGAACTTTATGTGCCATGTGGAGTAGCGCGAATTGTGATCATTGAAAGTGCACCTTGTACCTTCCCTCGACGTTGAAGGTGCGTGAGCCAGGCATCAAATCTGACGCGCTTTTTCCCGTTTCCTCGAAAAAAAAAAAAGAAGTTGCGCCTAAGTATATGTCCTCGCATCTATTGTAACTGCCCGTCATATGTGGTGACATTCGTGAAATACGACACGAGCTCCATAAAATAAAACGCGGCAAAGTGAACAGCACTCACAAAACTATATACATGTCGCGTCGCGTATGCACTATATAAATGAGGCTGTATGATTCAGTACGTCATTCAAAGGTTCTCACATTTTTGTGAGGTATATGAGTCGACGTATTCCTCGAGCCGCAATGTTTGTCGAAACGTCGCGTGCTCGTACTGCCGCAGAAGCGCGGACGTCGAGCGTTGTCAACGGAAGCGCATGCGCGCCGCGGCCTGTGCGAAGCGAGCCCCTGCTTCATCTGACGGTGGGCCGAGTGAAACGGAGGACGGGGCATACGTGTACGGTTAGCTCGTCCCGTTCGCTTCACTCGGCGCATCACATTAAGATGCACGTTTGCATTGTCGAGCCAACTTTTGAGACATCGCACATCTCGCCACTTCTGAAGAAAAAAAGAAAGTTGAAGCATTGCCAGACGCATTGAAATGTTTTGTCTACATTTCGGCGCGAACTGGCAGCCGTTGCGAGGGTCGGTGATTATCCTGGTGAGTACTATACGCTATTCAGGGACTTCGTGTAGAAACGTACACGGAAAAATAACGCCTCCAAAAATAAAATATGCAGACTATTCTGAATGCACACGTGCTGCAAAATGAATGTGCGCAAGGAGAAAATACTTCGATCAGAGCACCGGTGCTTTACTCGCTTCATTCGTTCTGTTTGTCGGCAATATATATCAGACACATTTCTCAGTCGGTCGGGCGTTTCCCCAACTACGCTGCACCCGAAACAGTCGACTGTGTTTCCATAACTGCAATATACTGACACGCGTTCGTTTCGTAATTCACGGTTTTGCTACCGTGTTCTTCATCGTCATCACAACGTGATAATAATTTATTGTTAAGTCGTGAATTCCACATTCGCATGCACGAGGAAGCTCGCAAAGAAATTAAATTCGTAATCTGTCTGGCTTCTTTGCCTTTATTGATGCTGATGATGCAAGGAGGAGGAAGGAAAAAGTGGAGAAAGAAAGGCAGGGAGGTTAACCAGTTTAGCTTAACCGGTTTGCTACCCTACACATGGGAGAGGGATGGGGGCGATGAAAGATGGGGAAGGGGGAGGGAGAGCACATAGCACAGCACACACACATCGTCCATTAGAGTCCATCAATCTGGCATGGTACGTGATACCACTGTCGCAGCCGCTTGTCCAATCCCGTTTCTCAAAAACCGAAGTAGTCCCTTCGTCGCCTTCACCTGCGATGTCTTCTGTCGGCGGCATGGGAAAATCGTGTCGAGGGACAATGGTCTAGTGTCAAGGTGCGCTAGAACGGATGCCAGGGACTGTCGCTGGACATTATATTGAGGACTGATGGTGCAAGATGCCCGTTAAAACTAAGTCTTCAGCATACAGAAATATTTGGCGCTTGTAATGGAAATCTTTCTGGCTTGATATTTAGCTAATATATGCAGTCTTATATGGCTTGAAAGTGTGTGCGTGTCGCGGATTGCTTAGTTATGCTTGCAGAAACGATGGTTCGAAAAGAATCCGTCTTTTCCGTCGCTCAAGTCTGTAGTCCGCGTGCTACAATTCGAGCTGCTTCGTAATCGTTCCCTGCATACCAACTAGATCAAATATGCATGCTGAAATATCGTTTATGTGCGTGCGTGTGAGTGCGGGAGGGGGGAGAAATGGAAAATTTGCTTAAAACAAATCGCGCGAAGCTCTCCCGCAGAGGCACGAGGCCATTTCGTACACTGCATACCGTTCGTTTCTTGTGCGACGTGAATGCGCGCCTCGTCCTTCCTGCCAGTGGGCAGGTGGGCTGTGCGCGTCAAGAGACGCAAAAAACAACGGCGTCCGCAGGTGGTGCGCGTTTTGTTTCCCGCCTGACCTCGGGTCAGCGAGAGGCGCAGCCCGCGCGCCCCTTCGGCAACTCCAAATAGTAGGGACGTTT
This sequence comes from Dermacentor albipictus, assembly GCF_038994185.2. Classification (NCBI taxonomy): domain Eukaryota; kingdom Metazoa; phylum Arthropoda; class Arachnida; order Ixodida; family Ixodidae; genus Dermacentor; species Dermacentor albipictus. Next base: position 177,029,303 of record NC_091824.1, on the reverse strand, counting down.
AGCGTGTCCGGTATCCGGGAAAGCGCGGGCGGTTTTCCGGTTTAGCGGGGGCGTAAAGGTGAGCGGCCCGATCGGTGGCGCCAGCTGGTGGCGCAAAGCTCAACCACACAACCACAGAGCTAATTACTGTATTGTGCTTAGCTGCTGGGGTAAATATTCGACAGTGGCGTAATCGTGTTCACAATTACGCCGCTGCCAAAAATTTGCACGAGTGGCGAAGCAGGATATGGTGAGTTACTGCAGTTTTAGCTATGCGTTTCTCTGGTTGAGCTCTACAACACCAGGCGGCTTCACCGCTCACGTTTACGCCCCGACCATCCGGTAACCCGCCCAAACCGCTCCCGTTTACCGGATTAGCGTACAAGCTAAACGTCTCTAGTAGCAGTTCAGCTCGTGGCGGTCTCAAATCGTAAAGCGGAGCGTTTTTCGGCCCTTGCTCTTTCCGTGCGCAGCTTTATAGGGGCTGTGGTGACCCCGTCGCGAAATGTTCCGCTGCTCCGTTCCCGAGTTGATTGCGGCCCATCAGCACGCAGAGCACCCTCTCGGTTTACGATCTGGAAGGATGACCAGGAAGCAGCTGTAACCTCCAACCAGTCACTTCGATGTAGTCAAGAGGGGTAGGTGGAAGTTTCCTTCTACTTGGTTAAACAGCGAACCAGGCGGACTTCTGCAGGATGCTTACGCTCTCGCTGACACGGGTTTGCTGGGCTTCACCTCGATACTGGTGGAGAATCTACCTCAAGCAGTTCACTTGTTCTACACGAGGAATCGCTGATTCCACGTCACTCGCCTTAGCGTCGCCATCGTAGCCGCCCGGTCACTGACATCGGAGTCGACGGTTTTCTTTTTGAGCGCACGCTACAGTCTCTGTACTACGCAGACGTGCTTGGCGCAGACGGCTAGCAACCACACGGTAAACTGTCTGGAAGGGGTGTTCGAGTAGCAACTACTGCGGAATAACAAATTAACACATCAATTGCCGATAGTTCTCCTCTTCAAGAACCTTTGTGCTTCGTCGACTACAGCACTAAATCAAACATGTTTGAAGGACTTCAGTGCAACTCCATTTTATTTTATCCCCACGTGGGGGGGTGCTCAGTTACTTGCCGCCGCGTATAATATGCGCCGCGTGGTCGCTATACCTGTGCACGTTTACTTCGTTACCGCGCATAATCGCGAGACTGAGCGTGCGTGCACCAATCGCAGTAGACGTGCCTCGTACTGGTGCCGGACACGAACTGGCGGGTTCGATAACTATCTGCGGGCGACGATATTCGGACGTGACGTAATAACAACTCAACTGCCAGTATTGGACCCCAGCGGATCGAAGTTATTGGCAAAACGAGCACATCACAGAAGACTGCGACACCGATAGAAGGACACGCGCGGTGCTGATTTACAACAACGTTTTATTGCTGAAACAAAGACCACTATATATATGCCGGGTGTCTCTCTTAGACCAGACACAACATTTTTCTTTTGCTCATCATGGCGATGCGCAAAACGAGAACAAGGTAAAAGCGGGAGCCAACGTTTCGACAAGTGGTCTTGTCTTTTTCAAGGAGACATATGCTTTCCTCGCCACAGTGTAGGCTAAACCCTATGAGAGCGATCTCGTGGTGGGATTCCGCCCCCATTTGTCCACACAAGACGCCATGTTGTAAATCACCCATGACATCTTCGATCCGCTCATCCCAAGCCACACCAAGGCATGCAGTCCTGGCTTTGGATTTACCCAAAGCCTTTGATCGCGTCGAACATCACGCGATCATGACTGCACTATCCCCACTGAATGCGGGTGCACGTACGTACACATACATTCAGGCATTCCTCACAGCACGCACGGCCGAGCTTCTCTTCGGCCCGCTCACCTACCCCACATACTCACTAAAAAGCGTAGGCACCCCGCAAGGCTCCGTCCGCTCACCTTTCTTATTTAATATCACACTCATCCCCCTAGCACGACAAATGGCAACCGTTCCTCACCTGTAACATACTCTCTGCGCAGACGACATTACGCTATGGACTACCCATGTCAGTGATGGCGCCATACAGGACACCATACAAGCAGCCACTAATATGACCCAAAACTATGCAGTTAGCGTAGGACTTTCTTGTTCCCCAGAGAAGTCCGAGCTGCTGTTCATTCGTCCCAAGAACCACAACTTGCCCTGCGCCCCCATCGTCATCGAACTGGACGGTAGACCGATACCAGAGGTCGAAACCCTCAGGATACTTGGTATGCATATCCAGAGTGATGGGAAGCACACGACTACACTCCGGAGACTCAGGCAGGTAGTAGGGGCGATCTCGCACCTCATCCGCCCGGCCTCGGGCCACCACAGGGGCATGAGGGAGCGTGATATATGCCGACTTGTTCACGCCTTTGTACTCAGCCGTGTACCCTACTCCACCCCCTATCTCAAGCTCTCTCGCCGTGAAACTGACGCCATGGACGCTCTTATTTGCCGGGCGTATACAAAGTCGCCCTCCACCTTCCCATGAATACACCTACCGACCGACTCTTACAATGAGGCCTCCACAACACAATCGGGGAACTTGTAGACGCGCACCGCCAAGCACAATACCTTCGTCTCACACAAACCAACACTGACCGGTACATACTGCACTCCCTTGGAATCCGGATACCAGCCAACGATCCGACATTACGCCCCATATCAAAACCCTTACACCGCGAACTGCTCATTAAACCACTCCCCCTTAACATGCACCCCGACCACCACGATAAGCGCCGCACAGCTCGAGCTATAGCACTGCACCGTTACTACGGCTCGGAACCGGACGCTGTCAGGATTGGGGGCTAAATCCCATCGCTCGTGATCCGTTGTCAAGATTAGAGTCGGGCATGAATTAGAAGGTAGCTGGCCCATGCCGTCGTCCAACTTATCCACACTGAGGACGTTGCTGAAGGGAAGGACTGCTTCTCATCGAGAACGAGGAATAAGGGTTTATTTACAGTATTTACATGCAGTTCATCAGTCTAGCATGACTGCGAGAGAAAGTACGTCAGTCTAACACGACTGCTTGAGAGAGTGTCTCAGTCTAACATGACTGCTTAAGAAAGTGTCTCAGTCTAACATGACTGCTTAAGAAAGTGTATCGAGCATCCGCACAACAGCTTTTTATAAACACTCGGTCCTCCCCCGATTCCAAGGTGGCGGAAACGTTCGTCCAGTCACCGTAAACACGCCGCCTCTCTGCGGGACGGTTTACACACACACACACAAACACACACACACACACACACACACACGCACACACACACACGCACACATACACACACACACACACGCACACACACACACACAGGTTCACGGTCCGAAACAGACATCACACGGACTTCGTAGAACTCGGAGCGGACCCTCGAAGTGCGCCCGGGTAGCCATTGTCTTGTGTCTTGGTCGGCGCGTGGGAAGGGGTCTCCGACGAGGTTCCCGCGACAACTCCCCCACTCATAGCAGATCAGGTCCGCGTTGGTGGGTCCGGTAACAATAGTTGGCCCGCCGAACGCATTCAGTCACAATGGCGATTTAGTGACGCCGTGGCTAGAGCTTTGCGGCGGTACTCTAGGAAACGTTGACGCCCGTTGTCGCAACTGGCTGGCAACATTTGCACTTCAGCTGGGCCGTTCTTAACAACGCCGTATGGGTAGACGCAGCCTGCAAGGGTGATGAAGCGGTCGCTGTCGTGGTGGATCACACTCTCTCTCCGATTGGAACGCACACCCCCAGACACCTCTCCCGAAGCTGCAGAGGAAGCCGCCATTGCCCTAGCTATCAGCAACACAGAAGCACGGTATGTTTTATCAGACTCCAAAACTGCAATCTTAAATTTCGCACGAGGCCGAGTCCACGTCCCTGCTTTTTGCATACTGCATGGACTCGCCCGTTGCACCCCCGCCCCGTCATGTGGAGCTGATTTGGGTGCCTGCGCACTGCGGGAATCCAGGAAATGAGGCCGCCAACCTCTTAGCCCGAGGTTCTTTAAACCGGGCTCTTGCGGCCTCCGATCCGGGATTCATGAAGGAGCGCGCGCACACTTTCAACGAGCTGACGAATGCCTCCAAGGCGGCGCGTCGGCTGTACCCCGCACCGCACAAATCCCTTAGCAATCGACAAGCAACCCTTTGGCGCCGATTACAAACTCACTCTCCCATCTCCTCTGACTCTTTCTCACTATCATCCACTTTTCCTCACATCAGCCTGTAATCTCTGTCCCGAACCTCGCGCTTCTGCTCTCCGCCTCCTTTCTCATTGCCCGGCGGATCCTCCCCCGCGGGGCCTCGAGCACCTGAAGACCTGGGAGGACTGGGAGACCCTGCTGCGCTCTGGAGATCCGGTCGTGCAGACCATGGCTACTGATCGGGCTGCCAGCGTTATGGAGCGAATCAACATAAACGCTTGAGTGCAGTGGGGTCGTGTAGGGGCCCGGAATCCTGCGTGCCCCAAACTCCTCAGTCTTACAATAAAGTTTTTATGATGATGATGCGCAACGGCGACGAGCGACTGCTTCGAGCGACGGATCGCGCCGTCGCTTGAACAGATCGCTCGGCCTTGTCGCGCGATCGCTGGGTTCTGCAAATCTAGAATTCTTCGCTTCTCGCCCGGAAGTGCTATGAGTGACTAGCCAATAGCACGAACCCGGAACTGAATGTACATCGCTCAAGTACTACCGATTGCGGCACGGAACGAGCAAACGATTTAATTTTTATAGTGCAAGGATAAGAACCTACTAAAAGACCTTCCGAAATATCTTATGCAGCTTTTACAGTAAAACACATCAACTTAAGTTAATAAAGCTCGCCTAACGCTAGTTTCGGCTGCCCTCATACAGGCAACCGGGTCGATTTGTAGGCGACGAGCGAACGCGGCAGCCATCTCCATCGCGTCGCTTGTCGTTGTCGCTCGCAAGATATTTATACTTATACTTATCCTATATATAAGTAGGGTTCTTCTAAAGGAGAGAGGGGGCAAGGCGAAAAAGAGAACATGAAGAAAAAAACACTAAGAAACCAAACTAAATCGTCGTCGTCATCGTCATCATCATCATCAGCCTGGTTACGCCCACTACAGGCCAAAGGCCTCTCCCATACTTCCCCAACTACCCCGGTCATGTATTAATTGTGGCCATGTTGTCCCTGCAAACTTCTTAATCTCGTCCGCCCACCTAACTTTCTGCCGCCCCCTGCTAGGCTTCCCTTCCCTTGGAATCCGGTCTGTAACCCTTAATGACCATCGGTTATCTTCCCTCCTCATTACATGCCCTGGCCATGCCCATTTCTTTTTCTTGATTTCAACTAAGATGTCATTAACTCGCGTTTGTTCCCTCACCCAATCTGCTCTTTTCTTATCCCTTAACGTTACACCCATCATTCTTCTTTCCATAGCTCGTTGCGTCGTCCTCAATTTTAGTAGAACCCTTTTCGTAAGCCTCCAAGTTTCTGCCCCATACGTGAGTACTGGAAAGACACAGCTGTTATACACTTTTCTCTTGAGGGATAATGGCAGCCTGCTGTTCATGATCTGAGAATGCCTGCCAAATGCACCCCAGCCCATTCTTATTCTTCTGATTATCTCAGTCTCATGATCCGGATCCACAGTCACTACTTGCCCTAAGTAGATGCATTTCTTTACCACTTCCAGTGCCTCGCTACCTATCGTAAACTGCTGTTCTCTTCTGAGACTGTTAAACATTACTTTAGTTTTCTGCAGATTAATTTTTAGACCCACCCTTCTGCTTTGCATCTCCAGGTCAGTGAGAATGCTTTGCAATTGGTCCCCTGAGTTACTAGGCAAGGCAATATCATCAGCGAATCGCAAGTTACTAATGTATTCTCCATTAACTCTTATCCTCAATTCTTCTTAATCCAGGTCTCCGAATGCTGCCTGTAAATACGCTGTGAATAGCATTGGAGAGATCGCATGTCCCTGCCTGACGCGTTTCTTTACTGGGAGATTGTTGTTTTCTTTATGGAGGACAACGGTGGCTGTGGAGCCGCTATAGATATCTTTCAGTATTTTTACATGCGGCTCGTCTACACCCTGATTCTGTAATGCCTCCATGACTGCTGAGGTTGCGAATGAACCAAACGCTTTCTCCTAATCAGTGAGAGCTATATATAAGGGTGGTTTATATTCCGCACATTTCTCTATCACCTGATTGATAGTGTGAATATGGTCTATTGTAGACTAGCCTTTACGGAATCCTGCCTGGTCCTTTGCTTGACAGAATAAGGTGTTCCTGATTCTATTTGCGATTACCTTAGTAAATAGTTTGTAGGCAACTGACAGTAAGCTGATCGGTCTATAATTTTTCAGTCTTTGGCGTCCCCTTTCTTATGGATTAGGATTATGTTAGCGTTCTTCCAAGATTCCCGTGCGCTCGAGGAAGATTCTGGTTCGCTCGAGGTCATGAGGCATTGCGCATACAGGGTGGCCAGTTTCTCTAGAACAATCTCCCCACCATCCTTCAACAAATATGCTGTTACCTGATCCTCCCCAGCTGCCTTCCCCCTTTGCATATCTCGATCCCAAGGCTTTCTTTACTTCTTCCGGCGTTACCAGTGGGATTTCGAATTCCTCTAGACTATTTTCTCTTCCGTTATCGTCGTGGGTGCCACTGGTACTGTATAAATCTCTATAGAACTCAGCCACTTGAACTATCTCATCCATATTAGTAATGATATTGCCGACTTTGTCTCTTAACGCATACATCTGATTCTTGCCTATTCCTAGTTTCTTCTTCACTGATTTTAGGCTTCCTCCGTCCCTGAGAGCACGTTCAATTCTATCCGTACTATATGTCTTTATGTCAGCTGTGTCACGCTTGTTGATGAACTTCAAAAGTTCTGCCAGTTCTATTCTAGCTGTAGGGTTAGAGGCTTTCATACATTGGCGTTTCTTGATCAGATCTTTCGTCTCCTGCGATAGCTTACTGGTATCCTGTCTAACGGAGGTACCACCGGCTTACATTGCACACTCTTTAATGACGCCCATAAGATTGTCGTTCATTGCTTCAACACTAAGGTCCTCTTCCTCAGTTAAAGCCGAATACCTGTCCTCTAGCTTGATGCGGAATTCCTCCATTTACCCCTTACCGCTAACTCATTGATCGGCTTCTTATGTACCAGTTTCTTCCATTCCCTCCTCAAGTCTAGGCTAATTCGAGTTGTTACCATCCTAAGCTTTCGACTTCCTGGTCATCATGACTGGATGTAGGGGCGTAGGCCTGTACGACCTTCAATTTGTGCCTCTATTTAAGTTTGACAACAAGACCTGCCACCCTCTCGTTAAAGCTATGGAGTCCCTGTATGTTGCCAGCTATATCCTGATTAATCAGGAATCCGAGTCCTAGTTCTGCTCTCTCCGTTAAGCGCCGGTAGCATAGGACGTGCCCGCTTTTTATCACTGTGTATGCTTCTTTTGTCCTCCTAACCTCACTGAGCTCTATTATATCCCATTTACTGCCCGCCAATTCCTCCAATAGGTCTTCTAAACTCGCCTCGCTAGATAACGTTCTAGCGTTAAACGCTGCCAGGTTCACACTCCAATGGCGACCTGTTCGCACCCAGATATTCTTAGCACCCTCTGTTGCGTCATAGGTCTGATCGCTGCCGTGATCAGTTGCTTCGCAGCTGCTGGGCACTGAGGGCCGGGGTTTGATTGTTGTATTCATATAGGAGGTTGTGGCCAAGTACTGCACCAGGGTGGCCAAACCTGCTCTGGTGAGGGAGTGCGTTACAGGTTCTGGTCACCGGGATCAGGCCGCACTCCAGGCCTGTTTATGCAATGTTATCAACAAGTGGATTTTTTTTTCTTTAGTCTAACGCAAATTGTGTGACACCGGGATTCGAGCCACGGTCCTCTTGCACGCGAGGCGGATACTCTACCTCTACGCCACCGCTGCACCCTTTGCTTCACGTGATCTTTGCTTCATCAATAAGCAGTGTTGGAAGTCCGCGCCACGCATACCATTCCTTCTGTCTCTTGCGCGCTGGTCTCGCATTGCCATGAATTACCAATTTGTGTGAGCCAGCTGCGCTGCTCAAAATTCATCCGGAGCTCTGCACTTTTACGTGTCTCATATTCTATGCGTTGCTTTTATACGTTAAAATCAATCAATCAATCAATCAATCAATCAATCAATCAATCAATCAATCAATCAATCAATCAATCAATTCCATCCATCCATGCATGCAGGTCTCGATTAATCGATTCGTGCAGCTTTTTTTTTCGAAAGATATGAAACCGCTATAGCGCATGCGTGCGTTGCTTAGTCCTGTCTGTGTCGTGTTGCCCACGTAGAATTCATGGTGCGAGGGGGTGGACGGTCCGCCTCCCTTCCCAAAAGCAGTCCGAGCAGTGCAAGAGCAGGCCGACTAGGCAGATGGCAGAGCGCATGCGCAGCGGCTTTGTTTCTCCTTCCTTCTCTTTGTTCTCTAGATAGGCTGTAAGCATCCATATTGCAAGCGTTAAACTATCAAGAGCGTCATTAGTGTATCAATAGAACAAACTGCCGCTAACGAGACAAGATTATGATGGTGTTTTCGCTGCATTTGTTACAGATCTCAAGCCGGGCGCTTGGCACTGGATGTGTCTTCTTACCCTGAGCTTTCAAGCGTGGATGTGCCAAGGTAAGCCCCGAGTTTCCTCAACCGTACACTTTTTCAAGACCGTATTGTTTCATCGGCTACGCGGCTGCTTTGGTACGACATAAAGTTACAAATTACCTCTGCTTACCACAAGAGTTTGTGGCCCAAGGGTTTGTTTATCTCTGTCTGAGCATGTTACAGGATCGACAAAACGGGCTATGCGAAATTCCACAGGTTCCACAGCTGACGTTATCGCGAAATTATCTAAGTGCCGCAAGAACTGATGCCGCAATTGACGCATCAGAGAAAAGTAGAATTGCCGCCAGCGCAGACCAAGGGGAGCACTTGGGGTACCTTGCGGGGTTAAGATGCGCCAATATTTTCTCTCAAGGATGTGCTTTTACCCACAGCTGCTTTGAGAGCGCTCATCTTAAGCTCCATCGAGTCGTAACTAAGCAATAAGCGGTACAACCGGTAGCCCACGCATTGAGCTACAATACGCTATCGCAGTACGTTAAGCCGTTAAGCTAGACAGATACAGTTGATTCGAGACAAGGTTCTTTACAGACACCTCCCGTCGACTGATCCCTCGTAATTGTCAGGGTGACCGTCTCCTATGATATCTAGCAAACTATAAGGAAGAAGTATTCGACACCGCCAATGACACATACATTGCATAACAACGTGCTTCAAAGTTCAATCATACTCAGTATATTATTTTTAGCAGGAGTGTACCGTGAACAGTTCAGGAATGGAAGGGTATTCTTATTCCATTGAGCGCTGGTGGCAACCTGGACGATTACGCAAATGTCGTCCGATCATAATACTATCTTGAATAAACACGCTCATTGAAAAACCGATTGCCAAGAGAGTGCTAGAATTTGTTGAAAACTACAAGATATTAAGTGATAGTCAGTGAGGTTTCCGGAAAGACTATTCCACAACTACAGCAGTGAGTTCAGTTGCTGACACCACTAATCAGGTTCCAATGAAACAAATATAACATTACGTATATTTCTCGACATAAAAGGGGCATTTGACCACGTGGTTCACAAGATTCTCATAAATAAATTAGAATAATACGGTATGGTAAAACTTTAATGGCTTCAGGGTAATCTTGAAATAGTCTTACAAAAGCTATCCTAAACCAACCACAAGCAACTTCATTTTAAATTAAATATAGTAACAACAGATGTCCCACAGGATTCAGTACTTGGTTCGTTGTCGTTTTTCTTTTCGTTTTTTTTTGTTTTTGAGGATTAGGGCTCCTCATACAGACGAACTATGTGATAAAAAATTAACATTTGGTCGCTTTAGGAGGCCCGCAAGCGATATGAAACAAATGCAGCACGCACAACAACGTACTTTGGCATATTTTATTGTATTGTAACATGACGTATTGCTTAGGAAAAGGCACCGCGTAAACACACGGAGACGACAATGCAGAGACACGCACGTGACCTACCAACAGAGGACAAAGAAAGAAAGAAAGAAAGAAAGAAAGAAAGAAAGAAAGAAGGAAAGAAAGAAAGAAAGAAAGAAAGTATTTATTTCCGTGCAATAATAAGCGAGGGTAAGGTGAAGGCATCATTTAGTAAGGCAATTTCTAAACACGGAATTAAAAGGACTGGGAGTTTAGACATCGTTTTGGTACCAGGAGCTCAGAATTTGGTGCACTCTTTTTTTTCATTTTGTTTTTGTCGAAGGAGAATTTTTCTCAGTCCACGCACCTCTCATGTGGGTGGTCGCGTTATTTATCGTAAATCACGCGACCACGCGCATGAGAGGTGACTCTTAGTCTCCCCAAGAGAGAGAGACAGAAGAAAGGGGAAAGGCAGGGAGGTTAACCAGATGGGAAGATCCGGTTGCTACCCTACGCTGGGGAGAGAGGGCAGGTAAAATGATAGCAAAGTAGAGATAAAGAAAGAAAGGAGCATAAGCATACAATCACAGTCGGTCACTGTCGCCGCATACCGTCACCGCACAGCACAGTAGCACTTGCAGCATTACGAACCTCTGTTCAGGCTACAGCCGCTTGTCCAATTCTGTTGCCCTTAAAAACTGCAACAGTGTCCTCGTCGCCCTCTGCTGCGGTGGCGTGTGGTGTCGGCATTCTAAGATAAGTCCCTCTGTTAGAGGTTTCTTTGGTCAAAGCGTGCTATTGCGATTGCGATCGATCGTATCTGTAAATTGTAGCGAGGACAGTCACAGAGAAGGTGTTGAAGAGTCTTCTCGCTACCACAGTCATCACACGAGGCGTCGTCGGCCAGTCCGATTTGGACAATTATGCAATTATGCAATTATACAATTATACGTCTCACGAATCAGAATATAACGCGGGACACGTTTTCAGCGCTGGAAATTTATAAGAAAAAGAAAGAAAGCGCGTTATATTCACACAAATACCGCATTTTCCGTTCAGGAGGAGGATTCGTTCTGCTCAGTTCCTCAGGGGCAATGATGTGTTTCGGTTCGAGAATGCATTGAAATAAAGTGGCGCGTCTCAAGACTGCGGAGGCTTGTCTGTTGAAAATTTTATGTCTCTGCAAGAATTTAGTCCGAGATTTACGTTTATCTAATTTAAGAACTAATTTTATTTGTACCAGGGTGTCTACCAAGTTGACATTTCCAAATTCCCTGAGTTTTCCAGGTTTTCCCTGAGTGCCTTTGCAAAATTCCCTGAGTGATGCAGAACTATTTATTTATTTATTTATTTATTTTACCCTCAGGGCAAAGCATTACAGAGGGGAGTGGGTAATACATAACACAGAAATACAAGCAACAGCAGAGAACAATTACCAAGACATAGATAAGTTAGGATAAGTGATCAACACAATATATCATTCAATAGAAGCGGTAACAGCAGTCCGAAACAATACAGGGTCAGGAATTGTGGCAATTGAGGAAGGAAGGTGGTTCCAGTCATATGACGTGCGAGGAATAAAAGAATTCAAGAATGTTTTAGTTTTGCATGTAGAAATGCCTACCTTATGTATGTGATCTGTGCGGCGTGAAACATATGAAGGGCGAAGAAGTAACTATGTTTTATGTCAAGACGCGCTGAAACCATATCGCCCTATGCTGTCACTCTCTAGTAAGCATATGAAAAAAATTTGAAAAAAAAACCGACTTAATCCAATTTAAATACTAAGGAGTAGTGTTTATGTTATTCAAAAAATATAAGGGAGGGGTTATTAAAATGCACAGCAAATAAAATGTCTTCGAAAAAATTTTCAAATCGAGTTGGACATTCTCTAGCACAAATAAAAAGGAGATGCATACAGAAGCAAGCATTTTCGGATATGAGCTATTTCTATGAACTGATAGCATGCTCAGTGTCATGCAACTGTCCTGACATACTCTCAGCTCGCACAAGACGCCTCAGTGTTGTGTTTCACTGCTTTAAAGAGTTTATATTGGTTTGGATGAGGGACACCTGCATCTCAGCATCAGCCAACAATTTGTTTTTTGAGCGCAGGCTCCTCCAAAGAAGTGGTCGTTCATTCCTCAGTGCGTCGATCCTTTCTGTTCTCGTCCTCCTTTCGCCGCGCGTTCGCCCCACGGACCATTTGAAGAATACTCTTGGTCAATTTACAGTCAACGTCCAATTTTTCAGACCCCCTAGGGGCCGCGAAAACTTCCGAAAAATCAGGCAGTCCGAAAAAATAAATTCATGTCTTTTACTGCCCTTAAGGGCTAAAATCGACACATGTACGTCTGAAAAAGCTCTGAATGCCTGTCAGTGCACTTATTAGGTATATCGGTGCTCCTACTGTGACAGGTGAGGGCGAGTGCACACGTGTAAAATTAAGAAATACATACAGTGTCCCGCCACAATTGCCCCTTCCTACGCTTGTACGCTTCACCGCGTGACACGACTGTAATAAGGCGAAGCAGACTTTCGGGAAAGAGCATTATGCAATGCGCCGTGCTTTCCGAGCTTCGAAGACAAAATTATTGCTGTCAGCGGAGAAATGAAGAAACATGGCACCGAGCGACAAGAAGCTTAACAGCGAACGTCGAAGCAGCTAGGCCTACCGTTGCCGCAGTGGTGGCCACGGCTGCCAGCGCATCTGCGTGCGAGAGCACCGGTTCAAGGCGGCGAGGTAATCAAAATAGCAGCGGTGGTGGTTTTCATTAATGCCGTCTCGGACCTGCGATCACGCAAAACGTTTAGAAAATCGGACGGCGAAGAGTTCTTGCGTCTGAATTTTCAGACGTTATGATACATTGACTCTTTGCGGTACGTGGTGGTGCCGCGAAGCCGTCCGAGTTATCGGGAATCCGTAAAGTCGGTCGTTGACTGTACACTGGCAACTCCTCCAGCCGACGACGATTCGTTACGAGTCCTGTCTGTTTCTCGAGCCAGCATTACCGCGACTTTTGACCCTCTAAAAAATTACAGCTAATTTTCCCTGATAGAAGCACAAATTCCCTGAGTTTTCCCTGAGTTTTTCCAGACTACTCAAAATCCCTGAGAATTCCCGGTTTTCCCGGTTGGTAGACACCCTGATTGTACCTGCCTGGCATTAGCCTCGCGTGCGGCACCAGTCTTGCGTCACGTTTTCATAGAGGATATTTTAGAGCGTCCTCGAAGAGAGCGCTGATCTTAAGGTTTTTGTGTGGGTACGCAGACGATTCCTTTATCCTTTAAAGAAAGTATTCTGTTTTAACCATTGACAAATCTGTTCATTGCATTTTAGCCGCTCTTCGGCAATCTAGAGAGTGTCTGTCCTGTACGCAAGAGCTTCCTGTCCATGTATGATTCACTTCAATACTTTGATTTACGTCTAATCATAGTGTGCAATCACAATTATGTTGGTATTATAGCCTCAGAGCTGAAAAAGACTTGCTGCCCTCTGATTCTGCGCAGTACAAGTTTAGTCCAATGAGGAATCGTGAAGCATTGCTTGCAGGATCTTCTTGCGAGCAGTGGTGCTCACATGCTATGCAGAAAAGCTTGAATAAATTTGGTAGGACTGGCGCATCATGCCTGGGGTACTATTCTGGATCATGTCAAATGCCGCCGTGTTGTCAAATTCTGTAATGGCAGCATTTTCAGCCAATCAAAGAGGCCACAGCAGCCATCTGGGCCAATGGGAACTCATAAGATGACGAATTCGACTATGTGGCGGGATTTGTCGATGTACAGAATAGGGGCTCGGAAATTGGCTATTGTCGGCCGACCTCGCCCCCCTCGCACGGTCTTGGCTGGTCTTGACAGTGGTCAGAAACTGAAGACGCACGGAAGAAGGAGCCTGAATTGCTTGTAATCAGTGTGGGTATGACTCGCGCCACCAGAGTGCCGGCGGTGGCTGCTATGCCGCTGTGCGCACGCCTGCTGCACAGCGGCGCGAGCTGTCGCGCCCAGGACAACCATATATCGCGCAGGCTGCATGGAAAGCCACGCGTTTTACTTTATCCTTGCGGTAGTACAATGCAGTTTCCTCCGCCTCGCGCTAGCTTGCCGGCCCATGTCACAGAATTGTCTCTGGGAAGGAAAAGAATTGGTGGTTGCAACAGGTTTCGCACACTATCACGTCCTCTTGGCGGAGTTGCTAAAAGAACCCCTCAGATTAGATTTGCAAGATGGGTGACGTAGCGCGTCAGTCATCAAAGCTTTGAGCATCGATGTCGCTCACAGCTCGTCAGCATTGAGCCCGCGCTGTCTGACAATAAGTGTGCAGGACTGTCGTCAGTGAGTCAGCCAGGAAACGAATCTTGAACCGAGTTCTCGACCTCATAGCAGCGCCTATGCCTCAACCACTCACTTGCCGGCGACACAGCATAATGAGTGCGAACCAGTTCTAAGCAATTGTGCTCTAGCATATTTTGCCGATTTAGTGCTATTGAATAGGAAAATGTTTGAATAGAATGAAAGACAAGTTTTCGGAAATAGAGTCTCCAAGGCTACGTCCGACGTACGGGTGAACAATCCACTTGGTCGTCTTAAGGGAACAGCGGGTCCATAAGGAGAAAGCATTCCGCAAAGCTTGGCGCTACCTTCAAAGTACAGTGGCTGCCCGCACAAAAAAAATTATTGAGAAGGCATTGAAATATTGTTAATCAATGTTGAGTTTTTTATTGAGGAATTATTGAAAGTATGTTGGAGAATTGTTGGGTTGAGTGTTGAGCACTCTTGAATATTGGCCTCTGAAATCGAATTGAAACACCATTGGGTACCTCAATGTTGAATAATTGTTATGTTACCATTGAAAGTCCATTGTGCTTAGCCGGCCCGTTGTGTTTGTTTTGTTGAATAGTTGTTAAGTTACCATTGCTTCTGCGTTGAACTAACGTTGTGGTAGTTCTGTTGACCTGTTGTTGAGTTATTATTGCCACAACATTGAAAAGCATATTGTGGCACAGTTGAGATGCCATTGAGATTTCAGAAGTCGCCATTGAAATATGATTGACGTTTCGTTGGGCTAGTGTATTTTTATTCATATATTGAAATTGCTTCGCTGTTCACACTTGCATGCCCCGGTGCCTGCTCGTAACTTTCCCAAACACAAACAAAATCAAAGGAGAGACTGATTAACTTGAAGTACCTTTATTTACACTAAAAATGCGTGCACGTGAAACATTATTACAGTACATAAGGCACCACTACATTGAACCTGGAGACATAGGCTAGTACCTACAGCACTCTAGCAGTGTAAATACATCTGAAAAAAACCTATATATATGAATCCAATCAAAACGATCATTGTGCTCTTCACTTTCGACTTAAGTTTATCACTAGAAGGCAAAGCGACTCAAAAGGCAGGGCTTAAGCATATCCTTGTAACAACCAACTTTGAACACATGAACACTTGGAGCTGCTTGCATGTGAATACACAAAAGACATCTGAAGATGTTACATTATTGTTGCGCACACTAACACATCACAGGAAGAGCTACGGCTGACTGTGAGAAGGCAAAATAACCAATTTGAAACAAATGACTTCACGTAAATATATACGACCTTTAGCACACGTCTTTCACCACGATTAAAATTTAATGAAGTACCACAGTAGACTTGCCTGAGCTTTGTCTTCGAGATATATATTTTTTCATGTTGCCCAATTATTTTATAAAATAACATCACTCAACTTAGCTATTATTTGACGAGACATCATTCAGAAAGTTGTCGGGCATGATGAACACCTGAATCGTGTTTCTGACAAGCCAGGATTGCTTTCTTCAGAAATAAACTTGTAAAGCTTTTTTGTGTAATGAAAGCAGCTTATCTCCCTGGCCCAAGTCAAGAACAAACAGTACACCATTTGATTATGTTAATTTGGGGTACAGAAGAGTTCGTTAGTGGCATTTCCTCAATTTAGTGAGCTCATTTTCAGGTAATCTTTCTGGACTTGCACAAAGCAAATTAAAGCACTTTTTGGGGCATTTTTTCCTATACCCAGCAACTAAGTGCTACCTCAGTTAATAAAGAGATAAGGAAAGGCTAATACCTTGAACGATAAGAGAAAAAATAATTATTTAGCACAGAAAATTGGTAGTAACACATGGCTAACACAGTTCCAAACAGCCAAATAAATGGTCACCTGCACTTTCAGTATCAAGCACCCCAGAAATTGTCATAAAGTATGAGAAAAGGTTCCAATGACTCGACAGCCAGATTGCTGAGACAGTGAAAAAAGCCAATAAATGCATATACGAAACACTAATTACCTCAATTTCGCAGATAAAATGTTATTAAAATAGCACCAGAATTTTGCTGCATAAAATACATAAAGGTTGCATAAAAATTGGGACAAAGCAGTAACTGAATGACAGAGGGAGCTACAGCACCCATGTTGAAAAAGATTACAAGGAAAATTATATATATGCATACTTAAGTTTACAATTTTCGCTCCAACATATAGAAAAAGAACGCATGCACTTAGAGCATAAAAAGATTCATGTGCCTGGAGAATGCAGCGCAGTACAAAGAAGCGTCATGAGAACCGAAAAGTAGATCTTACTACGAATGCTTGCAACCTACAATCAGGCATGTGCCATGTCATGCCTTGAATGGATGAAATTCATAAATCTTACACACAAAGGAAGTTACCATCACTCTTATTGGCTTCCTCAGGGGACTCCTTGAAATTGAAATAGAAAAATGTACTCAGTGTCAAAAACAAAGAGAAGATAAGACCCTATAGCGTTCTTCCTGAAATAAACAGCGCAAATAACTTCATGTATCAATTCTATGGACACTTTGCCAATTCGGTGTACATTTATATTTCACAACCACCCAAACAGAGACGAGAAGGATGAATTAAGGTAGGAACACACATGAACGCTGACTGAAGTAGAAGTTTATTCGTGAAGACGAAGATTTTAAACACACTGGCCAACTTCACAAAGAAAAAGCCATGGATGCGCAGCATACACAGCCCGGCACAACAAAAAGGACCGAAATACGTCCTGTAGAATAAACATGTGCGTCAAAAACTAACAAAAACATGAAAACTGAAAGGTTTCTCCTGTAAGCGATAGTAACGAGAAGTACTGTGGCAACTCTTTCCCACTAACGGTCACAGAAATCTTGCTTCTGAATATTTCTTCGTGATCAATAAATAATGCTTCCATAAGTCCTTTTGTGTTCTGGTCTTTGTGATGAAACAATCCTTCCTTCTGCTCTATACCGCAACACCAGAGGAGTTCCAGAAGAAATATTTATTGATCACAAACGAAACAATTGCGTAACCAAGTTATCTGTTGCCCTTAGTGGGAAAAAGTTGTTCTCAAAAGAGTATTTCCCATTGGGTAGTATCACTTATCGGGCAAATCTTTCGCTTTTTCAATATATTTGACGGATAGTTCTCGTTTTTCACGCACGTTTATTCTACACGACATGGCTTCATATTTTTTTCATGTCGCACGTGGCCGTTTCTGCCACGCATGCACGGATTTTTACCTCTGCCAAGTTGACCAGTGTGTTTAATACCTTTGTCATCAAAAGCAAACTTTTAGTAGAGCTTGCGCTCGTGTGTGCTCCTACCTATTTCGTCGTCCGCCTCTGTTCGTGCTGCTGTTTACAGTACCCACGTATCACTTGGTTAGGCTGGTAAACATTCTCACAAACAAAAGTAAATGCCTCCCCTCAAAAGGTAGCCCATCCTTTACTACTACGCCAGAGCAAATCGAAAGTAAGCCTTCACAGCGTCCATGCGGCAGCTAGTACACCACAGAGCAACACAAAAAATAGTTGAAAATCCCACTTGATGGAGAGTGGCAACAGAGATGCGAGCTTGCTAGTGAATCAGCCACATATCAACGGGTGTCTCTTGCACGACGCCAAGGTGCTTTTGGCGTAGAACACTTTAGCATCTGGGAATTTACTGCATACGTAACCTGTGACAAGGGAATGTGGACAGAAAATGAGATTGCGCGGATTAAGAATCTGCCACACACTGCACATAACTACGCACGAAATAGAAGTTACTGGCAAGTAAAAATTTGCGACTCTTTACGATTGCCGTCGAGAAAAGGAAGGAATGAGTTGCTACGGTAAATGTTAGCTAAAACACGCACAGCGATGTTTCACAGTGGGGAAAATATTCCCGGCTCTCTCGCAGAACCAAAGACCATGCGACAGTGCATAGCCCATACCAAACAGATATCGAATCTTTGGGCAGAAGTCCAGTAGAAGGAATGACCTAAACATACGCCGAGAGCGATGCGAGCGTGAGCGTGCCTGTACGAGTGATAACATGTACATACTACCGCTTCTTTGAAGCTAGCCGCTCCGGCGTGGCTCCGATCATCCCGCGCGATTTTTGTGCAGAACGTCGCGTACACGCCCTTGCGCGTTTTGCGCGGTAGCGTCCGCGCAGTGAGCTAGCTTCATGCACGCGTCATTCTTCACCGCGCAAACGGTGCTCGAGTACGACGCTTAGCTCGAGGCGACAACGCACCGATTGGCGCTCCTTTCGCTTCTGGAAACAACGCACATTCGGATCGGTCCAACTCAAAGAGGCAGCAGAGAACGGTGACATGTTTCGGTTATCGCTTATTAAAATTGTACAGTACGCCTTCAACGGCAACCCGCCGCGCTAGATAAAGATGCTTACTGCGGTAGTTTTGGCGGTGATAGACGATAAGGTGAGCCCGTCGGCGGCTGTGTTGTTGGACCACGTCACCGCACCTCTGTTCATTTGCGCTGTGTATCCGTGTACAGTCACCGCGCGGAAACTGTGACCAATCGGTTGGCCGTTCTCCGCAAATCCCAGAGAGGCGAAATATATTTCGCGGTGCGCCGCATCATTAGCCGCAACCTAAATCGAGGCGCACTTAACCGCTACGGCACAAAAGGTGATCACACTAACCGTATGGTATACGATGAGCCACTACGGAGAAAAAAATAATTCTGATGTTCCACGTGCCAAACCAACGATCTGATTATGAGGCACGTCGTAGTTGGGGACTCCGTATTAATTTTGATTTCCTGGAAATTTTTACGTGCATACAATGCACAATGCACGAGCGTTTTTGCATTCCGCTCCTTTGGAATGCGGCCGCTGCAGGGATCGTATCCACGACCTCGAGCCCCAAATTGCCACGGAGGCCGCCATAGTTACGAAATGCGTAAGCGTGAAGTGCAACACTGCCTTCCGGTACGAGTGTGGTACAAGCGTAGCACAGCTGCATGATTATTTGTCGCGGTTCTCCTAAACTCGTAGTGCCTGCCTAAATACCTTGAAAGATAGCGCACCTCTCACGTATCGGAACGCGATAACAAGCGCTTAGACGGCATACGTGAGCCCCATGAAAGATGACGTGGCCACTGTAGAAAATTAGCACTGCGCAGAGAAGTCGAACCTTATGTTCCAATTGTGTTCTCTCATACAAATGAAGGAAACGTTATTAGACATGAACAAATGAAGCAATGCAATTTTACGCACATGGGGCGCCGCTGCCTCTTCGCCTACCATTGTTTCAAACGAATCGACGGCGGCAGCGAGAGTTAGTATCGCGCGCATTTGCTCCGGGGCATGCGGTTTGCTTCAAGAAAGTGAACGGTGTGCTTAACATGTCACGCTCGTCAATGTCAAAATAAAAAAGAAGGCTACGTGCCCAAGAAAACGAGATTACTTACCTATCTTCAGAAGTGCGGCTGCGACTTTTTCGGGGTGCCTTCTCTCCAACAGGCATCAGGGCCTCTGCCGCGCAACTCATCAAAACCGTCAGGCTCGCACATCAGTAGAAGACTAGTTGTTGGGTGAGCCAACCACTTCACCGGATAAACGTAATCGTCGTTAAAGCATTTCACTAAAATGTGCGTCATGATGCCCGAAAAGAAAATACTTTCATCAAGAAGCACGAGGCGTGAACCACCGCACAACTGCAACCGAATAACTGAGTCCGAAAGCCGTTCACAGCTTCACATGGCTTCACTATCGTATTCAGTTATAAAAACCTTTCAAACACAAAATAACGGCACTTAAGAACGACTAATTGACTAGCAATAATTTTTCATCAACTAACCTTCATAAATTATTAAGAACTACCTAATTTATAGCGTAAACAATAAATACTATGACCAAAAAATGCGACTACGAAACTAGCGGTAACCATGTGTACTGTTGCAAAAGTGTGCGCAAAACGAAGCTCGGTTGCGCCCGTTTGCGCGCACACATACACACCCGAACGCTACCTTAACGTTTGTCGCGCCACCTAGAAATAAACATTACTACTAGTTTTGCTATGTTTACAAAAATGAAGCTTCTAAAATAGTTTGCAGCATCTTTGCAGATGACGAGGTGACAAGTAAGCTTCAATAAGAGATCATTACCTGTATTTCTTTCATTTCCCTTTGGTGTTCTTAACTGAACATACGAGACCTGCAGGCTTGGAACATGAGAAGACGACAGTTCGGCGAGGCTCAAATAAATCGCGTGCTTCTTGCAAGGCGAGAAACGGGAGCAGCCGCAGATACAGCGATTAACTGTGATACTGTTGCGGCTGTTGCTGAATCTGAAGCTCTTTGAAGTCAATGGTTATAGCAGCTGCGCGCTGCGATCTCAAAGCGCGTCCATTCTTTGATCTCTAGTACCACGGGCATTGGACAAAAAACTATAGTTGCTTTACGGACAGAGGGTACGTCGCAGGAAATTCGAAGACCTCACCCGTGTATGTTTGTAGCGCGTGTGCGCTTGCATCCTACGGTTCCCACAGTGCGTCCGATGCTCGAAGGTAGCGTCGTCGCCTGTCGGCACCTGTCTTATCGCCGGCCGCGCTGCCGCCGTGTCTACTTTTGGGGAACTCCACATGCGCGTAGTCACCGTGTTTGCAAGTGAATTTCGCATTCTTCTGCTCCCCGAAAAGTGCTCATTTCGGATCGTACCAATGGTTATGTCATCTAGTGTATGTTAAAACGACGATGGCATTTGTACACCGGCGAAGAAATAAATCGTTATAAACTTGGGCGGTCATGAATCTAGTCTAACGTTGCAGTTTTTACGTAGCGAAAATGGCTACGAAAGTGGGGCGGTCCCGGAGATAGGCGATTCAAAGCGCCAGCTGTAGCAACAGCACCAGGAAGTGGCACGCAGCGCACACGCCAAGCATTTCAGAGCTTACTGGCTTTCGAATGAGAGGAGTATGCGCGCGCTCGTGGCCTATTGGTTAGAGTACCGGGCTCGACGGCCGACGTTCGATTCCATCCCATCGGTCACACATAATTTTCTATTAATGAAAGCGGGGCGAAAGAAGAACCTACCTGCCGCAAAGAGACAGGAATGAGGTTGGAACGCATCGCAAAACATGTTTGGAATGTCTTCATATGCGATTTCTAATTATTGTATACTGGACTCAACTGCTACACAACAAAAGAACAATTACAAAAATCAACACAAATTACCCAATAAATTTTTTATTGTGATAACTCAACGGTAATATTGTTGTGCAAAAATTGAGTGAACTCAATTGCTCTTGAAAATTTGTTGAAGTCCGTTGTTTCAACAATTCTCCAACAATATATCAATGGTTAATCAACACTCATTTTTGTACGGGTTTGCACGTTCAGTTACCCTGTACTTGGTAGCCAACTTTCTTGACCTCTTCATAGTGCCTAGAATATACTGGCTATAGTGTGCCGTGCGCCCGCTGTTTTCAATGGACGAGCGTGGCGCCGCCTGCAACGAATGCCCACGATGGCCGGCAGAGGTCGCTGCTACATGGGTGGGTGCAGATCACGTGGGAAGTGGGAAACCGGCAATCGACCATTGATTACTGTCTGATGACAGAGGGAATTCATGATAAGTTGAGAGAAATGGTCATCGATGAGGAAGAGTTTAACAGCATAGGGAGTGACCATAAACGCATCATATTGAAAATGGGATATGTAGTTGGGAAAGAGAGCAAGGAGAGCAAAATGGCCAGTCCAAATTTGAACGCTGAACAAATAGCAAATACAGTCATTAGAGTTGAGGAAGAACTTGGCAAATGGCCAAGTAAAGAGTGGGAATATGGTGAGCTTATAAGTGTAATAAAGACAGAAATACGGAAAGAGAACCAGCATGTTCGTTGGAAAGGAAAAAAGAAACCGAAAAGCTGGTGGAACAAGGAGATACGAGAAGCAATCGCCGAACGACAGAAAGCATCTCGAGAGCACAGGCAGGCAAAGAAGGCGCAGTTGCCACAGGATGAAGTAACTAATAAATGGGAAATATACCGGGAGAAAAAGTCTATGGTTCAAATACTGGTGCAAGCAAAATTAAAAAGTGAAAGTGATCGTTGGTTGTCGAAATACGTGAGAAACAGAAGGCCGCAGCTAGAATATTTTGGAACCACATAAAATTATTAGGCAGGAAGTCAACAACAATACAACAACATATCCTAGACGAAGATGAAAACAGACTGGAAGGAGAAGCGGCAATAAATTACATCCGAAAAGCAACAGCCGAATCTTTCCAAGGCAATGACGAGGTTATACTTGTTGAAAAACAGAGCATGAAAGAGACCCAAGCGGAAAAGCAGCTGGTGCTAACAAATTTAAACTGCAAGAAAGCGGAAGAGAAAATTCCTAAGCGTACAGCCACAGGGCTAGACGAGGTTCCCATTAGGCTGATAAATGGACTAGGACCAAAAAGTAAGGAAGCTCTGGTGAAAGCAGTGGAAATAACTTTAAAAGATAGTCGAATACCAGACAGTTGGCGACAAAGTAGAATGAATTTGATTTATAAAGGAAAGGGGGAGAAAGACAGAATTCACTCGTATAGACCGTTGACCATTACATCGGTAATATACAGGCTAGCAATGCAAGCAATCAAATTAAAGCTTCAAGCATGGACAGAGAATAATGGCATTTTGGGAGAGTTTCAGAATGGTTCCAGAATAGGTAGGCGTTTGGATGACAACTTGTTTGTTCTTACTCAGTGTATTGAAATATCAAAAGCAGAAAGCAGACCGTTGTATGTGACCTTTTTAGACATTACAGGAGCCTACGAAAACGTGGACCGCAACATTTTGTGGGATATCCTGGAAGGGGAAGGCTTAGGTAACGATTGTATACAGCTTTTGAGAGAGATTTACCTAGAAAATACCGTTTGCGTTGAATGGGAAGGGATGAGGAGCGAGGAGAAAGTTCATATTGCGCAGTCTTGGCAGTCCTCATAGTACGGATTCATACGCAGCACGTGAACAACCTCGGGTAAATGCCCTCGGCGCTTTGAACAGTGCGAGCTGTCTGGAATGAGTTCGTAGTTGACGTCACTGATGCGTCGGAGAACTATATAGGGCCCGAAGTATTTGCATAGGAGCTTTTCAGAGAGCCCACGCTGTCGAATAGGCGTCCAGACCCACACTTTGTCGCCGATGTTGTATGTTACGGCTTTGTGCCGAAGATTGTAGCGTTTGGCGTCACAGTCCTGTTGTTCGTGGATTCGCAGACGAGCAAGCTGCCTAGCTGTCTCTGCTCGGTGTGTTATCTCTTCAGCACCCGTCTCGTTGTCGTCAAATTCATGAGGGAGCATTGCGTCTATTGTTGTTGTAACCTCACGGCCGTATACGAGACTGAAGGGCGTCTTTCGAGTGGTCTCTTGACGAGCCGTATTGTACGCGAAGGTGACGTAAGGTAAAACCTCGTCCCAGTTCCTATGCTCTACATGTACGTACATGCTTATCATATCAGCCAATGTCCTATTGAGTCGTTCTGTCAGTCCGTTTGTTTGTGGGTGATACGCTGTTGTCTTCCGGTGGGCGGTACCACGTAGACGTAGAACAATATCTAAAAACTGCGCAGTTCTTTACCGTTGCTTTCCAAGCCTCTATCATCGGGACGATGATCTTTTCTAAAGGGGGAGCAAATGACACAACTATATTTGGCAGAACCATAATTCAGCGGGTATGCGCCAGTGGGGACGATGCTGAAGTAGCGCGGGTTTTTAGGTGAAGCGGGGAAAACGAAGAAGACGTTGTTGTTGTTCCCTTGGACGACTGATAAAGTGCGTTTCTTGGCGGTGCTGCTACGCATACTCGTCGATCCCACGTCCTTACAATATCAACAAGGGACTGAGGCAGGGGTGCCCTTTATCCCCGCTGTTCTTTATGACGTACATGGTGAGGATGGAGAGTCCGCTAGAAGGAAGTAATATCGGGTTTAATCTTTCATACAAACAGGCGGGTACAGTAATAGAGCAGCAACTCCCAGGTTTATTTTATGCGGACGACATTGTGTTGCCAGCTAACAAGCAAAGTGATTTGCAACGTCTGACTAATATCTGTGGACAGGAAGGCAACGATTTAGGTTTGAAGTTTAGTGTTAGAAAATCAGGTGTTATTGTATTCAATGAAAACAGTAAACAGACAGTGGAGATACAGGGCCAAGAAATAACTCGGGTAACAGAATATATATGCCTTGGTATATGGATAAACGAAGGCAATGGATATATGGAAACACAGGAAAAAACCATAACAGTAAAGGGGAAGAGAAATGCAACCATATTGAAGCACAGAGCGCTATGGGGATACAATAGGTACGAGGTCCTCCGAGGTATGTGGAAAGGTGTAATGGTTCCAGGACTTACTTTTGGAAATGCGGTTTGCTATAAATCAGGGGTACAATCAGGACTCGACGGGAACCAAAGGTCAGTGGGTCGCCTCGCATTGGGCGCTCACGGGAAGACTACAAATGAAGCTGTGCAGGGTGATATGGGCTGGACTAGTCTTGAAGTGAGGGAAGCTCGCAGTAAAATTGAGTATGAAGAACGGCTGAGGAATATGGAAGAAAGTAAATGGGCTGGGAGAGTGCTCAGGTGTTCAGTACAGGAACAACATTGATTCACAGTGGAGGAAAAGAACTAGGAAGCTTACCAGCAAGTATGCGGCCAGTAGGGTGGACAACACAACAACAAAGGTCAAGCGGAAAGTCAGAGAAGCTGAATTAATCTCATGGGTGGCGACAATGGAAAAGAAACCTGCCATGAGTAACTACTTAAGAGGAAAAAACGAAATCAGGAAATAAAACATTTATGATAACTCAAAGGGAAGCTCATTACTTTTCGAAGCGAGATCAGGATGCCTTAGAACACGCACCTATAAAGCGAGATATAAGAAGGAAGAAGAAGCATGTGCTTGCTGTGGTAAAGCTAGGGAAACTACGGAGCATGTTTTATTAGAATGTGAAGACGTCTACCCAGCGGTCAATTTAGGCACCCCTGGCCTCCTTGAAGCCCTTGGGTTCAGAGGGAGCAGTGGTAAAGCAAACATGTCCGCAATAGACATTAGTAAGAGGCGACTGGAGGATTGGTGGAAGAAAAGTAGGGAAACGACAAAAGACGGAGAAGTACAAAAGCACAGTTCGCAATAGAGGATCAGAATATGTGGGCGTGGTAGTTCATAGTGTTTTTCTGTGTCTTTTTTCATTGTTTAACCTAGGTAGAATATTAGGCAGTATAGTAGCAAGAGCTTGGTGGCGCAACCCACCGCCCCGTTCCAAAGGGGACGCTCATAACATCCATCCATACATTGCAGACTGCGCGTGTCGTCTGCTTCGCATATCAGTTTCGCAGCTGTTGCGTCGGTTTCTATGTTTGCGTTTTCAGTGTTATTACAGCGTTATGTGTTTGTTCTTGGTGTTGTCAAAGAGTGAGTGCGTGGCTGCTGTGTTCGTGTGCCTGTCATTACGAGAACTATGCGGCAGCGGTGAAAAAATGCCGAAGCTATAGAGACAGTGCAAGGAGGGGACCTGCTTTGTGCCGTTGTGTAGAAGCGGTTACCGCTCGAACAAAGGACGTGTATCTTTGTTCACTCCACCATCTGATACGAAGCGGCAGCAGAATAGGCAAGAATTCTCTCTGCTAAACTTAAGGCCTACATTTGTCGCTGAGTTTCCACACATATCCGCAAGTATTTGTAGATCTTTTGCATTGTCCACTAATAGCACTCTGTCGTCCGCATACATCAGTCAGATGACCTTCTGTTGCACCGCTTGTCCATAACGCATGTATGATAATCAAACCCTTATTCACTGTTTTCCACTGTCTTTCTATGCTCTTAACATAAAGCGTGAACAACAATGGAAACAGGACATCCCTGCTTACATACTTAATAAACTTGCACCGCTTCATTACATTTCCGGCCTTTCCATACAATTTATACTCGCTTGTCGTTATATAAATCCCTCAGAAGCTTCACGAAATCGTCATCTATGCCCTCGTGCTTGAGAATATCCCTGTGTGCGTTGTCGTAGGCTCCCTTAATGTCTGTAAATGCTATGTCCTGTGTAGGGTAGTAAACCGGATGTGCGTCTGGTTGACCTTCCTACCTTTCCTTCCTTCCTCCTCTTATAAATGCTATATGTCCATTAGAGGAGTACTGACACAAAGTTTCGA
Organism: Dermacentor albipictus; assembly: GCF_038994185.2. NCBI lineage: Eukaryota > Metazoa > Arthropoda > Arachnida > Ixodida > Ixodidae > Dermacentor > Dermacentor albipictus. Next base: position 177,002,867 of record NC_091824.1, on the reverse strand, counting down.
AGCAGAGTTAACGTGCGAGATCGATTTATGCGGGCATACACATATCATCTGCAAAATATGAACGGCGAATACAGCTCAGAGCGTATTTTAAATCAGTTTTAAAGTACGTGCGTGCAGCCAACCGCAATACGCAACTCCTCGCTACATCGACATCAAGAAAGGAATGTAAACAACCGAGCAAACCCTACGTCACAAGTTTGCGCTGCCGTCGGGGCGGGCCCTGCGAGCAAGTCTCTCGCCGCTCCGATCGTCCTGGTGTCTTTTTTTTTCTTTCTCCCTGGTCGTGACGCTGACCTCTTTCGCCGTTGACGGCGGCACTCATAAAGTGAACTCGCGTGTGTGCACGTCACAAAACGTTGCGCAAAATAGCGAATCGTTGGCATGATCTTGACACGCAAGCGATCAGCGCAGCCGCCCCTGCAATCGTCGCTGCGAAGCGGCTCGCCTGGCTATCGTGTTTTCTCATCCCTACCAATGGCAACGGGAAAGCTATTTGTATTGCCACTTATGAGTGACACAAATGTGCAGACGTTGATTGTGTTGACGAATATAGATGCTTTATTACCAGCTGCGGACGGGTCCCAAAGGCCGTCGGCCTTGGATCCGTCGGCCAGCGAGCTAGGCATATAGACCGTTCCCCAGCGATCGCCAGCTCGCCTGGCTTGCTTGTTGGCTAAACCGTCGGCGTCGATAAGCGCCAGAGGAGGTCCAAGTTCGTGCGCGCCACTGGACGCTTAGAACTGACCCCGTTAAGAGCAGCCAGCTTTGCTCGTTTCATTTCGAGCGTGCCTTGTATAAACAAAACCGGCCGAGCTTAGAGCAGTCTTACTATATCTTCCACCAAGACTACGTACTCCCAAGCCTGATGCTCCGTCGACTTTTACCTCGCTTTGTGTCCTGCTCCGGAATATGCATTATTCCCGAAGCGCCCGCAAGGAACGGCTGGTACTACTTGTACCAGTGCGTTCTCATATTGATAGCTCTTTCCGAGTCGCTGCTTTGTAGTGGATCCAATCAAATGTGGTTGGCCACGTCTAATACGGCGGCCTGCAAGAAATAGTCGGCGCTGGAGGACGAAAACGAGGGCGGCGATGATGGTGAGGCCATCGCAAAGCACGTGCAGACGTACCAGACGAAATAGGAACACGAAGCTCTCGCGCTGGCGAGTGCGCTGGCGTGCATACGTCACAGTTTTGTGCGATCACGTGCTCAGCTGTGTTTACATTCCTTCTTTGGCCATCTCGTTGCTCTCTGAAACCGAAACTTGAACTGGTCGCTACAAACAAGGCTCCAAATAATTACCTGTCGCGCTCTGGAGCCAATTATGTTTGGTGACGTGATTACTAGGTCATTAGCTACTTATTGCAGCAGAATAACAAGATTGAAAATTTTTGTGTCAGTACACCTTTAAGGTCTGTCCTGAGCTACTAAAGTCTATATATGCACTGTGTTTGTACAAACACGTTATCCTCTATGCGTCGTCGTCGTCGTCGTCGTCATCACCATCACCATCATCATCATCAGCAGCAGCAGCAGCAGCACCAGCAGCAGCAGCAGCAGCAGCAGCAGCAGCCTATTTTATGTTCACTGCAGAACGAAGGCCTCTCATTGCCATCTTAAATTACCCGTCCTGCGCCACCCGATACCAATTAGCACCCGCGAATTTCCTAATTTCATCGCCCCACCTAGTCTTCTGCCTTCCTCGACTACCCTTTCCTTCTCGCGGTAACCATTCTGTAACCCTAATAGTCCAACCGTTATCTAATCTGCACATTACATGACCTGCCCAGCTCCATTTTTTTTCTCTTAAGGTCAATTAGAATATCTGCTATACCCGTTTTCTCTCTGATCCAAACCGCTATCTTTCTGTGTCTTAACGCTATGCCTAATTCCATCGCTCTTTGAGCAGTCCTTAACTTGTTCTCAAGTTTCTTTGTCAGTCTCCAAGTCTTTGCCCCATATGTCAATACCGGTAAAATGCACTGATTGTGCACCTTCCTATTCAAGGATAATGGTGAGCTTCCAGTCAGGAACTGATAATGTCTGCCGTATGCGATCCAACCGACTTTTATGCTTCTTTGAATTTCCTTCTCATGGTCAGGGTTTCCTGTGATTAGTTGACCTAGGTAAACGTACTCCTTTACAGACTCTGAAGGCTGACTTGCGATCTTAAACTCTTGTTCCCTTGCCCGGTTATTCATCATTATCTTTGTTCTTCTGCATATTAGTCTTCAACTCCACTCTTGCACTCTCTTTGTTAAGGTCCTCAATCATTTGTTGTAACTCGTCTGCAGTATTGCTGAATAGAACAATGTTAGCGGCAAACCGAAGGTTGCTGAAATATTCACCATCGATCCTTACTCCTAAGGCTTTCCAGTTTAATGGCTTGAATACTTCTGCCAAGCATGTCGTGAATAGCATTGGAGAGATAATGTCTCGTTGTCTGACTCCTTTCATTATAGGCATCTTCATACTTTTCTTGTGCAGGATTAAGGTAGCTATGCAATCTCTGTAGATATTTTCCAGGATATTTACGTTAGTGGTCTGTACTTCTTGATTACGTAATGCCTCTCTGACTGCTGGTATCTCTACTGAATCAAATGACTTTTTATAATCTATGAAAGCCACATAGAGAGGCTGATTGTACTCTGCGGATTTCTTGATTACCTGATAAATGACTTGGATGTGATCCATTGTAGAGTATCGCTTCCTGAAGCCAGCCTGTTTCCTTGGTTGGCCAAAGTCCAGTGTTGCCTTTATTCTCTTGCAAAGTATCTTGGTGAATATGTTATATAATACTGGGAGTAAGCTAATGGGCCTATAATTTTTCAATTCTCTAACATCTCTCTTTTCGTGGATTAGTATGTTTGCATTCTTCCAGTTTCTGGGCCCTTGCAGTCGATAGATATTTCGTATAGAGAGCCGCCAGTTTTCCAAGCACTATGTCTCCTTCATCTTTGATTAAATCGACTGTTATTCCGTCTTCTCCTGCCGCTCTTCCCAGTTTCATGTTTTGCAAGGCCCTTCTGACCTCATCGCTAGTCATAGAAGCAGTTTCTGTATCCTGATCATTAGTGCTCCTAATGGAGGTATCCTGACCCCTCTGGGTACTGTACAGGTCAGTATAGAATTGTTCCGCTGCTGTTACTATATCTTTGAAATTGCTGATGATATTACCCCGCTTATCTTTCAATGCGTACATCTTGGTTTGTTCCATGCCAAGTTTCTTTCTGGCTGATTTCAGGCTGCGAACATTTCTTATGGCTTCTTCAGTATTTATCACGTTATAATTTCGAATATCCCTTACTTTCGCGTTGCTGATCAGTTTTAACAGCTCCGCGAATTTTATCTTATCTCTTGAGTTGGACACTTTCATTCTTGGCGCTCTTTGGCCACACTTGACCCTTGCGCCAATAAACACTACATATCATTACTTTCATTCTTTGTCGTTTCTGTGACACGTACTTATCTTTATCGGGCAACCACGTTTCGCCGCTTAACAACTGTAATCGCAGAGCGAGGGACGCGCCTGCATGTATCCGACGTTTCTGGAAAGTTATCGACGCTTCTATCCGCGTGTCTGTTGTCGCCGAACCTTCTGTTATCAGATTTCATCGCGTGACACGAATGGTGTAGAACTTTGTGGAAGACACGCGGGTCCCATAAGTTAATCTGGAACATTCGACGACTGATCTATAAAAGCCGACGCGCTTGACCCGCTGATCAGTTTTTCGACGATCGCCGAGCGTGTTCGCCGCTATCGTTGTGCTATAAGTGTAGCCTGTTTTGTGGGCACAGGTTCGCCCAATAAAGGTTAGATTTACGACATATTATGCACATCACTTTGTTTTTTGTAATTGTACATTTTTGTAAAAATTGTCATTTGTAATATTCCTTTTTGACTGTACTGATGTGCTTGTACTGTTTGCCTTTTTTTTTCTAAACATCATGTATTGTATCGGGGAGGCGAGAGCCCGTCAAGCTGGATATGTAGCTTTTTCTCTCCCCCTCCCACATCCTTGAGATGGAAAATAAAGGCATTATTATTATTATTATTATTATTATTATTATTATTATTATTATTATTATTATTATTATTATTTGTCGTTCACAGTATTGCTACTGTGTTATTCGACGTCACCACCACGTGACATCTGGTGGAGGTGCTTGCGCGTTCATGTACCGAACGCCCCCGCAAAGCCGCGATCCTAGCCCGAAGCCCGACGACAAAACCAACGTCGCCCAAGACCAGCGTGCTAGCCGCCGACTGCAAGGACTGCCCCCGGAGCACGGACTTCTACCTGAGAAGACCAAACAGATTGTGGACAAGGCAACCCCAATGGCAGCCCCAGCGTCGCCCATCGTGCTGCAGCAGCCCAGGGACCCTCCGACGTTCCGCGGATCAACATTCGAGGACCCGGAAACCTGGCTCGAGACGTATGAGAGGGTCGCTACGTTTAACAGTTGGGACAGCGACGACAAGCTGCGGCATGTCTATTTCGCACTGGAAGACGCCGCCAGGACCTGGTTCGAGAATCGAGAAGCCACTTTAACGACATGGGACCTGTTCCGAAGCGGCTTCTTACAAACGTTCACAAGCGTCGTACGAAAAGAGCGAGCCCAAGCACTACTAGAAACCAGAGTGCAGCTCCCAAACGAGACGATCGCGATCTTCACGGAGGAGATGGCCCGTCTTTTCCGGCACGCCGACCCGGAAATGTCAGAGGAGAAAAAAGTCCGCTTCCTGATGCGGGGCGTCAAGCAAGAACTTTTCGCAGGACTTATTCGTCACCCGCCGAAGACCGTAGCTGAGTTTTCTGCAGAGGTATCGACGATCGAGAAAACTCTGGAGATGCGCACCCGGCAATATAACCGCCAAGGGCTCACGCCACAGTACGCCATCCAAGGACTGGATTCCGGCGACCTTCAGGAGACCATCAGGGCCATTGTGCGCGAAGAACTGCGCAAAGTCCTGCCTTCGTCGCAGCCCCAAGTGGCTTCGATCGCCGACATCGTCAAAGATGAGGTTCAGCGGTCGCTTGGAGTCCCGGAGGTGCAACCCTAATTACCGCAACCACAGCCCGAAGCGATGACCTACGCCGCCGTCGTACGCCGTCAAGGTCCCCCTCCGCGACCACGCCAGGGTCCTGCAACGACGCAATTCCGTCGTCCGCCGCCGCCGCCGCCAACGCGCCCACCCGTCGCCCAGCGCACCTACCCGAGGAAGACCGACGTTTGGCGCGCTCCTGACCACCGCCCGCTCTGCTACCACTGCGGGGAAGCGGGTCACGTCTACCGACGATGTCCATATCGGGAAATGGGACTGCGAGGTTTCGCCGTCAACGCGCCGCGTCCACAGCTTGGAGAGCGCCCACGTGACATCGCTGACTACCTCCCGGCTACTCAGTGGAGCTCTCGACGACCGTCGCGTTCGCCATCACCAGGCCGCTACCTGTCGCCGCAGCGCCGACCATACACTGGCCCAGCTCGGGGCCGGTCAGCGAGCCCATATCCGGAAAACTAAAAGCAGCAACCGATGGAGGTGCGGTTGCTGTTCGTCGAACTGACGAAGATCCTCCGCCGCCGACGAAGACGCCGAAGAAACTACCTCGACGATATAACGACACGCCGCCGTCCCGACGGAGTCTGGAAGTAAAGAATACGACGACGAAAGACAACCTGACGACGCGACGTTCCAGCTTCAGCTTAACACGACGCAGCCGTGATCCGACGCCAAGACCCAACTGCAACGCCAGACCAAGAACCACCGACCTCGACGTACTACTCGATGGCCACGCAGTTACCGCCTTAGTCGACACAGGGGCTGATTACTCCGTCATGAGTGGACACATCGCCGCCCAGTTGAAGAAGGTTAAGACTGCATGGGAAGGCCCTCAAATTCGAACCGCTGGAGGACACCTCATTACGCCGACTGGAATCTGCACGGCAAGAATTACCATTCATGACCGGACTTCCCCTGCCACCTTCGTTATCCTGCAAAAGTGTTCACGAGACGTCATTCTCGGCATGGACTTCCTCAACCAACACGGCGCCATCATCGACCTGAAGTCGCAGTCAATAACGCTGTCGGAAGATCAAGCGATACCATCGGAGCGCCCTTGTAGCCACCACGCCTTGAGTGTGCTCGAAGATCAAGTGAGCATCCCGCCTCGCTCCAGCATCGTTATTTCGGTCGGCACCGAAACACCCTCTGACGTAGAAGGCGTCATTGAAGGCGACCAACGTCTACTACTCGACCGTGAAATTTGCGTCGCAAGAGGGATCGCTCGACTGCACGGAGGAAACACGAGAGTGTTGCTGACAAACTTCAGCCAGGAGTTCAAGCACATCAACAAGGGCAAGACGATCGCATTCATCGAGGAAATACAGGAAACCAGCGATGCCTTTGTCCTCTCGGATTCTGTTGCATCTACCCCGACGACCGCAGTTCCCGAGCCAGACTTCAACATAAATCCAAGTCTCCCCGTGATTAAGCAGCAACAGCTCAGAAGTCTGCTTCGACGATACAAAGACTGCTTTTTGACGTCATCAAGGATTCGACAAACACCAGTCGCAAAGCATCGCATAATCACCGAAGAGAGCGCTCGACCACTACGCCAGAGCCCTTACCGAGTTTCGACGCGAGAACGCGAAGCTATAAGACAACAAGTCGACGAAATGCTGCGCGACGACATCATCCAGCCGTCGAAAAGCCCGTGGGCGTCTCCAGTTGTTTTAGTGAAGAAAAAGGACGGAACCCTACGTTTCTGCGTCGATTATCGTCGACTGAACAAAATCACGAAGAAAGACGTATACCCCCTCCCACGGATAGACGACGCATTAGATCGGCTCTGCAATGCTAAATACTTCTCATCGATGGACCTCAAGTCTGGCTACTGGCAAACAGAAGTCGACGAAAGGGATCGCGAAAAGACCGCCTTCATCACGCCAGACGGCCTCTATGAATTCAAGGTTATGCCATTTGGACTGTGCTCGGCGCCTGCAACGTTCCAGCGCGTGATGGACACGGTTTTAGCAGGATTGAAGTGACAGACCTGTCTTGTTTACTTGGATGACGTCGTCGTCTTCGCCGGAAATTTCGACGATCACCTTAAGCGGCTTGCGACAGTATTAGAGGCCATCAAGTCATCAGGGCTCACCCTGAAGCCGGAAAAGTGTCGCTTCGCTTACGATGAGCTTCTATTCCTAGGCCATGTCATCAGCAAATCTGGAGTACGCCCCGACCCGCAGAAGACAGCTGCCATCGCAAAGTTCCCGCAGCCAATCGACAAGAAGGCAGTGCGCAGATTCCTTGGCATGTGTGCCTACTATAGGCGCTTTGTCAAGGACTTTTCGCGCATCGCGGAGCCGCTAACACATCTAACGAAATCTGATGTCGAGTTCAATTGGGAAACGCCGCAGGCCGACGCATTTCAAGAACTCAAACGACGCATGCAGTCGCCGCCGGTACTTGCACACTTCGACGAGGACGCCGATACTGAAATCCACACTGACGCCAGTAGCCTACGCCTCGGTGCCGTCCTAGTCCAGAGGAAAGAAGGACTTGAACGGGTGATATCGTATGCTAGCCGGTCGCTGTCAAAAGCGGAAAGCAATTATTCTACGACTGAGAAGGAATGCCTTGACATCATTTGGGCTACAGCTAAATTCCGCCCTTACCTCTATGGCTGGGCATTCAAAGTCGTCAGCGACCACCACGCGTTGTGTTGGCTAGCTAACTTAAAGGACCCTTCAGGACGGCTGGCGTGGTGGAGCCTCAGGCTACAAGAATATGACGTAACGGTAATATACAAGTCCGGAAGAAAACACTCCGACGCTGACTCCTTATCACGCGCCCCAATCGATCCCCCGCCGCAAGACGACGTGGACGACGACGCCTTCCTTGGGATAATAAGCGCGGAAGACTTCACTAAACAGCAACGAGCAGACCCGGAGCTAAAAGGCCTCGTCGAGTATTTGAAAGGGAACACCGACGTTGTCCCTAGGGCATTTAAGCGCGTGTTGTCTTCGTTCACGCTACGAAACAACCTGCTCGTGAAGAAGAACTTCTCACCAGTCCACGCCAGCTACCTTCTTGTGGTGCCGTCAGCGCTTCGTCCAGAAATACTGCACGCCCTACACGACGATCCAACCGCTGGGCACCTCGGATTCTCCCGGACGCTGTCGAGGATACAGGAAAAGTATTACTGGCCGCGTCTGACTGCCGACGTCGCCCGTTACGTCAAGACATGCAGAGATTGTCAACGACGCAAGACACCACCGACAAGGCCAGCAGGATTACTACAGCCGATCGAACCTCCTCGTCGACCATTCCAGCAGATTGGGATGGATTTGTTGGGGCCGTTTCCGATGTCAACATCCAGGAATAAGTGGATCATCGTGGCGACGGAATATCTCACCCGCTTTGCTGAAACCAAAGCTCTACCGAAAGGAAGCGCAGCCGAAGTGGCGAAATGTTTCGTCGAGAACATCCTGCTGCGACATGGTGCCCCAGAAGTCCTCATCACCGACAGAGGAACGGCTTTTACAGCAGAGCTCACCCAAGCCATTCTGCAGTACAGCCAGACGAGTCACAGGAGGACAACTGCCTACCATCCGCAGACGAATGGTCTCACGGAGCGCCTGAACAAGACCCTCGCCGACATGCTAGCAATGTACGTCGACGTCGAGCACAAGACGTGGGACGCGGTCCTGCCGTATGTCACCTTCGCCTACAACACGGCGGTGCAAGAAACAACACAGATCACGCCATTCAAGTTGGTTTACGGCAGGAACCCGACGACGACGCTCGACGCCATGCTGCCGCACGTCACTGACGAGGAGAATCTTGACGTCGCTACCTATCTCCAGCGCGCCGAAAAAGCCCGACAGCTCGCCCGCCTACGGATCAAGACCCAGCAGCGTACCGACAGCCGACACTACAACCTCCGACGACGTTTCGTCGAGTACCAGCCCGGCGACCGTGTTTGGGTATGGACCCCGATACGCCGGCGAGGACTCAGTGAGAAGCTGCTGCGACGCTATTTCGGACCCTACAAGGTCATCCGACGTATTGGCGCACTAGACTATGAGGTCGTGCCAGACGGCATTTCGCACTCACAGCGGCGCCGCGCACTATTCGAAGTGGTCCACGTGGTGCGCCTTAAACCATTTTACGGACGCTCATGAACTTCCTTAGTTTGTTGTTTTCTTTGCTACGAGTGCTTTTCTTTGTTACTTTCGTTTGTTTGCAGCATCGGGTCGATGCTTTTTAAGAGGGGGGTAATGACACGTGTACTTATCTTTATCGGGCAACCACGTTTCGCCGCTTAACAACTGTAATCGCAGAGCGAGGGACGCGCCTGCATGTATCCGACGTTTCTGGAAAGTTATCGACGCTTCTATCCGCGTGTCTGTTGTCGCCGAACCTTGTGTTATCAGATTTCATCGCGTGACACGAATGGTGTAGAACTTTGTGGAAGACACGCGGGTCCCATAAGTTAATCTGGAACATTCGACGACTGATCTATAAAAGCCGACGCGCTTGACCCGCTGATCAGTTTTTCGACGATCGCCGAGCGTGTTCGCCGCTATCGTTGTGCTATAAGTGTAGCCTGTTTTGTGGGCACAGGTTCGCCCAATAAAGGTTAGATTTGTCGTTCACAGTATTGCTACTGTGTTATTCGACGTCACCACCACGTGACAATAAGGTCTTTCGTTACTTGGGAGAGCTTGCCTATTGGTTGCCTTGGTGCATTACCACCTACTTCAAATGCTGCTTCTGAAGCCAGCCTAGTGAGGGTTTCAGTCATTATATCTATCTCATCATCATGTCTCTGTTCTAAGGTTGCATAGTTCTTTGCAAGTACCAGCCTGAATTTGTCTGTTTTTACCCTTACTGCCTCTAGGTTGACCCGTTTCTTCTGGACCAGTTTTACTCTTTCTCTCTTCAAATTGAGGTGAATGTTAGCCCTCACTAACCTATGATCACTGCACTTTACCCTACCTATCACACTTCTACATCCACCCGCAGGGGCGTCTGCGTCAGCAGGCGTTTGGTGTGTTGCGACACCACGTACTCGAGCACACGAGGGTTGGACCCTCCCGCGTGTAGCCGTGCGCGGCTTAGCCGTGTCCGGGGAAAAGGGGATCCTGGGGGTTGAGCCAATGCCGGGTATTTGGACCTATACGGCCCCTCGGCGGCGGCAACACACTCCTTTGGCCTCGGCTTCACGTAGACGGCACCCCCGGACTGACCCACCCGGGGGAAATCGGCAGTCGCCTCTTCCTATCTCTTCCTCTCGAATCTTCGTCTTTATCTCCTACTTTTACATCTTTCCTGTCTTCTCTTCACTTCTTATTTCTTCCGTATTTCCTGGCGGCAAGGGTTAACCGTGTGTAATATATCCTGCCTTGGGTACATATATATTAGGTTATAGCGGCGATGCATGGCTGGCGTCTGCAGGTTCTCTTCCAACCTTGTAGCGTCCCCTTGTTGGGCTCGGTGGTGGGTGGCCACCATCGCCGCCGAATTTTCCAGTGTTTACATGGCAAACGCTTTTCCCCCCCTCCAAGATCGCCCTCCAAAGCGAGGGCGCACCGAAGCAACATTTCAGTTCCTATTAAAACCAAACTATGACACCTTCCCAAAGTTCCATGTCCTTCACAGTGAAGGCAACACAACTATTAGAAAACTATCACCTTTCATAGTATCCAAATGCCTATCAAACGCGATCGGATCAGGCTACAAAGCATCAAAGATGGCAAGTGGAGACCTTCTCCTCGAACTGACAAAGAAAGAACAAGTCGAAAAACTCAGTGAACTCAAAAGCATCGGTGACACTAATGTCACAATTTCCCCACATCGCTCGCTCAACACCAGCAGAGAAGTAATATCAGAAGAAGGTTTCATGAACCTCAGTGCTCCTTGAGCTCCTTGAGGGATTCCAGGGGGCAACATGTAATCAAGGTACAAAGGATAACACTTCGACGAAACGACCAACAGATCCCCACAAAACACGTAATACTTACATTTGGCTCCAGTACTGTACCAAGTTCACTCGACGCAGGCTACCTGAAAATCAACGTCCGACCATACATACCGAACCCGAGGCGGTGCTTCAAGTGCCAAAGGTTCGGACATGCATCACAATCATGCAGAGGAAAGGAGACATGTGCAAAGTGTAGCGCCAACGACCATCCATCTGACAACTGCAATGCTCCCGCACAATGTGTCAATTGCAAGGGCGATCATCCAGCTTACTCGCGGAGCTGCCCTTGCTGGAAAAGAGAAAAAGAAATAATTGCAATAACTGCAAAGGAAAAGATTTCATTTCATGAAGCGAGGAAAAAGTTAGCGCACTTACCTCAAGTAAGCTGTGCCAGTGTGACGCGGCAGGGGGCAGCGCCACACCGGTCTCAGGAATCTACAGGGTCCACATCCGGTACTCCTGTAGAAACCCCAACCGCCCCCTTGGTGGCTGCAGCCAGTGCTGCTCCACCAGCAACGCATACGGGCCCGCAGACAACAGTGCCGCAGGGCCCGCAGTTGAAGCGTACCCCACGGCCCGAGACGCGCGTCTCGGCGCCTGGCTCTCGATCGTCCAGTGCCTCGGAAAAGGCAATGGACGTCGATCCAAAAATCCCGGCGTCATTGACGCCAAAAGACCCGCGCTCCTTGGAGCGCACACAGAAGGATAAACATATTTTAACTTCTGTGAGAAAGGAAAAGGTAACCTGAGCGGTTACCGCCCTTCATAATAGTAACCAGGTTTTAAATAGATGTCACCTACAATTTATATGCTCACACACAAAAGTATTTTTTTCCCAATTCCAATAAGATGGCTTTTATCATTCATTGGAACTGCAGAGGCCTAATTCACAATCTAGGTGACATCAAAGACATCATAAATAAATTATCACCAGTAGCATTCTGCCTTCAAGAAACGAACCTTTACTGTCATAAGAAAACGAGGTTTTACTGTCATAAGAAAGGACCGCGAGCACTCCAGCCGTCTATCAGGAGGTGTCGCTATTATCGTCCAAGGTGGCATCCCCACACGGAACGTTTCACTACAAACTGCGTTTGAGGCAGTAGCCGTCACTGTTTTAACTTTTAAGACTGTCACCATATGTTCGTTGTACATCCCTCCCCATACCCATTTCACAACTCGAGACATGGAAAATTTAATTAGCCAGCTGCCGGAGCCTTTTGTTTTAGTTGGAGATTTTAATGCTCATTGCACTCTTTGGGGCAGCGATAAGAATGACCCAAGAGGACAACTTATCGAAGATTTCATTTTGACAAACAACGTCTGTCTTTTAAATTCAGGTGCGCCAACTCATTTTTCACCAAGTTCACGCAATTTTAGCTGCCTCGATTTAGCCTTTTGCTCTCCGGACATTTTTACAGATTTTAAATGGGATGTACTCGAGACTTCATATGGCAGTGATCATCTACCTGCCATAATCAACCTCACCTCAACGCTACCCATTATATCCAACAAACCACGCCAATGGAAGTTACAAATGGCAGACTGGGCTGTTTTTACAGAAAGTGCCAGGCTGGAGGAGCTCACTTTAACAAACTTGAGCATTGATGAAATTAATGAAAAATTTACTAACTGTATTATTTCTGCAGCTGAAAAGGCCATTCCACAATCTTCTGGCGTTGTTCGCAAAAAGCTAAATCCTTGGTGGACACACGAGTGTACCATAGCAAAAAAGCTGCAAAATAAGGCCTGGGGAATTTTACGCAGGTACCCAACACATAACAACTCTTTAAATTTTAAACAAGCCAAAGCGAAAGCTCGATATATACGGAGACAGGCAGAAAAATCTTCCTGGCAAAAATATGTATCAACAATTAATAGCACCGTCACATCCAAAAGGATGTGGGAACAGGTCAGGAAGTTTAAGGGAGACTACACACCATACACGATACCAATACTCACACCTTCAGGCACTCAGACAACACTAGAAGAACAAGCGAATATACTTGGGGAACACTTCTATAACGTCTCTAGCTCGGCTAATTATACAAACAGATTCTTAAATTACAAACTATCTGCAGAAAAACAGAAACTACCAACTACTTGTACGTCAAGGGACGAATATAACGCTCCATTTACGTTACAAGAGCTTAACAGGGTTCTCTGTGCTGGCAAAAAAACTGCAGTAGGTCCTGACCGGATCCATTATTCTATGCTCGCACACCTGTCCCAAGCATCCGTAGATGCTCTCCTTAATTTTTTAACAAAATATTTGAATCCGGAAGCATGCCAAAATGTTGGAAAAATGCAATAGTTGTGCCTTTTTTAAAAACAGGAAAATCCCCCACATCCCCAAGCAGCTTTCGACCCATTGCCCTGACAAGTTGTTTGGCAAAATCGTACGAGAGTGTCGTAAATGCGAGGTTAACCTTCACGCTTGATAAACGGAACTCCATCGATTTTCACCAGTGTGGCTATAAGAAAGGGTGTTCAACGACAGACCACCTCGTCCGACTTGAACACGAAATACGTGAAGCATTTTTACACAAACAGCACTGCCTGGCGGTGTTCTTCGACCTAGAGAAAGCATGCGACACCACGTGGAGATTTGGAATCTTACGTGACCTCGCCGCGTTAGGAATCCGTGGCAAAATGCTAAACTGTCTGGCTGATTTCATGTCCAACAGAACATTCCAAATCCGTCTAGGCACTGTGCTCTCGCGCACATTTATCCAAGAAAACGGCGTGCCACAAGGTTGCGTACTTAGCACAACACTTTTTATAATAAAAATGAACTCTGTCAACAAAGTAATTCCCACCTCTATGATGCACTCCATATATGTCGATGATCTGGAAATAGCGTGCCGCGGCTCTAACTTACGAACATGTGAAAGGCAACTCCAGATAACAATAAATAAACTAATGGAGTGGGCTGAGAAAACTGGCTTCCGCTTCTCTACTCAGAAAACTGTTACAGTGCTATTTTCGCAAAAACGAGGGTTGTACTCAGACCCGGATTTAAGATTGAATGATGTCGCGCTGCCGGTAAAACAAGAATATAAATTCTTGGGAGTAACCTTTGACAAAAAACTAAACTTTCTTGCCCACATTAAAGCACTAAAAATTAAGGCAAATAAAGCATTGAATATCCTCAAAGTGTTATCTCATAAGCACTGGGGTTCTGACCGAACGTGTCTTTTACGCATTTATCGCTCTCTTGTTCGTAGCCTTTTAGACTAAGGCTCCATTGTTTACGGCTCAGCCAGACAACCCTACATCCAAAGACTTGATCCAGTACATAACCTTGGACTGCGACTGGCAAGTGGTGCTTACAGAACTTCACCCATTGAAAGCTTATACGTCGAATGTAATGAACCCTCCTTACAGCAGCGCAGAGCATTACTCACTTTTTCCTACGTACTCAGAATTCAGTCATCACCGCAACACATATGCTACAACATCCTCACACAATGCAACTCACGCTTACACTACACAAATAAACCGAACGTGATTAGGCCACTTGGCCTGCGGTATGAGCAATACTGTTGGGATTATGACATTCCCCATGGAGTCCTCCAGGTTGCCAAGAAACCACAACGGCTGGCACCGTGGTGCGATTTCACACAGTTGTGCGACTGTACATTGACTCATTTAAAGAAGAAAGACACCCCACGCGAACACATTACACAAGAATTCCGTGCACTTCAGGACAAATATCAAAATAACATGCAATATTACACTGATGGCTCTAAAACAAAAGATCACGTGGGTGTGGGGGTCGTAGCGGAAAATTGGGAGACAAGTATTCGATTACCACAACACGCTTCTGTGTTCACGGCTGAAGTTTACGCTATCTGGGTTGCTGTTAAAAAGATTATAACTGATAAACACAAACATGCAGTCATATACACTGACTCTTTAAGCTCACTGAAGGCTCTACAGTTGAAATCTGAGTGTGAACCCCTGCTAGGAGACATTTTAAACATGTTGGTGCTTAACGAATACGGGAGGTCAATTCGTTTCTGCTGGGTCCCAAGCCATGTTGGGATACCAGGTAACGAAGCGGCTGATAGATGTGCATTGATGGCAGCGCACAAATATATTACAAACACGAAACTCCCATATAATGATAGCATCCTTGCAATTAGAAAAGCCTTCACGGTAAAATGGCAACGCGAATGGGACCGTTGTGCCGACAACAAGCTACATTTCACGAAACCCATAGTTGGCGAGTGGAAGTCATGCTATCATCAGGAGCGGTTCATCGAAGTAGTTTTATGCCGACTACGCATTGGGCACACACACCTCACGCACAATTACCTACTTACGAAAGAAGACACACCAACATGCGAGAAATGTCAACAGCCACTAACAGTTATGCACATATTACTCACATGTACGCAGATTGAAACACACAGACGAACACTTTCGCACAAATTATATCAACTACACATACCTTTACACCCTGCTCTGATTTTAGGTGATGATCCGCTAGTCCCATTATGTGACGTCCGTAAATTTCTACACGACACCGGATTTTTACATAAAATATAGATTACTAGCATAGCCTTTTTCCTTCACAAACTGTATTTCAAAACACCTCGTGTTTGGCGCAGCATAGCCTTAGCTGCTTTTGCGCCATTAAACCCCATTTAACTAACTAACACTTCTACATCCTGCATTATATATGCTGGGGTCGGCAGAAAGTATGAAATCAATTTCATTTCTTGTTTCACCATTAGGGCTTTTCCAGGTCCACTTTATGTTGCTACGCTTCCTGAAAAAGGTATTCATTATTCACAACTTATTCCTTTCTGCGAATTCTACCAGTATCTCTCCTATATGCGTCCGCCTGGCCTGAATCCGTTCTGTTCTGCTGCGTCTTGCCTATGAGCAGAGGCGCCAGTGACCAGCGGCGAGCAATTACACGGGAGGGAGCGCCCCCTTGCGCTCTATGTCTCCTCGCGATGGCCTGTTGCCGTCTAGTTTGTTCACTTTAATTGAGGAGCAAGACATGAAGGGCAAAAGAAAGCTCTGTGCTGCGTCGCACGTTTCCAGTACGCGTGTAGGAACACACACCGACTTCCCGGCGCTCCTCGTGCGTCTTTCGCGGTCGGAGCGACCTTATGAAAAGCTTATTAACGCGAAGCTTGTTTGCCGACCTGCTGGGGCGAGGCGTGCACCTCGCTGAATTTCTTATGGGCCTCATGTGGTTTGGCGTTTAACGCTTCGTGCGAGCGAACGATAACGTGCAACGAACGAGGGGGCTGATACATCGGGCTAGCGAGCCTGAGCGGCGAAGTTCAAGGTCTCCCTTTGTCGCCGTTTTTACTATGATCACGGTATGTAGGAGGAGAAACTGGGAAAAAAATGCAAGACGGACAACCACGCCTGTGACATTCGCTTTGACACTATCCACAAGGGGGGAGCGCGAAAGAAGGGGAGGCTGCCTCAGTTTTGGCGAGGCACCGGCCAAGGATCGGATGTTTGTTGAGGTTTGTGCGTATTCACTTAAAAAAAAACATTTACACTCTTTGGAGTGTATCTTATGCTCAAATAATAACCGTCCTCTGCATGGCTTGCGTTTTCTTTCTTGAAAACTCTTTCACTACTATCCTGTCAAGAATGAAATCGCACGTTGGTTACGTGCATGCCTGTCGTGACCTGGGAAATACCCGGCGCGCAGCGTTTGAGAGAGCAAATGTATACAGATGACGATTATTGCTTAGGGACAAGACACACCCCAAAGAGTGTAAACGTTTTTAACGTGTTGTTCTCGTTCTCTTTTTCTGCTCAAGTCTGTGGTAGGAATCCAACACATCGCGGCCCCTGAGAAAAAATACGCTTTAAGTGGCAAATGGAAAGAAAAGAGAAAGAATAAACTTTATTCACGAACAGGATAATGATGACCTAAGCAGGACAGGAGATTAGTGGCGACGGTGTTAAGAACGGCCCGCTGAGGTGCAAGTTTTGCCAGCCAGTTGCTACAGCGGCGGCAACCTTTCCCGGAGCACCGCCGCCAACCTCTAGCCACGGCGTGACTAAGTCGACTGTGTGTGGCGAACAGTGCGCGCGTCCTCGACTCTCCGTCGCTGGAGCCAAGATGGGTGCGACGAAGCAGGCTTTGTGCCGGAACCCGCCACCGCCCACCTGATCTGCTATGAGCATGGGAAGTGCCGCGGGAACGTCGACGGAGACCCCTTCCCACGCGCCGTTCGAGACGCAAGACAATGGGTAACCGACCGCGCTGCGGGGGTCAGCTCTGGGAATAAAGCGAACCTTTCCTGACGTGGGCCCCGAGTTCGACGAAGTCCGGCTGACCTCGGTTGGGGACCGTGAACCTCGCGCAAGGAAGTGTGTGTGTGAGTGTGTGTGTGTGTGTGTCGCCTCTCACCCTCCCGCTGAGAGGCGACTTGTTTACGATGACTGGACGGCCGTTTCCGTCACCTGGGCATCCGGGGAGGGCCGACAGTTTATAAACCGCTGTTGTGCGGCTGCTCAGTGCACTCTTTCTCAAGCAGTCATGTTAGACTGACGTACTTTCTCTCGCAGTCATGCTAGACTGATGAATTGCACGTAGATACTGTAAATAAACCCATATTCATCGTTCTCGATAAGAAGCAGTCCTTCGCTTCATCAACGCCCTCAGCGTGGATAAGTTGGACGACGGCATGGACCAGTTACCTTCTAATTCATGCCGGACTCCAATCTTGACAACGGGTTACGAGAGATGGGATTGAGCCCCCAATCCTGACAACGGTCATAAACAAACGCACTTATATCCTGCCGGTCAAGCCTGCCTCACAACTGAGCTCTCTCAAAAGAGTCATGCGGTCCGTGCCTCCATTGCCTCGTGCACGACCGATGGCGGCGCTGCGAATGGCGCTGGTGACGTCAGTGATGGGACGCCCCTTTGTCGTCCGCTACGCTCCGGCTAGAATAGCTACATTTTCTTACGTTTGCTCGGGCTTTGACGGCGCGCTCGCGTAACACAGCACTCTCCGACTATTATCCGTACTTTTCTTGTAGTGTTAGTTGTATAAATGCCAGCATTAGGAGGAAAACGCACGTTGTGTACACTTCTGCATCTTCCGTATAACCACCCGATGTGTGCTAGCCCAATGGCTGTGGCGCTAAGGTCAATGTCGCTGATTCGAGCCCTACACTCGTAAGCCCAAAATTGCACCCTTTTGCCACACAACGATAATCGTCATCTGTCTTGCCCGCATTCCCTTTTTTCAACGCGGCGAGCCCGTTACTTGCAAGTCACGAACGGCGTGTCCGTTATCAGCTTGACAGGGCATTCTCGACAGGAAAGTAGCGAGCGCAGCGTTTTCATGGAAGGAAGCGCACGGAAGACAGATGACGATTATTGTTGTGTGGCAAATATACACGCCAAAGGGTGTACATTTGTTTAAGAGCGTACCGCCGCATTTCAATTGGGGCGAAATGCAAAATGCTCGTGTATGCTTAGATTGACGTGCACGTTGAAGAATACCAGGTGGTTCAAATTAATCATGAGTCCTCCACTAAGGCGTGTCTAATAATCGTATGGTTATTTAAATTTGGCATTTAAAATACTGGAATTTAATTTGTTTTCGTTAAAAAAGCTTTCTTTATATATACCGAATGTTCAAAACTAAGCATTATGGTTTTCTTAAAATTAGGCACTGGCAGGCACGCGAAAAGCGCCTGTGCAAATAAGTTATGTGGCCAGGGGGACACAAAGTGAGATGATAATAATCCCTGTCAGCAGCCGAATTAGCTAAAATTGAATAATTGACTTTTTATTGACTACAGTAAGTTTGTATGTTTCTATTCAAAAGTTAGCGGCAGTCGTGTTTCTACACAGTATCAGTTGGAAGGATTCTTCTAGCATGTCTGTACTCCGAGATATCCGACTCGGAATTTTAATTGTCGTTCGCATGATTACGCATGCAAGAGAGAGGATAGGCGCAAGACTCCTTGCTGATGTGACGCGGCTGTTGCGTGCGCGTTTAGTCGGACAACTTAGTTTAGTTTAGTCTGGCGGAGGCATAGACATAACTGTTCTCCTTCCCCTCTCCAATACATATACATATATATTTCCTCGAGCGGCTGGTCGCGTCGCAATTTCGCCTGTATTCGCGGGCTTCTAACAGAAAGCTGTATCGGGAGTTTTTCATGTTGCTCTACAATTTTCTCATTAACACTTTTCATCTAATTATAATATTTGAGAAGCTGATTAGTTAATTAAGACTAGCTATGTAATTAGGCATAATAAAAAAACAATTTGAGTGTCTACCAAGGGACGGCAAACAACATAACATCGGTTCTGTACAGCTACGTGGCATTTGCATATTTTTAAGCTCTGGCTAGAGTTAGCTGGAACACCCTGTATATACCGGGGCACCCTGTATACCACGAAAAAGTGATTGCCTTCGCATAGCTGATCTTCCGTTGCTCAATTCGCGCGAAAATGCCCATTGCACGAACTCATTTTGTCGCAATATATTCAATATGTGGCCGCCAGTTGAGAGATTCGTTATAAAGAATTCCAAGGTACTTGAGTTACTCTACTTGTGGAATATCTTCTAGATGATAGTTCTGCGATATTTGTACGGGGTATTTAACGGGAAAAACAAGAATAGTACACTTATTAGCAAGCAGGTATAAATGTCAGCTAATCAGCGAGCCCTCCAGTTACCTTAGAAAGAAATGCAAAATTTAGTAAGGGAAGTAAATGTCACTATATCCATAGCAAACGCACAAAAAACGCAATTTGGTCAACATAAGCGTAGGTGCTAGCACCTGGGTGAACTCAATAAAATATTAAACAACACCGGTGAAAGCAGCAACCCTGAGGAACAACTCTTGTTGGCTGCTCTTTGCGAGAAGGAAAACTCTGTCTTGAAAAATCATTCACCCATGCCAAAATATAACTTGAAAAGCCGTGGCGCTCATACGGGTTTATTTAAATTGTGTGTTCAATACTGTCATATCCCTTACATATATCTAAGGTAACTAAAGCCGCGTACTGTTTTTTGTGCCGGGCGACGTTAATGCGACTTTCAAGGTCCACATGCGCGTGTAATATTGGCTGACCAGATCTAAATCCAATTTGACAGTGACTCAACAACAGATTTTGATTAAAAACCTCCGTTATATGCCCATGAAGCACCCTTTCAATAAGTTTCACATATTTGATGTAAACGCAATTGGTCTTATGTTAGCGATTGTATACCCTGCCCCTTGCTTTTTAAGTAACGGAATACTTTTTGGCGAACTTCCATTCATGTGATATTCATGCATTACTAATAGAGTAGTTTAACAACTTCAAAAGCTCATTCGCAGCTTCTTGGAGCAATACCTTCAATACTGCATTTCTTATTCCGTACGGGCCAGATTCTGTAGTTGGCAACCACAACATGACCTGTGCTGCTTCCGAAGAGGATACCCCCTCGATAGTCCTAAAATGCCGGAGTAAAAACACAAGTTTGAAGGAGCGATGTCAGCCGGTTTTCTAGTCCTTTAGCCAATAGTTCTAAGGAATCCTGCATGTCATGTGAGGTATAGACGACTGACTCTACATTAGCGGTCATTGGGAGTCTCTTTCTAAAACAACGATAATTAAATAAATCATGTATGCTTCTCGATTTAGAAAGATAATTGAAATGTTTTTTATCGTACTCATCTTTTGCGCGCGTAACAGTGCGTTTGAAGGTTGCCGAAATAAATTGATAATCCTTGCAATTTTGTGGGCTGTGATTATATCTAGAGGTTTTTTCCAAGCAGCTTTCCTTCTTCGATTATCCCGTGTGCACTCAGCACTCCACCAAGGGCTCGATGAGTAACGGTTAGCTGACTGAGTTACGAACTCAGACTTTTCTCTGGACATCGAAGGCGCTGAACAAATGTTCAACCCAATTTCTTCGCTATCAGCAAGTGACGCAATGGTTGAGCGCAAGCATTGTTTAAACTATTTGCAATCAGCAAATATTATGCCGTGTCTTTCAGCTGATGTTAATGGGCATGCAACTTCAAAGGACACCGGAAGATGATCACTGTTTTTACAGAAATCAATTGTAGCCCAAGATGTCAAAGCAACACTTATGCTAGAAAAAGTCAAACCTGACATTGAGCAAGACTGCCCGCGAACAAATGTAGGTTCCCTCACGTTTAGGCAGGAAATATATCTGTGGTCCAATCCCATAGACGCATACCCCATGACACGTGGTGCGAGTCCCCAGTAAGGACTTTTTCAGCTAGCGAACGCACTGTCCAGTGGGTGTGTGCTGTGAACGTCCGTAGGGAAACATGCGTTTATAACGGAAAATGAACGGTAGCCTGGGATGTCGAGGTTCGCTGCCAAAATTTCACATTCTTGGGACTGAAGACATGTTTCTGCCTTGCGACAAAATTTAGATGTCAACAAAATCATTCAACCACCTCCAATTGAAAGGCGATCTAAAAGAAAAGGTCGAACATCCTTAAAATGAAACATTTTTTCATTAGTAAGCCAGGTTTCTTGCAAGATTGTGACGTTAGGATTAAGCTGCGTTGTTAAACAATTAAGTCTGTTGAAGCAGAAGCCAAGGAACGACAGTTCAACTGTAGCACTTTTAAATAAGCTATGGTAATGATTCCACGAACGAATACGACTCACACGTTTTCACTTCTGTAAAGAAGATTGCTTGCACCTGCAAATGTTCACTCCATGAAACACCGTAATGAGTCGATAGCTCGCTGCGCATTATATTTCGCCAGTAATCGCGTCACTGGTTTGTGCGTTACGGACGAAACTGTAAGTTATTTTCATTACGTCTTCTTCAATCATTTCCTTGCACCCTTCATTTAATTAAAAGTCTTTCTGCATAGTGTCTTGTGACCTCTTTCAGTTAGTCGCGATCAAGTTTTCTTTTTTTCCGATTAGAATCAACATTTTCTTCTCCGCATGTAGCTCTTGTCTCATGGGCAAAGCGTCTTCTAATGTTACACTCCCGAACTTGACCATAAAATCCATACCGTTTCTTGCTGTTCGAAGGCTGTCACTTGTAAGTCTACAATCTCTTCTCACGCTTGACATTCATGTCAGCACGATCATTTTTAGCCACTTAGCATTTTATATTTGCTCAAAATTTCGCGCGTGGATAAATTGCTCAGTATTCTAAGTTAGTCAAGAATGGAGAACAAAGGAAGGCTTGCGTCAAGCTTGGCGCTTCAGTGGAAAGCTTGTTTCCAAGACGAATTTAATATATTCGCTCAGGCGTGACACGTGAAAGAAGTCCATAAACGAGACAGCCGATTGGTAAACTCTCAAAAATCAATTACTTTCTCATTTCGCCACGTAAGAACCACCATCACTACTCTGTACGACGAAAGTGGATGCCCTGCGGCAGCGGAATTCATCCTACGGCGAAAATGTTGACAATTGCATCTCTCCATCTTGTCGTCCTGGACTGTGCTTTCCTTCATTTGGCTGTGACTCTAAGAGACCACTGGTGATCTGTTCTAGGCATTGCATAACCTGATCAACTCTGAATATTCATACCAACCTCGACTATTGCACATATGAGTTACCCGCGTGTGATCGTGATGACGATTTATATTGGCGTCCCCTTTGAAACGTGGCGACGACAAATATAGTCACCTTGCCTGCTTGACCTAATCAGCTATTAGGTGGTTTTTTTTTTATAGCTTCGCATTTTGTCTATCTCTGCTTGAGCTTCTTTCTATTCTTTAAAACATTTACATCTATATCGTCTATGCCGGTAACGACTCCGGTGCTATCAATACATGTCCTGCTTTTTTTTCTCACCAGTACACTCTAAACGTCTGTTGCTTATCTCGATTGCTGACCCGTTAATGCTTCCGTAGGCTTTGAATCCCAGTGCTTCTGGAAGGTGGACGCTCTGTACGGGTCTCGCCTGGGCGAAAATTTTGGCATTCGTTTACGATGTGCTGAGTCATTGCGACATGTTGCTGCAGCATATACATGCCTGATCCTGTCGCGAATATTTGTTGCGGTATGTTTTTTGTCCTCAGGCAGGCCAGTTCGGTGCCTCACACGGCAAGGCACTGTGTTTATCGCACGTATCTCGAGCTCGCTAATCCGTGCCGCCGCCTGGTGCGCAGGCCACCTGAACCGGAGCAACTGCAACGACCTGTGGGTGCACCACAAGGTGCGCACTTCTGGCACCTACCAGATCGACGTGGACGGCGACGGTCCCCTGAGGCCCATCTGGGTAGATTGCGAGATGGGAGACGGCCGCGAGCTGTTCCAGGTGCTCACCGTCGTGCACCACGACCTCGAGGAGACGCTGCAGGTGCGCGGCAAGGAGCCGCCGGGCTCTTACTCGCGAAACGTCACTTACGGGGACGCGACCGAGCGACACTTGACGACACTCATCGACAGCATGTTCTCCTGCCAGCAGCTCGTCCGCTGGGACTGCAAGGGCGCCATGTTCGGATTCTGGTACCCGCCCGGACTCGACAGCTGGTGCGCTCTCTTCTCACTCACGCTTGGGCGCCGTAGCTGCCGGCGCTTCCACGCGAGATGCCTTGACAGCGGCTCGCACTGGGCGCAGGTGGGTTGGCCGGGACTGGCGGGACCAGTTCTACTGGGGCGGCGCCGAGACGGACAGCCGCAGCTGCGGCTGCCACCCGCACTGCCTGCGCACGCGGCGCAACTCGACGTGCAACTGTGACGCCAACGTCAAGCAGGTGTGGCTGGAGGACGCGGGCCTCCTGCTGGACGCCCGGCGGCTGCCCGTGCTGCAGCTGCGCTTCGGCGACACCGGCGAGGCCAACGAGGCCGGCAAGCACACGCTCGGGCCGCTCGTCTGCCGAGCCACGGGTCACGTCGGTGAGTGCACCGCCTGACAACCTCTCGTCGCTCCGCCCTCGCTACCCTTGCTTCGGCGTACGCCCATACTGGCCTCCACGAACGTTCGTCATGCGCGCTTGCAATTGCCCTCAACGTACAGGTGTGTGTGTGAGAGAGAGAGAATGCTTAGAAAGGCAGGGTGGTTAACCAGAGGTAGTTTCGGTTGCCTACCCTTCACTGGCGGAAGGGTTAAGGGGGATAAAAGAGAAAGAGAGTGGAAGGGGGCGATGGAGAGAAAGAGAGACAAGCACGAACAAACCGCGTACAATGTAGAGCGGTAGGAGACGGCGTTCTTAAAGTCTATCGTGAAGCCCCGTGGACCGCAGGAACTTAATAACGCGAGTAAGACCTTCAGCGCGGATGCTCTTTGGGAGCACTGACGTAAAGCGTTGAGTTCTGGTAGTGGACGATTGTCCAGCTGGTCCATCATCATCATCATCATCATCATCATCATCATCATCATCATCATCATCATCATCATCAGCCTGGTTACGCCCACTGCAGGGCAAAGGCCTCTCCCATATTTCTCCAACAACCCCGGTCATGTACTAATTGTGGCCACGCCGTCCCTGCAAACTTCTTAATCTCATCCGCCCACCTAACTTTCTGCCGTCCCCTGCTACGCTTCCCTTCCCTTGGGATCCAGTCCGTAACCCTTAATGACCATCGGTTATCTTTCCTCCTCATTACATGTCCTGCCCATGCCCATTTCTTTTTCTTGATTTCAACTAAGATGTCATTAACTCGCGTTTGTTCCCTGACCCAATCTGCTCTTTTCTTATCCCTTAACGTTACACCTCTCATTCTTCTTTCCATAGCTCGTTGCGTCGTCCTCAATTTGAGTAGAACTCTTTTCGTAAGCCTCCAGGTTTCTGCCCCGTACGTGAGTACTGGTAAGACACAGCTGTTATATACTTGTCCAACTGGTCCAGTACTCTTCAAATCACTTGTCTCTGGGCTCTATATCGCGGGCAGACACAGATAATATGTGCGAGCGTCTCATCGCTGTTGCATGTGTCGCACTTGGGGCTGTTGGCCATTCTAATAAGGAAAGCGTATGAGTTCGTAAATGTAATGCCTAGCCGCAGACGGTACAGCATGGCCTGTTCACGTCCTGGTAACCCAGGCGGTAGGTGCATCCGTATGTCCGGAGAGAACGAACTGTATCTAGGAACCTGTGCCCAAACATCACAGTTTAGGTTCCAGCGTACCTCTCGGTACAGCTGAGTGCGGAGACGTTTCAGAACGTCTAGTACACGCGCTGCGTAACCCATGACCTGTACGCGTAATTAACTGTCACGTGTTCTGCGTAGAACTTGAAATCATGCAGAAACACCGACGTCGGTTCGCGCAGTTAAAACACAGAGGTGCCACGTCGTGTGAGTGGATTCCGTTGAACCAGGTGTTGTTGTTTCGAATACTCGTGCTGTTTTGCATTTGTACATTCCGCTTCGTATACTCTGGAGTTAAACCTCCACTTGTGAACTGAAAAATGAGCCCTTAATAACGCGAGTCGTCTCAAGCGATTTCATGATAAGACGAAATGCTTCTGGGTACATCTCAAATCTGTCCTCTGCTATCCAGTCCAATAGCGACGATGTTGGCAATTATACATTTTCTTTTCTGTGCCTTTATGCGTGACGTCGGGGCTATATCGCCTTTGTGGCCTCCGTGAGTCTTTCCCTTGCCCATCGCGCGGTTCGAAACGCGCACCCGCATCACGCAGTAACCGAGTTCTGACACCCGTTTGTGGGCGCACCTCGTCCATCTCGGAGCGGCACAAACGCAGGCGCTCGGAAATGCGCTTTTCTCGCTCGCTTCAACCGTTCAGACCACTGATCTTCGCGCGCCGAGTCTGCCCGCCTGCCTGTGTTTACGCACGACCAGATATGAATCACCAGAGCAGCTACCACGTGCGCCGAATGCACCACGCCGGAATTGAACGAATCTTAGCCTGGCTGTTCGCCTTGTCTCACTCGTGAGCTGTTCCACGCGCTCTGGGAGTAGACGCGCTGGCGTTTGCCCGTCATGAGCGGCGAGCAGCTCGAACCTTGGCGCTGTACGGATGGCGTTATTCCCAAGCGGGTCGTGAGCAAAGAGCCGCCGTTTCCTCGAGGTAACTCTCGGCGCACAGGCGCTCTCTCTTGTTCGGGCGCGGGGAGTTTAGTATAGGGTGTATAGCGTAAATAAGGCATACTGGCCTGTACGTCAAAGAGGGTGACGAGCAGAAGAAGCGACGCTGCGACGCGCGCTGAGACCGCGAGAGCAGCATTAAATCAGTAAATATGGATCAGGAAAATAGATCAGTATCGGAGCGGCTAAATCCGCTTACGTTCAGCGATAAAGCGTCTATAGCCGACGAAGCGACATCAAAAAGTCGCTGCTCCTTTTTCCAAACGCTGCTGTGCGCGGTGTTCACATTGTGAGACGGCTGGCCCTATATCCAAAATCGTGATGCAGTACAGCGGCGCTTCCGCTGGCGCGCCAAAGTCCGTTTCGTCAATGTATGTCGCGCCATGCTGGTCGTCGCCATTGTCGGGCACCCGGCCACAGTGGAACACCTCGAAGAGGCAGACGCGGAGCGGGTATACGCCGTGGTAACGCGAGATGAGGTAACTGGGGGGGCTAAGCAGTATACCGCCGCACGCACACGCACGCACGCAGGCACAAAAGAAAACACGCTCAGGCGTCGCCCACTTGACGAAAGCGTATACCTTCGTCGTCTTGTTGTCCGCTCACAGCACGTCCGATCGCCAACCTGCAGCTGAACGGCATTAGCCCCAGGGCTATTTTCCATCTGTTTCTGATTGCACAGTGTAGTAATCGTAGCGGGGACACCATAATTATTTTGTTAAGAGAGAGGGGAGGGTCTGCTGATTTGTTCGCGAGAACATAAACCCGTGTGCGACGCAAAGAGAAGGGAAATGGGAGTAATTCGATAAACACAGCGAGAAGCGCCACTGGGCTGAGGCGGTTTTAAAGAAGGCAGACACCGCGCCCGCGTTGCGTGTATACTTCTGGTGCATTTCCGCTCCGTTCTCACTAAAAAAGCAGGCTTGATGGGAAAACGCATTATTGTTACGATTGGCCGCACACAGGCATTTCTTGCACAGATTCACCTTGCAGAATGTACGTGCCGTATTTAACGATTTTTGCAGCGTGCATTATTAAAGCTTGCGTGCGCACTGGTATCGCATTTGCAGTGCATGCCAACGAGGATCAGGCGCGCGTAATCTGTACTCGCCTCAGCCTCGATGACTTCACGACACGCGCCTCGAGCAGCGTGCGACGTCCTCCGTGGCGGCTTCTGTGTCGCTTCGAGCATTCATGCGGTAAAAACCTGAATGGGGTTAAAGGGACGCTAAAGCGAAACAATAAATCAGTTTAGAGTAATGAAGCATTGTTTGAGAACCCTGCAGGCGGTCATTTCAAAAAAATAATAGTTCGATTATTAGATGAGAAAATGAAGGTACAAGTATCAGCATTTGAATTTCGCGCCGAAACCCCAGCGCCGGTACGTCAGCGTGACGTCAGGGATTCCAAAGTATGTTTGATTCACGCGCTCGTCTGATTCCAAAGCGCTCGTCCGTGTCTCTTCTTCTTGTGTCGTCTGTTTGGCGCTATAGTACTTCAGGAATATGCACCAACTAGCCCAACAAAAAGTTCTGCTGGAATATGTTTTCGCATTTGGACCGCGTTGGCTGAATAAAGGTTCCAGAAACTTGCCATGTTTATTATTTGGTTCCTTTATAACACAATGTAGTCAATCTGTACCGCTATATATAATTAGTAGGCCCTAGAAGATGCCATCATAGATGCCATCAAAATCCACGACGTCGCAGCCCCCAGTTGCGGGGAACTTAAGTGCGTCGCCCCCCTATTTCGTTCTTGCGCTTTTTCTGGCTTACCAAACGTCTTATCGTTGTAACAGTGGTGTTTTTGGTGTTGTAGAACGGTAATTTACTGAGGCAGAAGAAATCATTTTTCACTTTAGTGTCCCTTTAAGCAACTTTAGTTCACATGCAACTGTGTTTCACATGTGCCTTTGCGTTCTTTCTTTCTCTCGCTGTCTTTCTCTTGTCGTTCATTCTGTGCATACACGTGGAGAAATACGATGAGTCCTACATTCTTTCAGAAGACAGATCAAATATTGTTGTGCTTCTTGCGTTCCACCAGACTCAGTGAAAGCCTTTACTTCCTGTCCCCCCCCCCTTATTTTTTAGTGGCATCTTCCCTTCTTTCTGACCCCATTTTTCCTATCCCACATGCAGGGTCACAAACAAGAGACCCGATTCTTGTTAACCTCCCGGCCTTTCCTCTCTCTCTCTGTCTCCCCGTGCCAAGTTTTTAGCTCTCGGCTAACCTGTCTAAATTATCAGTAACCCTTCTCTTACTCAAGAGTTGGCGTAGGTCTGCAGAGCCAAATTAGCTGTGCGAAGTCAAATCATTTGCATGTACGCGAATACATACATATATATATATATATATGTATATATTAGTAGATATATTTGCCCGCTCTTTAGTCAGGTGAGACGCAGGTGAGGTCAGCGGAAGAGAGGTAGGACGCACTGATAAAAAAAAAAAACCGACGCAGTGGACGTATTGCGCGGTTTGCGCGTTAGAAGTGTCCACGAAGTGTCCACGAGCTTCGCGACTCCCGGCAGACGTGTTCCGCGGCAGCTTCGTGGCGCCGGTGACGATCACGAGCTCGGGCTACCCGTCCTCGTACCCGCCGCCCTTCCACCGCTACCTGTGGAGCGTGTCAGTGGAGCCCGGCGACGTGATGGAGCTGGTGTTCCTCGAGTACGACGTGCTGCACTGGGGCGCCTACGCGGCCGTGCCGGGCTGCCGCGCCGCGGTGCGCGCGTCGGCGTGGCGCCACTCGGACGGCGCCCGGTTCGCCATCGAGCGCCAGGGCGACGCGCCGCCCTACCTGGTCACCGACGGCTCGCGCACGCTCGTCAACCTCACGCTCACCACCTGCAACCAGGTCCTCAAGAAGCAGCTCACCAAGCGGGGCTTCATGGCCGAATTCAGGAGGGCCGGTACGTGCGCCTGCAGCCACTGTCGCCGTGTCGTCCCGAGAGTGCGTGAAAAAACACAAAATATATCCCGAAAATTGTTATACAGTGACGACGTTATCGTTTACGGGGCCCCAGAGCTTCGTGCGCGCTTCTATTCGCATCTTGATGTGTTCCTGTTGAGTGATAAAGCGCTTCTTTTTACTCGGCTCACCTCGCTCGCCGCCGCACGTTCAACAAGTTGCCATTTACTTTGGTAATGCGTATACTGCACGCAGAGCTCTTGGAGCCCTGAACGTATGAGGTACCGTGAAAGCAGAATTATTGTAAACTGCCGAGCATGCGTTCTCGAGCGCGCAAAAGACAAATCTGGCCAAGCTTCACAACTTTCGCTCTAACACAGCTGTAATACCCAGCCGCGACAATTCTTCGCCCTCTTTCGCGAAGAGGAGTAAACAACGCTTCGAAAACGAAGCGTAGGTGCCAGCGCAGAAGGCCCCTTTTTGCACAAGACGAAACACTTTGAGCCGCCTAGATTATGCAGGGAAGACGTGCCCCACACGAGAGAACCCCCATTACGATGCCGAAATTGAAAGCAGTCGCGAGTGACTACAGCGCCGCTGTACACATTTCAAGAGCAACCACCACTCCGGGCGTGCTGCTCCACTGCCGGTGGTAGTCAAGGGGCAGCTGGCTCCAGCAACCTTGCTAAAGTCTGCGTAGGTACTTGTGAATATGCATAGCGGCGTAAATGGCTAGATAACTGCATCTTTAAAAGATGCCTGGATGCTTCGAGAATGACGCTAAATCCGTAAACAGGCCCGAAAACCGCTACATCTGGTTATGAATCCCTAGAGTTGGCATCACGGCGACCAAACGAAACGAACAAGCGCCAAAAGGCGGAGCAACTTGAACGCAGAGGAACCGCGCCGCACTCTCACCTAGACAGATATCTACTGAGCAATCTGTTCTTATTTTCAGCGTAGATCTGTGCAGGACTGTATGCGGATAAAGTGCAACAAACATATTACATAAATGTGATACAGACTCTTAGACGCAATTTACGTAGCTTTTAGTTTGTGAAACGTCTTTGCCATTGAACGTTCACCTTTGCTGATGGCATGTTCGCAATCTCGATACTCCGGCTTTTGCTCTTAACAACCGCTATAGCTTACGAAGCATTTTGCGGGCAACCGGGCACTGGGCCAGTACTTGCAAGGCATTCCTTACAAGCATTCTGAGAGAAAGGCGCCGGTCAAAAGTGATGACGCCCACTGTATTAGCACGTGTCCATGAGACGCGGTTGCGCGATAAGCTTAGTGAATTCGACTCCCGGTTTATAAAATTTCAGTTTGATGTGGTTGGCACCACAGTGTCGATTAGCGGCAGAAGTACAGGCGCACGGCATGCTTCACAGCGTCAGCTGTTGCAGAACTTGCAGTGAATTGTCTCTTCCGTCAGTGTGCGGCGCGTTGGAGCCACACACGCAGCGTCAGCCTATTCGTGCTGACTCAGTCCTGCCTTTAACCTCGCATGCCTCTCATTTATCCTGATTTCTGCTTCTCCCTCGTTCCCTCTCGTTAGGGTGATATTGCAGGAGAGCGGAGTTCGTGTGCGTGCTGGTTGTGAAAAGATCTAACAGTGAATGGTGAAAATGCTAAATTCTATAGTTACCTAAATTTCTATGAACCTTGGTAGGGAAGTGAGGAGGCGAGGCAGTGCAAACCCTCAAGTGATGGTCTTTTCAAAGTCTCGAATGATCTTCTTCTAACTTTCGCTGACTTGAGTGGTATATTCGAGGACTCGAGTATCAGCACGCAACAGTCTACAGGATTTTTTTGCAGGCAGCACTCTCCTTGATGTGTGTAAGTGTAGATTTTTGTTAACTCTATGTGCATTGCGTATTTAACGCCACGACTACTTAAAAGTGATGTTCGTGTCGTATACGTACCGTGTGTGTGTTTCTTATTGTACAGTGTACATTAACCCTTGACGCGGGTGGGTCGCTTGTCCCGGTTTAGTTTATTTTTCTATTGTTTACGTTCTTTTTGTGTAGACTTAGTATGTTTGTATGCTTGGGGCATATGTATGCCTATTTATCAACTGTGTACAGGTATAGATGGTTCCACTGCAGCCTATTCTCCCATCAGTGTGCAATTGTTAAGAGTAAAAGCAAGCAAATGCACTTAGAAATCCTCCGTTCTCAGCCGAGGCTCTTCTCAGTGCGTGTTTACTAAGAGCGTGTATAGATGTGCTAAGGTTTCTTCTTCTTGTGTATACATTTTTTTTTTCTTGCTGGGCAGTGCTTTTTCAGCCACAGCGCACTTCTCTGCCCGGTCCGGATCCTTCGGAGCGCGGCCCGCTAATCCGGCTTTGTCTTTCTAGTGGTCGGCCTTGTTTGTGTCTCGCACCGCCGGCCTCCGAATGGCCCGCGGAGCGACAGCGAAGAAGATGATTGAACTACATCGCGCTCGTTGGATACCAAACAGGTTAACGTGAGCGGAAGCCCGGTAAGCCAGAAGGAACGCTTAGCGAGAAGACGCCAATAAAGTTGGCACACGCCAGTGCCTGAGCCGATTTATTGCTTCCTTTAGGAGCGATTTCCATTATGCCCACCGTAAGATGGTCACGCCGCGTTCTTGATCAAAATGCATGATCGAAATTCATTCGTACCATTGCGAAGTCGGAGCAACGCGAAGTGCTGAAAAAAAAATTGGCTCAGTATGCTGAAATCATGAAAAATTTCCAATGCTGCGAGCCACCCTCTTTTGTAGTGAATGTAACTTCCGTATGTTAATGAGCGATGTAGTTCGGCATGCTAAAACCAATAACTAACACTGGAAGAAACAAGTGCGCTATCATTTTCAAGTTCTGCCACGATGCGCACAGTAGTAACATGGGTGAAATGCCTGCTTTTGCGGCACTTTATCTTTGACCTTTGCGATTTGCTCTTCCCACAAAAAGTGCTGTAAGTATTTGAAAGTTTGGCGCCGACCATAAGAGCCATAAATAAAGATACGTTAGGGCTGCCACACGGGAGGATTGTGAACGAGGCTGAGCTGAAAAGTCTTTCTTATTTTCGATTTTCAAGTATTTGCAATCTCTCCTCCCGACCAGACGGGTTTCTGTCAAACTCGGACTTTCACAATACGTGCTGTGGAAAATCACCCCGGGCGGTTCACGGCGGCAGCCGCAGTGTGCATCGGCTCGAAGCTGCCTTCGGGGGCGGCGAAAAGCTACCACGGTTGCCTGAACAGCGCTTTCTCAGTATTGATAGCGAGCCCACTATTATCCATCTATAAATGCTTCATTGTAACGCACATTTTGTTTTGTAACTTCCTCTAAGACATTTTCAAAAATTAATAGAGTGTATTTCACAGAAGCAGCAGCTCTCATTGCATCCTTGACAGCAAAGTTTTGCTTCGTTGTTGCGGCGTTCCCAACTCAATTACTACTTTTTATTGACCTCTATTCTTTATTGGGACACTAAATGATTTTCCACGGAGAGCGGCAGAAAGAGGATCTGGGAAGCAGAGATTCTCGTTTCTCGTGCAGCAGATATACAAAAGTGAAAGGAACGATTGAGAGAAATGGAGAACGGACAATAGGTGTTGTACGTTACGCACTGGTAAAATCACATAGATGCTGGTACATTGACCGCAAGAAATAACAACATCAACAGCGGAGATGCAAACCCAGCGCACGCTTAACGGCGAGATATAACAATCAATGTGCACGCACATTTTTGCACCATCAAAGTAATACGGTAGGTCTTCACTTGTTGCGTTAACGCGACCCTTTCTTTCTTTTTTCTAAATATATTGGAGATATTGGCGCTTTTAATTAGAGCCGACTACTCCGATTTACTGTAGAAATGCAGAAAAGAACACCCCGTCATATTAGACTAAACTTTAAAGCCTTATACATACGTGAAACACTTAGTCTTAACGTCAAGTTGCATTGAAAAAAAAAAGGACACAGAAACACAAAGTTCAGTCACACAACTACACTAAAGCCAGGGCGCATAAAAAAAACATGCAAAAAGTTTCACCCGGAGGCACACGCGAATCGTGTCGCTCATGAACCACGAGCTGAAATCTGTCCCATCGTGTGTGCCGCAATAGTCCTGCGTTATAAGCTGTCTAGATGTTCACGTGTGCTTGCCCACCTGATCGTCCACTGCAACATTCCCGGGGCTGTTGCAGGGGCCAGGTGCTCCTCTTTTTTTTTTTCAAGTAAATTACCATTGAACGATCGTTTCAGAGTGTGCCGGGTGCGAAGCAGGGCTCGGCGTCAACGGCTCGCAGACGATCTGCAGTGCGCCGTGTGGCATCATCTCTTCGTACGGGTGCGTATACCTTCGGCGGGTTTTCATAGAGTTACTGCACGGCATATGCAGTAACTCTGGGTTTTCCGCGCGCCCCCTTCCGGGGTTGGGCGTCGGCCTGCACGCGCTCGCCGCCTTCCGCGCCGCCGATGCCGCTCGTCGTGCCAGCGCTGCCACGCCTGCGAAGGCGGTGATGTGACTTCGGTCTCGACACCTTTGCCTCAAGAGGTCGCGAAGTAGAAACACGTATCGAGCTGCGCTCAAAGTTTGCACTAGGGAGTATCGTAATCGCCTGGCGCTTTCTTTTCTCTCCCACGCAACCACGAACTGCCGCACGCCGAGATTCTTCCGGCGCGGGGACAATGGGATCGAGTAATCAGCTGTCCCCTATCTCGGTAATCAGTGACGGTCACCTCTGGCTGTGGGCAGCGTGCCCGATTTTCGAGGCCAAACAGCCCTGCACGCTCCGCGCTCTCGCTTCGTGTTTCCCACAGCGAGCCTCGAGGATCCTCCGGGCGGATGTCGCCAGGTGGCTGCACGTGTTTTCGCGCTCACTGAAATGCAGCCTCTCTGTGCCCATACAGGCCACGTATGCCATACCGATTGGCAGACGAGTGTTAAGGATACCATAAGGGACATTTCCCTTCGCTAAATGCGTATATTGCGCTTCCAGCGCAAAATCAAGCTGTGCGAGAAAATCGACTAAGTGAAGTCGTTTACTATGAGCTACCCAGTCTTCGGTTTCTGAAATAAGTTTTGTGCGTTTCGAAATCGTTTACTGGCTGCATATATATATATATATATATATATATATATATATATATATATATATATATATATATATATATATATATATATATATATATATATATATATATATATATATATCGGTATATGTCGGTATATCGCTATGGCACAGAAAACGCTTTTTTGGCAGGGGTACCACAATATAAGTACCTTGGCTTGTACATAACAAAGGATCTTTCCTGGTCAAAGCACCTTGACACAGTAATAGCAAATTGTCGCCGCAAGTTGTTTATTCTAAGACGCGTATTAAGATCCTCCACACCAACAGTACGTCTATTGGCATACAAAACACTAGTCCGCCCCGTTTTAGAATATGCTATACTTATATGGGACCCGTTCACTAAAAGCGATATTGGAAAGCTAGAAAGCTTACAGAAAAAAGCAGTTCGATTCATTTACAATACATATGGGCGTAGTTCTATTACTAACATTTTATCTCGGAGCGGCTTGCCTTCTATAAGTGACAGAAATCGTGCATGTCGTTTAAAGTTCTTTTTCCAAATAATAAATGGCCACTACAACATCGACACGTCTCGCATTATCACCTATCCAACAGGTTACGCTACCAGACAGCGACACTCACTAGCTGTAACTCCATTTAGAACACGTGTCAACTGCTTCAAGTATTCCTTTTTTCCGAGAACTATAGTAGATTGGAATAAGCTGGCCGATAAAACTGTAACACAGGACTCACTATCACTTTTTGAAACATATCTTTAACTTCTTTTTTTTTTTTGCACTTGCTGAGATTGTCAGTGATAGCAAGGTTTTTCTGTATGATTGGGAAAGATCACCGATGTAACCTTGAAGCGCTTGTTTTTTGCGCCTGTGTTTTTTTTGCGCCTGTGTTATTTTTGCGCCTGTGTTTTCTGCGCCTGTTTTCTGCGCTTGTGTGAAGCGCTTGTTTGAAGAATTTTTGAGTGCAATTCCCCATTGTTGTATTTATATTGTTTCGTGAACTTGTGTACCACGCTGCTAAGATCTTGTTTAAGATCGCAGTATTTATAAATAATAATAATAATAAATAAATATATACAGTTGTGGCCGTGAAAAAGGCACACTGGCCCCGTTGGTATAACACGAAAGGGTAAACACGACGTATGTACGTGAAAGCACGTTCTTTCTTACTGTCAAACGTTTCGGCTGGTGGGCCAGCCTTCGTCAGCGACATGTGACATGCATGTAGGTAACGAGACATTCTTCAGGCTACCTTTCAAACATAAAGAACTTGAGCGATGCTGCAAGGTAAACAGAACAAATATTTAATTTCAAGAGTTTCGACCCGTGGACCGACCTTCATCAGGGTTTACAAGAAAATGGCAGTTGGGCACCGATAGCAAAGACAGCAGACCGGGTGCCCGATCGTTCTAAGGTACATCAAACCGAATGGGACAGTTGCGACAGTGATTGACTTTTTCTTGTCGTTTTGGCAGATTTACAGCTGCGTTATTGGCAACGATGCGGAGCAAAAGGAAGGCGGAGTCCGATGTATGTAGGACGAGGAGGTCAGTGAAAAAAAAAAGGAGAAAGAAAGAAAGGAAAACATGAGGATGGAGGCATAGGTCGGGGAATGGACAGTAGCGGCAGCGAGGCACGGGGCTAACACTCCTAGGGTTCTAGTAGGAAAGATAAATAACTTTTATGTTTTTGGCGCACGAAAAGGGACAAGACAGAAGTACGACACGGACACGCCTGTCCCTCGTCCCTTTTTGTGCGCTAAAAACGTAAAAGTTATGGAATACCAACATGCCGAAACTTACGCTCTTTCAAGTTATGAATACCCAAGAAAGTGGATGCGACAATGGCGCCGCGGTAGCTCAATTGAGCATCGTATGCGTAATGCGGAGATCGTTCCCCACCTGCGGCAAGTTGTTTCTTCATCCACTTTCATTTACAATAATTTATTCATTTTTATTATTTCATTAATTAATTTCACTAATTCAGTCATTAGGCACTAGTAATTTCCCCTCCTTGGTGTCCATGTTTGATGGCTTTTTATGATGTGACTAATAAAAATCGGGCCCCTCGGTCAACCCCCTCTGGCATGGTGGAGTGGGATTAAAATTACGCATTGCATAAGGGCGCTGCAAGCCAGCTGCTCGCTGTACTACTCGGTGCCGCTGAATCACTTGTCGGCGGAATCACGCTATTCAGCGAACGCAGTGGCGGTTGGAAAAGCGCGTGCGAAGCGGATCGCACCTCCGGCGATGCGCAGCGCTGACGCCATCCGGGGACGCCGCAAGGAATAGCGAGGTTGATACCGCAGAGCAACGCCTATGAAACGAGGCGGCTTTCAGTCAGAGATGCTTCTTTAAGTGCCAGTGGCTGGTCTTATTGGCTGCAAAGCGTGGGAAGCTTGGTCGCTAAGGGGCCGAAAGTTAGTTCAACTCATACAACAGCAGAACATCTGGGCTATGCGCGAAAAGCAAGGGCTCATAAACTTCATAAGACGAGTTATGAATGCGCAGACAAAAAGCAGAAGCCGTAACTTGCCTTGCATTCATTACAAATGTAATTGAGGAGCACAACGCGAGAGCGATCCCACCATCGACCGGCGCAATCAACCGAGCGAAGCGCGCCCGCAGCGTGAGACGCGCCGCTTCGCAGCTACCCGTACCCGCTGGTGTCGTACGAGCCGAGCGGCCACTACCGGCACACGTGGCTTCTCCGGGTGTCGCCGGGGCGCGTGGTGCGGCTGCAGTTCAACGACTTCGATGTGGCCCCGAGTCCCGGCGCGCGGACGTGCAACACCGACTGGGGGCTCGTGTCCATCTACAGCGGCGACAACGTGAGCGACACTTGGAGCCTCGTGGGCAGCTACTGCAACCTCAACCGCCAGGGAGTGGTCTTCTCCGAGACGAACGTCATGAGCGTCGTCTTCCACGACCGCTTCCGCAAAATCGGAAACTCCAGAGGATTTCACGCAACCTACAAGGAGTTCCTACCCGCGCTGGTGCCAAAAACAGGTAAGCGGGGCACACTGCTGTAACACATCGGATTGCTATTCCAGTACACCGCAGTACAGCCGTCGTTCAGTGGCGTACCGAGTGGTCTTCGCCGAGCCACATGCATGTGCCAGTCATATTCCCCGCAGCAAACGTGTACGGAGCAGGGATAAAGCCGCTTTTCCTTTTCTCCGCCTATACGAACATAACTTGAGGGTCACAATCCAAAATTTGCGTTGCGAACTGTTCAGTGCACTCGTGAGCGTCAGTTCGCGGGTCTGAATTTCCAACAAATTGAGTTCCGATCTCGTGATGCGGCCATCCAGTTCACGGGTGCAAAGCCAGGCCGAGCACGCGTTGCGCGCGCCTCGATGGCATCGCCACGCGTGCGCCGCCCGCCAGGCGTGCTGAGCCCGCAAGCTTCTGCGCGCAGGCAACTCTTCTCGGCTGGTCAACGTGGCCCGGGGCAAGCCGGCGCAGCAGAACACCACCCACGAACACTACGAGGCTCAGCTGGCGGTGGACGGCAACGAGGAACCGTCCATCTCCGCCGGCTCCTGCGTCTCCACACAGTTTATCCAGGACCCCTGGTGGCAGGTGAACCTGCAGAAGGAGCACTTGGTGCACGCCGTCGAAATACACAACATCGTGGACGCGGGCCCGCCGGTAAGTGCGCCACGCGGCAGTCGGGTGTATAGTGCAGCACTCGGGAGTCGCCGCCGCGGAGTCAGCTCGCAGTGTTCCCGCCAGGCTGCATGGTGATCATTATTACGCATCGTCCATGAAGCGCGCTGCTGAGGACGGAGTGGGGCCGACCTTGCGCGTGCGCTTTGAAACGAATTTTATCGTGATTACAATTATACGGCCACTCCAGGCGCATTTCTGCCATGAGGTTCCGTATAAATTCCAAGGGCGATAACATCGTCGCCGTATGTGCGAGTGAAAGCGTGCGAGGCTGCGCCGACGATGGTGGCTCAGTCTCGCGCGCGCAGGGAAGGAAAGCGGGGAGCCACCGGGGAGAGGGCGGCGACTGCGTAGGGCGCGGCCGCGCACGGCTTAAAGCGAACTGCGATGGAGACAAAGTGCGCCGAGTGCTGATGGCTACGTGCGCATTGTGTTCTCACCGCTTAGTTCGTATTGAAGCGAGAGGCAGCACGAAGATCAATTCGCTCGCTGCTGCTGCAGCGTTTTGACAGCGAGTGCGCGTGTTCATCGAGTGAGATGTCTTCACCTTTGCTTGTGCGCGACTGACACCATCCTTGTTAATTTAGTTAGTGTGCAAATGTTTACAGGTTTATATGCCTCATAAAACTACCATTACTTCGCATAGTTGTCTACTAATTTGCTATGGCAATCGATGCTTCGCCTTTCGGGCGAAACTGTGACTTTTTTCTTTTACTTTTTTGTGTGTGTGCTTATCTTGGTGCTTTTTTCCTCACGTCTCGAGAATGGTATAAAAACAGACTCCTACCCTGTACATTTTGTTGCGATTTTCGCTGTCGGCATCGCCGTCGAAAATATTCTCTCGCTCCCCGCCCGCCATATGCTGTGGGTGCGAAGGCACGCGTGCAAAGGTGAGCAGGGAAAGATGGTGGCTTGATCAGCGCCGTCTTCCCACTCGAGCAGTGGAAAAGCTCGCGGTAACGGAGTGACTGCCCGCACTCTGTATGGGCTCCGCATTCCGAACCATCAACGAGCGGTTCCCCTGCCTTCTCACCACTGAAAATACCATAAAACGACGCAGCTCGGCGAGCGGCATCGATCGAGACCAATTTCTCCAAGATCTGGTGAGATACTCACATTTTATTGGCTTTTGGAGTTTCGGACCACCGAGGCCGCCGCGCTTCACCTCGCCAGCCTAGACGCGGCCGCGCGTTCTTTCCCACGCCAATATACTCCGCTCAGATGGAGACCGACGGCACCCGCTCCCCTGACGCAATGGACGCCGACGCTTCGTCCGGTAAGGCCGAGGAGGGCACCAACTGGTTTCTCGTGACTCGGAAAAAAGAAACGCTGAAGCTACTGCGAACCTGCCGCCTCCTCCGTCAGCCGAAGCACCCCGCAAGGCGAACACGCGACTGCCGCCACTGCCTGTCGACGACTACAAGATTGTGTTCAGCCCGAGAGACTGCGTGGCCTCTGTTGCCCGAGCCATCGGCATAGCAGCGGGGCTGGACGGCGCCGTGCTCAACGAACTCATCATTCGCATCCACCCTGAGCAAAATCTTGCGGTGCTCAGCACACCGGACGAGAACATAGCGGCACGGCTGCAGAAAGCTCGATTCATCTC
The DNA here is from genome assembly GCF_038994185.2 of Dermacentor albipictus. NCBI lineage: Eukaryota > Metazoa > Arthropoda > Arachnida > Ixodida > Ixodidae > Dermacentor > Dermacentor albipictus. The sequence goes on along the minus strand of NC_091824.1, from coordinate 176,963,621 downwards.
CATGGGCCTCACTCAACACGCCGTACGTAGCCGCCCCAGATAACTCCTGCAAGGGTGTAGTCTCAGGCCTTGAGCCCAACACTACTACGATGACGCTGCTAGAAAACCTCCGCTGCTCAAAAGCCCCTGTCTTACACGCTCACATGATGGGACCTACGAATACGGCCCTGGTCACATTCTCCGGCACACACGTACCCCGCTACGTCCGTATGTACGGAGCAGAACTCCGCTGCCACGTATACCGACCGCGCCAACAGGTGTGCAGCTTGTGCTTGTCGATGGGCCATCGGGCGGACGTCTGTCCCACGCCTGACAAACCCCGTTGCCCGGCGTGCGGCATCTCAAACCCACCGAAGGAACATGAGTGCACACCTAAATGTACTCACTGCAACGGCGCTCATCCCGCTACTGACCCTCGCTGTCCATCGCGTCAACTGCCGCCACACAACAAATCGTGCGTGCCTCGTGAAAAAAAAAAAAACACAAGGACCAGCGCCCCCAGCCCGGATCAGCGCGAGGCCAGCCTGGGACGACGACTCAGCAAAGCGCTCAGCAAAATATGACCCAAGCGGCAACGACGCCGGGCAGCAGAACCCCTGGAGGACGCAGCCGCACTCGCGGATCATCCGGGGATCGCCGCCAAACTGACCGGAGTCGCTCCACGGGCCGGACTTCCAGCAGCGGCCGTTCGAGGGACCGTAACCATAAAGGAAATGAATCTGCCAAGATTTATTTCTGGGCAGCCCAGTTCCCGCCTCTCCCCTTCTCCGCATCTCCGCACTCCTTCCGTCACACAACACTCTAAGCCCCAACCCACACCGCAACCCATGATGACTGACAGTGAGCCGCGTCTTAATGACTTCGCACAAACCTCTCGCACCGACTACTGTACACAACAGGCACTGAACGAAATGGCCGTCTCTCTAAAGACAGAACTGGTTGCCATAATGCAGGCAGAAATGCAAAAAATGCAGGAGGTCATTATGGCTGAAGTCACAGCTCCACTTTTACAGCTAGTACAACAGGCCCTGCAACCTGGTGTCCAGCAGATAGTGGCCGATATTACACAACAAATAGCGGCTGCACTTGGCCAACCTTCGATCTCTCCACCTTCATCCAAACGCTCCCTGTACCCTTCACGTGAAACACAAAGATCACATCCCTACCTTCGTCCTGCCCGATTACCGTCACCGGACCGAAAACTCGCCTCACTTAGCCCGGAACACTCACTTCCCGGCACCTCCCAGGCCAATGAGCAGCCACCCGGACAGTCCCCGGGTATAAAACACACACAATAATACTTGACCATGGCGAGAAACCGTAAAGGGACACGCGCTACCCCCCTACTCCTAAGCGTGTGGCAATGGAATTGCAGGGGCTACCGCCGGATACGCGGACCCCTTACGCAATTCATTGCCACACATCCCCATCCCCCCGATGTAATAGCGTTGCAGGAATTATACTCCTACACTTCCCGGCTACAACACAATACACAGACACAATAAATAGCAACACACCACACCTCACAGCCACATTAGTTGTAGTGGATCCGATTCCGCCGCCGCCGCCGCCGCCGCCGTGAGAGTCTGCACAACGAGCGGATGTTTATGTTCGCGGCGCCGGCCTCCCCGGCGTGGAAGTCACGTACAATAAAGTTTCAGTTTCACCGCCGCTCGGCTGCTCGCCGGTCGCTCTCAAAGTTCGTTCTCTTCTCTCTGCGCGCGTCTGTCTATAGCGGACGCATTTCGCGCCCCTATAGCTTGGTGACCCGGACGTAGCAAGCTCACGCAATGGACGACGAAATGAACACTACAGTAGTCAGCAACGACGCCCCGGCTCCTCAGCCCCAATCAACAGTGCCAGGCGACATCCCTGCCCCCAGCGCTGCCATGGACGCCATTTCCAATGCCCAGCTGCGGCTGCCACCGTTTTGGCCGAAGAATCCCGCCGTGTGGTTCACGCAAGTAGAAGCCCTCTTCGATCTGCGGCGCATCACATCGCAACGTGTGATGTACCTGCATGTCGTCTCAGCACTTTCCTCCGAGGTAGCTGATGAGTTCGACGACGTCATGAGAGCCCCACATCCGGCCACGCCCTACGACCATTTCAAGGCCATAGTGCTCACACGCAAAACCGTGTCCGAGAGAAGCCGCTTGCAGCAACTCCTCAACGCGGAAGAACTCGGCGATCGCCGACCATCGCAGCTATTACATCGGATGCGACAGCTACTCGGCGACCGTACCCAAGACTCCGAGAGTCCACTGTTGCGCGAGCTGTTTCTGCAACGCTTGCCTCGAACACTTGTCGTGGTTTTGGCAGCTGCGGATGATATGCCTCTTGACAAACTGGCAGAGCTCGCGGACCGTGTGAACGACTACTCCGGCGCAAGCTCCGCGGTGTCCTCGACCACTGTCACATCAGACCTCGAGGTACGGCAATCTCGCCTCGAGGAGAAAATTGACAGGCTAATGGACACCATAACAGCGATGCAGATGGACACGCCTCGTCGCTCTCCACTGGCTAGGGGTGGCTCACGTTCGCGTTCCCGTTCCCGCCCAAGACACACTTCTGACGGATTCTGCTGGTACCACACCAGGTTCGGCGCCAGCGCTGCAAAATGTCGACAGCCTTGTCGCTGGCAGGGAAACATGGAAGCGAGTCACTAATGGCGGCGCGTGACTCAACCGCTACGGGAAGCCGCCTATTCTACATCACAGACAGGATCGCAGGCCATCGCTTTCTTGTGGACACTGGTGCAGAGGTAAGCGTCATTCCTGCCTCTCTCCAGGACCGACACCGTTGTCGGAGGACTGCGCCTTTGCAAGCTGTAAATACATCCTCAATCGCAACATATGGCCAACGCTCCCTCACCATTGACCTGGGCCTGCGTCGCATATTTCGGTGGATTTTCATCCTCGCCGACGTGCGCTTCGCCATACTAGGTGCGGACTTTCTTACCCATTTCGGTTTGAATGTGAATCTCCGCACCCGTCAACTTGTGGACTGTACGACCAGCCTCTCCGTGCAAGGTATCCTCGCACCGCTGTCCGCCTCTACGCAACCAGCTCCGCATTCGCCATCATCAGAATTTGCCTCTATCCTCAGTGAATTTCCTGAACTTAGCAAACCTACCAATTTGGAACTTCCAGTGCGGCACACTGTGACGCACCACATCGTCACCACGGGTCCTCCAGCGTTCTGCAAGCCACGACGTCTTGCTGGAGACCGCCTCGCCACAGCTCGCAGAGAATTTGATCACATGCTGCAGTTAGGCATAATCCGCCCATCGTCAAGCAGCTGGTCATCTGCGCTGCACATGGTGCCCAAGCGTGACCCCGGAGATTGGCGCCCTTGTGGAGACTATCGTGCATTGAATGCCCGCACTGCTCCCGACCGGTACCCGCTCCCGCACATTCACGACTTTGCTACCACTCTTGCTGGAACAACCATATTTAGCAAGATTGACCTAGTCAAAGCATACCATCAAATTCCTGTGGAACCAGCGGACATACCGAAGACTGCCATCACAACACCTTTTGGCCTATTCGAGTATGTCCGCATGCCTTTCGGGTTACGTAATGCAGGCCAAACTTTCCAACGCTTCATCAACGAAGTCATACGTGGTCTGCACTTCGTCATCGCCTATCTTGATGATCTGCTGGTGGCAAGTTCTTCACCAGAGCAGCACGCTGACCATCTGCGGTTGCTGTTTTCGCGACTGCAGGAACATGGCCTAACTATCAACACAGCCAAATGTGTCTTTGGTGTTGATAACGTCGAATTTCTTGGACACCTTGTCACACCTGAAGGAATCAAGCCATTGGACAGGAAGGTTCAAGCTCTGCGGGATTTTCCACGTCCAACGTCGCTTCGCAAGCTCCGCGAATTTCTCGGGCTTCTGAACTTCCATCGTCGGTTCCTGCCGAATATAGCGCGCATCATTCTACCTCTGACCGACATGCTGAAGGCTCCAAAGGCACCATCTGCGACCTTGGAGTGGACATCCGAAGCAGACGCCGCCTTCCAAGAAGCTAAGAATGCCCTGGCACAAGCCACCCTCCTAGTGCATCCCCTAACTGACGCGCCCATGCGGCTCATCACTGACGCCTCCTCCAGTGCCGTTGGTGCAGTTTTACAACAATTCCAGCAGAATCTGTGGTGCCCACTCGGTTTCTTTTCGCAGAAGATGAAGCCGGCAGAAACTCGATACAGCACTTTCGACCGCGAACTCCTCGCTGTCTACCTTGGCATTCGCCACTTTCGCCACCTTCTTGAAGGTACCGTGTTCCACGTACTGACGGATCATAAGCCACTGACATTCGCTTTCCGTGGAAACCACAGCACACACACCTCCCGGCAAATTCGGCACCTGCATTTTATTTCCGAATTCACGACCGACCTACGGTACATCGAAGGACCCGTTAATGCGGCTGCCGATGCCCTGTCACGTGTCGACGCGCTTTCCACTGCTGCTGTGGATTTCGACATCATCGCAGAGGCACAACATTCTGACAACGAGCTGCGTGACCTGCGTGCAGGGTCCACATCTCTCTCGTTTGCTGAGGTGCCACTGCCGTTCTCCTCCGGTACGATCGTCTGCGACATGTCAACAGGCTGTGCTCGTCCATTTGTACCTTCCTCGCACCGTCGTCAAGTTTTTGGCAAGCTACACGACTCGAGCCATCCTGGTGTTCGCGCCACTCAGCGCCTCATCACCTCCCGTTATGTGTGGCCCGGCATCAATGCAGATGTCCGCCGCTGGGCTCGAGAATGTCAACGCTGCCAACGTGCAAAAACGACCCGCCACACCAAGTCCCCGCTTCAACCCTTCCGTCCGCCCGACTCTCGCTTTGACCACGTCCACATCGACATTGTTGGTCCGCTGCCTTCATCGCGCGGTAAACGGTACATCCTCACCTGCGTTGACCGCTACACGTCTGGCCTGAAGCGTTTCCCGTACACGATATTACGGCGCCAACCGTGGCGTCCGTTTTCGTGGCCGGTTGGATATCTCGTTTCGGCTGCCCCAGCGTGGTAACAACCGACCGCGGACGACAGTTTGAAAGTGAGCTCTTCGGAGCGTTAACAAGCATCCTCGGTATCCGCCACATCCGCACAACTGCATACCATCCGTCAGCAAATGGAATGGTGGAAAGGCTTCACCGCCAGTTGAAAGCCGCCCTCATCGCCCGCGACGCTCGAACTTCATGGGTTGACGACCTGCCGCTAGTTCTACTAGGTATTCGGTCGGCCATAAAAGAGGACCTCGGGTGTACTGCTGCCGAAATGGTTTACGGGACGACACTACGTCTACCCAGCGAATTCTTCGCACCACCTGCAGTCCCCAACCTCTCGCCTCCTGCCTACGTTGAGCAACTTCGGTCGCTCTTTGAGCGCTTGCGACCTACATCACCTCGACAGCGCTCCACTTACGACGTTTTCGTAAGCAAAGACCTAGCTGCCTCAACTCACATTTTCGTGCGCCGCGAAGGCGTCCGACCCGCCCTCACTGCACCGTACGACGGCCCGTTCGAAGTGCTGCAGCGCGGAGAAAAGACTTTTACTGTTTCTGTGAACGGCCGTGACAACGTGATTTCAATTGACCGTGTGAAGCCCGCGTACATGGCAAACTTGTGCGTTTCTCTTGCACTCCCCACTCGTCCCCCGCCCGATTCTCCCCCATCCGTACCCTGCCCCGTGAGCAAGCACGTGTCCTGGGCATCAGCGCGACAGCAGCGACCTTTGTATCTACGGGGGGGAGCCCTGTAGTGGATCCGATTCCGCCGCCGCCGCCGCCGCCGCCGTGAGCGTCTGCACAACGAGCGGATGTTTATGTTCGCGGCGCCGGCCTCCCCGGCGTGGAAGTCACGTACAATAAAGTTTCAGTTTCACCGCCGCTCGGCTGCTCGCCGGTCGCTCTCAAAGTTCGTTCTCTTCTCTCTGCGCGCGTCTGTCTATAGCGGACGCATTTCGCGCCCCTGTAAGTAAAAACAAAGATTTGACCGTTATCGAACACACCCTCGAAACCTCACTCATACCGCACGTACTTCTCGAATGGGTCCCGTGCTCTCGCTCCCATAGCAGCCTGTTTGTGCTTAATATCTACAGCGCACCTAATGCGAGGAAGCATGAGTTCGGACATCTTTTTGCACATCTATGCAAAGAGGCTAAATAGATGGTCATTGTAGGCGACTTCAATGCCCCGCACCCGGCCTGGGGTTACCTAACAGAAACACCGAAAGGACGCCGGCTTGCTCAGGTTCTTGCGCTCCATCGCATGACTCTGCTGACAGAACCAGATCAACCAACACGATTAGGCAACAGCGTAAGCAGAGACACGTGCCCTGACCTCACGATGGTCAGAGGGGTAGGTCAACACTCTTGGAGCAATCTCGTGGAGAACTTGGGCAGCGATCATTACATTCTAGCTACTGAACTGCAGGTACAACCAATACGTACTCCTGAACGTACTGTTAAGATAACAAATTGGGATGAATTTAGGCGTAACCGGTCCTCCCTAGCACCTGAAGGGAGGGGATCAAACTTCAAACTGACCTAAAAACTGCAGCTCAGCGCATCACTGCGACAACAAAGACGCCCGATGTGGATCTCAATTTGCTCCTCTCTGGGGGACCCGCAGAGGCCTGACCCGGCGGTGGCGGCGGCAAAAACATAATCGGAAACTTCGTCTGCGTATCGCCCGCCTAACTACGGAGGCAGATGACTACCCGAGCACCATCACTAACAACAATTGGCATAGCCTTTGCGATCGCCTCAGCGGCACGCTAAGCACACCTTGGACCTGGTCGCTACTCCGCGCATTATTAAACCCTAGGCAAACCAAAATACACACTAGCAACAGAGTCCGCACTAACCTTCACAAATCAGGTCTCGATGACACTACTCTACTTCACACTCTACAGCAACGCTACAATGCTATAGGCACCCGCCCTATCTACAGAGACTACCCACGCATACACGCCACCCCCCTAGACGCCGATATTACAGAAGCCGAGGTTAAGGCGGCCTTGCAGGTCATTAGGCGTAACACCGCACCCGGGGTTGATGGGATTCAATACACACTCCTACGCAACCTGGATGATCGGGCCATTCAAGACCTAACTGCATTCTACAATGACCTCTGGAGGAAACGCACGCTTCCACAGAAATGGCGCCATGCGGACATCATACTAATTCCTAAACAAGGCAAGCCACTGTCCCACCAGAGTCTCCGACCTATATCCTTAACTTCATGTGTAGGTAAACTCTTCGAGCGCGTTGTACTTTCGCGGCTGCAACCCTTTCTCGAAGACAGACAATTCTTTCCGGATACACTCTTCGGCTACCGCCCTAACCTCTCTACGCAGGTCGTTTTGCTGCAGCTTAAGGAGGACGTTGTGAATGGCCCCACTGCGGCACAGGCCAGAGCTGTTTTTGCCCTGGACCTCAAGGGGGCCTTCTACAACGTCTCCCACGACCTAATTCTCGACAATCTGGCTTCTTCCCAATGCAGCACACGTCCCTATAACTACGTCAGAGCTTTCCTTTCGGACCGCACAGCTACTATTGGCATAGGAGAGCTCCGGTCGGACGTCATCACACTCACAGTTAGAAGAACGCCACAGGGCTCGATCCTATCGCCCATCCTCTTCAACGCGACTACGGCTAAGCTGCCCCCCTTACTATACCAGATACCCACCATCCGGCACGCCCTCTATGCCGACGACGTTATGATCTGGGCAACCCAGGGACCCAATGGGGCCATCCAGGATGCTCTCTAGGAAGCTGTGCGTGTCGTGCAAAACTATGCAGCCACGGGAGGCCTTTCCTGTGCAGCCGAAAAGTCCGAATTGCTCCTCGTGCACAGGCGGCGCCGCAGAACCGACGAATCCCCCAATGTATCCCTGTTTTTACATGGCAGCCCCATCCCTCAGGTAGCTAGACTCCGCATCTTGGGCCTCCACATTCAGTCTGATGGCAAAGCCCCGCACACTACGCACCTTTTGGGTCAGCAGATAGCACAAGTCACAATATGATAAACCGCATGCCTTCGCGAGAAAGACGTCCTCCACATAGTACAGGCTCTAATAATCAGCCGGCTCGCATATCACCTCCCCTATCACAATCCCACTCAGACTCAGAAGATGGACACCCTTCTGCGGAAGGCAGTGAAAGCGGCTCTTGGGTTGCCTCCACATGCTTCCACGCAACGGCTTCTTCAGCTTGGTATCCACAACACCGTAGGCGAGCTTTTGGAGGCTCATCGCAACGGTCAGCTCCAACGTCTCAGACGCAGCCGTCAGGGCTACGCTATACTCTCTCGCCTTGGCTGCCCTGTCCCTAAGACACCCACACACGTCCCAAAATATCGCCTCATTCCTGCTCTACGCGCTAGCATACAAGTAGCTCCGATTCCTCGCAATATGCATCCCGGGCGACACGCCGGCCGTAGACGCGACCGAACTCAGGCCCTGGCACGCATTTTTGGAGACGGCACCACAATTAAACCGGTTTTATACACAGACGCGGCCCACTACCAGGGAGGCGAGCCATGTGTTTAACTGTAACTGACAACACAGTCGCGCTTAGAGTGTGTGTCACAGTTCTCACAACGTACAGCTGCTCAGCAAAGGAAGGGGCAATAGCCCTGGCCATTGTCCACGCCTCGACCCTTCCCGGACAAGACACCGCCATCACCATAGTGACAAACTCGCAGGCTGCCTGCCGGGCCTTCGCGCAAGGACTCGTGACTGCACACACACATCGAATTCTCTCCTCTGTCCCTCCTCCCACGTGACGCAGGGTGCGTATCGCCTAGACTCCTGAACACGCCTCTCTCCATGGTAATGAACGCGTTAATGCGGTAGCCCGAGGTTTGACTGGCCTGGCACCATCGGAAGAGCTGTCCAACCCAGACGACGCAACGCCAGAGCCCCTACAGTACACCGAGACGCTCGAGTACTACCGACAAAGTCGCCATAACTTTCCCCCTCCTCATCCTTCGCTTAATAGGGCAGATGCCGCTACCTGGCGGCAACGGCTGACCAATTCCTTTCCCTGTCTCCACATGCTACATATCTTTTATCTCACCCTATAACCTTCCTATTGTCCCCACCGTGGTTTGGTCCCACTGTGGGACCAAACCCACGGTGTACCATTCCACATGGGAATGCCCTAACCCTTCGGGTGTTCCTCCTATACCCAACCCTACCCTTTCCTCTTAGGAGTCTGCGCTGCTCAGCACAAGCCGCCAGGAACAGCAACGGCTGATCCAGCGGGCTCGCGATGTCGCGCATAGCAATGGAGCCCTGGACTGACGGCCCCACTGGTCGAGGATATTTTGCACTTGTTTTGCGAAATAAATGTTTATTCGCTCTCGCGCGCGGTAACGCGGTCGAGCGTGCGCGAGAGGAGGAAGTAGGAAGCGGGGGGGGGGGGGGGGGTTAAGGTTGGCGAGGTCTGCTTTGTTATCGAGGCCGCGGCTGCACGTAAAGGGCTACGCGTGTCTGTCAGCGCCGCCGCTGAGCGCCTACGCAGCCCGCGCGCCTGTTTCAGAGCTAATCTGGCAGCGTGTGTAAAGAGTGGACGTGCCGAGAGGGTGTGGCGTCATGTGCGCCGTTTTCCCGCCCGCTCAGCAATGGAGGTTGCGTAATGTCGAGCTTCGGAGACGTGTTGAAGCGAGAGGCAGACGAAGCGCTTGCTCCCCGCTGCCGGCGCTTTTTTTGGCACTGTCAGCCGTTGAGGCAGAGTGGACGCGAAAGCGTGGCTGGCTTCTCTTCGTACCGCCGATGTGAAGGTATCCTTGGCAAGGCATCAAAGCGTACCTTTCGTCGCCGGATCTCAAATTCAACAAAAGGTTATTTTGCCTAATTAGCTTTTTCTGATTGCCCGATAATTCGGAAGACTTTGCGGCTCCTTCCGTGTTAGAAAGCTTAACGAAGGGATATTTTATTCATTGAAGCACGAAAGGAACTCCCATGTTCTTCATCGCACACTTAGGGAATTAATATCTCGAAACTTGTGTCATCCTAGAAATTCACCCAAGTGGATACGCCTTGCAACCTGGTCGGCTACGGCTAGTAAATCAAATGAGCGTTTAAATAAAACCAACCTTTATTTCCCAGAAAGCTCTGGATGGACTGCAATATTGCAATATATACCGTAAGGTAACTAACAAGTTATTTAGTGAACTTTCGTTGTTTAGTTTAATATGTCTCCATTTCTCGCACCAGTAAGGCCCGCCTCTTTCAAAAATCATAGCTAAATGACTAGAATTATTCCATGGGGCACGGGTGATTTAAAAAAATTCTGTCTCTGTAAAACTTTAAAGGTAAAATGACTTTACAAGGTCGTTGTACCTTGTAAGGTGGTCGCGTCCTGCGGGTGCACCTGCACCGTCTCCGGCACGGTTGACTAGTCCTCGTGCTACGGAGTGTGTAACCTCGTTGAGGTTGGTGAGGTGCGGGTGGACAACGCCGGCGTGTGCTGGGATCCAGACGAGTGTGATTTGATTTTCAGGCGAGTGCGGGGCTTGTCGTAAGATACGGAGTGATTGATGAGAAATACGACCTTTGATATAGTTGTTGACTGCTGTGCGAGAATCACTCAGTATAGTGTGACAGGCTGGGTCAAGAGTGGCCAGAGCGATGGCCACTTCCTCGGCCGTCTCGGCATTTTTGGTAATGATGCTGGCAGCATGTCGGAGCAAGCCGCCTACTGTGGTAACCGCCGCAAAGCGCCGTCCATCTTGGTATTCAGCTGCGTCGACGAAGGTGACGCCCGCGGTGTTGGCGTAAGCTTTGATGAGGGAAGTAGCTCGTGCCTTCCTACGTTCTTTGTTGTAGTCTGGGTGCATGTTTTTCGGAATAGGGTCGGCGTGTATCCATTGCCGAATGTCGCGTGGTATTGGGTGTTTGTCTCCATGTTGACGGTGGTAGGTGATATTAAGCTTGTTTAGAATGCTACGTCCCGTTTCCGTGAGAGTAAGCCGCTCTAGTTGAGATCGACGTTGGGCCTCGATTAACTCGTCTAGCGTGTTATGGATACCTAATTGTAGTAGAAGTTCCGTGCTGGTGTGGTTGGGTAGTCCTAAGGCCTGCTTGTAAGCGCCTCTAATGATGATGTCCAGTTTAGTCTTTTCAGCTTTGTACCAGTTGAGAAAGGGCGCAACATAAGTAATGTGACAGACAATAAAAGATTGGACAAGGCGGATGAGGCTTTCTTCCTTCATACCCCCTCGCCGGTTGGTCACTCGTTTCAGCAGTCTGGATGTATTGGCGGTCTGTCGAAGGATCTTTGAGATAGCCGTAGAGTTAGCTCCGTTGGCTTCTATGGTCATACCAAGAACGCGGATGCAAGGGACCACGGGTATGGGTCTGCCATCCCTCAAGTGGAGTTCGATTTCCTCGTATTGGCGTTTAGTCGTGGAGCCCCGCGGGGGGCGTCCACGGAGTGTGGGGCGGTATAGGAGAAGCTCCGACTTTTCAGGGGAACAGCGGAGTCCCGTGCCTTCAAGATAATTTTCAACGATGTCAATGGCGTCTTGTAGGGCAGTTTCGATTTGGCCGTCACTGCCCTTTGCAGCCCATATTGTAATGTCGTCAGCGTATATGGTGTGTTCAATGCCGTCGAGTGTTTGTAGTTCTTGTGCTAATCCGAGCATAACCAGATTAAACAGTATTGGGGAAATGACAGAGCCTTGCGGTGTGCCCGCGCTGCCGAGGGAGAGTTCCTCCGATCGGATGTCTCCGACCGACAGGAAGGCCTTCCGATTGGATAGAAAGCCTCTTACGTAGTTGTAAGTGCGTTCTCCAAGGTTGAGCAAGGAGATACGCTCGAGGATGGTGAAGTGCCTTATATTATCGAAGGCGCGCTCGAGGTCGAGGCCCAAGATCGCCTTCGTGTGACGAGATTTGCCATCTAGGATTTGATGCTGAAGTTGGAGCATAGCGTCTTGGGTGGAAAGATGCTGTCTAAAGCCAATTATCGAGTGGGGGTAAGCGCATGTGTCTTCGAGGTGAGTGTTTACACGGGTTAGGAGTGCGTGCTCCATGACCTTGCCTACACATGAAGTTAGCGATATGGGCCGGAGATTGGCGAGGCTAGATGGCTTACCGGGTTTGGGGATGAGAATTACTTTGGCCGTTTTCCATGTCGAGGGAATGGATCCCTGGCGCCAGCAGTTGTTGATGTATTCGGTGAGTTGTTGCACCGAGGGGTCATCTAGATTTCTTAGTGTTTTTTTCGTAACACCATCTGGGCCTGGCGCCGAACGGCTGTTCAGCTTATGTAAGTTCAGCTTCCCCACCCCTCACCGCAAGTTAAACAGGGCACAGGCAACCACCCTTCACCTGTTACAGACGAATACATACCCCTCCCTCACACGCTATCACACTATATACCCCGACATCTACCCGAGCCAGACGTGCAAGGTCTGTCAAACTGAATCGGCAACACTCCCTCACATGCTATGGGAGTGCAAACATCAATACCAAGACCTTAATCCCGTGACCCTCTCGTCGAGATGGCACGCCGCCCTGCGCAGCTCCCATCTCGACGACCAACTCTGGGCGACCCAGCAGGCCTACGAAGCGGCGAAGAGGCAAGACCTCGATGTCCCATCGTGGGAGGCCTAGGCCCAGCCGACTGAACTGCTGGTGCTCATTAAAGTTTACTCTCTCTCTCTCTCTCTCTGTAAAACTTTAAAGTAAGTGTGTCTGTCATTCTTACATTCACTCTCGCGGGCAAGCAGACTTAACCGCAGACGATAACACAAAAACAGGGCGACAATGGGCAGGTTTCATCCCAAGGTTTCCTGTGCAAGAGTCGAAAAGCTATAGGCGGTGAGAGAATGAAGCGCAAGTACCTCAGGCACCGTGCGCCGATTTGCTGTCGAGAAGCGCTGCTGGTTCTGGAAAAGCTGATGTAGTGCGACTGAGGTCCACTCAGCAACTAATTGTCGAAACACGTTCGACAGATACGGAACACTCAGATGGCGTAAATTGGGTACGGCAAGTTTGGCACACGACGTTGCATTCGTGTAAACGCAAAAGGGAAGAAACAACACGACAGCGGCCGCGTCGTGTTTAATCGTTTCTAAGACGAACGCCTTAGGTGTCTACGTTGGCGGTTGACCTTGGCGAAACTGCGCCGTAATGAAAAATTACCGACGCCGCAAAGAGTAAAAACGCGTCACCAAACGCTCGTATTGACTTCACGTTTCTCAAGGAGGGTACTGCAAACAAAATTTTATTTGAAAATAAAATTTGGACATTTCGGTCAAGGTGCGAATCGAACCCGGGCTTTCGGGGTTCGATTCGCTTCCCATTGCGGCTTCCCATTGCGGCTCGTTATGTCTTGCACGAAGTCTAACCTCGACTGCATAACTTAAAGGCCAAGTGCAGCGAAACTTCACTTGGGCTAAATTGACTATTGTTAAGAACGGCCAGCTGCAGTGCAAGTTTGCCAGCCATTTACGCCAGCAGTGGCAACCTCATCTTGGAACGCCGCCTCCAACCTCTAGCCACGGCGTGACTAAGTCGACTTTGTGTCGGGAACAATACGCGCGCCCTCCACTCTCCGTCGCTTCAGCTAGGATGCGTTTGACGAAGCAGGCTTTGTGCTGAAACCGCCACCGTTACGGTCTAGCCTCGTCGCCGTTGTGACTGAATGAGTTCGGCGGGCCAACTATTGTTACCGAACTCCCCACGCGGACCTGATCTGCTACGGGTGGGGGAGTTGCCGCGGGAACGGCGTCGTAGGCTCCTTCCCACGCGCCGACCAAGACGCAAGACAATGTGCTACCCGGACGCGATACCCTGGTCGGCTCCGAGTTCTACGAAGACCCTCTAACGTCGGCTCCGGACCATGCACCTGTGTGTGTGTGTGTGTGTGTGTAACCCGTCCCGGGGAGAGGCGGCGTGTTGACAATGACTGGACGAACGTTTTCCGTCTCCTTGGAATCAAGGGGGGACCGAGTGCTTACAAGCCGCTGTTGTGCGGATGCTCGACTCACTTTTCTTAAGCAGTCATGTTGGACTGAGACACTCTCTCAAGCAGTCGTGTTAGACTGACGTACTTTCTCTCTGTCATGCTAGACTGATGAACTGCATGTATATACTGTAAATAAACCCGTATTCCTCGTTCTCGATGAGAAGCAGTCCTTCCCTTCATCAACGTCCTCAGCGTGGATAAGTTGGACGACGGCATGGGCCAGCTACCTTCGAATTCTTGCCGGACTCCAATCTTGACAACGGGTTACGAGCGATGGGATTGAGTCCCCAATCCTGACACTATAGATGTACTTTGGAAGAGTTAACTGCTGGGCTAGTTGGTGATCTTGCATACTGAGTGAGTGAGTGAGTGAGTGAGTGAGTGAGTGAGTGAGTGAGTGAGTGAGTGAGTGAGTGAGTGAGTGAGTGAGTGAGTGAGTGAGTGAGTGAGTGAGTGAGTGAGTGAGTGAGTGAGTGAGTGAGTGAGTGAGTGAGTGAGTGAAAACTTTTATTGAGTCTTTCAAGAGTTTCGCGGTTACGAGGTCTCCGTCGTCTTCATCTTCTTGGCGCTGGCGACTTCAGACTTCTCTTCAGCAAGCGTGGGCCCCCATTCCAAGGCTCCACTGAGTCGTGCTGCATCGCTCGCGTGCTGCACTAGGGCCCTTTGGGCCGTGAGCTCGCTGCTGGTGAGCCGACTCTCCCATTGCTCCGCACTCGGGTGTTCGTGTTTGTGGAATGCTTTGTTGCGTTCGCACACACAACACACACAAGACGACGACGACACCACGGGCGCTACTTCAACTGTTTAATGAGGGTGAAAGCACTCGACATATATAGCCCTCCAAAACACCGCGCATGCGTACAAGGCAACATGGAGTACAAAGTTTTAGCAGAGTAGGCGCGATAGAAACTTCAGTTTAGCCTCGCAAAGAAATACCCACGTATCACTAACACAGTTCGGACCCGCTTTCTTGATGTAGAAGGCTTCCAATGCTTCGTGCGATGTCTGATGCCTGCCTCTACCCAAAATCCTCGCATCGCGGAACCGCGGAAAACAATCGGTGCAAGCCCTGCAGTGATCCACAAGTCGCTCACCTTTATTATTCTTTTATACCGGTTACATGTTCCCTAAGCCGGTCGTTCACACAACGTCCCATTTGTCCAATGTAGGATTCCCTGCAGGACAGAGGAATTTCTTGACTATAAATACCTAGCGTATACTCTCAAAGTAATCTTGGCAAAGCTGCAGGGCTGCCAATTTCCTAATTTTGTTATTAGCAGCGCCTGTGCAGACGACGCGTGCACCAGCGGCAATGCGATAGCGATGCGGATTTGGCAGATATTGAATGTTGATCTTGCGCCTAGGCAGCCAGGCGCATTGCTCGCTCATCATTTGCGCGCGCGCCACTGTAGGCGTGCGTTCTCCCTGTCGCACTCGTGATTTGAGCTGTTGCGAGAATTCCGATGCGTTGTGTGGCCGTCAAGTGCTCGAACACGTACACGAGCGACGGCTGTGCGGTGCACAACGCCGAGTGGAGGAAGGCCAAACGCATCGCTACCGTCCTGGGGCTTTCAGTGCGTGTACCGCGGCGCAGCAGGCGAGTGCGACGTGGACCAGCCACCCGCACAAAGCATGTAAACTGCAGCTGACGAAGCTGCACAAGCTGCATATCAAGGGAGCAGGGAAAACACGGGGAATGCGGGAGACGGACATTCGAGACGGTTAGCAACACGAGACCAAGGTGACAGCAGGAGCCAATGTTTCGACAAATGGACTTGCCTTGAAAAAGAAAAGTCCACTTGTCGAAATGTTGGCTCCTGCTCTCAACTCGTTCTCGCGTTGCTCATTTTAACAGCACAGTTACTTGCCCATGAAGATCTGCTTGGCAAACGCTTTCTCGGGGTCACTAGAAGCACGATATGCCGCGATGGAGAAGGAAAACCAAAGCTAACGTGTAATTTGTATTCAAGGGCGATATTCTCGAGCGATCATTTCCGGTAGTGCAATGATCTTCAAGATATTTCGTGCGTCTCTGCGTCGGACGCGTCGAAGTAGACCAACGAAATCCTTTCTGACACAGCGCCACAGACGAGCAGGAACCGCATGCTGCATTTGTCACGAAGGATGACGCGACGCGGCGGCCGTAGTGTAGATGCGCCCACAAGCCATCCAGGAATGCCATGCCGCCAGAGCGAAATGGACGAAGCTTGATCACGGCTGCAACGTCTGGCCGTGAGTTTACGCACACTTGGCAGCGAGCCCCCCTGCCGTGCCCACCTACTTGTCGTCTTTGTCGAAGGCACAAACGCAACACGCTCGCCTCAATGGACTCTAACAGCATGCTGCTGATCAGCCAAGCTAGCGCGCGACGCACCTTGTTACGGCTGCTCCGGCGTGCGATAGGGCATGTTCGATTGCCGCGCCAGCCACACTAGACGGTAGAGCTTCCCATTTTCGCCGATGTAGCGTAACTGCACGTGCACGCGTGGATCGCGCCCGCGTTAAGCCGGATTCTACCGCACCTTTAGCTTGGCCACCGCACTGCGCTTTTCTTCGATCGGAGGCAGAACACATCGAGGCCGTGCTGTTGAACGTAGGCAACCAAATCTGGCTGGACTCTGAGAATACTTCGTATTAAGGGGCACCTCAACAGGCCACATAGTAAATTTCACTTATACGCTAAAAGCTGTTACGTGTCCGCTAGGGAGCGTTCTGCCGTAAGAATTTTTGAATCGGTTCATTAATAGCTGAGACAGAGATATTTCAGTGCCGCGAACCCACGATTTCAGGAGGCGAGCGCCACAGCCAAGCGAGACCCACTCGCCCCGTCCAGCCTCCGCAAGCGAAATTCCCTCCCTGCGTTCTCCCATGCCGGAGATCGAGTATCGCGTGACGCGTACGTCCTGGGCCCCGCCTGCATTTTTAGAAGGCCACTCCCGCTCCTGCGTTGAGCGTCGGCGGCGTTATACCTCGTAATCAAGCGAAGGCGGACAACAACAACAATAATAATAATAATTCACAAAAAACGTACATTACGAAGACGACAAAGCGCGACGCTATAAAAAGCTGCTGGCATCAATACCTGCACAAGCTTTACAAAGCTGCTTTGTATCTGTGTCTCTAAATAAATGCTTTGTAAGTTGCCTGCTACTCATTCCGCAGTTTCGACTGAAGAAAAAGTGTGGAGTGGTCAATGGAACCATACTGCTGCTAGCTGAACCAAGCCACGATCCCTTCATTAAACCCGTATCTCCAAGCGCGCCGCCGGCCTCTTCTCCGTGACGTCACTCACCCACCGAGCACTCAGGCTATAGTGTACTATAGCCTGACTCAGGCCTTCTCACTCAGGCCTTCTTGTCTAGGGGGTGTTGACGTGAAAGAAGAGCGCGTGGAGGAACGTGGAGGAGGAGCGGATGCCTGCGCTGAGTTGCCACCACGGCGTCTGCAGCCGCAAGGGCGACCTCGTCTGCTCTTCCGCGGGCGGGTGTGGACAGGTTGGCGTGAGGTGTTGGAAGCTACACTCGTCCGCGGCTGAGGTTAGTCCACGGTACCAACGTGTGTGACGGGAATCACTGCTCCTGCGAGGCGAGCGGCTTCGATGTGACGCTCCCTCAGGTGCCACTGGTGGCACGCTTCTCCGCGACGAGGGGCCGCTCTCGTCATTGGTGGAACGAGAGCGTGCGAAGCGCGGCAATGAGGCGGGCTGGTCGGCGACGATGGCTGCGATACGGCGTCAGAGCGCGCGTCGTCTGTATGGAAACTGCACTGCTGTGAATCGCGCCAGCGCGACAGCCACGCGCTGCCTCTCCCGATTGGCGACGCAGTCGCGCCAAACTTCGCTCCGCTTGCAATGCGCCCCACGAGACATTGTCCGCGCCAGCTACGCTGCTCACAGCGTTCTCTTCCAAATATAAACCGTACACCTATATAGCCATAATACAAAGCACTGACACTCGAAATGAAAACACGTATAGCGCTGCGCTCAAGTTTCGCGTAAAGGAGTAGCCTAATCGTCGGTCACTTTTTCAGTTTCAGTCTAAAAACCATCGATTTTTCAAAGCTCTTTGTGACGCATTGACCTGTATTTCAAGCGTAAAATTTTGCACAGTGGCTACTGCATATCTAAATTATCTGAAACTGGGCTGTTTACACGGTCGAAGATTTCGTTGCAGTTGGCCTTCGATGCATTACCTATATGTCCTACAAAGAAGCCTAACCCTGATTGTATAACTTAATCTAATACCAAATACGCAGCAGGCTTTGGCCTTTTTGTGTTACAAGAGTGTAAAACCTGCTGAACTTCTTTATTGTTGCCTGAATCAGTAAAAGAAAGGTTCGCTGAAAAGCGGCCTATGAAGTCGTTGCACTCTGAAAGCACGCCTCGCTGGCACGTTCCGTCGGCCACATTGGTTCATTCGCCACTAAAAGAGCGCGCAAAGAGCCGCTCTTTAATGGGTGCGCTAAAGCCCTGACTTGCATTGTGCTGACAAGACAAAGGAAATGAAAGAATAATAAGAAATGCGTTGTAATAATGTAATAATGTCCATAAGTCAGCGCATAAAATAGCTTATATAACAGAATGTGTGCCCCCCCCCCTCCTCCCGGTATTACAGGAAAGTATTCCTTTTCTGCACCAAACAATTCTTAAAAGTTTGCGCTAAGCTGTACAGTAAGCTGTCAAAAAAGACGGATTGACGTGATGATGGGAAATGGAGGATTCATCTCTTGCCTCGTTGCGTTATATACAGTTCCCGTGGTTTATTGTTTGCCGCCTAATGTGCCGTTGAATGTGCACAGTCCAGGCTGGTTGCTGTGCTAATCACGCGTTTGTTGAAACACAGATGGTTAGTACAAGATAATACGCACTCAAACTTGAGAAGTCATTGCTCCCAGTGGGTAGTTTGGAGCAATGCGATAGCAATGCGTGATTCTGCGATAGTACAATACCACAAAGGTCAGCTCACTGGGGAAATCATCGCGGCCGTTCAAATCGCCAAGCGTAGCGACACTGGCACCAGCCAGGCGGCGGTCAGGCCGCAAGAGCACGAATTATCATTTTTGGAATGCTGACCTAAACGTTTACACATAACTTGAAATAAAAAGACGAGAATATTTCTGTATCATTTCTTTAAGCATGAGTGCTTTTAGCTACCGTTGTCGGCGACCTTCAACAGACCTTGAGCCAAAATCCAGAGCCGTTATCCGGGCACACAAAACGAGAATGAGACGAGGACGAAAGGAGAACATCCGCACATCGCTGCGAGAGCAAAATGAGCTCATCTGGGCAACCAGACAAAACTTAAGAGAATGCCGTCTCTGGCCCCGAACCTCTTGTACAGGACCGCATTACATATGCTATTTGCTGCCCAAACAAGTTACAAAATACACTGCTTCCGAGTTCTGTCTAATGTTTCTCCGCAATATCATTCAAGCGGTAACTTGTAGTACGCTGAACTTTTATTTGTCATTTCCAATGGCGACGTTCGAAAGGCAGATACAGTGACCATACACTTCATAGTCATCTTTTGGCGCTGGGGGAGGGTTGCCTGTGCTCTTTTCAATGCCAGCGGTCCGTGAGTTCCGCGGCGTGGGTTTTGCGCCGCCTCCTTCGAGAGATGGAGCCACGCGGCGTGACCAGGCCGACAACGTCCGGCGCGCCGCGGATGGTTGGGAGATGGTTGCGAGCCGTCGCCGTGTTTACTACAACCAATCTGCTTCGCCGATAGCCATTTCATGCTTACATATACTCTCGATTACGCGAGAGCCAACACTTATCTGTGATATGAAGTCGATTTTCCTGAAACACGGTGGTGCCCCGGTGTGCCTGTTTAAGACTTTTTTTTTTCGGAATAATAGTTGCAAGCGCAGTGTTTATGTCGTCCACTCTTTGTATTGTTTCTGTACGCTATGTCATTCGTTGAGCCATTCGTTTGATTGGCTGTCATATTTCGATGCAATTACTCATGCAGGTTCATATGCTCATAACACTATCCTTTCTTACAATTTAACTTTATTTGAACTCGGCCAGCAACCGAAATGTGGAAGCACCGCCCTTACATGGTCTCCATTTGTTTCGCTTTTAACCCGACCTAACTCACCAAATCCGCGACCTATCATTTTTAAGGAATAACAAAAGGACATGTATAATAATTTGCGAGATTCCAGCTCCCCCATGACTGCTACAATTAACCCATGGCCTTCAGTTCCCACCGGGTGCGGACCACCTGACCAAGGTAGTGGTGGTCAGACCTGCGACGTAGCAGAGGGTGCTAAGAATCTTTGGACCCGGACAGGCCGCCACTAGAAACAGAACCTGGCAACGTTGAACACAGGAACCCTCTCGAGAGAAGTTAGCTTAGCAGGGCTCCTTGAGGAATTATCAGGCATTGTTTGGGATATCATTGGCCTTAGTGAGGTTAGAAGAACTGGTGAGGCTTGTACAGTGCTGACAAATGGTCATGTCCTCTGCTATAGGGGACTACCAGGTAAGAGACAGTACAGGGTAGTATTCCTAACCCATAGGGACGTAGTGGGCAACATTGACGAATTCTACAGCATTAATGAAAGGGAAGCAGTAGTCGTAATAAAGCTGAATAGAAGGTATAGATTACTTAAAGAAGGGAATTGCGCTAAAAAACGACACGGACGAGTAAGGACATGGACGGGCGCAAACTCGCGACTGATTTGACTGATTGATTAAAGGTAGTACAAGCCTACGCTCGAACTTCCAGTCACGATGATGAAGAAATAGAACAGTTTTATGGAGATTTTGAATTAGCGATCAGAAAAGTGCGAACCCAGTATACTGTAGTCATGGGGGACCAGTGGAAAAATGAGTGGAAAGCATGCTGGTGAACAACTAATTGGCAACGGCATCGATTTTAGGAACACTAAAGGATAGATGCTGCTAGAATTCGCAGAGAGGAAGAAGCTCCGAATAATGAACACCTTCTTCGGGAAGTGTAGCAACATGAAGTGGACCAGTAAAAGTAGGGAGAAACAAGAAATAAAATAGCTTTCATACTCTCTGCCCATCCCAGCATAGTGCAAGATGTAGAAGTGTTAGGTATGGTAAAGTGCAGTGAGCATAGGTTAGTGAGGCCTATGATTTCCCTCAATATGAAAAAATGGAGAAATTAGTTAAAAAGAAACAGGCCAACCTAGACGCAGTAAGGTTAAAAGCAGATCAATTCAGGCTGGTGCTTGCAAACAAATATGCAGCTTCAGAACATATAGATGAAGATGACACAGAGGTAATGAATGAAACCATAACTAGGCTAGCTTCAGAAGCAGCAATTGAAGTGGGAGGTAATGCACCAAGGCAACCAGTAGGCAAGCTTTCCCAAGTAACGAAAGACCTCATGAAGAAACGACAAAGCATGAAAGTATCCCACTCAATAGATTATATAGAATTAGTGTAACTGTCAAAACTGATCAACAAGGAGAGAACAAGGGATATTCGCAATTATAAAACGTCAGAAAGTCTGAGGAAGCAGTAAATAATGGGCGCAGCATGATATCAGTGAGAAGGAAACTTAGCACAAGACAGGCCAAGATGTATGCACTGAAAGATAAGCAGGACAATATCATCAGTAACAAAGAAGATACAGTAAAAGCAGTGGAAGAATTCTGTACTGAACTCCACAGCACCTAGAGAAGCCACGCTACCTTCATTCGAAGTTGAAACGAACAGGATACAGAGACTCCTTCTACAAATAACGAATAAGTTAGAAGGGCCTTGCAAGATATGAAACGGGGAAAAGTGGCAGGAAAAGATGGAATAACAGTCGATTTAATCAAAGATGGAGGAGACATAATGCTTGAAAAACTAGCGGCCCTCTATACGAAGTGTCTTACGACTGCAACGGTCCCAGAGAACTGGAAGAATGCCAACATTATATTAGTCCACAAAAAGGGAGACGTTAAAGAATTGAAAAATTATAAGCTCAATAGCTTACTTCCAGTATTATAAAACATATTCACCAAGATAATTTCCAATAGAATAATGGCAACACTTGACTTCAGTCGACCAAGAGAACAGGCTCGCTTCAGAAAGGGATACTCTACAATCGTTCACATTCATGTCATTAATCAGGTAATCGAAAAATCTGCAGAGTACAATCAACCTTTCTATATAGCTTTCATCGATTATGAAAAGGCATTTGATTCAGTAAAAACACCAGCAATCATATAGGCATTACGTAATCAAGGAATACAGGACGCTTACGTAAATATCTTGGAAAATATCTAGAGATTCCACAGCTACCTTAATTCTTAACAAATGATTGAGGACCTTAACAGAGAAAGTGTAAGAGTGAGGTTGAGTATTAATATGCAGAAGACAAAGTTAATGCTCAATAGCTTGGCAAGGGAACAAGAGTTCGGGATCACCAGTCAGCCTTTAGAGTCTGTGAAGGAGAACGTTTATCCAGGTCAATTACTCACAGGGGAACCTAATCGAGAGAAGGAAATTTGCAGAAGAATAAAAATGGGTTGGATCGCATACGGCAGACATTGTCAGCTCCTGACTGGAAGCTTACCATTATCATTGAACAGGAAGGTGTACAATCAGTGCATTTTACCTATGCTGACATATGGGACAGAGTCTTGGAGACTGACAAAGAAGATTGAGAACAAGTTAAGGATCGCGCAGAGACTGATGGAACGAAGATTGCTCGGCATAACGTTAAGAGACACGAAGAGTGCAGTGAGAATCAGAGAGCAAACGGGGATAGCCGATATTCTAATTGACATTAAGAGAAAGAAATGGAGCTGGGCAGGTCATGTAACGCGTAGCTTAGATAATCGGTAGACCATAAGGGTTACAGAATGTGTGCAAAGAGAATGGAAACGCAGTCGAAGACGGCAGAGGACTAGGCAGGATGATCAAATTAGGAAATTCGCAGGCGCTAGTTGGAATTAGTTGGTGCAGGAAAGGTGTAATTGGAGATCGCAGGGAGAGGACTTCGTCCTGCAGTGGACATAAAAAGAGTCTGATGATTATGATGATGATTATTATTGTACGAAAATCCGCTGTGTACAGCGCAAGGTCATGTACGTTGTTACTTGGACTGACGTAGGCACACGCAGTATTTGTGTTTGTCTACGTAGTATGCTCTGCATTGTCGCCTACTTTTCCTTTGGTTAGTGCGGACGGGAGCGTCGTCACGGTAGAAATGCCGCCACTACTCGTCCATTCGTGCCTTCCATTTATCAAAAATAACTGAAAGAGATTCCGCACGCCGGAACGGTTTCGGTTGCTTTCGTTGCTTAATAACTGCAGACAAATGCCATTATAGCGGGCTATCTCAAGACCTAATTTTGGGATAACTTGCAGTCATAAGGAAAAGAAACTTCTAGTTGAAGCTCCTACACGGCCGTGCTCGCGACGTCTGCCTGGTCTTCCTCATTGGCAGTAAGAATAAAAGCAAGGAAAAAGAAAACAACACGAGTTGCATTTCGATTAAGTTGAAACCGCACTTATTAGAGAAACGACATCATGCAAAGGAGGCCGATTACGCTTCCTTCAGCCTTTACCCAAGGAGGGTGAAGCAGCAGACTCACACAGACGCTATGGATAAGTGAAATAAGTTGATTTTCACTACCATTAATCTGTTGCCACAAGATGCGAGAGATGGCCGGCTGACTGTGGCAGCCGCTGTCATCATGGGCATCTGCACTTGGCGCACAGCGCTGCCGTGGATTATTTCAAGTCGGCTGCCTTAATCAAGTAATCGTTTCTTTTTAATTCACGCGATCTTCGCTTGCCGATTTTTGTTCACCTTTAGTCTGTTGACAATCAGTATTTTCCGCTAAATGTTTACGATTTTTATCAATTTCTTTCTACAATCTTTAGCATACACACCGCCCGGTTCTCGGCCAGTCCCTAACGGTCGACGGGTGACACTGCTGATTCGTTCTCGATGCAAGTGTCGCTTTAGAGGTAGCCTGTGGCGTCGGGGGTGGACCCCGCCTTTTTGGGCAACGCCGAACGAGAAAGAAAGCAGCAAGCGCGCATTTATTGGCCCGGCATGGCGGCACCGTAGGCGCCAGTGGTTAGCGAAACCGTGGGCGGTCAGTGTTCTTGTGTTCCTGCGCCAGGAGCCGCCGAGCGCTTGGCCTCCCGGCGCGTACGCCCTGCCGATGCCCGTGTCCGGCTGCCCGTCGGCGTCGGGCTTCACTTGGCACACGGGCTGCCGCTTCCACGACATCGTCTACGACGTCGTCGAGGACGACAAGATCCGCCACTGGAGCGACGGCATCAAGCTCGAAGGTGAGGCTCTCCTCGCTGTTTGAAAAATATACGTGCCAAAACCACTTTCTGATTATGAGGCACGCCGTAGTGGGGGACTCCGGAAATTTTGACCACCTGGGGTTCTTTAACGTGCACCTACATCTAAGTACACGGGTGTTTTCGCATTTCACCCCCATCGAAATGCGGCCGCCGTGGCCGGGATTCGATCCCGCGACCTCGTGTACAGCAGCCTAACACCATACTCCTCGCTGTTTCGCGAGCAGCTCGGAGAATATGCCGGTCGGTGCACTTTGCAGCTTTTCTCTTTGTACGTTAGGGCCTGGAGTGTGCAGCTGGTTCATTGAGTCACATAGGTACCCCGTGCTGGGCTCAGACTGACGACGGGACATTCAACGAGGGTTGTCCCCGGGATGCTGCGACATATGTAACGCAACAACCTGTGGGAACGAAGAAACATTGAAAGATAAAAGGGCCGCTGAGCGGGCGGCAGAACGGAAAATGGCAGGCGCAACGTTAAGAAATGTAAAGGCGGCTGTGTGAACAGCTTTGTCAGTAGTCATTATCATAAAGCCCCGCACCGATGACGTATTATACGCGTGGTGGCGGCGACGACGTTGGAGTTTTTTTCAACGATACTGAACAACTGCGCAGCGTGACTCAGGCGAATAGCGAGAAATAAACAGAGATGCGTAGAAAATGCCTGAATTGCTTTGCATCAGTGTGCCGACCTCGAATGTTCCTTCCGTATTAGCCTTAAGCGCAAAGAAGGCCGCGTGTGTCTTTTCGTGAATAAATACGACTAACGACAACGCACGCGCGTGTAGCAGGGAAGCTTGCTATTATGAATACCTTTTCTCTAGGATATTTAGTGAGCTTAGAAAGCTTTGGAACGAGGTAAACAATCTGTCAAACAATTCGATACTGAAGCGTCCTATAAACATTGCAGCTTTTGCTCATCTTAAAGCGTAGGTTGAAGCACTCACAGATATGAATGAATACTTCACTAACATCGGTGATTTTTAGATTTCCAGCAAGAGGGACCTTAGTACCGAAACATGTCATGATTCAGTGCAGAAACGCGTAACCTTGATACACTCAATTTCTTTGTTTGTGACAAGTCCACAAGAGGTGGAAAATTTATTGGCTAAAATAAAGAACAACGTCTCGCCAGGAATTGATGACCTGTGTGTTGTACCAATTAAATATGTTGCGTCTCTTATATCTCTGCCGCTAACGCATATAATTAATCGAATGCTGGAAACTGGAATCTTCCCCTCCGATCTTAAGCTTGCCCGCATATGCCCAATACACAAGTTTGGAGCCCTTAGTGACATATGTAATTACAGGCCAATCTCGGGGCTGCCCGTGCTATCCAAAGTCTTTGAAAATGTTATTAACACGCGTCTCATGAATTTTATAACTAACCCGCCATTGTTGCTCAGTGACTATGGTGTTGGGCTGCTGAGCACGAGGTCGCGGGCTCGAATCCCGGCCACGGTGGCCGCATTTCGATGGGGGCGAAATGCGAAAACACCCGTGTGCTTAGATTTAGATGCACGTTAAAGAACCCCAGGTGGTCGAAATTTCCAGAGTCCTCCACTACGGCGTGCCTCATAATCAGAAAGTGGTTTTGGCACGTAAAACCCCACAATTACATTTTCATTAAATTTTATAACTAAGCACTACGTAATAAATGACGCACATGGTTTTCAGAAAAATAAAACAGCTGAACTAGCGGTATTATGTGTTAAAGATAAAATAACGAATGACATTGAAAATAAGCTTTATACCGTTGGTCTCTTCATTGATCTTACGAAAGCATTTGATTGTGTTAACCATGAAATTTTATTAGTTAAACTTTTGATTACGGCATTCGTGGCGTTGCCTTAGATCTTTTAAAAAATTTCCTTTCCCACAGAAAACAGTGTATAAAAATTGATGATGTTATTTCCCCAACTACTACATTAAAACAAGCAGTACCTCAGTGGTCAATTCTAGGGCCCTTGTTATTTATACTTTACATAAACGATATCTTTGATATACCTAACTCCCCAAAGTTAGTAATTTACGCAGATGACACCAATATAATTTTTTCTGCGTGTACACGCAGTAACCTCCAGAACACGATTAACGACCACCTAATACAGCGTGATAGTTGGCTTCATGCAAATAAATTATCGCTGAACCTAAAAGGAGCTAACTACGTCTTGTTGAAACCCACTAACAAAACATGTGACAGTGAACTCACGCTGGCATTCCAGGACACCGTCATGCGCGCATAAAATGTCAGAAATTTCTAGGTGTGTGTCTTGAAGAAAGTATGTCGTGGAATACGCACCTAAACAAACTAACCTCAGAACTAAGCAGAACAGTTGGTTTTTATTCAAATTATCAGATCTAATTCCTCTGCAGTTAAAGAAAGCGATATATTATGCCCACTTCTACCCCCGTTTATCCTACGGCACACTAGTTTGGGGTACTACGACGACTACGAATTATAAAAAGCTGGAGGTATTGCAGAAGAAGATGCTGAAGATTCTTGAGAATTATCACGGTGAACCCAAAGATCTACCAACTAATCCTTTGTTTATTAAGCACAATTTTCTCTAAGCAAGTAAGATATATAACTACAAACTCCTGCTGCACATACATAAAGATAACCTGTTACATTCAGCACGCACAACGTCAACTTGTTATGCACTGCGTAACGAACGGATAACAACACCACGAACACGTACAAATTTCGGAGGGGCTGTTCTCGCTTATCAAATACCCGTTCTAATAAAGCGTGTGAATCCGCAAATAAGTTTCAGCATGAAACTCTATAAATTCAAGTCGCAAATAAGACTCTTTTTTGTTGAATGAGTGAAGAACCCTTTCAACACAAGTGCATATTCATTTGTTCATCTTTTTCTCACTCAAACGTGGCCTACAGACAGATCCTAGACTACAGCTGAACAAAGCAGAATTGCCCGTAAAAAGGGAACACAAATTTCTGGGCATAACTTTTGATAGAAAACTGACCTTCTTGCCACACATAAAGAACCTGAAGAAGAAAAGCTCCCAATCATTAAACCTATTAAAGGTGCTTTCACATAAACGTTGGGGGGCTGATAGGACCTGCCTTTTACACATCTACCGCAGTATAGTTCGCTCTTGCCTCGATTATGGGTGCATAGTATACAACTCAGCTCTACCGTCCTAACTGAAGCAATTAGATCCAGTACATAACTCAGGTCTGCGCCTTGCAAGTGGGGCATACAGGACATCACCCATAAACAGCCTATATGTCGAATGTAACGAACCAGCCCTCGCAGACAGAAGAGCCATGCTCACATGTGCATATGTCCTAAAAACCCGTTCAGTACCAAAACATATCTGCTACTCCATAGTTACGAAGTGCCCGTCTAAGCAGCTTTTTAACAACAAACCGAATGCGACGAGACCCCTTATTCTCCGATTTGAAGAAATTTGCCAGGAATTAGGTATTCTAGACACATTGCCTGATGTTGCCCAGAGACCCGAACCACTGCCATCTTGGCACACCTTTCCCAGAGTAGGTGACTACACACTGACACAATTTCATAAAAAGCAAACTCCACGTGAACATATAATACAAGAATTTTCGGCGCTAGACGAAAAGTACAAAAAATACGCAGCATTTTATACTGACGGTTCTAAAACATCACTTTACGTCGGAAGTGCTGTCGTGCAAGATAAATGGGAAAAGGTAGTCAGGTTGCCTCAGTGCGCGTCAATTTTCTCAGCCGAATATGTTATGCCATTTTGGTGGCTGTATCAAAAATAGTCGAGATGAACATTCAAAACAGCATTATCTACACGGACTCGCCGAGTGCAATCACAGCACTGAAAGCCAGAAACGTAAGGGAACCTTTAATAGGAAATATAATCCATAACATAATAACTGCTCAAACACAAGGACACGAAGTTCAGCTCTGTTGGATACCAAGCCATCACGGAATTGGAGGCAACGAGAGAGCTGACGCGTGCGCTGCTCAAGCCTGCCATAAGGATGTCAATACTGTAAATATACCCCATGCAGATTGCATGAAGTTAGTGAAAAATAAGCTTAAAGAAAAATGGCAGTGTACATGGAATAGCGAAGAAAATAACAAACTACATTTAGTAAAACCTATTCTGGGAGAATGGAGATCATACAGGCATCAGGAACGTTCTATAGAACTAATTTTATGCCGCCTGCGCATCGGACACACACACCTAACACATAACTTTCTACTGACAAAACAAGACAAACCCTTATGTGAGAAATGTGGAGATGAACTCACCGTAAATCACATTTTATTCTCGTGCACACAACTCGAACGGCTAAGGAAAAAATATTTTACTGTATTTTGCAATGAACGCATTCCCTTTAATCCCAGTCTACTTTTAGGAGGTAACCCACTTGTAGGAACTTTATGTTTTTAGTTTTTTGAAAGACGCAGCGATCCTAAACGAAATATAATATATCACAGAACTACTAATTCTAAAAATGTTTACCCAATTTTTTCACGCATCTTATCATGCACCTCACCCATTATCTCAGTCCTGAGAAGAAGGCTGAGGTCTCCATTTGATTTGTTGGGCTCCTCAGAGTCTTTGTCCGGACAAGGACTTTCGCTGAGGATACCCAATTTTTAAAATAAATTATACCATGTGTTTGGCGCATGATAGCCTGAGTTGCTTATGCGCCATAATACCCGATACAATACAATACAATACAATTTTTTCATGTTTCTATGTTTTCATTGTACGTTCGCAGTTGCCATATCCGTATTTGATTTTATCTTGCATTGTATATTATTTTCACTATTTCAATATACCCTGTGAGGCAAAGTCTTTCAAATTGTTCTTTTGCAAATGTATCACTTTGCCTGCTGTCTGTATGGTCCGTATGGTCCGTATGGTCTGTAAGTTGTCTATGACAACTTTCTTGCCAGGAGGACCCCCAACATTGTGTTTGAAATAAGCTGAACTGAACTCGCCTTTCCAGTTTTTCACTGAAACCCCGATCACTCCTCCGCCATTTGCACTTTCCGTTGTATAGAGTATAGCGCTCTCAGCTTTGGATGCGCTCGTTGCTTTTTTCGGCTGACTGGAGTGTCGCTTTCCACCGCTGCTTTTCCGGTGCTTCTGTGGCCTTGGCGTCCTAGGAGGCCTGCAGGAAGGCGGTGGGGTCAAGCAGTGCTTCTGCGTCAAGAAAGAGGATGCGCCTCCCAGCAGCAACGCGACTTCCTGGCCACCGGGAAACTACTGCATTCTGCAGGTGGGATAAGCAGGCCCCTTTGTTTAGCACTTAAAAGGAAGGAAGAAACTTTATGCCTGGATAGACACTTGCAAACAGTGCGACGGCACTACAACTGCGCCACCAATCTGCTGACCCAAAGAAGCTGTCGCTGCAATAAAATAAAAATACAAGCCACAGGCAGGCGCGGCACGCACAACTCAGTCACAGCGTAAGCTGTACGGAGGAGCGTCTCCATAGGAGACCGTCATAAACTGATTGAACACGGTAACTGCAAGTAAGCGTATTGAAAGTCGTGTTTTTAGTTGCATGCATTTGTTGAAACACACGCAGGTGTGCTTTACGGTCGGAAAAGTAGGTCGGAAAAGCGGGGCAATAAGGGTAATTTGATGTCTGTCAATACAAAGTCCTAACAAGAACCGATGCGCAAAGAGCTGCATTGTGTATTTGATACAAATTTCATACTGACGTCATCTTGCAGACAGTGCACGAACCATGCGTTGTGGAGATCCTTCGCGTTTACGTTGAAATCACCCTTCACAATTGGGGACACGTCATCTTCGGGAACGAAGGTCTGTGTCGATAAGTCCGCAATTTTCCCACGTTGACCACCTGGCGACGCGTACAGTGAGGCAACACGCGCTGCGCAGATGTCGCCAAGGTCGACGCCCTAAACTCTCGTTTAGGCGCACGTCAAAGAACCACAGGTGTTGGAAATTTCCTGAGTCCTGCACTATGGCGTGCCTCATAATCAGAAAGTGGTTTTGGCACGTTAAACCCCATAATTTAATTTAGGGTCGACGTCCGGTGCTCCGACGAGTTTGAATTGCGTTTGTGTATTGCCACACCCAAGGCCTGGTGCGCAGTTCTATTTGCTGACACGACACACATGTAGCCGGTGATGTCATGTGGACAGGTCTCGGAGAAACCGCGTAGCGACAGTCGCACTAAGCTGTAGTCGTGCATGATGTCAAGCCTGTGAGCAGCCAGAGAACGCACGTTGAGACAGCAGATGGCACGTCGGTGGCGCTAATCGAGCTGTGCAAAGCAACGTTGCATGATTGTGTCGAGGCGATGTCGTTTGAGTCTATGGGCGTCGTCACACAGTGCTCGATCTCGGTTTTCCGCGGCGTGCACAAGGTGTAGTCGTCTTCAGCGTTGTCGATGTAAAGGCCATCAAGTGAAGTGGCTCGACTCGTGAGGGTCTCCCCTAGCGAAGCTGAGGGCCGCATTTTCGGCTGACCGCACGTAAGGTTACTCGCGTAGAAACTGGCGGGCCGCATTTTCGGCAGCACGCACTTGAGGGTCTCGGCGGCGCGCACAGTCTTTTTGCGTCGTTTTCTCGAGTCCGCTCGGCATCGACGGCGACCGGCATGATTGCGCCGCTCGCTGCGCAGCGGTCTGCTGAGCCCCACGTTGCCCGGCTGCTTCTTCAGCCTTGCGAGGAGACGCCGTCGCCCCCGAAATGCGGGTCGCTGCGAGCGGGAACTGGACGGCACGAAGCACTCGGTCCGCAGAAAGCAAGAAAATCTTTGCTCCTGGATAATGCGATACAATATGATTGACAGTATTATCTGGATCCTTATAGCCTGTGTGGCTAGTTTTTGATCCATGCCGTAAAGGTCAGCATAAATTGCAACCCAAAATAAAAAGCAAAAGAAAGATCTTATATACATGATTTAAAGTGATGTTCTAATGATGGAAAAGCATTAGGGAGTTTTCTTATGTAGCTGGGTATTTCATTCTAGATTTTTGCACCGATAAATGATAAGGAACGTTGACCGTACACATTATGAGTTTTTAGCAAGTGCAATTTATCAAGCTCAGCTTGTCTACTGTCCCTTGTAGGCGTGAGAAATATTGATGAAAGATGTGGCTTGATCGTGGTTAGTATTCTGTGAATTAGTGTAGCTGTGTTATAGTCACGAGCTTGAATAAGTGGCATTATGTTTAACTGTGAAAAAGCTGTGCAGAGGGCGCGTCCTTTGTGGCCGATGCAGTTATCCTCACAGCACGTTTCTGAATTTTTGACAGTAACAAGAACATATTGTTTAATACCACGCGCTGCTCACTTTTTCTTGTTCATTATGTTTGTTATAAATAGCGATGTGCCGTCTTTTCGTCGCTGTTCTTGCCGCACTACAGACGCAGTAATTTCCTCCCTTTCAAAGCATGCATCGTCCCAATGCGAAAGCGTGTGCATGCTCGAAACATTGAAACTTGTACAAATATGGCTTTGTACGCACCACAATATGAAACTGCAATGCAAAGTCAGCACGTATAGACGCTACGCGTCGCGCCTGTGACATCGCGTGAATTCCCGCGCGCTAGGCGATAGCTGCGACGGACACCGGCGGCAGGCAAGATCGCCAACCGAAACGGCTATTGGGACGAGCCTATTACAGCTTACGCTGAAAAAAAAAAAAAGGTGAGCCCGCGGTCGGATCCCTCTCCATGGATATGAGCGATGCTTGTGTCTAAATTACAGCGGTCTAATTTTCTGGTATTACGACTTTCCGAAGTGACAACACATACATATTTAACGAGACGAAAAGCGGGTTAACCGAGGGGCCCGATTTTTATTAGTCATACAATAAGAAGCCAACAAACACGGACACCAAGGACAACATAGGGGAAAGTGCATGGGCTTAATGAATGAAATAAAGAAACGATAAATTAATGGAAATGAAAGTGGAGAATGAAACAGCTTGCCGCAGGTGGGGAACGAAGGTTGTGGGATTGTTCCCCACCTGCGGCAAGTTGTTTTTTCATCCACTTTCATTTCCATTAATTTACCGTCTCTTTATTTCGGTCATTAAGCCCATGCACTTTCCCCTATGTTGTCCTTGGTGTCAGTGTTTGTTGGCATCTTATGATATGACTCATACAGATTGTGTTTCGAAAATGTGGTACATGTCCATAGAGTGGACCATCCTCTTTCTGTGACCGGACGACGCAGTTTTGTAAGAACGCGTCGTTTCAGACCATGCACACAACCACAAACATTTCATCATCATCATCACCATCATCATCATCATCAACATCATCAGTGTGTTTTGTGTCCATTGCAGGAGGAAGGCCTCTCCCTGCGATCTCCAATTACCCCTGTCCTGCGCTAACCGATTCCAACTAGCGCTCGCGAATTTTCTAATTTCATTGCTCCACCTTGTCTTGTGCCTCCTCGACTGCGTTTCCTTCTCTTGGAACCTATCCTGTAACCCTAATGGTCCGACGGTTATTTAACCGGCGCATTACATGACCTGCCCAGCTCCGTTTTTTCTCTTGATGTCAATCAGAATATCGTCTATACCCGTTTGTTCTCTCATCCAAACCGCACGCTTTCTGTCTCTCAAGGTTATGCCTAGCATTCTTCGTTCCATCGCTCCTTGTGCGGTCCTCAGCTTGTTCTCAAGCTTCTTTGCCAGTCTCCAAGTATCTGCCCCATATGTCAGCACCGGTAAAATGCACCGATTGTATGCTTTCCTTTGCAGTGATAACGGTAAGCTCCCAGTCAGGAGCGCACGATGTCTGCCGTGTGCGATCCAACCCATTTTTATTCTTCTGTCAATTTCCTTCTCATGGTCAGGGCTTCCTGTGAATAATTTACCTAGGTAAACGTACTCCTTCACCGACTCTAGAGGCTGACCGACTTCAAAAATACACGTTTCGCTAGAATATTCATATTTTCAAGGTGCTGATGTGACACGTACATTTGTTTCGGACTGCATCGACTTGAAAATATTTTGGCTGCATCTACCTGACGACTGTGTCTGACCATACACTATGGTCGTAAACAATACTCAGTGTAAAATTTGCCAAGAAATATCAGCAACCATCCTACGAATGCACAATACGGGCGTTAATACATAATCCGTTGCGCGATATTATGACTTCGCTGTGCCTTTAACGCTTTTGCAGCCTCGCCGTTCCTGCTTTCAACTAGAGTAGACCCAATTTTCCGTGTATCCTCACAACGCAAGATTATGGCCATAAAGGCAAGTAAACAGCAACAAACAAAACAAGAAAGGTCAACATTTCACTTAAGAACCAAGGCCAGCATTCACAAAAGGAAAATTTCAGTCAATCTCAATGCTGAACATACTATTAGCGAAGGGGGCCGGCAAATGGTAAAGAGCACTCATACGAACAAATATAGCTTTGAGATTTCGGTCTTATGAGACGTATACGGAAAAAAAATTGAGCACCGACCCACACACACTCACTCATCATCGCGTCCCATTCATTCTCTATAGATAACACAACATCGCAGGCATTATGCATGTGGGCTCCTGATCACTCTTACGCCCGCTCACATTTCCGGCAGCAAGATGAGCTGCTCACACATCACACACAAAACAACGTAGCGCGTTTCCCTATAAGCAAGCGCGAGCCGATATCGTCGCATTTTTTCGTGGCACATCCCATCGCGACACACCGAAAATGGTGTCTTTGTCGTCACTCTTCATAATCTGACCATATTTGTGTCCACATTCAGGACGAAGACCCCGCCCAACGGTCTGTAATTACCCATGTCCTACGCTACAGCTGATTCCAAGTTATGCCTGCAAATTTAATTTCTGAGTTTCATCGCCCCACCTAATTCTCCCTTCCCTTAGCACGCATTCTGTGACTAGACCACCGGTTACATGCCCTGCACACTAGATGGCCTACCCAGGTCCATTTGTCCCTCCCGTCACCTAGAATATCGCCTACCCCCGTTTTCTCTCCAATGCAGACCATTGTATTCCTATCGCTTATCATTGCGCCTAACATATTTAGTTTCTTCTTCTCAGGCTTCCTTCTTCTTCTCAGGCTTCCTTGCTTAACCTCCAAGTTTCTGCCCCATATGTTATTACAGGTAGAGCGCAATGATTGTAGAACTTTATGTTCAAGGATAGCGGTAGGCTGCCCGTCACGATTTGATAATGCTTACCGTATGCGTTCCTGCCCAGTTTTATTCTTCTGCTCATAGTTTTCTACTCATAATCAGGGTTCCCTGTGAGTAATTCACCTAGATAAACGCACTCTTGCCCAGATTGTAGAGGCTGACTGCCGATCAAGAATTCTCGTTCTCTTGACAGGCTGCTGAACATTACCTTTGTCTTGTGCATATTAATCTTGAACCCTATTGTTACACTTTGCCGCCTAAGTACCTCATTCTCTTGTTGCAATGCATCTCCAGCGTTGCTGAACAGGGCAGTATCATCTGTAAACAGCAGGTTGCTGAGATATTTGTTGTTGATCCTCACCCATGCTTGAATACTTACTTTAAGCGTGAAGTGAATGGCATTGGAAAGATTGCGTCTCCTTGTCTGACCCCTTTCCTGATCGCATTTTCCGCTTATCTTGTAGAGAAGGTATTATTTGCTGAAGAAAAGCTGATGTCGCTATTCTTCATCGCACCGTCCACTGCAGACAACAACGTGGTCCACTTTCGCAAGTACAAAAAATTACAGGGTCTCTTAAGATCTCTCTTAAGAGGTGAACGGGGAAAGCCTACTCTTCCTCTCTTATCATTCGCCTCTTTCCCTTTACTTCTTCTCTTTCTCTTAGTCATTACTGCTCACTACTAAGCATTTTTCGTCATTTGTAATCAATTGGGATCATTACAAGCCGTCGTTAGACATGTTGGTCATATCTTAGTCACTACAAATCATTAGTAGTCATTTTAGTCGTTATAACTACACATTACTACACATTCATAGTCATTTCTATTCAGTTGTGGTCATTACCACCGTCGCTAGAGATATCCGTAATTTCCTAGTCATTACTAGTCATTATAAGTAATTTCAGTCATTATTGGTCATTGCTAGTCATTGTTAACCTCTACCAATCTCTATTATAACGTTATCATTCACTAACTGTCACTGTCAATCATTTTTCATTCTTTAATCTGTCTTCATATGGCGTGATAACGCTTCGGCGTACACTCCGGCGGTGAGGTCTGCTGACGCAAACTTCACCACGAGCCTAGAAAAGCTTTCGCCTTAAAAACCTGGCGTCGCCAGTTTTTGATCACCTTACCGCAAAGCGATCTTCTCCAGCACAGACAGACAGAAACATCTTGGAGTACGCTTAAGCTTCGCCTTTAAGAGTGGAACGTGATAGCGTTCAAAGATCCCTGACTGCTTCTCACGCTTCCCTGAAACTGCAGCTTAAGTAACTGTAATGTTTACCGGAAAACGCTGGCGGCGAACGCTATGCACGAAGGCGAGCTTTCTGATAGAAACGCGGCCTCTTGCGTGGCCGATCGCGAGGTAATGCGCAGCAGCGCCAAAGAAATTACATCATTTTCAGGTTTGTGCTCGTGTTTCCACTTAATATTTAAGTATGAGAGGATTCAACATAAAAGGTGTGCGCTGTCCGTGTTTCGTTTCGTGACATTTGTTTGTGGGCTGTCATTCTCAAAACACAGAGGAATAACGTTGTCAAGAATGTAAAACAAGGTATGAGCAATTTTAGTGATAGAGTGGTGTAGTAATATAGCCAGCATATGCCGCATATTATATAGCAAGGCGTGGCATATGCACATACCTAAAGTATGCGGAAGTTTTCGCTCACGGACAACTCCACCGATGCCGACAGCGAATTTTTTTTAACGCGTTCAGTTACTAATGTCACCAGCAAGAGGGCAGTTAGCGGAAAAGGATACGTGTGTCTCCGCCTGACGCGCACCCTCGCACCGAGCACTGCACGACTGCGCCACGCCGTGAACCGGCGGCGGCAGTGACGTCACCGGTGCATTGTGGAAACAATAGTGATGATAAAATTACATTCTTGGGTTTGACGAGTCAGCACCGCGACATGATTTCGAGGCACGCCTTAGTAGGGGTCTACGAATTAATTTCCACCTTTTGAGGTTCTTTAACGGACACACAATGCGCGCGCTTTGCGACGAGGCCCGGAAGCAAGTGGCACGTCCAAGGCCAAAAATTGAAATGCATGGTCGTTTTTACATTGCGCACCTATCGCCATGTGCGGCCGCGATCGGATCCGCGACTTCCTGCTCAGCATAGCCGCTGAGTATACCGCCGCACGTTGGCCATAAAATAATTGGATCGCATCAGTTATAAAAGCATATAGTACAGTAACAAAAAAGAGCTCGAAAGCCGCATTGCCACGCTGTTCGGTCATGTTTATAACACCGTAAAGCAATCGCACATATGCGTCTGTAATATCATGAGAAGGTGTAAGATTGGCAGTATGAAGGATTTGATTGGTTCATGTATAATTTGGTGGTGATTGATGGCGTGACGGTGAATTTCTCCACCGTTGGTGGTGGTGGAAAGCATTTATTAATAAAGAGAGGTGTGGACTCGCGCAGGAGCCCTACATACTAGGTGGAGTCCCTAGTCCGGGACCCCATTGGTCGAATCCGCCAGCCTGGCCCTCTTGACCAAGGCCTTTTGGGCCTGAAGGTCTGAGCAACCAAGCAGGGCCGCCTCCCAGTTCTCTCGGGTAGGGTTGGGGTGGGGGGGTGAGAGCCGAATTTTTCTGGCAGGCCCACACCATGTGATAAGTGTCAGCCATCTCGCCACAGTGTTGGCACCTGCCAGTGATCGCAGGATCAAAATGTTTCATTACTGCCGGGCACAGCATTGTGTTTGTCTATAAGCGAAGTAGAACGCGTTCGTTCGCTTTCCCCAGTCCTTTAGCTGGGGCTCGGTACCGGCGATGGCTATCCTTATAATACGTAGAAATGTCTTTGAAAGTTAACAGAATTCCGCCTTCTTGTTCCAGGATCTCAGGGGCCAAAGGGGACGCCCGGTAAGTGAGTGCTCGGGCTGCCGCATCAGCAGCTTCATTCCCTTGAAGGCCCTGATGGCAAGGAGTCCAAACTATACAGCGGGGGTTGGATCGACATCCTTGCTGCAGTTTCTCAGTATTAGCTCGGCCAATAGGGTGACGCAACCAGCCTCGTAATTACGGCACGTGCCACGCGAATCCGTAATGATATATTTAGAATTAGAGTCCGAGGCAGCTAGGGCGATGGCTACCTCTTCTGCTTCTGTTGTACCTGGTGCACGAAAAGTGAGCCCATCCACCTGTGTGCCCTAATGTATGACTGCTGCTGTATACGTTCCCCGTGGCTTGGCCCAGCGACATCTACATATTAAACTCCATGTTTGTTGCCATAGTGACGCTCCAAAGCTTCCGCCCTAGCTTGGCGGCGTCCAATATGGTCTTCTCTATCCATCTTGGTTGGAAGAGGTCGAACTCGGATGAAGCGTCTCCACAGTTCTGGCACTCTGACTCTTTCTTTTATGTGAAAGTCGTGTTGGATGTGTAGTCGAGCCAGAAGTAGTCGGCCTGGTCGTGTTTCGGCTAACCTTGTGTATTGATTTGTTAGATGAGCTTCTTTGAGCTCCTGGAAGGTGTGGACCATTCCAAGATCGAGAAGTCGTCCGTTGGAAGTGGATACCGGGAGATCAAGAGCCCTTTTCATCATTTTGTGGAGGATAACCTCTACCCTGTCTTCATCGCGCTTCCGCAAGTGGAGGTAGGATACTGAATACAGGATGCGGCTAGCTACGAAAGCGTGAGCGAGCCGCACCGCGTCCTTGTTTCGTAACCCTCCTCTCTTATTGGAGAACCGGCGGACCATTCGACCCACCTGGTCTCCAATCTTCCGGAGCTTTTCAAGTGTTGTGTCGACCTTTCGCTGATGGTGTACGAAGAGTCCCAAAATTCTAATCTCCTTAGACTCGTGGATGGGGCCACTGCCGAGTGATAAGTGGATGTACGTATTATCCTTAGTGGAAGCCCTAAAGTGAACAAATTCTGGCTTTGCTGGTGC
Organism: Dermacentor albipictus; assembly: GCF_038994185.2. Classification (NCBI taxonomy): domain Eukaryota; kingdom Metazoa; phylum Arthropoda; class Arachnida; order Ixodida; family Ixodidae; genus Dermacentor; species Dermacentor albipictus. The sequence continues at coordinate 176,925,311 of NC_091824.1, read as the reverse complement.
ACATTGGAGGCCGCAGTGCTCCGTGTAGCGATCCACTACCCGTGCTGCTGCTTGCAGGCTATCCTCCATGTGCCCTAAGTTTCCTTCGGTGGCCCAGATCGTGATATCATCAGCATACAGCGCATGCCGTATGCCTTCAATATCATTCAACTGTGCCGGAAGGTGTAGCATAGCTAAATTGAAGAGCAGTGGGGACAACACCGCGCCTTGTGGCGTGCCCCGCGTGCCCATTTGATAGGGTCCATGTTCGGTGCCTTGAATACGGATCAGTGCAGCCCGATCTGTCAAGAAATCCTTTATGCAATTGAAAGTGTTGCGGTCGCAGTGTGTCTCACTGAGGTGACTCAGTATGGCGCTGTGTTTAACGTTATCGAAAGCACCCTTCAAGTCCAAGGCTAAGATAACCTTGTCATTATGAGGGTGCTCGATAGGCAGTATTACATCTCTGTTAAGTTGGAGCAGGATGTCCTGCGCTGACTTGTGGGGGCGAAAGCCGAACATCGTGTCCGAGAAGGCGTTACGGTGTTCCAAATATTCTGAGAGTCTATCGCGCACCATCGTTTCCATCAGTTTGCCCACACACGATGTGAGCGAGATAGGTCGTAAGTTGTGTGTGTTGATTGCCTTGCCTGATTTAGGAATGAATGTAACCACTGCTGTCTTCCAATCTAAGGGAACCGGTTTTTCCCCTTCCCAAATTGCGTTAATGTATTCGAGCAGGGCTTCATATGCCTGGTCAGGGAAGTTGGCCAACAGTGTAACTGTGACCTTGTCCCTACCTGGCGCCGTGCCCCTGCGCATCTTGGCCAGAGCCGCCTTGAGGTCGTAGAGTGGGAACGGTTGGTCCAACTCCGGATTATCTTTGCCTGCATAAAGATATTCCGTGCCTTTGGGGTCCTGTTTCTGGCGCAAGTACTTGCCCCGTAATGTCTCGGCCAGGTGTGTTGTGGTGCCTTTGAAGTTGTGGAGTGCACGTTGTAAATGTCTTTGTGTTTCTCTTCTTGACTGTGAGGGGTCAATCAGATGGCGGAAAAGTCTCCATGTGTTCTTACCAGACATTTGTACAACTGCTGTGTTGCACCGGTCCACCCAGTTAGTGTCAGCCAGGTGAGAGGCATATTCCGCGGCCTTTTGGGTGAGCTCTACAATTCGTCTTTTGAGGGTACGGTTGTGTTTCTGTCTATGCCAGTGTTTGGTAAGACAGCGGTGGGCTTCCCAGAGGTGGAGTAGATGGTTATCCGCAGCTGGGCAGTCCTCCGTTGTCTGGATGTGCTTCTCGTGTTGCATGAGGGTTGAGTGAGCATGAGCACCACGATGAGATCCTCCGAATTCAATTTTGGCGTCTGCTTCGGGCGCCAGGTGGTTGCCGTCTTCTTGTTGAGCGGCAGCGCAACGCGAGCATTGCCGGGGTGGCTGGGAAGCCGTGTTTGACGTGGGCAACGCAGCTGCGGCGTCGCCCTTTGTAGCCGTCTTGTTCTACTGGCGTCTCCGGCGGAGATTCACCATCATGGAAAGACACTCATCTTCTGTGGGTGGCAGGTCCTCGTCTTGGCCATGAGTCTCGATTTCTGCCCAGGCCATGGTGGTAGGGTCGCATCCAGCCGTCTTGGTGGTCGCCATCGGCCGGTAAGTCCCGGGGAAACCCCGGCGCCGACAGAGTCAACTCTTGAGGGTTAGCTATCCGCGGCGTGGCGAAAGTAACAAATTGTCGTAGAATGTCCAAATTTTGGCCCACCTGTACGAGATGGTTGTCGACAGGTTCCTCGTGATGTTGGAGATCCAGTAGTATCAAATTCAGGAGGATCACATCCGAAGTTCCACGGGTCCTGTCAAAAGTTGACGGAGCCGATGCGTCGCGCGGCCGATGCGAGACGCCTACGGCGGCGTTCCCCTCCACCGTTGGCGCTTCTTGAAAACAGCTAGATGTGCACTAGTTCGCCGACCTTGATATGGCCTTGCCGAAGCACGAAACCTTGCAAGCACACATGTGAAAGGCCTTTGTTATGTATGCACGCAAGAGTGGGCGCTTTCTTTCAGCGCAGTGCTGGGGGAGCTACAAAATGGGTTCCGGAAGCGAAGGAGGCCAGAGGACAATCCATTCTGATTGACGCAGTGTGTCGAAATAACAGAAAGGGAACACAGGCCTCCATGGCTAGCACTTCTGGATATCGAGGGCGCCTATGACACTGTAATCGAAGAACATTGGGGGGACACTAGAGGTGGAAGATGGAGTAACTAATCTTTTAAAAGATGTCTATAAAAGTAACAAGGTGGTTATAAAATGGGAGGAAACAAAAGTACCTGAACTTGTACAGATACATAGGGGGCTTAGGCAGGGGTGCTCTTTGTCACCTTTGTTGTTCTCGTATCTACAAGGATTAGAGACCAAATTAGATAGGACTTGGCTTCAACCTTTCTGTTTTCACGCAAGGAGAATGAATTGAGCAGCCGTTACCAGGACTGATGTACGCGAACTAAACTGTGCTTATGGCAGACAACAAGGAAGATTTATTTATTTATTTTTTTATTTACTTATTTATTTACTTTCAGGGCCCGAAGGCACTACAGAAAGGAATGGGGGAAACATAACAAACAATTTGTGCAAATAACATTGGGTTTAAGCAAAGGCATGTTGAATGGCGTTCTTGAAGTTAGTAGTGTCCGTGATGGCGGCGATGGCAGTGGGAAGATGGTTCCATTCCGTGCTTGTTCGAGGAATGAAAGAATCACTGTAAAGATTAGTGCTACATGACGGCACGCCTAGATTAAAGCAATGATCTGTACGAGATGAAGCATAAAACGGCTGTGTGAGAAGCTGCTCTTTTAATACAGGGTTGAAGTGGAAAATTTTATGAAATAGCGAAAGGCGAGCGCATTTTCTACGGGATGAAAGATCGGGTAAGTTTAGGGCATTTTTCATTGCTGTAACGCCGGACTGACGCAAGTAATTTTATAAAATGACTCTAGCTGCACTGTTTTGGATTGATTCGAGGGCAAGAGTTAGAGTGGTTTGAGCGTATTCGAGATTTGATCGTACCAATGTTCGGTAAAGAATTATATTAAGGGATGAAGGCGTAGATGCAAAATTACGACGCAGGTATCCAAGCATGCTGTTAGCATTATTACAGACTTGCTCAATGTGGGTGTGCCATGAGAGGTTATTTCTGATATGGAGGCCGAGATACTTGTAACAACAGGCGTTAGCGGATTATTATTAAGAAAGTATAGGTGCGTGTTACTGCATTTTGAACGGCGGGAAATTCGCATAGCTTTACGTTTGGTTACGTTAAGTTGCATTAGCCATTTACTGCACCAGAGTGACACATTATTCAGATCATTTTGCAGTTTACATGCATCAGATGGATTAGTAATTTTTTTAGTAAAGTACACAGTCGTCAGCGAAGAGCTTAATAGAGGAAAACGCAATGCAGCCAGGGACGTGCTTAATATAGACGAGGAAAAGCACTCCCGGTGCAGAGGAAGGAAAAGAGTAATCATCACTTAGCTGTTACAATTAGTTGCAATCAATAAATTTTTACTTACAATCAATTAGCTGTTACATACTGTGCTCTGTTAGTCAAGAAGTCTGTAATCCAAGATAAGACTTTAGGATCAATATTAAGTTTGCTGAGCTTAAGGATCAGTAAATTATGTGGGACCCTATCAAATGCCTTGGCAAAATCCAAGAAAATGTAGTCAGTATCAAAACCTAGGTCAGCAATAAAGAACAGGTCATTGGTAATTGATAATAGCTGAGTTTCACATGAAACGTGCTTCCTAAAGCCGTGCTGACAAGGGTTAAAAAATGAATTCGTTAATATGTTCTAGAATTTTGCAAGGAATACTGGTTAATGAGATAGGGCGATAGTTCTTGGGTGAATGTGTAGTAGCTGACTTCTGAACAGGAACCACATTTCCATCTTTCCAATCGCCGGTTATAATTGAGCACGGTATGGACTGTTAAAAATTTTAGAGAGAATAATACACGAATACACGGCAGTACATTTGAGAATTTTCGACGTGATATTGTCGGGTCCTGCAGAGGAAGATATTTTTAAGCCGCTAATTAGATTTGTTACACCGTCCCAATCTATTACAATGGGGTCCATGGGCGGGAAATTCCGAATGACAATCAAACGGTTACAAACGGGTGACACTTTATGAAAAGCTGATGTGAAAGCATTATTCAGCACAATGCAGAATTGATCGGTAGGAACAGTGATGTCGGAATGTTCTAAACCTATTTGCCTGTTAGTTTTGCCGCCAACAACGCTCCAAAATTTACGAGGGTTACTGCGCAAGTACGAAGGAAGCGTAACAGTAAAGAAAACTTGTTTTGCTTCAGCAACCGCCCGAACATAAGCAGCGTTAGCGGCTTGATAATCTGACCAACGCACAACGAGGTTCGAACGTTTCGCGCATCGAAACAAGCGCTTGTTTTTGTTACGTAGGCGGCGTAATGTTGTATTGAATTACGGGGAACGTTGGTCAGATTGAACAATTCTTTCGGGTACATAACGATCAATAAGGTGCAGTAATTTGGTTGTATACATCAACCAGTTTTCGTTGACCGAACGCTGATCAAACTCAGCAATAAATTCATCAACAATGCGTTCCATTTCTACCGTCATAGCCTGAGCATCGGCGCTAAAAATATTACGGGTATGTTTTACACTTTTTTTTTAATACAAACACGAGCTTGGATATCAATATGCAACACTAAGTGATCACTTATTCCTGGCTCATAACTAATTGCAGAAACAAGGTCAGGTGAGGTAGTGAGGATCAAATCAAGGTTGTTAGAGCAATTAGGAGTAGTGCGTGTTGGCTGGTAGATGAGCTGAGTGAGGTTGAAATCAGAACATAGGTTTATGAATTGAGTGCACTCAGACGTATTGTGCTCTAAAGAAACAAGTTGGGATTTCCACTTAATGTTCGGGAAGTTAAAATCGTCCAGAAGGAAAGAAGGTGAATTCGTATATCTTACAAATAATATGTTAAAGATATCGTGAAGATCGGAACAAAAAGAGGGTGAGGCAGTAGGCGACATATAGCATGCGCAAATAATGAAGTCACGAGAGGAAAAATTTACGCGTACACAAATCAGTTCCAAAGAAGAGGCAGCACTGAAGAGTTGAGCGCATCGGCGATGCCAGTTAAAACGCCTCCGCCCGAGCGAACGTCACGATCGTACCGATAAATGTCGTATGCGTTTTCACAATCGAATATTTCATTTTGCGTATACTTATTTTTGCCGACAACCGCGTTTCACTAAGATTGATAATATCTGCCCCGCAAGAATCAACGACAGAAGAAAGCTGAGCACACTTGTTGAAGATACTACGTATGCTTGTAAAAAGTACTCACTGCTGAAAGAGGGTCGAGCTGAAGACGAGCTACAGTTTTTTCGGGCGCACGCGGCTCTCGAACTGCCTCAAGTTCGCACACCGTATCCGTGGCTGCACAATATAGATGTACGTCTTTCTATTCATTAAAGGCTTATTCGAGCGTAGAGGAAAAGATATGTCTGCAGCGTTGCCAAACTCAATTAACTTTTTCCGCCATTGCCCCGTTTCTCGGCAACAGTCTTCACATATAGAAACGCCTTCATTTTTAAGTTATTTTCTCTGTGATAAAATGCTTTCTCGTGTTTTATATGAAGCGAACGTCACAATTAGAGGACGAGGCTTGGAAGCCACAAACTGTCCCAGTCGGTCGGCTCTAAAAATGTTATGGCCAGAAATGTTTAATTGAAGATGGCGTGAAACAAGGTCACAAATGTGAGCTTCTGACTCCTCGCAGGTCTCGGACGGCTTGTCGGGGATTCCATAAAAGCTCAGGTTGTCCTCCGTGACTGATCTTCAAGATTAGCTAACCTTGATTTGAGCTCGGCGTTCTCATATTTAACAGCCGCAGAAACCATGCTACTAATATCTCCCGAGGGCTGTGCACCTTCAAGAGGTTCAACAATTGTCTCAAGAGCTTGTAGTCTGGTTGATAGGTCTGAAACCTGTTGAGAAAGTGTGTCTTTACTTCGTTTAAGGCCACCGAATGCCTGCATTACCTCAGCGTGACGGGATTCAAATTGTGATGAAAGCGCGGCTTGCATGGGATCGGTGGACATTTGCGGTAAAGAGGGAGATAGGTTAGGTTCAAAGTTTAGTAACGAAAAATCGGCAGTCATGGTTTTTAATGATAATCAGGGCGGCGAGAATAAGGTACAGGAGGTTACGCTGGAGGTAGTGGACAAGTGCAAATATCTTGGCATGTGGCTAAACATTGGGGCTGAGTACCTATTGGAGCAGGAAGAATATGTAGCGACTAAAGGTAGCAGGAATGCAGCTGTGATGAATAATAGGGCACTATGGAATTACAACAGGAACGATGTTGTGAGAGGGATTTGGAAGCGGATGATGGTTCCTAGTCTGACTTTCGGCAATGCGCTCCTGTGCATGAGATCAGAGGTTCGAGCAAGGTTGGAAACTAAGCAGCGAGGGGTAGGTAGGCTTGCTTTAGGGGCACATGGAAATGCACCAAAACAGGGGGTACAGGGTGACATGGCAAGCACATCCTTCGAGGGCAGGGAAGCTAGCAGCAAGACAGAACTTGAGGAGCGATTGAGAGAAATAGCGGGGAAGCGGTGGACACGGAAAATTTTCATTTACTTGTACATGGGAGGAATGTCGACACAAAATGGAGGAGGCGACACAGAAAACTGTCGCGCAAATATTTGGACAACTATATGGAAGCAAGCCAAGAAACATCGCTTAAGAAAAAGGTTAAAGAAACAGAGAGGGGTCTGTGGAAAACAGGGATGCAGACGAAATCGGCACTGGGAACATACGGAACTTTCAAACAGGAAGTTGCCAAAGAAAATATCTGCGATAATTCTAGGGGAAGCTCTTTGTTATTTGAATCCAGGACAGGAGTATTACCGAGTCAAGTACCGAGGGTACTGCGCTGCGCGTGGAGAGCCAAACGGCCGAACGCCTGACGGCACACGCCGTGTAGAGGGCTCAAAGCAACGGGGCAGACTTGTTCGAACTAAAGCCCCTCAATTTTCCAAAAGTAGCGCCATTCTTAGATCTTTCCGCCACCCCGCTCACCCAGGCGCTTCCTCCTCCACTCCTCCTGTCGCCCCAGCCTCCTCCGCTCCCCCATTGGCCAATCTGTGTCACGTGAAAGCGGGCCCCGCGCTTTTGTATATTTTTTTCTTTCTGGCGCAGAGCAGGCGCCGCGCTTTTGTATATCTTTTCTTTCCAGCGCCCTGCGACCCCCAATCTTGGGCCTGCGACCCCCATTCTTGGGCCTGCGTGACGAAGTACGGCAGCGGTTTGAAGGAGCGCGGTAGTTTTATACAATGTGTTAGGGCCGAGTGCTTAATTGCGATGCCGTGCTGCTGCGCCTACGGTTGCCACAACAGACCCAGTGACGGCAAAAAGCTTTTTGTTTTACCATCCGCCGGGCGCAACGCAAAACGAAGAAAAGTGTGGATTCACAAAATCGGGCGGGCTGACTTCGAGCAAGGGGCAAAGAACGCGCGGCTTTGTGAAGTGACACGGCTCCTCCAACCTCTTCTTTTGACGCCCGTGTCAAAACGGGCCCGTGTCCAGTGCATTGGGGGTGCGTTAAAGAACCCCAGCTGCAAAAAAAATTAATCCAGAGCCCCCATTATGGCGTGCCTTATGAGATCGTGGTGTTGGGATGTAAAACCCAAGAATCAACTTTTCTTCTGTCTTGCGTGCCTTGACTGTTCCAGTTAACGCAACACTGCTTCCTTGTGAAAACTTACAACGCAAAAGAATACAGACGCACGTAGTACAGAGAGATAAAATTAGCACTTTGTAGTGGATCCGATTCCGCCGCCGCCGCCGCCGTGAGCGTCTGCACAACGAGCGGATGTTTACGTTCGCGGCGCCGGCCTCCTCGGCGTGGAAGTCACGTACAATAAAGTTTCAGTTTCACCGCCGCTCGGCTGCTCGCCGGTCGCTCTCAAAAGTTCGTTCTCTTCTCTCTGCGCGCGTCTGTCTATAGCGGACGCATTTCGCGCCCCTATACACTTCAACAAAAGTGTTGTTGGTGCCAATGAGGGTGGGGGATAATTATTTTCTGAACCTCTTTCCAGTTGTCCCATCAAGTTCCTTCTTTCTTTTCTATCAAATTCTAACCATTTGCACTGTAATAAATAAATAACGATTTCATATGCTGGTACGTTGTTAAAATTATCTATACCGGCTATGTGTGAAAACGTTGCTCATGGCGACCACAACCTGTGCATGAGCTACGTACATCTGTAAAAGGCGCGGAACAGAAACGGCCCTGCTGCCAGGCATTGCTGACCGCAGACAGTCGGAATCTCTCACGCGCCGGCCGAACAAAAGCATCCTGCAGGTACGTAAATTAACCTACGAAACCACGTGCACATACTTTCGCGCTGTCAAAACCTGAAACTCTGGTAATTACTCGCGTGTATGAGCACACCGCGTGCTTGTGTCGTGTTTCAGCAACACGAACTTTCAACGTGCGCGCGCTTTACGCCTTAAATACGCCTTGAATAATGGTGCTTTTCTCTATTTCTTCGGCAAATCCGACACGACATTCTTAAGGCCAGTTACCGACTGACAAAGCAAGATGTAGATTGAAAAAACTGCTCCGCAGGACTCGAACGAACTTTTCCGCGGATTTCCTCCCGTAGCGTGTTAGCCGTCGTCTGCTACGGCAGGCCCACCACCAGCGGCGCCACCGTCGAGGCCGCGCCGAGCGGAGGAGGAGGGAAGTGAATGGCGCTACTTTGGGAGATTGAGGGGCTTTAGTTCGAACGGGTAGAATTGACCGAACGGAAGTTATCAGATTGGTGGCTGAAATCAAGGCAAGAGTGAAATTTCACCCTCCACTAAGTACAGAATGTATAATTAGTCGCTGCTAAGTGGCGTGTGGCGCCGCCTTACCTTGGATGGGCCTAAGGATGGGCCCATACGTCCTACGTGGCGCGTAAGCGAAGACAGTTAGCATAGGGCGCGAGAGGTCGTGCCGGCTTGAATGCAGACGCCACTCTGGGCCGGCAGGTGGGCGACACGTGTCCCGAGGGCTTCCCGAGCGGCGGCCACGTGACCTGGATCGACCGGCGGCCCTCGGACCCGGAGGCGCGCAACCGTGCCGAGGGGTTCCTGCCGCGGGGCCGATACACGGCGCACAACACGACGCTGTACTTCTGCTGCCGGGCCGACGGCAGCGTGGACGCGGCCGTGCGGCTGCCCACCGACCTGCCCTTCTACCTTCTGCAGTGCGTGTGCTGCGTGTACGGGTTGGGAGGTTGCGGCGGACCGCCTGTGGTCGCCCAGAGTCGCACTTCGCGGTATCCGTTTCGGTATAGACTGTCGGAACCCAGGGGCCGAATCTTATAACGGTCCGGTTGGGGAACCGTTCGTTTGGCCTCACCTAATTGGCCAAAATTTTGGTTACGTCACAGGTCGTCAGAGGCAGCGGGGCGGTATCGCAATTTATGAATACGTCACGCATCTGTCAATCATCTTCAAAGCGAACCGGTCGTAGGAACCGGCGAAGGGGTAGTCCACTTTGGGTTCCGTTGCTGTGGCTTGGCTGTTGGCTTGCGACCCTGGCCGCGCGCGCCGGTCGCGCGACCCCGGAAACACGCGGGCGTCGCGTGCGTTGGTTGCTTCGGAGGCTATTAGTCGCCTTTGTCGTCTGCTTGGCGTTGCTCTTTCGGTGTCGACCACGGCTGGAAGTGCGATACGCGTCCGAAGAAGTGACGGATAATGAGTTGCACCGCCCTTGCCGCCTTTCTATGTAGACTTCTTGCAGGCTACGCTATCAAATTGAGGAGAGTTGGGTGCAACCGTACCAGTGGTCATTCCACGCAGATGAAGGGATATTACGCGCTGCGGTTCATCGCCACCGGCCTGCAGCTCCTAGAGCTCGGTCGGACGTGACGCATTCATCGGAGTGGCCTAGATCTCTGCTGCCGTCACTGTCCATGAAGTTTCTCTCGCAATTACTGCGTTAGCCGGTAGAAGGGCTAGGTCAGCTTTCCCGTGACCTCCGCTTCAAAGACAATGCCAAAGAGATATTTGCATGGTGAGATCGAATTCCCAGTGCTATCACCAGCGTGAATAGCTCACAGATCGCCGTTCAGCAATCAGAAGGGTTCAACCTATAGTCTGGTTCAGCGCTTCTTTCGTTCGGCTGATAAAACTATAGAGTCAGGATGGGAAGGTCTCTTATTTGGCTGCCATTCTTTCTCTAGTTCCGGGGGAGCCACACTTCGTTTCTCAATTTCGCGGAACAGCGCGCACCGTCAGCACAGCACTCTTCGATTTTACTTCGCGCAGGCAATGCAGGGCCCGTATATCATGATGTTCGATTTCAAATTCCATTGGTTCTATCACGCGACGCGCCATGGGTCGTGACAGCGCGGCGGCGAGCGAGTCATGTCCGAGCCGATGACGAAGGGCGAAAAAAGAAGGAAAATTGACATAGTCGGCTAGTAAAGGTGTCCCTAAGAACCAGTTCACGGTTCTGTCGCGCTCGCTACTTAAGAAGTGTTGGCAGTGCCTTCCTGTTGCATGCATCGTGCGAGCTCCTGGTAGCAGACGACACAGCACTGCGCTCTGCCAACTCGTTTACGCTTGCGATACCGCCTGTCGGCTGAGAGTGAAAAAGAATGACATTAATAAATTACTTCTGCATTGCGTAAACGCCCGGCACCACACGTTTATACTTCAGAACATTGCGTATAATATTTGATTTATATTTTACATTTATTTAGCAAGCAGAAACATTCTGCAGTTCCTCAATTAGCTCGTCATATAATGACGCACACTTGAGAGGTGGGACCCTCTCATCTATTGGTGGCGACCTCCCCTTCTTCCACCACCGTCTTGGGAGTGGCACATCTAGTGACGTGAGCGGCGCAGCGAACGGTTCGTATTCCGGACCGTTAGAAGATTCGGGCCCTGAACAAGAGATGGCAGCGCCGGCGCCTGCGTCGCGCTAGCGGATATCTCTGGCGCGCGCAACGCTATCGGTGATATCCGGCTGTTTCTCAGCCAGGCAAGTTGGGCTGAGTCACTTGCGTTTCGCGAGATAGCGATAATGCGGCCTAGAATGTGTGCTCATCACCACTGGTCGGTCGCGTACGTTGCCTCGAGGTAGAAAACAAGCGCATTGGCGCCAACATACGATGACTCATTCCGTTTCCCGGTTACACGCATCCTAGCTAATGAAGCAGACGACGGCTTGTACACAGCAGACGAGGGAAGCGAGAAGCGTTTTCGACGGAATGATCATGCGCTTTGAGCTAGCTGCTTTATTTTTACTGCGGAGGAAAACTGTTTCGCTTTACCGAGAACCTTAGGTTCAGTGGCTTCATGTCAGTTTCTTAGGCAAAACGTCAAGTTGGCATCACATTACGAAAGCAAAATGGGGCCATCAGCGCCATTTTATTTGCGTCGCGTCTACGTCACACACCGAAGAAAATGGTGGAATGTCCAGAATAGTGCCCCCACAGCGGACTACCCTTTCACCGTTTCCGCTCTTAGCCAACTACGGGTTCGCTTTGGAAACGATTGACAGTTGCGTGACGTGATCATAATTTGCGGTGCCGCCCCGCTGTCTCTGACGGCCTCTGACGCAAGAAAAATTTTGACCAATCAGATGGTGCCAAGTGAACCGTTCCTCTTTCAAACCGTTATAAGCATGGTTATAAGATTCGGCCCCTGAACATCTGCCTAGCAGAGCGAATATGACGTCACTTCTTCCTTTCTCGCTTCTCCTCTCCCGGGGCGCACCTGCTTGCTTGCTTGCCACAACACCGCACGCGCGCTCATTACATGATCTGACGTCAGCACAGGAGAGGGCGCGTGAGGTGCGCTTCGTGCGCCGCTCGCTAGGAGGCTACGCTCCGCCAGCTGGCGCGCTCTACGCTTCCTCCTCGCCCTCCTTCGCTCCTCGCCCGCATATCGTACTAGGGGAAAGGCGTTCGCTCGCTTAACCTAAAGGACACGAAGTGCGAGTCACTAATACCCCTGTCACACGGACGCGGCCAAAGTCCTTTTAACTCCCTTCAACCAAGGACGTCTTTATCTCGAGGGAGGTGCACGCCGTGTCACACGGCAGTCCTTTAGCAAAGGAAGTTTAAGGAAGTTCCTAGCGAAAGGAGGTGGAAGATGTCCCTTGCAGACTGAAGGGAGTACTCTTGTTCCCAGCGTGCTTGAATTTCGAGTCAAGAAATCACCCTCGTTTTTATTAATTTCACTTTTACGAGCAATTAGAACTCTTTTTATTGCATATAATATAGTATTTGAGCACTGACGAAGATATTTGAGTTGAGCAGCTGCATTCGACTCTCGAACCAGGCGTTCTCGGAATGGCTGCTGCGTTTGCCCTGACTGCGCCTTTTTTTGTTGTTGTTTTGATCAACGCGATTTTGTAAGAAAAGACAAGTAACCAAAACTTTTTAGCAATATATAACGTGTTTCTTTCATGACTGCGTACGAGGTGAGCAGCGCCTAATGGGCCCCCAGCGACAGCTTTCAAAAGCTCGCTTATAGGCCTTGTGACACGGAGCTAACTCCTTTTAGGTGAAACTCCCTAGCGGTCCTTTAAGGGAAGGGAGTTTGAAGGAGACCTGAGTTGCCCGTGTGACACGGGTGCAAGACACTTAAGTCAAAGATTAGGGTCGCCTACAATTTTTTGTCTTTCGAAGCCATCGTGCGCCGCGCATCACGGTATATTCATACATCACTGTAGAAGTTGCCTTCATGCAGTAAAGTGGCGTCGTCTAGGACTTGTGATGAAACAATGGAGACGAAACGTTGTCACACTACGTAACGCACAAAGAGCGTGCTCTGTCTCCTAAATCGGTCTCTTAGGGTGACTCACCGGCGGAAAGTCTGCGCAGTTTTGGTACTACATCAGGTAATGAGTCCGGGGCTGCAGCAGTCGTGGCTCGATCTTGGCAGACTTGTTGAGCAATTGCTCCGCCTACGCATCTTTTCTTGTCACCGCATACGTGTCAACATGAGTGGATCAATTCAGTATCTTGGAAAGATATATGCGCGACAACTCCTTGACTGCCACTGTTTTGGGAAAACTAAATGTTCTGCACGCGCGTGAGGGGACTCCCCTCTTCTCGTGCTGTCCACAAGTATAGAATACTTGCAGGACCGCATAAAGTGCCCTGTTTATCCTACTGCACGGGCATCACTTGTGCAGTTATTACCTCACGGCACAAATGTTAAATGTCATTGCCTTCTTCTCAGGTGTCTATATGTATTCGCACAGCCAGCCTGAAGAAGAGGCAGGCGTTGTGCCCCTTCCGATGCCAGTCTGTTCCTTTGTTGTCGTTTTTCTTTTTGTTCTTTTTATATTTGTGCATGTGTTTCTCATCAAATCATGATAACACTGCTAAACCTTTATAATTGCGAATCAGCTTTAACATAGTGAACACCATGCAGTGATGAGTTTGATATGACCGCGAGCTTCGACATTTACGCGAACGTGTTCTTTATGCTATAGTTCCGAAAACAAGCGCAGGTGGCCCATATAATGCAAACGGACCCTCCCGATAGGCTAATTAAAAGCGCTACAGGGAAACGTAGTTGATTGCGTTGTCGTATACGTTGCCAATGCTTCCCGTCCTTTAAGACGTGTCGCCGCCTCAGCGTGGCTCGGGAGTCAAACAGCTGAGAGACGCGACGCAGGTACGACGGCGGCGCGTGCCAGAAGGTGCAGGGCATGTCCGTGTTCGAGCAGTCGTTCCACTTCATGGAGGACGAGCTGGGCGCCCGGATGACCGCCGACGCGGACCTACACGGCGGCGTGCCCAAGTTCAGAGAGGGACACCCGCGGGTGGACTCGACGCTCTTCGACCGGGGACTCGTGCTCTACTACTGCTACTACGACGTGGGTGCGTGCCACCTTAAAGTTGGCGTCTATTCTGCGACACCTGCCGTCTTGAACCGCGGTGCTGCAGTGCCATCCGCAACAGATGGCGCCATGGGAATGCTTGGCGCATAATTACGCTACGCGCTTCTACAGGTATACCAGAGTGGCGCATACGTCCGCCATCTCTCGCACCAAGTGAACCACTGTTATACGAGAAAACCACGCGCCACGCTTGCAGGATTCGTGGTCAACACAGCAGCAATGAGCGCGTCTTGGCCCGTTGTAGCTGCGGACAGGTTTAAGGCGTGCTTGCGTTAAGGGGCGCTTGCACCCTAAGGGCGCTTGCACCCTAAGCCTCATCGGTGTGGCGCAGTGGCGGGCGCCAGCGCGCTTTTCTCGCTTCCTTAAGCCTTCTGTATCTACATTGTACCGATGCCTGTAACAGATCGCATCCTATCCATTTCTTGCCTGTTTCTTCTTTTTTTATAAATAATCTAAACGTATCTTGCTGGTTAGATGGGATAGATAGATGGATGGATGGATGCTATTGACACGTATACTTCTTTATCTTTATCGGGCGACCACATTTCACCGCCTAACAAATATTATCGCACAGCGCAGGACGCACCTGCGTGTATAGGAAGTTTCTGCAATGTTATCGATGGTTCCATCCGATGTCTGTCACCGAACCTTCTGTAATCTGATTGCATGTATGTGCGACGTGAATAATGTAGAACTTCGTGGAAGACACGCGGGTCCAAGCGACTACTGTGGAACATATTCGACGACTGATGTGTAAAAGCCGACGCGCTTGACCCGCTGATCAGATTTTCGCATATCGCCGACTGTGTTCGCCGCTGTCGCCGTTCCCGAGTATAGCTTGTTTTCTTTTTTAGGGCACAAGTTCGCCCAATAAAACGCTACTTTCGTCATTCCCAGTATTGCTGCTTTCCACACCGTCACTGCTACGTGACATATGGTGGAGGTGCTTTGCGTTCATGCACCGGACGCCCCCACAAAGCCGTGACCCAAGCCCGAACGCGGAAGACAACACCAACATCAACTAGAACAAGCGTGGTTGCCGCTGACGGCAAGGACTGCCCCCGGAGCACGGACTTTTACCTGAGACGAGCAGGGGGATTCTCACCAAGTCAACCCTAATGGCAGCCCCAGCGTCCCCCATCGTGCTGCAGCAGCCCAGGGAGCCTCCGACGTTCCGCGGTTCAACGTTCGAGGACCCGGAAAGCTGGCTTGAGACGTATGAGAGGGTCACTACATTTACCAGCTGGAACAGCGACGACAAACTGCGACATGTCTTTTTCGCATTGGAAGACGCCTCCAGGACGTGGTTCGAGAACCGAGAAGCCACCTTAACGACCTGGGACCTGTTCCAAAGCGGCTTCCTGCACGACGCTTGTAAATACAAGCGTCGTACGCTGAAAACGAGCCCAAGCGCTATCAGAAACCCGGGTGCAGCTGCCTAATGAGACCACTGCGATCTTCACGGAGGAAATGAGCCGTCTATTCTGCCACGTAGACCCGGAAATGTCTGAAGAGAAGAAAGTCCGTCTACTCATGCGTGGTGTGAAGGAGGAGCTTTTCGCCGGAACGGTACGAAGCCCACTGAAGACCGTCGACGAGTTTCTTCGCGAGGTCACCAGCATCGAAAAGACACTTGAGATGCGGAACCGGCAGTTCAACCGCAGCACGAACTCTGCAAACTACGCCGGATTTCAATCACTGGCCACCGACGATCTACGTGAGACTACCAGAGCGGTCGTACGGGAGGAGCTGCAGAAGTTCTACCCAAGGTCGCGGTCTCAAGTGGATTCGACCGCCGAAATCGTCAAGGAGGAGGTTCAGCGATCGTTCGGAGCTCCTGAGGTGCAACCACAATCACCGCAACCCCAGCCGGAAGCGATGACCTACGCCGCCATTGCCCGCCTTCAAGGTCCCCCTCCGCAACCACGGCGCAATGCCGTCGCCCAGCGCAGCTACGCGAGCAAGACGGACATTTGGCGAGCCCCCGATCACCGCCACTCAGCTGTCACTGCGGATAAGCCGGCCATGTGTACCGCCGATGCCCATACCGCGACTTGGGACTGAGGGGGTTCACCGTCAACGCGCCGCGTCCACAGCTTGGTGAGCGCCCGCGTGACATCGCCGACTGCATCACCGCTACTCAGAGGCGTCCTCGACGATCCTCCCGTTCGCCATCACCAGACCGCTACCTGTCGCCGCAGCGCCAACCATACACTGGCCCAGCCCGGGGCCGCTCTGCGGGCCCATATCCGGAAAACTAAAAGCGGCAACCGATGGAGGTGCGGTTGCTGTTCGTCGAACTGACGAAGATCCTCCGCCGCCGACGAAGACGCCGAAGAGACTATCTCGACGACAGAACAACGAAACGCCGCCGTCCCCACGAAGTCTGGAAGCACAGAATACGCCGACGAAAGACGACCTGACGATGCCCCGTACCAGCCACAGGTCAACGCGACGCAGCCGTGATCCGACGTCAAGACTTAACTGTAATGCAAGACAAAGAACCACCGACCTCGACGTGCTTCTCGATGGCCATGCAGTCCCCGCTTTAGTCGACACAGGGGCCGATTATTCCGTAATAATGGGACACATTGCCGCCCAGTTGAAGAAAGTTAAGACTACATGGGAAGGCCCTCAAATTCGCACCGCTGGAGGACACCTCATAACGCCGAGTGGAATGTGCACGGCAAGAATTACCATTCACGACCGGACTTACCCTGCCACCTTCGTTATCCTCCAACAGTGTTCATGAGACGTCATTCTCGGCATGGACTTCATCAACCAACACGGCGCAATCATCGACCTGAAGTCGAAGTGAATAACACTGTCGGAAGATCAAATGATACCACCGGAGAGCCTTCCTAGTCACCGCGTCTTGAGTGTGCTCAAAGATCAAGTGAGCATCCCGCCTCACTCCAGCATTGCTATTTCGGTCGGCAGCGAAACACCTGCTGACGTAGAAGGCGTCATCGAAGGTGACCAACGTCTACTGCTAGACCGTGAAATTTGCGTCGCAAGAGGGAACACCCGACTGCATGGCGGGAAAGTGCAAGTGATGCTAACCAACTTCAGCCAGCAGTTCAAGCACACCAACAAGGGCACGACAATCGCGTACATCGAGGAAATTGTGGAAACCATCAATGCGCTTGTCCTCTCGGATTCTGCCGCTTCTACATCGACGGCCATAGTTCCCGAACCAGACTTCGACATCAATCCAAGTGTCCCCATGAGCAAGCAGCAACAGCTGAGAACTCTTCTCCGAAGATACAAAGAGTGCTTTTCGCCGTCATCGAATTCGACGAACACCAGTCGCAAAGCATCGCATAATAACCGAAGAGTGCGCTCGACCACACCGCCAGAGCCCTTACCGAGTTTCGACGCAAGAACGTGAAGCTATAAGGCGCCAAGTCGATGAAAAGCCGCGCGACGCCATCATGCAGCCGTCGAAAAGCCCGTGGGCATCTCCTGTAATTTTGGTGAATAAAAAGGGCGGAACCTTATGTTTCTGCGTCGATTATCGTCGTCGGAACAAGATCACGAAGAAGGACGTATACCCCCTCCCACGGATAGACGACGCAGTGGATCGGCTCTGCAACGCTAAATACTTCTCGTCGATGGACCTCAAGTCTGGCTATTGGCAAACAGAAGTCGACGAAAGAGATCGCGAAAAGACCGCTTTCATCACGCCAGACGGCCTCTACGAGTTCAAGGTTATGTCATTTGGACTGTGCTCGGCGCCTGCAACGTTCCAGCGCGTGATGGACATGGTTTTAGCAGGAGTGAAGTGGCAGACCTGTCTCGTTTACTTGGATGACGTCGTCGTCTTCGCCGGAAATTTTGACGATCACCTTAGGCGGCTTGCGACAGTACTGGAGGCCATCAAGTCATCAGGGCTTACTCTAAAGCCGGAAAAGTGCCGCTTCGCTTACGGTGTGCTTCTGTTCCTAGGCCACGTAATCAGCAAATTTGGTGTCCACCCCTACCTGCAAAAAGCTGCCATCGCAAAGTTCCCGCAGCCCATCGACAAGAAGGCAGTGGGTAAATTTCTTGGCATGTGTGTCTACTACAGGCGATTTGTCAAGGACTTCTCACGCATGGCTGAGCCGCTGACACATCTAACCAAATGTGATATCGAGTTCAAGTGGGAAACGCCGCAAGCCAATGCATTTCAAGAACTCAAACGACGTATGCAGTCACCGCCGGTACTTGCGCACTTCGACGAGAACGGCGATACCAAAATCCACACTGACGCCAGTAGCCTAGGCCTCGGTGCCGCCCAAGTCCAGAGGAAAAACGGACTTGAACGGGGTGATTGCTTACGCAAGCCTGTCGCTGTCGAAAGCGGAATGCAATTGTTCTACGACTGAGAAGGAATGCCTCGTCATCATTTGGGCTACATCTAAATTCCGCCCTTACCTATATGGCAGGCCATTCAAAGTCGTCAGCGACCATCCCGCGTTGTGTTAATTGGCTAGCTAACTTAAAGGACCCTTCAGGACGGCTAGCGCGGTGGAGCCTCAGGCTGCAAGAATATGACATCACTGTAATCTACAAGTCCGGACGAAAACACTCTGATGCCGATTGCCTATCACGCGCCCCCATTGACCCGCCGCCGCAAGACAACGAGGATGACGACGCCTTCCTTGGAATTGTAAGCGCGGAAGACTTCGTTGAACAACAACGAGCAGACCCGGAGCTAAAGGGCCTCGTCGAGTATTTAGAAGGGAATACCGACGTTGTCCCTATTTCATTTAAGCGCGCATTGTCTTCGTTCGCGCTTCAAAACAACCTACTCGTGAAGAAGGACTTCTCACCCATCCGTGCCAACTAACTTCTTGTTGTTCCGTCGGCGCTGCGTCCAGAAGTACTGCACGCCCTACATGATGATCCGACCGCTGGGCACGTCGGTTTCTCGCGGATCCTATCGAGGATACAACAAAGGTATTACTGGCGGCGCATAACCACCGACGTCGCCCGTTACGTCAAGACATGCCGACACTGTCAGCGACGCAAGACACCACTGACAAGGCCAGCGGGATTACTACAGCCGATAAAGCTTCCTTGCTGACCTTTTCAGCAGATCGGGATGGACTTTTTGGGGCCGTTTCCGACGTCAACATCCGGGAATAAGTAGATCGTCATGGCGATGGACTACCTCACCCGCTTTGCTGAAACTAAAGCTCTGCCGAAAGATAGCGCAGCCGAAGTGGCAAAATTTTTCGTTGAGGGCATCGTGCTGCGACATGGTGCCCCAGAAGTCCTCATCACCGACAGGGGAACAGCCTTTACATCAGAGCTAACCCAAGCCATTCTGCAATACAGCCAGACAAGCCACAGGAGGACAACTGCCTACTACCCGCAGACGAATGGTCTCACGGAGCGCCTGAACAAGACCCTCGCCGACATGCTAACAATGTACGTCGACGTGGAGCACAAGACGTGGGATGCCGTCCTGCCGTACGTAACCTTCGCTTACAACACGGCGGTTTTACAGCTGGTTTACGGCAGTAACCCGACGACGACTCTCGATACCATGCTGCCGCACGTCACCGACCAAGAGAATCCTGACGTCGCCACCTATCTCCAGCGCGCCGAAGAAGCCCGACAGCTTGCCCGCCTACGGATCAAGAACCAGCAGCGTGCCGACAGCCGACTCTACAACCTCCGACAACGCTACGTCGAGTACCAGCCCGGCGACCGTGTTTGGGTTTGGACCCCTATACGGTGACGCAGACTTAGTGAGAAACTATTGCGTCGCTATTTCGGACCGTACAAGATCATCCGACGTATTTGCGCACTGGACTATGAGGTCGTGCCAGATCGCATTTCGCTATCACAGCGGCGCCGCTCACAACCTGAAATATTCCACGTTGTGCGACTCAAGCCGTACTACCGGCGCTAATGAACTTTGGGACTTCGCGTAACTGACCTTTTGACTTTGTGTCTTTTCGTTGTTTTGTTACTTTTGTTTAATAAGTGTCCTTTTGAGTTTCGCTCTCTTATATCTGTAGCATTGGGACGATGCTATGTAGGGGGGGGGGGGGGGGGGTAATGATACGTGTACTTCTTTATCTTTATCCGACGACCACGTTTCACCGCCTAACAAATGTTATCGCGCAGAGCAGGATGCGCCTGCATGTATAGGAAGTTTCTGCAATGTTTTCGATGGTTCCATCAGATGTCTATCGCCGAACCTTGTGTAATCTGATTGCATGTATGCGCGAAGCGAATAATGTAGAACTTTGTGGAAGACAGGCGGGGTCCCAGCGACTACTCTAGAACATTCGGCGACTGATGTATAAAAGCGGACGCGTTTGACCCGCTGATCAGATTTTCGACGATCGCCGACTGTGCTCGCCGCTGGCGCCGTTCTTTGAGTATAGCGTGTTCTTTTTTTTTTTTCTTTAGGGCACAAGTTCGTCCAATAAAACGCCAGTTTTATTAGTTTTTTACAGCCGATTACGTTCGATACGCCGAAAGAGCAGTCACGCGCGTTACGGCCGTAGTGTGAACAAAGCATGAGGAGAGCAGCAATACTACTACGTGACACTATGAGCGTCCCCTTTGGAACGGGGTGGTGGGTTGCGCCACCAAGCTCTTGTTATTCCTACCTAGGTTAAAAAAGAGAAAAAAGGAAAGGAAAAATGAACCCCACGATACACTCCCATGACCAAAGTTTGTGAACCCTTATTGTGAACTTCGTTTTTGCACGCCTCCGCTGTTTGTCGTTTCCCTACTTTTATTCCACCAATCCTCCAGTCGCCTCTTACTAATGCCTTGCGGACATGCTTACTTTTCCACTGATCTCGCAGAACCCAAGGGCTTCAAGGAGTCCAGTGGTGCCTAGATCGACCGCTGAGTAAATATTTTCACATTCTAATAAAACATGCTCCATCGTTTCCCTAGCTTTACCGCAGCAAGCACGTGCTTCTTTCTTATATCTCGCTTTATAAGTGCGTGTTCTAAGGCGTCCTGATCTCGCTGCTAAAAGTAATAAGCTTCCCTTTGAATGATCATAAATTGTTTCTTTCATGGTTTTGTTTTTCCTCTGAAGTAGTCACTCATGCCAGGTTTCTTTTGCATTGCCGCCACCCATGAGATTATGTCAGCCTCTCGGACTTTCCGTTCGACGCTCTTTGTTGCTGTGTTGCTCACCACAGAGGTCGTATGGATGGATGCTGTGATCGTCCCCTTTGGAACGGGGCGGTGGGTTGTGCCACCAAGCTCTTGCTATTATACTGCCTAATGTTCTACCTAGCTTAAAAATGAGAAAGAAGGAAAAGAAAACACACTATGAACTCCCACAAGCAAACTTTCTGACCCCCTATTTCGAACTTAACTCTCGTGCGTCTCCGTCACATGCACGAACACCCGCCCGCCCTATAGCGAGAGTGGAGAGAAAACCCGGTTCGCAAGGAGGTTAGCGCCGCAACATCTCCGTCATTCGTATGTTTTTCCTAATTACGAACAGTCATGATGCTGTCACGTCGTGCGCTCTGTGGCAACCGGCGAGGGCATGTATACACAGCTGCGGACTCCCTCCCCCTCTCGCGCAGCGGCCAGCCTGCGCGGCTTTCGCGTGCTGGTGGACAACACGGGCCTGGTGTCCACCTTCGAGCGGTACTACGACGAGCGCAACTACGGCATCCCGCACGCCGTCGAGGAGGACTTCCTGCACGCGTACACGTGCGCCGTGTACCCCGTCACCGAGCCGGCGTTCCGCGTGCTGCGGCTCAACTGCAGCCAGCCCGTGCTCGGCCAGTACGTGACGCTGCAGGTGTTCGGCCGCCGGGACACGCTGCGCTTCTGCGAGTTCAAGGTGTTCGCCGAGGGTGGGTCGCGAAGCGCTGAGCGTCGGGCGTTCGTATATGAGTGCTTAGTTTCGCTGTATCGTGAGAAGCCAACAAACAAGGACGGCGTAGGGGAAATTACTTGTAAGCTTTCTAATTGAATTGAAGAAATGAATGGCAACGAAAGCGGATGAAAAAAAAAACAACTTTGCCGTAGGTGGAAAACGATCCGACGTCTTCGCATTACGCGTGCGATGCTCTAACCTACTGAGCTACCGCGGCGCCGTTTCCCCATCCACTTTCTTGGGTATTCATGTTTTGCTGCTACAAGTAACCTTGGAAGTGTTAGCCAGCGCCATCCCTCACAAACTTTGGCGCCGCCAGTTCCTGCAGGACACCAAGCTCGACGAGCGGCTCTAGCGAGGCAACTGTCTCATGTACATAAGCACTCACCACTTCTCTTATCATCATCATCCATCCCACTACTTTCACTCCCCTTCCCTCTTCCCCAGTACAGAGTAGCAGACTAGAGCGCACTAGCTCAGGTCGACCTCTCTGTCTTTCCTATCAATAAATTCTATTCATTCATTCATTGGCGCCGCCAAGGTTTGTGAGTTTCACATTCGCCGCCAACGTGTGTGAGTGATGGCGCTGGCTAACACTTCCAAGTTTAGTTCTAGTAGTAAAGCATAAATACCCAAGAATGTGGATGGGGAAACGGCACCGCGGTAGCTCAGTTGGTTAGAGGATCGCACGCGTAATGCGTTACCCACCTGCGGCAAAGTTGTTTTTATGCGAAGCATATTACGAGAGCTCAACCCAGCTCCTCAGGCGCGGCGGTGTCGCCATGAAATCACGTGACACCGTGACGTCACGACAGAGGAGAAGTGGCTTTGGCTCAACTCTTGCAAGACGGGCTGGGTGGGAATCGAACCAGGGTCTCCGGAGTGTGGGACGGAGACGCTACCACTGAGCCACGAGTACGATGCTTCAAAGCGGTACAAAAGCGCCTCTAGTGAATGCGGTGTTGCCTTAGAAACGAGCTGTTTCTAAGGCGTGCGTCTCTTGCTCAGGCGCACATTTCGTTGCCGCGCCGAACGCTGCTTTGCTCGACGCTCACCGCGTCCAATGCGGGGCGCGTAGTCGCTGCCCTGTAGCCCATTGTCTTACACCCCTTGGCGGGTCGACGGGAACGCTGTCGCGTTCCACTCTTGAAGGCGAAGAAGTAATGCATGAGTTGTTTCTTCGTCTAGCCGAACCAAATATAGCCAAGCAACAGCACTTCACCAGGCTAAACAGTGGTTCAACAACTAAAATAAAGGCTAGTATGCTTCGCATCCTGGGCTTAACCTTACCTAAGCCACAGCCATTTTTTTCATCCACTTTCGTTGCCATTCATTTCTTCAATTCAATTAGAAAGCTTACAAGTAATCTCCCCTACGCTGCCTTTGGCGTCTTTGTTTGTTGGCTTCTCATGATATGATTAGTAAAAATCGAGCCCCTCGGTTAACCACTTTTCTTCTGGTACTTTCGCAGTAGTTATTTAGATTCAGTGTAAGCTTGCAAGGGTGTATTGTGGTATTACTTTGACTGCTAACTGCGTTTTCGTTGCTCTGCCGTGTACGTATTTACTTAGGATGGGCCTCGAGCGCACTGATGCTATACTTTTGAAGTTGTTATTCCGGGTTCCTTTCTCCAATTTTCAATTATCAATACAAATCAAATAACTTCTTTTTTCCAAAATACAAATTTGAAGTAGATGCTGGAGCAAGAAGTTGGTGTAAACAGCTTGATTATATGCCCTAGAAACCGTGATGAGGAAGTAGTTTCCACATATGGTGATTATCATAGAAATACGAAGGAACGTAAAAGAATATTATAAAGGATAACAAAAAGTTGAATATTTTACAAAGTATCATGGTTATTACACTATAGGGAACATATTATGTTGGTAAAGCAGACAATGATGACGAAGCTATCAATAAAATACAAAAGAATGCAGGAACAAAACGATAAGAAAGGATACAATTCTTATAATCAATTTTGATTAAACAATAGTCAACGTACGCAATAATATAAGTAAAACAAACAAGATTAACAAATAACATTTAGATTACACTAAGAATACGAGTAGTCGGAAGACAGAAAATGAAATTGTCAAAGCAATAGCGCATGAACAAAGTTGTCCAAGTCGACTTAAAGTGTAATGCTGAATGTCGGCATACTTCTTTAGCACAAAGGGTAAATTGTGTTCCAAACATCTGCAATTAATCGTTTGTGCGGAAGCTTCGGAGGAACCATGCAGGATCACTCCCAGTGTTAACACGTTTGTCGGGAAATTGTAATTGCGCTAGTCTGTAATGGTTCCAGAAATGGATCAGACGAGAAGCGGAAGGAACATAAAATGCGAAATTCATACATACATGTTGCAGGAAGAATACTACTGCATGTGGGGAAAGCATATTCTTTATGCGAGAGGTACGCTATATAACGAACTGCCCTCTTCTGAAATGTCAGAGTCCTGCTCATATTGGCAGTAGCACTCGTTGCCCATATTAAATTGCAGTAAGTGAGATGTGATTCAAACAGTGCATGGTGTACACGTGAAGTTTAATGCGAGCAGTAAGAAAAGCGCGATGGCATGACATGAGTCCTGCTGCAGATGAAAGTTTTTGCAAACCTTATTGATGTCCCAGCTAAGATTATAGCCAAATGTGATACCAAGTGTGCTGTTTTCGTCAACTAATTCTACTTCTTGCCCACTCTGCATGATAGCATTGTTTTAATTTAGGAAGTTTCGCACAGAACAACACAGCCTTAGCTTTCTGCGGATTAATTTGTAAGCCATTAGAAAGAGACCGAGGGAGTAGCCGGTTAAGTAAGCAGTGACATTTTCTGTCAAGTCATATGCGCTCGGTTCAGAAAGCAGCACAGTAACGTCACCCGCATATGTAATAAAATGTATTGTTTTATCGGTATTGGCAATATCATTAATAAAGGCGTTAAATAGGAAAGTCTCAATATGCCGCCCTGCGGGATCCCACTTAACAGTGTGAGCAAAGAAGGTTGCGCTTCGCCAATGCATAATGACTGGCTTCTCTTGCGTAGGTAAGATTTAAACAGCTCAATAGCGTTGCTGCGAATTCCGCGGAAAGATAATTCATTTAATAAACTCACGTGAGTGACGCAGTCAAACGCTTTACTAAAATCTACAAAAAGGCTTAATGTGTAAAAATTATTTTGAATGTTTTTTTTAATATGTGTTCTTTAATTAGTAATAGGGCATTCTCTTGATCTACCTTTCCGAAATCTAAAGAGAGCATCAGAGAATATATATTTATATTGAAAAATTTATTTTCCTGAGCACAAATTATTTTTTCAAGGCCCCTAGAAAAAATAAGAATAATACTTATCGGTCTGTAGTGTGCAACACGATTAATGCCACCACCCTTGTAAAGAGTTGAGACTCTGGTTTTGTTCGTAGCTTGAGGGAAAACGCAGGACGAAAGAACCAAATTGAATATACGCACTAACGCAGGTACGAGATATTCTAGAACGTATTTAACTGGCTTAATTTGAGGATTGCGTGCATCTAGGGCTGTGCTGTTATTTAAGTTTATAAATGTGCTATAAGCTTGAAAACTGTCAGTTGGTACCAGAAACAGACTGTCAGCACAGATAGAAGAAAAACTCTTGTTGCAGGGCAAACTGTGCTTGATTCCGCCGATTGAACAACATACTAATTGAAGTAATCGGCTGGTTATCTGCCAGCAAGTCCTTGGCTATCGTGAAAAACGTTATCTGGCAAAGAATTGCATCGTATAGTCGACCTAAAACTTGGTTTATTCTTTTCCCCGTGGTATCTGGATGTGTGGTACTAATGAGGGTTAACATTTCGTTTGTTTGAATCGACCGGATTGTCCAGAACAGAGGACACTCGCTTTATTCGCGAACATTTCCTAAACATCACGCGCTCGAGCTTGCGGCACTTTTATTGGGCCGGCACCTCTCGCTCTTGCCCTGGCCAAATGTGTGCCGCCGATAGCTTTGCCCTCCGTGTGGTGGTGCTTGTAAAAGCCCCCTCCCCCCCCGCGCAGAGTCGTGCGGGCAGCCCCTGGGCCTGGCCTCGGAGGAGATCTTCGACACGCAGCTGCTGGCCTCGTCGGTCGACGACTCCGGCCAGTTCCACTTCACCAACGCGCGCCTCAACGCCGAGCACGGGTGGTGCGCGTCGGCCGCTGACAACCAGAAGTACATACAGGTACGCGGGGGGGGCTTGTGCGGGATCGAAGCGAGGTTCGGGGCGCCCGGAGTCGCCCTCATCATCGTTCTTGGCGGCTGCTGCGTCGGCACACATCTGTACTGCATGGCCAGCGGTTCTGTTCTCTACGGAATTGTGCAGAGACACCACAAACGCTACTTAAATGTCATCGGAGAAACACATGTCTAACACTTGTTAAATAATGTGCGAGCCAGCGCTCCACGTGATTTGCCGTAAACCTTGTGTTCTATATAGTACCGCGCGACACCGCTAGGGCACCAAAACAAAAATGGCAGCACTCAGGGAAAGTTGATACACGTGAAGTGATTCGCTTTCTGTGTCAGAAGAGGCAAGATGCCAAGAAGAATTCACGCCGAGCTGGTGGCGGTGTACGGAGACGATGCCCCAACTCGTGGCACCGTTGTCAAATGGCGCAGACGATTTCAGCGCGGTCAAACGAGCCACGGACGACGAAGAACGAAGTGGCCGCCTGTAAGACGAGGGCGAACCGCAGATGGCTGCGCAGGCTCGCTGACCGGCGGATAATTGTGCAGGGTCTGTGCGCAACATAATTCACAGCAACCTACTCGGGACGAAAACTGCCGCGCAGTGGTTGCGCGTTTGCTGTCGCCTTGCTCACTTGCAGAAGGGAACAGCCTCAAAAATATTTGAAGCTTTGTGAAAGTGAGTCTGGCGACTTTCTTGACCGCCTTATAACCACGGACGAGTGTTGGCTGCACAATTATAACCCAGAAACTAAACTGCAAAGCAAACAAGGGAAGCACGGAAACTCACTCGGGCCAATAAAGACCAACGTTGTGCCGTCACCGGGCGAGGTTATGCTGAGCGTCTTCTGGGACTGCCGTGGTGCTATTCTCACAGATAGTGGCCGCAAAGGCGGAACCGTAACAGGAAAGTACTATTGCGACCTCCTCACCAAATTGCGAGGTACTATCAAGGCGAAGCGCAGAGGAAAGATCGAGGAAGGCGTCCGTCTGTTCTATGACAATGCACCGGCTGACTCAACACAGGTGACGGCGATACATGCAGCCGCCTTAGGCTACGAAATGTCGCCCCACCCTCCATATTCACCTTCTAGTTCTTGTTCTTGTTCCTCAGTGAAATGGCGCAAAACTCACTCTAGGGAATCGGCCATATATCGGGCGGTGAAGAAACTGTAATAAACTTTTTAAATAAATTAGGGCGAAATGAAATAATTATCTTGCAAATGGGATTTCAAGTGTCTACTGTTACAGATATGAATAATCAATTATCTAAGTGACCTCGCAGGAAGTGACTTCTTCCCCCAGAGGAAGAGCACACTGCGCGGGATGATGACGAGGAAGTGATCGCTCAAGTTGAGCTCTTCCTGAGCTCCCAAAATGAGGAGTTCGACTACGATGGGCTGCGGCAGCTCATCCATCGTTGGTAGAAGTGCGGGACCTTGGGAGGAGGTAACGTAGAGAAAGAATAAACTTCCACCCAAATTATATTTCTTTGTGTCTATTCATGCATGCCAGTAATACGAACTTTATGAGCGCCCCTCGTATATGACGTCAAAGCGACGGGGTGTGGAATGTGGCCGAGAAGTGACCTTGGCTGGCGGGAAATCTCCTCCAACACATTCTCCTCCGCAAGAGCTGTTTGCGAGCCCACCGGTCTTGATTAATACGTTCGCCATGTCACGACTGGTCGCCACTTGATTTTTTCGATCAGGGCCCAAATTAGACTCGGGTGAAAGGACGCGTTGCCAGAGTTCGGCTTTTGTGTTTGTGTCCATTCAGTCGTCG
Source organism: Dermacentor albipictus (assembly GCF_038994185.2). Taxonomy (NCBI): domain Eukaryota; kingdom Metazoa; phylum Arthropoda; class Arachnida; order Ixodida; family Ixodidae; genus Dermacentor; species Dermacentor albipictus. Next base: position 176,897,523 of record NC_091824.1, on the reverse strand, counting down.
ATAAGGCGTTTCTTCGCTCTATATAAAAGAAAATGAAAGGAAAGCGTGGTGCTGGATTTCACAGGGTGACCAATCAGAAGCATAGTTACTCACGTGGCCAATTAATGTACGGGCTAGAAAAGCGGGAGTGCCGTATCGGTGCACGACAAAGTGAAGCACGCGTTGGCTGAACGTTCCCCAGTCACCTGTCTAAATCAGCACGCCGGAAGTGGTCCGTGTTTCTTACGCTGGAAAGTCACGGCGCTGGGAAATAGTTCGCATAGCAGCGCACGGTACCAAGCTCGTACCTGTACCGTTTATTTTGCGTCAAGAATAAAGTTTGAACAATGTACGGCGTTTTCTTGTCACGCGCACTCCATGTCTTCCTCGTCAGAAACGTATTCTGGCGTTCTCCATATTTTTCGGACAGATCGACCTGCAGAACCACACGCACGTCACAGGCGTGATACTGCAAGGTATGAACACGCCCGTCAAGAGTGGCTACGTCATGGCCTTCCAGCTGACCTTCAGCAACGACAGCATTTACTGGACGTCGGAGGAACAGCCCGTGGGCCACCGAAAGGTGAGCGCGTTCAAGCGCCGTCGGCAAGCGCAGTCAACAGTTTGATTCTGTCCAGGCCGCGTTACTTTGACGCTTGTTCAGGGAAAACGCAAACGAAACAGGTGTTTTCTTCGTTGGTCGGGTCTCCTAGTGCGCCGCAGGGCACGAGGCCTCCTCTCGCAGTCATAGAGAGCTTGCACGTGACGTCACGAGCGCAACTGCTCACCGTTATGGCTCCCCAACATGGCGCGGGTTCTTTAGCGCAAAGAAACGCACGACACGCACACAGGACGGAGCGCTTCTCTCGTTTTGCGCGTTTCTTCGCGCTATTAACGCGCTATACGAACTAGCCCACCAGTCTGTTTTGTTGCCCAGGAGGGCCGCGGGTTAACTTTGCTCGGGACCAACTGGCGGGCTAGTTGGTTATATATGTCTACTTAATCACAGCGCGCAATAAATCGACAGGGACCGACAGATTGAAGACATCACAAAGCGGTCTCTTTGCGGCGTCTTTGCTCCGTTTAAAATGGCGCTTCAAATGACGTCAGTGCAAGCTATCTATTTATATAACGCGCGCTTCCTGCATGGTCTTCTTGTAGGCTGGTTTTCTACGCGCAGCAGAGCTCCAGCAGGGATAAACGAACGTCTTGCACGTAGTGCGAGCAATCGTAGAAAAAAAAAAGAAATGAAAATAAGTCATCGACGGCGTCCTTGACCGACGCGCTGCACGCAGGTGTACGAGTGCCAGCAGTGCGAGCTGTCCACGTTCAACGCAGACCAGGCCGTGCGCTACAACCTGCTGCGCAGCATCGTCGCGCGCTACGTCAAGCTGCAGCTGCTGCGCTGGAAGCGGGCTCCCTGCCTGCGCCTCGAGCTGGTCGGCTGCCGGTCGCAGGGTGCGCGCGCCCCGTTTGTGTCGATATCCCGGGCCCCTTCCGAAACCGCGACCCAGACGGGTCCGCGTACGCGAACGGCAGTCCGTGCAAGTTCGCAAACGGTGCACTATAGCGCGTCACACGTGTATGTTTGCATTTATAACACGCGATGCGGCAGTACAAGCGGTATACGATGGGTTTAAATTGTTGGACAAAGGTTTCACGAGGCGCCATCTACAAATTGCCTCTCTGCGAAATAAAAGTCGATGCTTCGAAGGAAAAGAATTAATCGAAAGTGGAATTGCCGGCGTGGCGATTGACGTGGCCTTAATAAAATAAGCACTTGATACTTCTAGCTTTCGTTGTCGTTACGTTCTAACCGATTACACAGGTCGTTTCGACGGCGTGACATAGGCGAACCGCACGACTTTCGGTTAGCACGTACGCTCGAGTAATTAAAGAGCGCCCTTCTCGCTGCCACGGAGCCGGCATTGCGCGAGATTAACCGACCGCGTCGGAGTGTTTGCTTGCGTGACCATCGCAAATTGTATGGAGCGGGCAAAAAAGAGAAAAAAAAAGTGGCACTTTGTTGCGCTCTGTGGTGCCACGTATCGCGAGCGAAAGATAACGGAAGGCAAGGGCGCACTGCCGCCGGCGTCAAATGGGAAACGAGGACAGCGCGCGGTGAAGACGCGTCGGTCGGGCCGTCTTCTGTCGCTCCCATGCGAGGTGCCGACAACGAGCCGTCGCCGTAGCTCGACAACTTCGGAATTACCCCTGTAAAATTGTACCTTGCGCCTATGGTTAAGCTCGTACCGTAGAGGAATGTGTTTCCCTATGCGCTCGTACACTGGATCGCCCAACAGACTACGAGGGCGCCCGCGAGAACGCGTGCAGGATGGCGCAGCACGCATATCCCGTCTCTCTCTCTCTCTCTATCTCTCTCTTGTTCACCGCAAGAAAAAAAAAAAGACTTGTCAACGTACGAGAGACATGCGCACTTTCGGGTGGCACAAGTGCACTTCGAAGGGCCATCGACATTGAAGTTCGTACTGTTTTACTCTTTGCGCACGGTATCGCCATTGCTAACGGCGGATGGGAGTATAAAATTTCCCTACGTCCTCGTCTCTTCTTCGCGTCCTGCTGACGTCACAAGCCCGAACCGGGGCGCGCGCCGTGCTGCGCGTCTCTCGGAGCCCCGCCGTCGAACGGAGGGCCGCCCGCTCGGTCTGGCGCAGCTTCGGCGGCGCGTCTGTTGCCGCCGCTTTCATTCCCCGCTCTCAGGGATACGTATGCCAGCAGCGACTACGATGACGACACCCTTGCTCGGCTCAATGCCCTCGGGCAGTGATTTGTGGGAGATGCCGTTCACTGTTTGAGTGGAAGCTCGGGCCCAACTCCGACGCGGCCTATTCAAATACATGTAAAAACGCAAAAACGTTTTTCTGAGATAACCCTTAGACCAATTTTAATTAAATTTGTTGCATTTGAGAGAGAAAGTTAAATGCTAGTGGATGTTGGAAGCGGAATTTCGATTTAGGGTTTCACTATTGTTAAAAAGATTTTCAAAAGTTCACAAGTTCGAAAAAAAAAATATAGAAGCACGAAGTTTACAAACTAATAGCTCTGCATCAAGAACAGATATCGCGGTTCTGTAAACCGCATCCATTAGAGCATTCAAAGCGGACAAATTCGATGTGTCATGTTACATCTTACGTGAATTTGTTACGTTGGTTACAAGGGTTCTTCAAAAGCTGTATTTCCATATTAGTAATTTTTTTTATATTCATGTGTAACATATCAATTTTGTCCGCTTTAGACGTACTATTAGATGCAATTCATAGAATTGTATTATCGTTTCTTGTTGTTGAGTTACAGAATTGTAAACTTGACAGTTTAGTTTTCTGAAAATTTTCGATTTTTGCCAATTTTTAATAAAAGATTGACGACCTAACTGAAAAATTCGAAACCAACAGTCACTAGACTTTAAGTTATGCTTTTAAATGCAAGAAACCTCGTCAAATTTGGTGCAGTGGTTGCCGAGAAAAACGAATTCCCCTTTTACATGTATTTAGATGGGAGCACCCTAAGACTCGACGTCACGGTCCAAATGCCGCCGCCGACGTGTGTCTCGGCGGGATTTGGCAAACCACCCCCCGCGCGGCATTTTACGTATGGCTTCGTGTGTTTCACGTTACGGTCTTCTTTCGTGTCGTATGCACGCGAAATGCAGAACATTGCGCGTGTGAACCACATCTAGGCGATATCAGAATACTAGGAACCAAGCAGGGATGCCTTGCCGGTACAAGGCATACTTCAGCCCCAAGGAAAAGTATCTGTCGTTAAGTAACTGTCCTCTATTTAAAAAAAATGCGACAAACTTGATATGAGAAACTTTCGTCCAATATCTGTCCTAATTTTCTTTCAGAGGTCTTCGGAAGATTACATTAAGACTGTTCTTTTCATTCTGTATCAACGATAGTTTAATTGCAAGCTCGCAATACGGTTTTCAGAAAAATAAGTCAACAGAGTTGGCTTTTCTCAACACAATAATGGTCATTCTGCAAAACTTATCAAGCCTAATTCAATGCATATTTGGAAATTTCACGGATGCATTTGAACGTATGAGTTTTCTGTTTAATGAGCTCAACGGGTATGAAATATGAGCACTTCCGCTTGTATTACCTCATTCGTATCTGGACAAAAGATGCGAGGCCGCATCAATTAATCGCATAAGTTCCCAACAAAATTAACTAGTTTTCTGCTTACCACGTGGAGATATTCTGGAGCCTTTTTGATATTTACATCAGTGACATCGAATCCATCGCGCAGCAAAATTTGTAATGTGTGTTGGGGACACCAGCATATTTATATCCTCACAGTTGTACTCTGATTTAATAACTATGTGTAGCGACGCCCTAGCATGATAAGCTTTATGATCTAAACAAAAGCGCCTCACAAGAAATTCAAGCAAAACAAAAAAGCCATTTCCTCTCTCGTACAGGCACGTCTTTTCAGCTCACGCTTCGCTACCACTGACAAGGCCGACAAGCGTTGGGCGCCTATTCCTGGTTCCAGCGGGTTCGACACATTAGTTTGCTGCTTCGCAAATTGTGTCAGGTCACTGGAGCTTTAAGCTACGTTCTCCGCATCACCGTTAAGTTACTTACGTATAACTGCTTATTTCCTTCTCAATAATTGCTGATTCTTGTCATTGGGTACAACCGCTCCGTGGGTACAACAAATGAGCGCAAGTTAATCAAATTGCTACTGACGCACAAGCGAACCCGCCATTGCTAGTGTGCCGTAGAAGGCGCACACTGAATGCTTATGTCTTAAGTTCAATATTTCTAAATCCATTGAGAGGAGGAGGAGGAGGCAAAGGAGAGGAAAGACAGGGAGGTTAGCCAGTGTAAGTACCGGCTGGCTACCCTGTGCTTGGGAAAGGGGTAAAGGGAATAAAAGGAGAAAGAAGAAGAAAAGGAAAAAATAAAAAGAAAAAAAATTCACACAGTAACGCGAAACTACGCTCTACAACGTTCAAAGGCGGTCGCACAATTCACATGTCCTTAAAAACTTCAACAAAGCCCTTAAGGCCTTGAATGCCGAAGCCCGTCTGGACCAATGTCCTAGAGCTTTTTCCTCTGTAAAGGGGCGATTGTCCAGTTTTGCGAGAGTGGTCACGAGCACTGTTCTTCGCACTGCGTAACGGGGACAGTCACAAAGGAGGTGTTCAATCCTCTCCTCGCAGCCGCAGGTGTCACAAGTAGGGCTGTCGGCCATTCCAATTCGGAATGAATATGAGTTCGTGAATGCCACGCCGAGCCACAGGCGGCACAGAAGTGTTGCTTCCGCTCGTGGCAACCCTGGTGGTAGGCGGAGTTGCAGACGTGGATCCAATTTGTGGAGACGTGCGTTCGTGAATTCACTGGTGTTCCACAGATTCTGTGTAAGCTCACGGGCGAGGGAGCGAAGACTTGTTGCTGCATCTGTTCTTGACAGCGATATGGGTATAGTCTGGGCGCCATCATGAGCCGACCGGGCAGCGTCATCCGCACTGCCATTTCCTGAAATTCCACAGTGACCCGGTATCCACTGGTAGATGATGTTGTGTCCCTTGTTGATTGCGTGATGGTGGAGTAGTCGGATGTCTGCGACTAGTTGCTCATTTGGTCCATGGTTGAAAGGGGACATCAGACACTGAAGAGCTGCCTTTGAGTCACATAAGATGGACCATGAATGTGATGATTTCTGAGCAATGAACTCCAGAGCAGCACGGATAGCTGCGAGTTCTGCAGCCGTCGATGATGTAATGTGAGATGTCTTGAACTTGAGGGTGACGCACTCTGTGGGAATCACCACTGCTCCAGCTGAACTATTAGAGGATACAGAACCGTCTGTGTAAACATGGATGCGTCCTCTGTGCTGTTCATGTAGCATTGAAAGCACGGTTTGTCTCCATTGAGATATACACAAGCAGACTATTGCGTAACTTTGAAACTCAACTATTTAGGGATTTAAATTTCTTGTACTCAGAAATACTGGCGTACTCGTAGTAGCGTTTCCTTATATCTATTGAATGTCGCGTTAGTGTCTGTACTTGTCCTTGAATGTAGTGTAGTTTGTTGTAATTTCAGTTCAACTTCCATGTAGTTTATGTACAGTGTGCAGAAAGAGTCACGAGTGCTATATGTGGAATGTATAATATGATACATAATTTTTAGACACATTGCGAGTGTACTCGTAGTGGTGTATTTAGTTTGTATTTGTGATAGTGTCACAACGTAATTATTGTAATAATAGTCGTGTTACAGAATGTGAATTTTGGTAACGTTGTTGTCAATTTTGTGTTGTCAAGGGTGCACAAGCCCTTCAAACCGCTTGTGCGCGTTTTTCTTTTTTATCTTTCTTAGCCTCTTTCGCATTTACAAACTATAAACGGAAATAAATAAAGTGAGAAATGCAACAAATTTTGCTCTGATCGCTTCAGCGGTTGTCCTATAAGAGTTGTGCATATCACGTGTACTTGAATACGAAAATCGGAGTCGGAACCCAATGTTAAATGTTTCTCTTCGAGTGAACAACTCCCACAAGCACACGTGTAGGTACGGCATCATTGCCTGACGGCATAAGCCGAGCAAGGGTGTCGTCATTGCAGTCGCTGCTGGAATGCGCTTCACCAAGATCGGGCTCGTCGGTAACGAGATAAGCGGCGATTGGCGGGAAAAACGGACTCGCCGTCTTTCCGTGCGCAGTGAACTGCGGCGCGGTGCTGGAGGCCCCCGAGGGCTCGATAGCGTCGCCCAGCCACCCGTTCTACTACGGCCAGGACAAGAGCTGCTGGTGGAAGATCCTGCCCCCTGCCGGCAAGCACGTGTGGCTCAGCTTCGTCATCTTCGACCTCGCGCGGAGGGAAGCGCCCTCTCGCGCAGGCCAGTGCCAGGTACGCACTGCTGCGCGCGCTAGCATGCGGTGTGTGCTAAAGCCCCTTATACTTCGTAAAGTAGCGACACTCTCCTCCTCCGCCTTCACTCCTCGTTTCTCCTCTTTTTCACGCTCCCTCCTCGACCGTGGCGCCGCCTACACTGCTCGAGCGTAGCAACGGCGCCAACATGCGCTCCTCGCCACTCCGTAGATGCTTCTCGAGCAAAAATGGCGCTGATGCACGGCGCGAGGGCCCACGTGACGCTATTAGGCCAATAGCGACGCGGTGTCGGCCTCGGCCAGAGCGCGCGAGGAGGAGGCGGCATTCTTCAAAGCGTGGCACTACTTTGCGAAGTTTAAGGCGCTTCAGTGCGTGCAGCTGGCGTCGTCGTGTGTTCCGTGTCTTCGATCCCGTCGCGCACCGGTCGGTATGTCCCAGCGGGCGGCTCAACGGTGTGCGAGCCAGTCGCGGACGTCGACAAGAATGGGACGCGAAACGGAAATTTCGGCCCCTGCGTCGCCGCTTTCGGGCGTCTTCTTGAGTTTGTGTGCCCACCACGGAGTGAGATTGACGAGAGTGCCGATTCGATTGATAAGGCGTTCCAAATGGGGTCCCGGTGAGCCAGCTGCTTCGTGGCTCAAATCATAGGTGGTGTGGAAATGCATACTGAAGAAGTTTGCGCGGAGACACGAGGACAAGCTGAGAAAAGGCAACGACCAGGCGCTAATTCACAACCCAAGTTTATTTCAAGCGCATACACGAATAAATAGGAAAACCGAAACCGAACAAAACGAGGCTATCGTTTTGAACATCGCGTGTAATTACCCCCTGTACCTGACACAAGGAACGAACGGGCCTGTGTGCTTGGTGCTGCAATTTTTTTTTTCTGCCGCCTTCGAACAGATTGCTGTCAACGTTTGAGGGGCGGAAAACACTATCGGAGTGTTGTAACGCCCTGCTACATTCTTAATGTGCCAATTTGTGCACGTACGGTATAACGGCAACATTTCGACGGTCTGTTTCCTGGAGCTTGGGTCGCGGCCCTGCCTTGCTCCGCCTTGCCAGTCTCCCACAAGCCTCCACAATTACATGTTGACAGTACCCACTCCCTTTCAGCCTCTCCAACTGGGGCGCAACGCTTTCATTGAGAACATGTGCGCATGACTTGGAGACGACCGCTTTAAGACGAAGTGGCTATGAATTTGGATTGGCCAGATCAGTAATCTAGCAAGCCTTTTTTTTTGCCTTAGGAAGGTGTGCCCAACGTACATGTTTGAGGCAAAGATGCAAAGACAGTTTCTTAGTACAGCAGAAACACCTAGAGACGGAAAGCTCTAGTTCCTAGACCTGTCTTTCTAGACCTAGACCTGCCTTCACACTCTCTAAGCGCCTGTTCAGGCTTCCCAATCTACTGAAGGTGAACGCGTGCATTTTGTGAATTATTTTTAGGTGGTGCTTTGTCTGTGCACAAACTAGCATAATACATGTGGTACCTGGTGGACATATATACAAACCCAACGCTCTGTATAGATGCTGAACAAGCGGAGGCCCACATTACTAAAATGGTGGCCGTGAGAATGAAGGCTATAAATCCGAATCGTTATACATTTGTTTTGTCCCGCCGTGTGACGCCTCTTTTGATGCAAATACTCTGATTTATCTTATTTGAGCAATAACAGCATGTTCTGCTAATTGATGCAAAATACAGGAAATCAATACTTTCGTTTTTTTTTATTGTTTACTGCAAGTGTTTGTCTCATTGTATGCTAAGTTTATTTAGTGCGATCGGCAGTTGTGCGTTCTAAGATTGACGTGATGTGTAGTATATCTTTATTCAATGATGGCATATTTTGTTCCCCTGCGAACAAAGTCGTGTAATTGTACGCATCCAGTAGCGCAGCTTTTTTTTCTTTCTTTCTTTTACGTCTTAGTCCTGTCTCTGTCACCGTAGAAAACAGAAATATCAATTCTCATAGTTCATTGCCTACCATTGCTCCCAATAAAAGGGCAGCACCAACCGCCTTGTCAAGCTTTTGTTGATAATCTCCTGTCTCTTGACCTGCTCATGCTAAACTTGACCTCTTACTGTGCCTTTCCAAGAACCGAGCAACGGACTTAATACAGCCGTGCGCTAAGCAGTCCTCAAATTCGGCAGGCACGCAGTGTAAGAATGCCCGAGCACGGAATTATTTCGGGTGCTCGCCAGGTGATTGAAATTGATCTCGTAACATCTCTGCTGTTTCGAGACGTCAGTGCCCGCCAGTCAGTCAAGCATAGCTACCACGCTGCTGTCCCCCCCCCCCTCCTCCCCCTGGCCGAACAGGACCAACTGCTGCTGTGCCCTGGCCGCGACCCCAACAGCAACTGCTCCGACTCGATCCTGTCGCCCGACGGTCAGACCTTCCCCAAGGAGATCATCTCCAACGGCCCCATGGAGATTCACCTCAAGACGTGCTTCCGCTACTCGCTCAGCAGGTTCAGCGGGTTCTACGCCACCTACAAGTTCACCGGTATGCATTCTGCGATTGGTTTCGCCTACCGCGTTCACACATCCTCATCGCGACATGAGTGACGCCAGCGTGATAGGTATGAATACCGCATTTTCGCTTCAATTTTATCCTTGATCGTGTGCAGTCGACGATGTGAAGTATTCGAAAAGCATTCGAAAATTCGTATTTTCAAAAAGGGACAATTGGAATCGAGAACCTAATCGAATAGGACGATGCTCGATTCGGTAACTGAAAGTTATCAATATTGACATAGCCCTAATATATACATTTGCCATATAGTTAAACTAAAGGCTGAGAGCGCAGAAATAACTTGAGGACTGCTGGCTAGTCATTCCGAAGGGAATATCAGTTTTCCGTCTCGCATATAGTAACATTCACCCGTAAAATACCTGCCGTGCTGGTGCGTTTGTCTACATTAAGCCATGACACTGTGAAGCCGTAGAGAGATGCATGCTTTCACGACACGCTGGAGATCGCCTGCAGCATGCCACTCCAGGTTCTGGTACAGGTTATCGATATTTATAATATATATACACGCAGTGATCACATAGACACACAGACAGCAATACAACTCCACCAGTCGCCTGCACCGGGGATGCCAATTCGTGACGGGGCACTTTTGTTATGGCCGCTCTCCGCGCTTAGCTGCGCGCACAGCGGAGCCTTCCCGGAGGCGAGCCAAACGCCTCTGGTCGCCCGCCTACCAGGTGCCGCTTAATCCGCCGGCGCGTCCCACGGAATCCGTCTTCTGCAGTCTTCCAATTTGCGCGCGCATGTCCCAGCTAAAGTTATAGCGAAACTGTCCAAGAGAGAGAGCCAGACGAAGAAGCGAGACGCTCGGTCGCCAGAGGCGTGACCGAACGACGCGTCGCACGCGCAGACTGCCCGGGCTGCGGCATGGGCGACTACCACTGCGCGGCGGTGCACGTGTGCGACGCGCACTGCGGCCACGTCTTCTCCATCGACTACCCGAAGCCGTACGTGAACAACCACCGTTGCGCGTGGCTCATCGTGGCCCCGCCGTCGCACTACATCAACGTCACGTTCGAGGACTTCGACCTACCGAGCGCCGAGCACTGCGCGTCCGACTACCTGGAGTTCTACGACGGTCGGGACCAGGAGCAGGAGAACCTCATCGGCGAGTATGCCGCCTCTTCTGCATGCACGGGGAAAGGGGGCCTAACTTATAGATCAACCGTCCGCGGTTGGCTAACTGGGGGACGGAGCAGAGTGCTGTTCGCCGCTCAGCGCCGGTTGGCCCAGGCCGAGGGCGCAGTGTTTCACCATCGTAGCTGTAGGCCTAGCGAAACGTGAATATATTAAGACGATCGGAGTCGTGCACTACGTAGTCATCGTTAATTGTGTAAAATACCTTTCCTCGTTTGCTTTTCCCGACTTGCTACGTAATAGGGGTTCCGCGGCAGTCGTGGAAAGCTGTGTTGTTCCCCTCGAAAAGCTCCACTGCACCCGGGAGCCAAGCGTGCGAGCGGGACGATATTGTCGCGTTGTCTTGGCGGTAAAGAATGGGGGTGAGCCAAGTTCACTCTTTATTGGAGGCGTGTCGACATAGCACAAGTAATCACTTCCCTCGAACAAGGATGCGTGCGGGCGTTAATTAATTAAATTAAATTATGAGGTTGCACGTACCGAAACCATGGTCTCACTGTGAGGCACCACCTGGGCTTCTTTAACGCGCGCGTAAGTACACGCCCCCATCGAAATGCGCCCGCCTTTGCCGAGATTTGATCCCTCAACGCCGTGCTCAACAGCCCAACACCGTAGTCATAAGCAACCATGGCGGGTGACAGGAAATCTGGTAAAATTTGAACGCGCATATATATATACCAGAAGAAAGCGGGTTAACCGAGGTGCCCGATCTTTTTCAGTCATATTCTAAGAAGCCAACAAACACTGACACCAAGGACAACATAGGGGAAATTACTTGTGCTTAATAAGTGAAATAAAGAAATGATCAGTTAATGGAAATGACAGTGGTTGAAAAAACAACTTGCCGCAGCTGGGGAACGATCCCACAAACTTCGCATTGCGCGTGCGATGATCTACCAATTGAGCCACCGCGGCGCCACTTCCCCGTCCACTTTCTTGGGCATTTATGTTTCTTTGTAGAACGCTGGGAGTGTTAGCCGTGACGCCTGTGGCACAAAGGACGTTCCACGTCCGCCGCCAAGGTCTGTGAGTGGCGGCGCTGGCTAACACTCCCAGGGTTCTACTAGGAAACATAAATACCCAAGAAAGTGGACGGGGAAACTGCGCGGCGGTAGCTCAATTGGTAGATCATCGCACGCGAAATGCGAAGTTTGTGGGATCGTTCCCCAGCTGCGGCAAGTTCTTTTTTCATCTACTGTCATTTCCATTAACTTATCGTTTCTTTATTTCATTTATTAAGCACAAGTAATTTCCCCTATATTGTCCTTGGTGCCAGTGTTTGTTGGCTTCCCTCTCGTGATATATATATATATATATATATATATATATATATATATATGTGTGTGTGTGTGTGTGTGTGTGTGTGTGTGTGTGTGTGTTTGTGTGTGTGTGTGTTTGTGTGTGTGTGTGTGTGTGTGTGTTTTCCGCAAAGTTAATCTTATTAAAAGACGCTTCAGTAAGCCAGGTAGAGCAGTGGAAATTTGGCTTTCCTTTTCCTTCTTTCTTTTCAAAACTGACGCCCGAGATCGCCATTGCATGCAAACGACGACTAATGACAGGCCCCCGAACTGCTGTGTCTTTCACTTTTACGTCCTCACTGAGGTGTAGTTACGTGCAGCACCACGTACAAGTACCACTCTTTGAAGATTTACACACCGAAATAGCTTACCTTGAAACTGATTTTTCAAACTTCTCCAAGCAGAGTCACAAAAATTTCGATGCAAATTCTCTGCGAGGACAACAATAGAAAGAAAGGTTGGGCATTGCATATTAAGACAAACAGTAAACAAACTTGAACAAAATATTGAAAACATTCAGGCTTTCCTAGTTTTCCACATTGCTTAATTTAAACAGAAAAAGGATTTTACATTCAGCTTGTAACCCTAGGGAGGTCTTAATATTCAGTTACCAACTTCATGACAGAGTCGCTGGCACTTATTTCAATCGTCCGGCAATTGAATGCATACCTTCACAGCCGCTTCAATGGCTCGCTGGCCGTGGCGTTCTGCTGCCGTCGCGGCCGCATGTCGACCCAGATGAATCGCAAAGCTGCTTAGACGTGTAGGCCCACCATCGGCACGAACTGGCTGCTTCGACTGAATGCACAAAGTTGCACGCTTCGGTTGCGCACCGATGACAGCGCTCACAACGGGCCGCGCCTCGCAGGCCGCTACTGCAACCACTCGATGCCCCCTCGCAACGTGGTCTCCAGCTGGAACACGCTGTCCATCGTCTTCTCCACGGACGGCAAAGGCACGGGACGCGGGTTCGCCCTGTCCTACCAGTCGCTCAGTTTCCAGCTGCCGGCGGACCTCAACCAGCTGTACTTCGACAGTGAGTGCTGTGTATGCACGTTGGCTGGGATAGCCCAGAAAGTGTTAGCGTCACTTTGTGTTAAGTTGCTAGCGATTCACAAAGTATTACCGTAAACGGCCGTTACTTTCTCCAGTATACAAAGTTTTCGGTAATCCTTAAAAGAACTTGCTGGGGCCTCGTTTGTGTGCATACTTATCGCCTATATACGAACATACTCGGAGCGGAAAAACACAGATAGCACGAGGAACACTGTTCACATAGTATGGCGGCTTTCCCAGCTAAAAAGAAAAACAACTCACCATTTCCTTTTTCCTGCACTTTATCGGTGGGCTGCGCCCAGCATTTCGTGCAGCTTTCTGCCGTCTCCGAACGAACGCGCTGCGACGCCGTGCGCCGACTACGCGCGGCCTCTGTCTTTTCTGTGCGAACCTCGATGCGTTTTCGTGTGCTGCCGGGTGGCTGTTCTCTAGCCGAGTGGGCCAACCAATCACAGCGGAGGACGCGCGCGCCCGACGCCACCACTGCTGGGTTCCTTGCACCACCGCCGGATGGCGCTCGCCTCCACGCATCCGCATGACATTACAGGAGCCTACGACAACGTAGGCCGCAACATTTTGCGGGATATGCTGGAAGGGGAAGGCTTAGGTAACGATTGTCTACAGCTTTTGAGAGAGATTTGCCTAGAAAATACCGTTTGCGTTGAATGGGAAGGGATGAGGAGCGAGGAGAAAGTTGATATCAACAAGGCACTGAGGCAGAGGTGCCTTTTGTCCCCACTGCTGTTTATGATGTACATGGTGAGGATGGAGAGGGCGCTAGAAGGAAGCAATATCGGCTTTAATCTTCCATACAAACAGGCGGGTACAGTACAGTAGAGCAGCAGCTTACACGTTTATTTTATGCGGTGGACATTGTGTTGCTAGCTAACAAGCAAAGTGATTTGCAACGTCTGGCTAATGTCTGTGGACAGGAAGGCAACAATTTAGGTTTGAAATTTAGTGTTGGAAAATCAGGCGTTATGGCATTCAATGAAAACAGTGAACAGACAGTGGCGATACAAGGCCAGGAAATGCCTCGGCTAAGAGAATATAAATACCTTGGTATATGGATAAACGAAGGCAATAGATATGTGGAAACACAGGAAAAAACAATAACAGTGAAGGGGAAGGGAAATGCAGCCATAATGAAGCACAGAACGCTATGGGGATACAATAGGTACGGGGTCCTCCGAGGTATGTGGAAAGATGTAATGGTTCCAGGACTTGCATTTGGAAATGCGGTTGTTTGCTTTAAATCAGGGGTGCAATCAGGACTCGATGGGACTCGCCTCGCATTGGGCGCTCACGGGAAGGCTATAAATGAAGCTGTGTAAGGTGATATGGGCAGGACTAGTTTTAAAGTCAGGGAAGCTCACAGTAATATTGATTGTGAAGAACGACAGAAGAATATGGAAGAAAGTAAATGGGCTGGGAGAATGTTGAGGTATCTGTACAGGAAAAACATTGAATCACAGTGAAGGAAAAGAACTAGGAAAGTTAACAGCAAGTATGCGGCCTGTATGGTGAGCAACACAGCAACAAAGAACGTCAAGCGGAAAGTAAGAGAGGCCGAAATAATCTCATGGGTGGCGGCAATGGAAAAGAAACCTGCCGTGAGTAACTACTTAAGAGGAAAAAACGAAATCAGGAAAGAAACAATTTATGATAACTCAAAGGGAAGCTCATTACTTTTCGAAGCGAGATCAGGATGCCTTAGAACACGCAGCTATAAAGCGAGATATAAGAAGGAAGAACAAGCATGTGCTTGCTGCGGTAACGCTAGGGAAACTGTGGAACATGTTTTATTAGAATCGGAAGACGTCTACCCAGCAGTCGATTTAAGCACCACTGGCCTCCTTGTAGCCCTTGGGTTCAGCGAGAGCAGGGGAAAAGTAAACATGTCCGCAATAAGGATTAGTAAGAGACGATTGGAGGATTGGTGGAAGAAAAGTAGGGAAACGACAAGAAATGGAGACGTACAAAAGCACAGTTCGCAATAGGGGATCAGAAAATTTGGTTGTGGCAGCTCATAGCGTTTTTTTTTCTTGTTTAACCTAGGTAGGAGGTTGAAAGGGGACGCTCGTAGCAGCCGCCCATCCGCGCCGGCGAGAGAAGCGCGTCCCGCGTTTGACGACCGTTGCGCCGCCTGCTTTGTCGGTGGTTGCCGAGCGACGCGCTTGCCGCCCTGAACAGTGAGAGCACGCGGACTCGAGCGGCGCAGTGCTTCGCTGCGCGTGGCTTCCAGTCGGTCGGACCGCTTCTAACGAGCCGACCGTTGCCGTGCAGACCCGCAGGAGTGCCCGCAGCAGTGGAAGTTCTACAACGACCACTGCTACAACATGTACGAGGAGCCGGACCCGCTTCAGTGGTACGAGGCCGAGGCCAAGTGCGCCGCCTGGGGCAAGGGCCGCTCGGGGCACCTGGTCAGCATCCTGGACGAACGCGAGATGGCCATCATACACTACTTCCTCACCGACATTTGGAAGGCGCACAGGAAGTCGCTCTACATCGGTACGCCGGTCTTGTCGCCGTGTGGTGCGCTCGGTCAGCCGCGTGCGAGCGCGCGTTCGCTCCCCGAAGTGGTTCCTTTATCTCGAGCAGGAGGGGTTCTACCGGTATCTTTCGCCTGCAACAGAACAAAGAACAGGTCTTCAAAGCAAACCCAGCGGCTTGCGGCCCTCGCGCAACGCGGACCCATCGTGTGGGACGTAGACAATTAAAAAGGAGCTTAGCCCTGGGCATCTGTGAGCTGAGGCCTGGCATGCGAGTGCAGCGTGTGTAACACTCAGTGTAACACAGTGTAATGCTCTGGCCGAGCACCGCAGGTGCAAAGATTTTGCATGTCTTCCGAGATAACAGTGTGCTGCTGTCTTTCCTATCTGTGCCACAAAGTTTCATACAAAAATTGCGAGAGATAAATGTGACGCTAGCGGGAGCTGCAAGCGCAGTACTTCCGCCAGTATGATAGGCAGCACGCGGACTTCTCCAAACGACAGTGTTAATTTTGTAATTTTGTCCCTTAAGTAGCGTCCAAAACATGGCCACCGGAACGTGTTTCCAGCTCCCGCAACCGCTTGCCGCGCACGCAGCTACCAAAGGGCTTCCAGAGTTATATCTGTTACTCAGTAGGAGCCGTCACTGGGGCGCCGATTTGAACACCATGTATTCAACAAAATACGACGTTCGAAATGCGAAAACTCGCTAAGTTTATGCATCTCCGAACAGTCTTATCGACTGCCATGTGTTTATAAAAACTATGCTTCTTTCAAATGTAATCCAACAAGGTAGATAACGCCACAAGAAAGTCTGAAGCCACAAACAGTCAAATCCGTGTACCAACCATCATTCCCGTGGCGGCTGAACAATCGCAGCCCCGGAGCTCTTCACATTAATTTCCACATCGTACAGGTCAATGCTAATTTCAGCTGAAAACTCTGTGATCTACGTAACGCGCGACGTCACGCCATCTTGGAATACTGCGGTCATCAGTACTTGCCGTCAGAGAAGGGAAACATCTTGTTCACGAACTGAAACGCGTCGCAAAAGCAGAGTTGGTTCTGGAGCATAAAGTTTGCGGCATCAAAGTTGTGGATAGCATGAACGAAACAGAAAGCCGCAGTTGACGTTTGCACACTGGGCACAGTGATATGCGCAAGCGTGCGTCGGAAATGTCTGGAAAACCATTGCCATGGGTGACGTTTCGTGACGTCATGAGTAAACGTCGCTTATCACGGAATCACATTTACTGTAGAGCCTTTGTACTTGTACGGACTTGGGTACTATATGCAGTTGCAGCGGGTCCGCTTTCTAATGTCGTGTTCTGTGCATGGAGAGGTTGCGAAAGTCGACCGCCGTCTTCTGGTCGGAAGAAGCCCATGTAACTTATAGGAAAGTGGGCATGCAAGAACACGACACGATGAGGCTCGTCCAAGCACTAGTAATAAGCCGAGTCACGTACGGCCTGCCCTACCCCTTCCTTAGTCGCGAGGAGGAAAGGCAGGTCGACATCATAATAAGATCAGCACATAAAGCGGCCCTCGGACTACCCATGGGGACGTCCACAGATCGCCTGCTAACCTTAGGAGTACACAACACATTTGAAGAACTAAAACAAGCCACACTAATCTCCCAGAGGGAACGCTTGAGCTACTCTCACGCAGGACGGGCCCTACCGACAAGGGTACGTATTTCCCCACACCCACAATTTATCAGCGAACAGTTATTACCACTACCAACCTCGATCCACACGAGCTCGAATAACAGTGGCACCCATACCCAAAAACATGCACCCTGAATACAATAAAGCAAGGCGAAAAGCACGTGTACAACATATTAGGACAATGTATGAAAATAATCCCACGTACAACACAATATACACAGACGCTGCCGCGTATTCGAACGTGCACTCGAACGCCAGTGATGCCCAAATGAACATCAGGAGGTACGCAGTGGCAATCGTCGACACGAAAGCAAAGCAACAATTTACGGCTTCCGTTAGGGCAGGCACTCCCGCGGCTGCCGAAACTTTCGCCGTGGCAATGGCCATCGCTCACGCGGAACGCACGCAAAAGAGCGTCACCATAATAACAGATTTACAAGGAGCATGTCGCCTATTTCTCTAGGGCCACGTGACCAAAACATGTCACTCAATAATACCGACGAAATTCGGCCATCATCACCGGATCCTATGGTGTCCAGGTCATACAGGCCTTGAGGGGAACGAACTGGCCGATTCGCTAGCCCGAGGTATTATTAACCGGGCCGACTCGACTGGGACGGTCCCATGCATGTAGCCAATGTAATGACCCCAATCCAACGAATGCCCGGGAGATTCTTGCTCATCAGCGTTCAACCAGACAAAAGTACCCTCCCCCTCACCCACAACTCAGTGGAGAGGAAGCCGCCAGCTGGCGCAAAATTCAGACTGGGGTATTCCCCCACCTTAAATTACAGAATGCCATGTTCCCCACTCGCTACAGGCCCGACTGCCCGTGGTGTGGAGGCATACCAACACTACAACACATTACTTGGGATTGTGAATCACACCCGTTTGATAAAACACACCACACCATGGAGCAATGGGAGGCACAGCTAACCAGCTCAGACCTGGCGGGACAACAGTCCTTCATAAGACAGGTCAAGCTGGCGGCCGAGGCCAGCGGGGCCCTGGACTAAAGGGTCTCCGACCACTGCACGTAAATCGTTTGTCATTAAAGGTTTCTCTCTCTCTGGTCGGAAGCGCTGCTGCCTTCCAGCAGTCGGTCTGTCGTCCCAGTCGAGGCAGCTTGCGCGTGCTCCAGCCATTGCGGCTGCAGCTGTACCATACCAGCGGCTATGGGAATACTCCGCGCGTTGCTGAGCCATCTTGAGTAACAATTAAAAACGAGTTTCTTTTAGATGAAGAACCTTTTTATTTTACCGAGCATCCTGGTTCTAGGAGAGGCCTATTGACTGCAGCTTCTTGGAATTGTTCACGACTACGGTACAGCCAATCAATTCTAGAAAACAAATCAATAATATTGTAATGCCTCTGTAAGAATCGTTTGATAAAGTATGACATGCAAAACTGATTGGAAATAAAAGATAGATGGTCTATGTCTATTATTTCACCGTAAAGAACCCTCGGTTGGAATATCTAGAGAACGGTCACGTACGTTGCCTGCCACGTCTACGGACGCGCAACTCGGGAGTCCGTCTCGGGACCTGTCTTGCAAACACGAACCGCGCTCCGATTGCGGTTTCGTCGCGTAGAGAAACTGTCGCGAACCAGGCTATGCTTTGTGGCTCTTCGAGGGCTGTCTGAATGTGAAATTACTTTCTTGCCATTTTGGTTTCGAGGGTCACCAGTGCGTGCGAGACAGCGCGGCACTCCCAATTAATCCCGGCCACCTGGGCTTCTTTATATGGCCTCGAGCTCCACCACTGGAAAAGCTGGCGCCACCGTCGGCGTGACGTGCTAGGAGGGATCACGTGGACACAGCGGCCGCGTCGGCTGCTTCGGGAGCGCCGAAGCTAGCTGAAAACGAGTTTAAATTCCCTTGTACGCTGCGGTCCTCATTTAGTGGCGAAATTTTCCCCCTTCGAGTGTCTCCTTTACAACGCTTGCAAGCACTACAATAGTTAGTGGCTGCCTTTGAAGGCGCGCAACATGGTAGGCTACTGCTCGGTGCTGCAGGGTCGGACGCACGTAACGGAGGCCGGTGTCAGCCTTATTCACACGTAGCCGCAGGACAAGAAGCTGCGTGAAGCTTGGCTCGCGAAACATAAAACCGGCAAACAGTCATCGGCTACAACTCGGGTATGCAGCAAGCACAGACGCGAGGAAGATTTCTGCTACGGCGCCCGGTCTGCGATGTTCTGAAAACGCGCACTGAGACGCTCGCCCCAGTCCGCTGCCCGACTAATGTCATGATGGTTTGGTCTATGAACTTGTCGATGCTATAGATACTGGCAAGTTCAGTGCAGTGGAAAGGCAGCGGTAAGAAGCACATCTAAAGAAAGCATGGCATATGGTCATGTTTATGTTATGAATTAATGCACTGGATTACAAAAAAGGAGCAGCGGGAAATTGCACGCTGAGAACACCGATAAACATACAGTGCGACGCAACTCGAGAAATAATACTGAAAGTTCAAAGAATTTAGAAGAAAAAAAATATTGAATCGTCGCGACGGCACATCACAGTCCCCGTAGACGTCGAAGTCTCTACAATGAAATTATTTTTGAACAGCTTTGATAGCGCCCACGCAACAATGGTTGCTTGTATACTGTCAAATGCTCATATTCTGTGGCCTAAAGCTCATGGCACGGTGCGAAAAACGCGCGCGCGGAGAAAGCGAAACAGTGCGCGGACAAGCATGCAGACGCGCAGTCGGCCGCTGCGAATCTGCGCGATCGCTGCATTGAGGCTTCGTTATATTACGCTCCATTTAGTTATACAAACACTATAAGAACATATTTCACATAGTTTGCTCTCAGCGTTTACCTACCTTTCACGCAAGAAGCTGGTTCGGGAGACTCCATCGCTCACTGTACGTATTCGGTAAAAAGAAAGCGTCTATAAACGATTGTGTGCTTTCAGTTTGCCCAAGATTATTATTTAGACAGCAAGAAACTTCTCTCGTTTCTAAAGTACTTACAGAAATGTCCGGGAGAGCTCGCGCGTGGTGTTTTCAGTGAGCGCTGACAGCAAAACCCGTGAGCAGAGCGCCACGGTGAACCCTCATACTACGCCAGCGAGGCGCTTCCGATAGATGGCGACTCCGTAACTCCTCGCCGCCGTCGGCCCAGTGTCGGCCGAGCACGTCGGACGCGCGCTCTGGAGCGAGCCTCTCATCGCGTCGTTTTCTTTTCCGCAGGTCTGACCGATGCCGCGGGCGAAGGCTTCTACCGCTGGAGCGACGGTAACCCCATGAGTTATTCAGACTGGTATGTTAGGTACGGCCGTATTAAGTGTGCTTTCGCGGAGGCTGCTTCTCTGACCGCGGCGTTTGCCCAAGGCTGCCCACACTGAGAAGCAATTTTTTATTCGCACGAGGTGACATTAGTTTATGAATTTGTGCTGAACGCGTTAGATTGTGGAGCGTAAGTAAATCAATGAGGCGAAATAGTTTTACGAATAGAGCTTTCTATTTACGCTCAGGTGTGCATGAGCATATAAAGAGACAGTCCAAGTTAGTTCTCTCATTTTATCTATACGCACATAAAAAACAGAAAAAGACGACGTTCTGAACCCAGCATGCCGTTTTCTACAAAGCTTTGCGGAAGACAAGCTCCACTAGGCCTAAACAGAAATCGTTTGCTGCTGCTCATAAAGCTGCCTTGCGACTAATTAAATGCAGTAGGCTCAACTTAAGTGGAACTCGAAGGAACAAAAAATAAACTCCATTTATCACAAGTTTCGTGTACGCGAAGACTCAGAAATCACTAAAAAAAAAACGTTTTGTTTCCAAAGCGCCGAGGGTTTTAATTTCACTGCGGTGAAAAAAAATACGTTATTGTACTCTGGAATATCACAGCTTCTTTCGCACGAAGTATTTGTTCAGGCGCTCTTGTTTTTTGACTGTCGCCATCAGGATACACAAAGGAACGTGAAAGTTAGGCAACGCGAATGCCTCAGGGCAGCTGCTAAAGTCATGACAGCACAACTGGCTGATGGATTGGATTTTCCTGAATATTTGGCATCACCGTCGTCACCGTTTGACATGCTTGTCGACCTGCTGATGTTTTATATGAAGTGTGTATGATGGCCGATGACGTAGGCACACTTTCGGTTAAAGTTTCCTTTAAACGGAGTTGATAAAAAGAAGCGTTCCGTTTAAACGAAGTTTGCTAACACTGCTTTTATGGGCGGCCAACCGAAAGTTGGCACCCTCATCCCGTTTATCTGGCGTTTCCGCTTAAGGGATTTCCGTTTATCCGGAGCCTACTGCATTTCATTCGGCTTTGTATGCAACAGGGCTGGTTTTTTCTCGTTGTAAAATTATAGTGCGCACCTTTCTGTAGAACCAATCGTAAAGTCACTGAACGTCACTGTTTAGACACCTCATACTTTCTCGTCAACTTTTCGAGCCGACATAATTATCTACGCTGTCGCCCGACACGTTTATATGAATATTTGGAGCAAGGGAATCGCTAGCGCACGTCGCCAAGTCCGGAAAAACAGCAATTCCGTGTTCAACATTGCATATTTCTGACGGTGTGAGTGCTCGACTTCGTAAGGTATCATCGCCACTGCTGGTTACACATGCGGCCGCGAAAAGCCGCGGCCCATAACCCAATGACAGATCGCGCAGCTGTTTTGGGGACTGCGCCGCTGGGCGGTGCCCGTCTTTCGGTATAGCCGCGACCGCTGCGCCTCCGCCGAATCCGCCCGTGCGGATGCCTCGCAGGGCGTACGCGGGCCACGGCCTGTCGTCCCAGCCGGACTGGGTGGCGTACGAGGACTGCACCATGCTGCGCGTGGACAGCGGCCACTCGACCGCCCACTGGCACGACATCCCTTGCTCGCTGGGCAAGCATTCCCTGGGCACGCTGAACCGCGCCGCCGAAGCGCTGGCCGGGTGGCGCCAAATGGAGGAGCTGCCCATCACCACCATCAGCGCCTACATCTGCAAGATGAGCAGCCACAAGGCCGGTGAGCGCCCGCCTTTCTCTGCGCCCGGCACCGTCGCTCTCGCGGGTTCGCGCTGCCGGCCGCTTTGCTGTCGCTCTTGTGACGCGGGCGCCTTTTGCGCAGACAACGCCCCTGGCCCCCCACCGTTGTACCGGCACATGAAGGCACACGTGGGCGAGGTGCGGGTGGCGCCAGAGAAGTACTTCGTGTGCCGCAACAAGGAGGTCATCTCGGTGGTCAACGTCTGCGACGGGGTGCACGACTGCCGCGACAGGTCGGACGAGAGCGGCTGCGGTACGCAACTTTGCTCTGGCCGCCACCAGGCTGCTTGCGCTCGCTAGACCACCTGCGCGGTGACTGCGAAATGTGCGCCGAACCAGTTGATGTTCCAACATGCTGCCCAACTTCGCGGATGCGCCTAAATTAATGCGGAAAGACTCCTCCGCTCTCTCTCTGCAGCTCTTTTGCTGAACCTCTCGTTCCTCCAACAGGGGTGACCTGTCCTGACGGCAGTTTTCGGTGCGCGAGCGGAAAATGCGTCTCCATCGGCGCGTTCTGCGACTTCAAGGACGACTGCGGCGACTCTTCGGATGAAAGCCAATGCGGTGAGATCAGAGTTGCCTCTGCTGCGAATCTTTGACACCCGCACGTGCACAGTTACACTCGACCTACTTTGTGCATTTTCAGTGCAACTAGGGTTCACTAATGCGCAACCTCGGTGCGATTAGCTTTTAAGGACGCGACTCGACGCGGTATTCCATATTTTCGAGCAACATCTGAGCGAGCGGGGATTAGACTATTCATTGGTGTTGAGTCGGATATGCGCTCGTTAAGGGCTGAAATAAATAAATATCCGTGACGTCGTTCTTGATAATGCTTTGGTATGCTACTTATTTATACCAGCTGCGGCGTGCAATTCGACGCTATTCGATTCATTTATTTACAAGCAAGATTGTGCGCTTTTCTCAAAATAGAGAACACGCGTGAACATTGACCGATGTTAAGTGCTATGTAACATTTTCAACACCCGCCGCAACCTTTCGATGACTGTGGCGCATCAGCTGCTGCACAACGGAGTCGCGGGGTCGATTCCAGGCCGCGTGCAGGGAGCATTCTGGGGGAAAGAGTGCGCAAGAAATGATCATGTATTAAATTTTGAGTCCACGTCAGAGAGCTCCGGGTGGTCAAAACTAATCCGGAGCTCTCGGTTTCCTTCGCAACCCCCTCGCGTAGCTGCGGTAACGTTGAACAGCATGGTTCAACGGATGAATATATTGAAGCGCATTAAAAATGCCCCTCGTTATTCCGCAGACTACATTGAATGCAACAGAACGGAATTCCGCTGCAAGAACGGACAGTGCATCTCAATCGCTCACAGATGTGACCTGCTGTCAGACTGCCACGACAATTCTGACGAGCAGGACTGTCTCGGTGAGTGTGCCTCCTTGTGCGCTCCGCATCCTCGCTCCCTCGTCGCCTGTCGCGTTTGTTTTCCTTCTTCGCACTGCTCTTCTCTCCTACACATAGTGCATGAATGGGTCTGTCTTCGCACGCCTTTACTATGTTTCTTTTTTATTTGATGCAGTGCGTTGATGTTGTCTTTCATGCTACGTACGAATAAAAACAGCTCAAGGGACGGTACAAGGAAGAAAGACAAACACAACGCTGTCTCAGCGGGTGACGTCGGGCTAGTTAGTGTTGCATGCTTTTGAAGTGACAAATCGCGCGGCAAGACGAGGACTGTGTTGTCTACTTCCTGTAAGTCTTCGTCTTGCGGCGCTGTTTCCTGCTTCTTAAACAACGCTGTCTATCTTCATTGTCTCATTTCTTGTGCTGTTTTAGAGCGCAGCTTTTAGGCGCCGTTCCTGTGTTGAGCGCTGGCGTCTTCGGCGAGCGAACGAGCACAGCAAATAATGAAAGAGCGAAAGCGGCCAACCACGAGGCGGAAAGCGGAGGAGGAGGGTAGGGCGGGGAAGAAAAGCGTGTACCACGCAAGGCGGGCTCTGCGGGGACGACCGCTACGAGATGGCGCCGGAGTAATGCGCCTTCGTCTGTTCACCGATCGATAAGGCATGCGGCGAGCGCGTCCACCGACGCCATATATGGAAACAAAGCGCTGCACCTCCTCACAGCCGCAGCAGACGTCTGCGGCGGCTGCTGTGAATGGCGCCCACGCGTCACTCACGCGCTGCTTCTCACGATATCCCGATTAGCGAAGTAGTCGCTCTACACTTCGCTCCGTTTGCAATGTACTGCACGAGACAGATTGTCTGCGCCAGCCACGCTACTCACAGCGGTCTCATCCTAACATAAACCGTGGAAACAGGCACGTACCCAGGATTTTTTTTCGGGGAGGGCCCACCACCTCCATCATCATCATCATCATCATCATCATCATCATCATCATCATGTTTTATGTTCAGTGCAGGACGAAGGCCTCTCCCTGCGATCTCCAATTACCCCTGTACTGCGCCAACCGATTCCAACTAGCGCCCGCGAATTTCCTAATTTCATCGCTCCACCCAGTGTTTTGTCGTCCTCGATTGCGTTTTCCTTCTCTTGGTACCCATTCTGTAACCCTAATGGTCCAACGGTTATCTAACCGCCGCATTACATGACCTGCCCAGCTACATTTTTTCCTCTTCATGTCAATTATAATATCGTCTATACCCGTTCGCTCTCTGATCCAAACCACTCTCTTTCTCTCTCTTAACGTTATGCCTAGCAATCTTCGTTCGATCGTTCTTTGCGCGGTCCTTAACTTGCTCTCATGTCTCTGCCCCATATGTAAGCTCTGGCAAAATGCACTGATTGCATGCACACCTTACTTTTCAATAACAATGGTAAGCTTCCAGTCAGGAGCCGGCAATGGCTGCCGTATGCGATCCAACTTATTTTTATTCTTCTGTGAATTTTCTTCTCATCATCAGCGTTCCCTGTGATTAATTGACCTAGGTAAACGTACTCCTTCAAAGTTTCTAGTGGCCGACTGGCGATCCTGATCTCTTGTTCCATTGCCCGGCTATTTATCATTATCTTCATCTTCTGCATATTAATATTCAACCCCACTCTTACACTCTCTCCGTTAAGGTCTCCAATCATTTGTTGTAACTCGTCTGCATTGTTCTTGAATAGAACAATGTCATCAACAAACCGAAGGTTGCTGAGAGTGTTGCCGTCGATCTTTACTCCTAAGCCTTCCCAGTTTATTGGCTTGAATTCTTCTATGCATGTAGTGACTGGCTTTGGAGAAATTGTGTCTCCCTGTATGACCCCTTTCTCTATAGGTATCTCCCTGCTTTTCTTGTGTAGAATGAAGGTAGCTGTAGAACCTCTGTAGATATTCTTACGCGAAGGATGAGTCAGTAAGACGAGAAACTATTTACATATTATATTTACAACAACGGTTGCAGCGAAGACCGGTCAGATTCACAGCGCGAGCCCAGTTCATTCTTCCTCCTCTTTTCTGGAGTGATGGCGCCCACGCGCCTCGTTCAAACAAACAAATACCACACGCATGCAGCAATATTTTCCAAGATTTTTACGTAAGCGTTCTGTACTCCTTGATTACGTAGTGCCTCTATGACTGCTGGTATCTCTACTGAATCAAATGCATTTTCGTAATCTATATAAGCCACATAGAGAGGCTTATTGTACTCTGCAAATTTCGCGATAATCTGATTGATGACATGGATGTTCAGTTCAGTTCAGTTCAGTTCAGTTTATTCAGACATACATTGCCTGGGTTGAAAGGACTAAAAGGCAGATGAGCTCTGCCTGACTAAGGTCCCTCCACCCATACATTTGCTCAGAAGCAGTGAGAATAAAAAAACAAAGAAAAACAATGGCTTTGTACATTAAAGCGCCACAAAAAGATTTTCATGAACAGAGGTCATATCGTGATTAGGCATTTTAAATTGAGTAACGGAATCACACAATAATGCAACACCCATAAGAAGCACAAACGCGTACATAAATGGCAACATATTAAAAAGTACAAAGTTTTTGCAAGCGTTATACAAAATGTAACAGAATTCCTAACAATGTATAAATGTTTGAAAACGCAGCAGAACACAGAGGTTATAGAACAATAAAAAGGTTTTTTTTTTTTTAAACTCAAGAACTTATTTAGGACAGAGCACCAGACAGTAAGTACATTGTGACATTTTTCTTTAAACTGTGGGTAGAAGTACAGTTTTCAATAAGTTCGTGGATATGACTATTGTTGCGGAGAAAGTTAGGTATAAGGTAGAGCAATGTTTGATTACCGTAAATGGTTCTGAATAACGGTATTCTAAATCGCTCGTGTCGGAGATCATAGGGAACATTAGTAGGGTAGCACTGAGACATATAACTAGTCAATTCATTTCCAATTTCTTTGCGAATATACAAGGCGAGCTTCAGATTAAAAAGTTGGTTAACAGTAAGCAATTTTAGCTTGATAAAATATGGCGCAGTGTGTTCAGTTGGTTCCAGATTTTCTATGCAGCGAACAGCTCTCTTTTGTATAATTTTTAACCTTTCAAGGTTCGTTCCTGAAGTCGTACCCCATATTAAGAGACAGTAATTGAGATGAGAATGAACTAGTGAATAATATAACTGGAGCTTTAGCCAGTTTGGTACTAGAGACCTAAGTTTATATAAGACAGAAATTGATCTAGACATACTGGCATGTACTTTGTTGATTTGCGGTGTCCAACTGAGGTTTTCATGAAAAAGTACACCTAAGAATTTAAACAACGGGACACGCTCGACGTCATTATTTTTAAATCTAACAGAAATGGTGTAATCTTCGCGTTTATTTCTGCCTTTGAATAAAATATATTTACTTTTACTAACATTTAATTCTAGCTGGTTACACTCAAGCCAGTAAGAAAGCGATATCAACCATTCGTTCGCCGCGATTTCCAAATCTCTTAAACGGCTTCCAGAGAAAAACAAGCTGGTATCATCCGCATACAGAACTATAGAGGAAGATTGTGGTACCGGCACGATATCATTTATGTAGATAGTAAAAAAGAGTGGACCGAGTATAGAACCTTGTGGTACACCGAATTTCAAAGGCTGTAGCTGAGATTTATACCCGTGAAGAAACGTATACTGTAGCTTGTCTGTTAAGTAACTGCGCACTAATTGTAGAGCTACCCCTCGAATGCCGTAATGTGGTAATTTTTCAAACAGTATATTATGCTTGACCGAGTCAAATGCTTTTCGGAAGTCTAAAAAAATTCCTAGGGTGAACACCTTGCTATCAATATTCTTTGCTAATTTTTCTTTGATACTAAGTAAAGCTGTTTCAGTAGATTTTTTCTCGCGAAAGCCGAATTGTTCCTTGATCAGCAATTCATGTTCATCAAGAAACTTGGTTATTCTTGTTTTTATTATGTGCTCTAAAACCTTTGAGAATAAAGGTAACACCGAAATCGGTCGATAATTGTTAAGATTATTCAAAGGACCACCTTTGTGCAAGACCGCAACCCTAGCTATTTTCATATTAACTGGAAAAATGCCTGTTGATAATGCTCTGTTGCAAATATGCTGCAAAGGTGCTGATAAAAGGTTAGCAACGAAAATAATTGGAGTAGCTTTAACGTCATCATTACCGGCAGCAGTATTTTTATTTAGCTTCTTAAGAAAAGAGTTTATCTCTATTTCACTGCAAGGAGACATGAATATAGAATTCGTAATGCAAGAGGATATATATTTCTGTGCATCTAGCTGAGTGCTGGAAGATGAATATGCGCCTGAAGATAAAAAGTGGGAATTGAATTTATCTGACAAAGTCTCTTTACTGTATTCGACACCATCAGTAATTAGTGTACCAGGGATGCTGTTCTGTTGTTGACCAATAAGCAATCGTAATGTGCTCCAAATTTTTTTAGGGTCATGAGAAACAGCAATAAACCTATTCTTGTAATATTCACATCGAGCTTTCTTGAGATCAGAATTTAACTTGTTTCGAATTTTCTTATACTCAATTAGAAGAGAGATATCTTTTAGATTAATAAATTGCCGGTACATAATATCACGGGCTTTTATTCTTTGAAGTAACTCTTTTGTTACCCATGGTTTTCTACATTTTTTATGTGCTTTTTTCGCATAACGCAAAGGAAAAGCTTCTTCATAGCAACATTTAACTTTTTGTAGAAAGATGTCGTATGAAATGCTTGCGTTTTCTTCCTCGTAAACATCCGACCAGTCAACACACTCGATCATCGAGTGAAAAGCAGAGAGGCTCATTTGATTAAAACTGCGATAAGGTACTGGGGGAATGCGAGCAGGATGTATTTTGTTTTTTGGAACAGGAAAGATACAAAACACAGGTAAGTGATCACTCAAATCGACTGAAAAAATGCCCGGTATAACATCACTTTCATCATGACTAATTACACACAGATCAATCAAAGTTTGACTTAATCCGGTTATTCTTGTCGGCGAGCGTATAACATTTGTACAAGAGAATGACTCAATTATGTCTAAAAATTGTCCAGACTGTGAACTGTCTATTAGTAAGTCAATGTTAAAATCACCAACCAGGACAATGGGAAGCATTGCAGAGGACACATATTCAAAAACAGACGTAATATATTCAAAGAATGCTGTAGCTTCACCAGAAGGCGGGCGATAAATTGAAGCAATGACTGTTCCAGCACTCTTAACAACGATTGATTCATAATGCGCAGTAATACCAGAAAACTGCGACAAGACATCATAGGCAATGTCATCTTTAATATACAAAGAAGTTCCTCCACCTCTGCGACCTGATCTATAAACACCTTCAGACCTATAGCCGGAAAAGTGTACAACATCTTGAACATTCTGAAACCAAGTTTCCGTAAATGCAATGAAGTTAAAATTGTAATCAAGGGATTCAAAAAATGCCTCTGTTTCAAGTTGCTTGTTCCTCAAGCTTCTTATATTTGCGTGGAAAACTGACATGTTATCGCTTTTTCTGCGCAGGGTATGTACTAGGGATTTAAAAGAAGAAACATCGTGATACATAACCTTAGCGAAGTCAGTCATCGAAAGCAGAAATCACAACAACGAAAATTATAAGCAGTGCAATCTTGTGGCCGCTCAACGAATCTTATCAAGATCAGCTTCGCAATTGATGCGCACTGCCCGCTGGCCAGATGCCCTTTGTGGCCAGAGACTTTGTGATCCATTGTAAGGTATCTCTTCCAGAAGCCAGCCTGTTCCCTTGGTTGACAAAATCGAGTGTGGCCCTTATTCCATTGGAGATTATTTTGGTAAATGTTTTATATAATACTGGGAGCAAGCTAAAGGTCCTATAATTTTTCAATTCTTTAATGTTTCCTTTTTTGTGGATTAGTATAATGTCTGCATTCTTCCAGTTTTCTGGGTCCCTTGCAGTCGATAGACACTTCGTATAAAGAGCCGCCAGTTTTCCAAACATTATGTCGCCTCCATCTTTGAATAAATCGATAGTTATTCCACCTTCTCCTCCCACTCTTCATCGTTTCATGTCTTGCAGGGCCCTTCTGACCTCATCGCTAGTTATAGGAAAATTTCTGTATCCTTTTCATTACTGTTTCTAAGTGAGGTATCGTGACTCCTCTGGGTACTATATACAGGACAGCTTAGAATTTTTCCGCTGCTTTTACTATATCTTCAAGATTGCTGATGATATTATCCTTCTTATCTTTTAGTGCATACATCATGGTTTGTCCTATGCCAGGTTTCTTTTTTACTGATTTCAGGCTGCGTTCAATTTGTTACGGCTTCTTCAGTCTTTCTCATGTTATAGTTTCGAATATCAGTTATTTTCGCCTTGTTGATCAGTTTTGACAGTTCCGCGAATTGCGTAACGCTGTGCGGCCGCCAGTTCCATAGAACCGCGTAGAGCGCAGGACTCTGCGATTCTAGACGTACTGCGCTCACCGCGAAAGGTTAAAAAACACTCACATAAGCACAGCAGAGAAGTGGCTACGTGAGGCGGTTCGACCGATAACTGTAGAAGCGTCATTCAAAACAAGTAATTGTTCTCCACTTCCGGCGGCGTTTTCTCTACTTCCTTTCTAAATAAAAGGATGTCGATCCATAAATATTCTCATAAACAACGGTTAGCTTTTTTATTATTCGCTTTTGCTTGCAGTTTGGTTGTTGCCTTGGCTCTCTCCCTTAGTAGATCGCTTAATTTCTCAACTCCTTGCGATTTTTGTTTCCAGTTTCCAATTTGGCACGAAAATTTCCTATAGTATTAGGGAAAAACAGACGAGGTAACGGGCGACAGTCATCTTGCTTATGGGCTTAAAGGTTATTGCAGGGTTTCATGACGGACGTTCTTTCACATTATTTTATTTCCCACCTTATCTAACCCATATCACGTGTATATGGTTCCGGGCATCTGCCAGCGTCGCGGCGAGCCGTAACTCAAGGAAATAATGAAGCAAAGGGAAAGCTTAACGCAGTTGGCGTTTTCTCCGCGGCCGCAACTCGTTTCATGAGAGTACAGACCAGCTGAGTAACAGCCGCATCCCTCTCCTGGTCCCAGGATCAGCTTAAACAAAGAAGGTTGAACTAACAAAAGCAACAGCTATGCGCGTGACGGTTGAATAGATGGTGACAACTGAACGCATCTCGAGTTAATCGCGAGGGTGCGGAATCTACGAGAAAATTGTCCTTCACATTACAAGAGATGCCGATAACTACCGCCATCTAAAAGGAGTGAAAAAGGCAGCATAATGCTGACCGATGACCAAGTCTCAACATTGATCTGGCGCCGCTTCAGGAATGTGTGAAGAGTGGTGGCGTGGGTGGGAGGGGGGGGGGGGGTATGCCACTTGAATTCGGGGGGGGGGGGGCCGGGCCCCCCCGGGCCCCCCGGGCCTCCCCGGCCCCCCCCCCCCCTGGGTACGTGCCTGCGTGGAAATATGGACGCGCATACTTTCACATACAGAGCTGCGCTCAAATTTCGCGTTAGGGAGTATCGTAATCGTCAGTGGATCTTTTGTTCTAGCATCGTGTACCAACATCCTGCCCAACAGCATCAAACTCTCCTCTCGTTTGATCTTAGATGATTTGTTGTTTTTGTTCTTGATAAAAATACCTAATTTTCTTTTTGATACGTTACGTCACGATGGCATTGGTTTTGTTTTAGTTCTGACCATTGCATCTTCTTTCAGAAGTCTTTCGCGTTTTCATCCTCGACTTCCTGTGTGTGTGTGTGTGTGTGTGTGCGTGTGTATGTGTGTGTGCGTGTGTGTGTGTGTGTGTGTGTGTGTGTGTGTGTGTGTGTGTGTGTGTGTGTGTGTTCGTGTGCGCGCGCGCGTGTGCGTTCTACTGCATCTTATGTAAACCATGCTCTGCCGCACGCAGGAACGACGCGAGGAGAAGCATGCCACCTCTCAAAAGTCGCAATGTGTGCGTGCGTACGTGTGTGTTCTGTATTTTCTGCAAATCATCCTGTGTCGCATGCAAGCACGACGAGAGCAACACGCCATCACTCAAAAGTATCACTGTGTACGTGCGTGTTTGTGTGTTCTATTGCATGTTCTGTAAATAACGGTCACGCAGTCATGACGAGCGGAGAAGCATGTCACCTCTCAAAAGTCGCAATGTGTGCGTGTGTGTATGTGTGTGTGCGTGTCATACGTAAGATGCATGCGGCGCAAAGAGACAGACAGACAGACAGACAGACAAGAAACTTTAATTGGTCCGAAGGGACTACGTTGTCGTAGTCGCGGGCCGCACCCGCGCCGGGGGCGGAAGACCGTGATCTTCAGCCCTGGCGCAGGCCCTTTGGACAGCCCGAAGTTGGACTTGATGGTTGTCGCTCTTAACGGCTTCATCCCAATCTTCTTGCCTGTTGAAAGGCGAGTGGCGCAACACAGAACATTGCCACAGCATGTGGTTCAAAGTGGATCGTTCCTCGCCGCAGTCTGGGCAGCGGGGATCCAAACCCGGAGTGTAGTGGCTCAGCTTTGAGCGAGACGGAAAGGAGCCCGTCTGCAGCATTCTCAGCACCGATGCCTCGGGTCTGCCTAGCTTCGGGTGAGGAGCCGGAAACTGTCTGCGTCCCAGCTGGTAGTGAGCAGTTATCTCGTGGAAAGTTAGCAGTGGGTCCGTGGTTCGGTCGATCCCCTGCGAAGCTGGGCCCCTCGGACCGGCGCGGTTGATGAGACCTCGCGCCTGGTCGTGGGCCAGCTCATTCGGGTTGATCGAGCCAGGGGAGACGTTCCGGCCCATGTGAGCCGGGAACCAAGTGATGACGTGACGGGCCGTGCCTGTCTTACGGGTCCTCAGCACTGCTGCAGCCTCGGCCGAGACCGAGCCGGCGAGAAAGGCCATCGCCGCCGACCTGGAGTCTGTGAAGATATGCGTGCGCCCGGGTTCGCACAAAGCCAGCGCCACTGTGACTTGCTCTGCGACGGACGCCGTCGAGCGCTGTATAGACGCCGCATTCAGGATCTTGCCCTGGGGGTCAACCACCGCGGCCACGTAGGAGTTTGATCCCGGATACCGCGCCGCGTCGACAAAGGACGCGAGCTCTGGGTGCTGCAGAGCAGTCTTGATGAGTGCTCGGGCTCTGGCTGCGCGCCGGGCCTCGTTGTGCTGTGGATGAACGTTCCTCGGGAAGGGGGAGACTCGAAAGGCGTCCCGGATTGGTCCGAACGGCACGAGCCCTCGAGGCGCGTGACCAGGGCTGTGATGGGGAGAAAAACGGCGCTAAGCTGTCAGTATCGACGCGGCTCTGGGCCAAGAAGGTTGGAACGTCAGCATCGCAATGGAGACGGGAGCCATGGAGGTTCGGTCAATCCCGTGATGCTGGCGATCCAGGGTGTGGCCGTCGACCTCGGCGACGTTCGAGCGAGGCTCCTTGTACCTGCTGCAGCCTCTCACGGCAGTGCCGGGCACTCCAGGAATGCTCCCCCTTTATAGGCAGACCAGCACGTACGATAGTCCCCGGGTCATCTCGTCGGCACTCGAAGAAGAAGAAGCGGCGGAACCCGGCGTTAGGCCTAGCCAGTGAGGCCGGAGTGCAACTTCACCGACGGAGTCCGGGACACCGGCTTCAAAGACGGACAGGGTGACTGGCCGACATCAAGGCGGCTACTTCTACTGCGTCGGCGATGACGAAGATCTGAAGCGCACCGGACTTGGAAGATACGTACGACGTCAAAAGTCTATAAGAACGATCCTTTGAGTTAGTGTGCAGCCATAGGCTGGGGTTGCCGGACGTTAATAATAATATTTGGGGTTTTACGTGCCAAAACCACTTTCTGATTATGAGGCACGCCGTAGTGGAGGACTCCGGAAATTTTGACCACCTGGGGTTCTTTAACGTGCACCTAAATCTAAGCACACGGGTGTTTTCGCATTTCGCCCCCATCGAAATGCGGCCGCCGTGGCCGGGATTCGATCCCGCGACCTCGTGCTCAGCAGCCCAACACCATAGCCACTGAGCAACCACGGCGGGTGCCGGACGTTCGCGTAGAAGGCGCTAAGGACTGGCCCGGCCGGAAATTGGGACGTGTTTAGTGACTATTAAGTCGGCAGCCAAAGTGCTAGTACTTGGCTGTGTTTTGGTTTGCATGAGTTTTACTTTGAGTTTGGGTTAATTAAAATCTGTTTGCTGTACTGCTCTGCGTCTCCCACTCCACCTCTCCTAACATCCGCATGCCCACGTGATCAGTGACACCCGACAAAGTTCGCGACAGTGCGTTCTATTGTATTTTATGTAAATCATGCTCTGCCGCATGCAGGCGCGGCGCGAGGAGAAGCATAACACCTCTCAAATGTCGCAATGTGTGCGTGCGTACGTGTGTGTTTGTGTGTGTGTGTGTTCTGCATTTTTGTAAACCATGCTCTGCCGCATGCAGGCGCGGCGCGAGGAGAAGCATAACACCTCTCAAATGTCGCAATGTGTGCGTGCGTACGTGTGTGTTTGTGTGTGCGTGTTCTGCATTTTTGTAAACCATGCTCTGCCGCATGCAAGCGCGGCGCGAGGAGAAGCATACCACATCTCTAATGTCGCAATGTGTGCGTGCGTACGTGTGTGTCTGTGTGTGTGTGTTCTGCATTTTTGTAAACCATGCTCTGCCGCATGCAGGCGCGGCGCGAGGAGAAGCATACCACCTCTCAAATGTCGCAATGTGTGCGTGCGTACGTGTGTGTCTGTGTGTGTGTGTTCTGCATTTTTGTAAACCATGCTCTGCCGCATGCAAGCGCGGCGCGAGGAGAAGCATACCACATCTCTAATGTCGCAATGTCTGCGTGCGTACGTGTGTGTTTGTGTGTGCGTCTTCTGCATCTTTGTAAACCATGCTCTGCCGCATGCAAGCGCGGCGCGAGGAGAAGCATACCACCTCTCAAATGTCGCAATGTGTGCGTGCGTACGTGTGTGTTTGTGTGTGCGTGTTCTGCATTTTTGTAAACCATGCTCTGCCGCATGCAGGCGCGGCGCGAGGAGAAGCATACCACCTCTCAAATGTCGCAATGTGTGCGTGCGTACGTGTGTGTCTGTGTGTTCTGCATTTTTGTAAACCATGCTCTGCCGCATGCAAGCGCGGCGCGAGGAGAAGCATACCACCTCTCAAATGTCGCAATGTGTGCGTGCGTACGTGTGTGTCTGTGTGTTCTGCATTTTTGTAAACCATGCTCTGCCGCATGCAAGCGCGGCGCGAGGAGAAGCATACCACTTCTCTAATGTCGCAATGTCTGCGTGCGTACGTGTGTGTTTGTGTGTGCGTCTTCTGCATCTTTGTAAACCATGCTCTGCCGCATGCAAGCGCGGCGCGAGGAGAAGCATACCACATCTCTAATGTCGCAATGTGTGCGTGCGTACGTGTGTGTCTGTGTGTGTGTGTTCTGCATTTTTGTAAACCATGCTCTGCCGCATGCAGGCGCGGCGCGAGGAGAAGCATACCACATCTCAAATGTCGCAATGTGTGCGTGCGTACGTGTGTGTCTGTGTGTGTGTGTTCTGCATTTTTGTAAACCATGCTCTGCCGCATGCAAGCGCGGCGCGAGGAGAAGCATACCACATCTCTAATGTCGCAATGTCTGCGTGCGTACGTGTGTGTTTGTGTGTGCGTCTTCTGCATCTTTGTAAACCATGCTCTGCCGCATGCAAGCGCGGCGCGAGGAGAAGCATACCACCTCTCAAATGTCGCAATGTGTGCGTGCGTACGTGTGTGTCTGTGTGTTCTGCATCTTTGTAAACCATGCTCTGCCGCATGCAAGCGCGGCGCGAGGAGAAGCATACCACATCCCTAATGTCGCAATGTCTGCGTGCGTACGTGTGTGTTTGTGTGTACGTGTTCTGCATTTTTGTAAACCATGCTCTGCCGCATGCAGGCGCGGCGCGAGGAGAAATATGTCACCTCTCAAAAGTCGCAGTGTGTGCGTGCGTACGCGTGTGTTCTCTTGCTTTCTTTTTTAAGTCATGCTCTGCCGCATGTAGATACGACGCTAGGAGAAGCATGCCATTTCTCAATTGTCGCACTGGGAGCACGAGACTCAAAAATGGAGCGCTAAGTATCTACTGTGGTAATTTGTTGCAAATTGTGAAGAGACAGCTCCACTGAAGCGACAGCCTTAAAGGCTACCTTAAATAAACATTGCGTGCAATACTCTGTGTCGTTGACCCGACTTTCAATGGAGCTACACAATTTGCGACTGCCGTAGTCCTTGGCAAACAAAGAATTTACATAGATGCGCCACCCATTTACGCTATCACGTTTCTATGACGTCACGGTGGAGACTGAGTCGTTTCAATATCGGTGTCCGTCGGAGTTTTGGAACATGAAGGCACATATTCTAGGTCCAGTGCGTATTTGTGGTAGCTTGTACTGAATTCACAGGCTGCTGCCAAGTACACTTCCAAGCCTAAGCTGTAGTCGTCCACTCCAGGTTTGGCGAACACTAACGCGCTTCCTTCCTTGCCGCCATCAGGTCAGTGCAACGTGAACGTGACATTCCAGTGCTACGACGGCACTTGCATTCCTAAGAACGCCGTCTGCGATGGGCACCGGGACTGCCCTGGCAAGTACCACGAGGACGAGCAGGATGGATGTCGTGAGTTTACCTTGCAAGCATCAGTCATTCAATATGGGTGCCTCGCCTTCAGCCAGCTCACGAATGTGGGGTTCCTTATTAGACAATGGCACCATGTTTGTGTCCCCTCAAAACTACGTGCAGTAGTGTAGTACGCTTTGCTACTTCATCGAATACAGTGCTCTTCGAGCATCTGATGGCGCGCGGTGTTTATTGTTGCCACGCTGGCGCCAGGTACGATCACCTTTCGGGTGTTTTTCATTTTACAGCTGCTTAGTTTACCTGGCGTCGAATTCTTGACGGCATTACGCGCCTCAAGTGATTTATAAATAAGCCTTCTTGTTCGCGAAGGGGATTGATTTCTATTTCGCTTTGTTTATAAATGAGAAAATATTCGGCATTCGATTCGAGAATCGAAGGTCATTTCCCCCCCATTATTCGTGTTTGATACGGAAATTTCAATATTCGAACACCTCTGGCTGTTTTCTAGATGAAAAAAAAAAGGAAAAGCTCTAAGAAGACTCCTACGTGTTGAATGTGCAGCACAAGCGCCTCTTTTTCTTCGTGATTCTCCTAAGTAGCTTCTTTAATGGACTTCTAGAAATGTTCAATCCTAGGGAGATTTCTCGCTATTGATTGTGACGCCCATTTATTTAATTAGAAGCGTTCTTCCGATTAAATTTCCTGTGAACGAGGCCGGTAGCGTTGTCAAAGGCAAAGCTCATGTTGAACGTAACAAGTCGGGCATAACATTGTCTTACCCGCAAGTAACGAAAGACGACGCACTGTCCTCCGACCAAACGAACGTGTCTCATTTTCTTTTCCAGACTTGATAAAAGAAGAAGACCGCCAAGGTCTCGAGGAAGAGAAAAAGAAGTGTGACAACAAACGTATGTTATATACAAGACTTAACTATTTATCAATTTACGGGATGTTTAATTTTATGCTAAACACTTTCTAAAAAAAGTAGCTTAGATATAGCGCTAAATGCGAGAAAAATGCGTTAGCATTACGTCGCATCTCTTTGAGGTCCTGAATCCATGATTTGAACTGCATTTTCCACATTGCAAAGTGTTCTTCAGGAGTTCACTCGACACATGTATTGTCTCTTCGAGGAGCGAAGTGAAACTGACGGTGGTCAGGAGCAGACTACCGTTAGCTGCACTGTATATATACTGTATATATTGAACATAGTCAGGTGTCTCATAGATCCAATTATTTCAAGTGATTGAATGAGAGGAAAAAAATATTCTAATTTGCGTACAAACGAAAGTGTGTGTGTGTGTGTTCTCCTAAGCTCTCTCATCCCCCTCTACCTCTATACAGGACCGGCTTCCCACACTTCACCCACATACTTTTTTCCGCTTTGATACTCCTAATGCTAACGCATTAAAACCGATATTTAGACCCAAGACGCTCTTGCATATAGGCCAAGTGACTTGGTCGGGCATTACTACCAAGCAAATTTTTGAGAATGTCGCTAATTAATAAAAATGTGCCCATTAACTTTCTAAGTGGTAATCTTGGAGAACACACAATTGCGAAATTGAAGCCGAGTCGAGTCGTTAACCGGAAGCACCGACGCTATATAGCAGCGCGTTCTCTCGCAGCGCGCAAGACGTGCGAGGACCTGTTCGTGCAGGACGGCATCCGGCGCAGCGGCCACTACCTGATCGACGCGGACGGCGCCGAGGGGCCGATCTTGCCGTTCCGCGTGCACTGCATCATGGGATCGACGGTGGAGGACGTGCGCACGCTGGTGCACCACGACTCCGAGCAGAGGATCTACGTGCGCTCGGGTGTCGAGGGCGCCTACGCGCGGCCCATCACCTACGAGGTCGGCTGGGCGCAGATGCGCGCGCTCATCGGGGTGTCCCAGAGGTGTCGGCAGTACGTCAAGGTGGGTGTGGCGGCCACCGCTCGGTCCGACGCGTGTGACTGGGGTGTGCCTTCCCCTTTCTTTATATTTGTTTGCTTCCTTCATCTCCTTTATCTTTCCCTCTTTTTTTACTCTCCTCTTCAAGCGGGTGGGCGTGATGCCCGTTTTAGGAAGTAATTGCTC
Source organism: Dermacentor albipictus (assembly GCF_038994185.2). NCBI lineage: Eukaryota > Metazoa > Arthropoda > Arachnida > Ixodida > Ixodidae > Dermacentor > Dermacentor albipictus. The sequence goes on along the minus strand of NC_091824.1, from coordinate 176,859,455 downwards.
GCCAGCCTATTAAGATTGATTGATTGATTGATTGATTGATTGATTGATTGATTGATTGATTGATTGATTGATTGCCACTGCCGCCGCGCGCAGTGGGAGTGCAGCGGCGTGGGCGCGGGCTTCGGCTACGCGGACGAGCGGCCCCTGTCGTGGTGGGAGAGCGTGGACGGCGACCCGCAGTTCTATTGGGGCGGCGCATCGGAGAACCTCACGTGTGCCTGCTACCCGGACTGCTTCAGCCCCGACCAGCGCTGCAACTGCGACTCGAGCTCCGAGTTCCACTGGCTGGAGGACCAAGGCTACATCGCCAGCAAGGAGATGCTGCCCATCAGAAAGGCACGTCGCCTCTGCTGCCTGCCGTCCGCCGGTGTAGTCGCGGAAGTGCGCGCGGCTCTTGCTCTTTTTGCCTATACGCGACATCGCGTCGGGCACGTCGCCCAGCAGAAATCTCACCTTTGCTATTAGACGTAATCTCACACTTCGATTTAAGGTGCATTAGAAGTAATCTGGATAGGTTTCCTAGCTGGATCATTTCTATGGCTCTTCATTAAAAAAAAAGAAACAGAAATCGACTAAACAACGCCTCACAACGGAGCCTCATCTTAGGTGACCGAGCATGAAATGCTTTCGGGGTTCTCTCCATCCATTTAGAACGAGCGTTCGCTGTGCCGTTGAACTATGACTAATCTATTATCATGCGTCTGCATGATCTAGTATCTAGTATCAGTATCATGCGTATCTAGTATCTAGTATCATGCGTCAACGCACTCTGAATGACATATGGCTAGATAGCTATTATTGCTACCTGGATACCTATACTCGACGGTAAGATTATGCGCATATCAGAGGAACACAGAGAACCGTACAGCTTATCAGTAACCGATTCTAATTTGATTTCTAGTGTCAAAATATTTTCCCGCTTTCAACTCACGCCAAACTGTTGCAGGCCTGCACTTTAAACATATCCTCGTTTTATTTGCACAAAGGCGATAGTTTTGACTTTTGTAATTGCCCGCAGCTCCGTTTCGGCAACACGTACAAGACTGGACAAGCAGGTTACCATACCATAGGTCCTCTGGAATGCTTCAAGCAAGGCACGTACAGCGTTGTCTTTGTCGCGTATTTGTAATATTCGGCGCAGTCTCCTTGAAAAAAGAAACTACGCCTGCTGCACGTGACTGGCATTAATTTGCATTTCCCGTGTTTTGCAGTAACATCGATGGAGGAATGCGATTCCTCGCAGAACTACTTGCGGTGCCGGACAGGTCATTTTGTCAACATCAGCACCAGGTGCCTGTACGGGTTCGACCAGTTCGGCTTCCAGGCGGGCTGCCGGGACGTGTCCCATCTCCGTGGATGCGGTTCGCAAATCTATACAATACGCTCGACAGGCGTTCGCCGTTCAAAGTCATTCTGGGTCATACCGGTGGTAATCCAGCCTTTGCTGACTGGTGTCAGCATGGCTTCCGACTCCGGCTTTGATTGAAGACCCGCTCTTCATGTGTCGCGCCTTTCCTTCGTCACCCGCCGTAGTTTACTTCGTTGTTCTCTTTCATTCGACATAGAGCAGCTAGCTAGAGAATGTAATGTACTTAAAGATATCCACAGTGGATCGAGCTGTCTTCGTCAGGACGCCCGCTACTTTCCTTGGCAGCGCTCGTATACGCTCTCCGGCCTGGCGGTTCGACGATGTGGACCAGGGAAGGCGTCTAAAAGCGAGGGAGGGTAACGAAAAACGCTTGACAATAGTGGCACGCAAGGAAGCGGTCGTTGTCAAACTGGTGGCCTTGTTGCTCCCATAAAATACAATATACGCAGAGTTAAGCCTAGGAGACTGGAAAAATAGTTGCGTCAAGAAGTATTCAATCAAGGGCAAAATACGCCGATATGGAAAAAGAAAGTCGTGAGCTCAAATGCATGTCTTTGTCGAAAGTCGAGAGAAAGAAAAAAAGAAAGGGTCGTTGACCAAATGTAAGTATTAAATGTGACACCAACGCTTACTGAAGGAATATATTGCACACGGATAGAAAGTTGGGCGAGTTGGTACGGTAACACATTCTTGGTTTGCGGCGCGCAATCTGTGTGTGTGTCACTTCGCGCTACAAACCAAGAATATGTTTACTGAAGGATCATAATGGGGGGAGTCAAGGAACATGAATTCGTTAAAAAAATACGTGCCTTGTAAAATTAATGAAAAAAGTTTCAGTGGCGATTTAGTGGTAAATGCAAGGAAATGCATTAGCATTACGTCGCACCTCTTTGAGGTCAAATCAAATCAAATCAAATAAAAAAATCAGTTTATTCAAACGGTTAATCAGAAATACATGTGAATCATCTGGGCCCTTAGCCTTCTCGGCTAGACTTGGGCCCATGCAGGAAGTGCGAAAAAATAATTATAGCGAGACAACTCAGTATTTTACACAGGATTCGTGTAACAGCAGTTATACGACAGTTATACACAAAGGCAGGCGAAATGCTCAAGAAATTATACAATAGTTCGGAGGACAGCATAAAAAAAATAAAAAAGTAAAAGAAAAAAGAAAAAATAAAAGGAAGAATGCATCAAAGAGAAAACACAGATTTACAGAGGAGTCGAATATTGCTGGCTTCGGAAAAATTTTTTTATATCGGCGATTGAGAATTGACCTACTTTTAAGTTAGCAGGCAGCTGGTTCCAAATTTTAGCAGTGGCATAGGCGATAGTTCTTTTACCATACACATTATTAACAGCTGGAAGGTTAAATCGATGGATGGATGGATGGATACAACTTTCTTGTACGTCCGGCAAGGTTTAACGCGACCCGGGCTCAGGTCTCCCATGGAGGAACGTCAAGGCCCTGCCTCAACGCCGCCTCACGGGCTTGCTGGACTGCCCACGTCTGGATTCCGAGGTCTGAGCTGCGCAGAGCGGCGGCCCACCTCGACGACAGGGTCTCCGGAGTAACTGCCATCCCTCCTATAACTACATTGCACTCCCACAGCATGTGTTTGAGTGTTGCTGGTCCTTCCTGGCACAATTTGCACGTGTCGTCCTGATGCTTATCTGGGAACATGCGTTTGAGACGGAATGGATTAGGGAACGTGTTTGTCTGGAGTTGTCGCCAGGCGACGGCCTGCCTCCTGTTCAATTTGGGACTCGGCGGGGGGTATATCCTTCTGGCGTTCAAATATGCACTGGTGATGTCGTTGTATCTTGTGAGCCTGTCCCGTTCTGCTCGAGAAGCGTTCGCTATCGTACGAGAGGCGTTGCCCTGTTCGGCGCGGCGGGCTAAATCGACAACTGAAAACATTTCTAGTTGGACGGGATGGATATACAAAAACAGATGATGATAGTGGGATGTTATGGTTTAGTATATGTATAACCACACAAGCTAGTTTGAAATCCCGCATAGCAAAGAAAGGTGTAATGTCTAAGTGTAGAAATAGCGGAGCGGATCTATCTGTGTGTTTACTATGTGTTATTATTCGAAGTGCTCTTTTTTGTAAAATTACTATTTGATTTAAGTACGTGTTATACGTAAGTCCCCAGGACTCCACGCAGTAGGTCATATTGTTTTGAAAAAGGCAATAATACAAAATTTTTAATGTGCGAAGCGGGAAGAACTTTCTAGCTTTTATTAGGATAAAGCAAGCCCGTCTCAATTTGCTGCTTACTCGAATTATGTGAGGATTAAAATTGAAAGCTGAATCTAGGGTTATACCAAGATATACCTGTTGATCGACTCGTTCGAGGGGGTTTGCGCCTATTCGTAACTCATTTAAGCTGTATGAATTTTTGTATGGACTACAGAACACTATGTATTTAGTCTTTGAGGTGTGTATTGTTAACTTATTTTGTAAAAACCACTGGCACATCTGAGAAAGATCACTATTAGCGTGCCTTTCGAGCATATTAGGCAAACCGGGTACATCACATTGCAAAGTGCTGTTCAGATATGCATATCCTGCCTCTTCGAGGAAAGGAGTACAACCTACGGTAGTCCGGAGGAGACCATAGTCTATATATATATATATATAGACTATGGTCTATATATATATATATATATATATATATATATATATATATATATATATTTTTTTTTTTTTGAGCGCGAACTGTGTAATTCAAACTAACGCGCCGTTCCTGCTGTTAGCTCGGCTACTGACCGCCGTTGCCGCAGCATCGAAATCGTTCATGTCTCTCGCCTGAAGCCGTATCTTCGGCGTTCGTACACCGTTTCTGACTTGCTGCCTTACCGACCGATTTGGTGAAGGGGGAAGCTAGTATGAACGCAAACTGTGTAGTTCATCATCGTCTTCGTCTGTATACCCATCCTCACTATCAGCATCATCGTCTTGACTGAGTGGCTTGCGCGGTTGCGTTGAAATACAAGGGCTCTGCCTCCGTACCGGGTGTCGTATTACAAGATATACATACATAGTATAATGAGATTCAGCTGCAAAGGCGCCAATAAGTCTAGCAGCAGCGAACAGCACGAGCTCTTTCGCAATCACCGCACGGGTTGTCTTCGAGCTGCCATCGAAAACACGAGGCGCGTCATTGCATGGACCCCGGGTATGAGACGGACTCATCCTGGCGACTCAGGGAGCAGACAAGAAGAGGGGGTCGTAATTTGGCTTTAGGCGGCAGACATGCACTGTCTCGCGACCCAGACAACGCAGGCACGGCGATGGTGTGGAAGGCTCGACGGTATAGTTCGCAGGGCAGGTGGTGTCGATGATACGGTACGGGCCGTAGTCACGCGCAAGTAGTTTAGCAGAGAGGCGGTATCCAAAGCCAGGCTAGAGAACCGGCAGGGTAGGTGGGCGTGGCCTTGTCGCGTCTTGCGGCGTGCCTGATCCTCGCTGGTCAGCGAACGAGTCAGTCAGCGGCAACCTTAAACATGTCGCGCGACTCCTGAAATTGTAGTGCACTTACAGGCGTCAGGTCGGTAGGGCAGGATAGCGCCCAGTGGAAATGAAGGCTCCCGTCCATACAAGAGAGGCGAAGATGTGGTGGTGACTTGCGTCGCGGTGTTACATGCGAACGTACCGAAAGGGAGCACGGTATCCCAATCAGTGTGGTCGGGCGAGGCGTACATCCTCCACGTGTCGCCGAGTGTTCGGTTGAAGCTCGTTTCTTTTGGCACGCGGTCGATTTCCGATGAATGACGCTGCGCTCGTGAAGACCATACTGCTTCTGACGAGAAGCCACGACCCCTACCGCCGAGCAGTTCCCGAGGAGCACCGTGGCGAAGGACGGAGTCGCGAAGAACGAACATCGCAATGTCGCGCGCGGTCGCCGCGGTCTCGGAGCAGCGCGATCGACGGTAATCCGGCGATTTCCACATCAGCTGTGTGGAAGCGGGCCGCAGGTGCCGACGTGGTCGAGCGAGCCCGCGCTGTGGAGGGGTCTTGCACGATCGATCGTTACCGCTGGACGGTACATTCCACGCCAGTAATATCGCTGACGCGGCGTGGACCCTAGCTGAGGGTCGGCACGGAAGTACGCGCAATTATCGCACGAGGGAGAAACCATTTCGGCAAACTCGGCGTCCGCGTTCGAGGAACGGCCACCGATGGCCAGGTACACTCGAGCAGCAGAAGCCACGTCACCGGCGAGCGGGCGACGACGTCGGAATGCTTTCGACGGCACACGACACGAATTCCTGCAGGCGAAGCACCCGGTAACGGCCGCAGCCAGTTCGCGCGCGAACGGGGCTCACTGAAGACCTTGTGGAGACTGCCGCTTGTGCGTTCCTGCAGAGCACGCCCCTTCGACCTGACGAAGAGCGGAAGAGTCAGGCCGGCCGCTCTGACATGCCTTTTTCCTGTCCGATATGACGAACACATTCCACGCACTTTGTAACAGTAAGAGCAAGCTCAGGTGCGCCTATCTAAGCACATGTAAAAGGAGAACTCGTTTTTCTCTTCAACCGCTGCAACAAATTTGAGGAGGCTTGTTTGGATGGATGCCGTTTGCCGAACCGTGGTGTCTGTTCTTGATACAAAGCTATTAATTTGTAAACTTCGGGCTTCTATTTTTTTCCAACTTTCGAATTTCTGAAAGTGCTCTTAACTAAATTCTTTCTTCTTCTTTATTGATACTGTTAACCCTCGCTTGAGGGTTGTTACAGGGAGGGAAATAGTAGAACACAAGCAAATTTGACATTTCATAGCATCAGGATAAGTGGCCATGATACAAAATATCAATCAAGCATTCGAATTTGTGCACATCTGTCTGATCTACAACAACATCAGGTAAGGCATTCCACATTTCAATTACATCCGGGGAAAAAAATAACGAAAAACATCAACACGTGTGTTATAAGACTTGACGGCTTTGCTGTGGTTTATTCTCTCGCTACGATTCAGGCCCTAAACCGAAATTCCGCTTCCAACAGTCACCAGAACTTAACTGCCTCTCTCAAATGCAACAAACTTCATTGAAATCGGTCCAAGGGCTATCTCAGAAAAGCGTTTTTACATGTTACATGTATTTGAATAGGCCGCGTCGCATTTGGGCCCGAGCTAAAGCTTCCACTTAAGGCTTTTTTTTACCGATCCATAGGGCGATGTCCTAAAACCCCTCCTCTCGTTCCCAGCTCCGAGACGTGTCGGCACAAAACTCACGTACCCTTTCTCCTGTGGCGGTTGCAGTAGTCGCCTTGCTAAGAACAGCCGCACCTCGCGCGCTCTCTTCGCTCGCGGTGTCAGCGTCGACAGCCGCGCTGCCATCGGCAATGGGCGAGCCGTGCCGATAAGTTCTTCGCCATTCGCGCCGTCATTCGAGCGTGCAGCATCAAGCTGAAGCGTCTGTTTCCTCCTCGCAGAGCACGTGGTCTGTCCGGAGGACTACGTCAAGTGCGCGAGGTCGTACTGCATTCCGTCGCACTTCCTGTGCGACGGAAAGTGGGACTGCATCGGCGGCGAAGACGAAATCGAATGCAGTGAGTATATACACGCTGAGGGTTCTAAGAGACGTGACTGGCTTTCGCTGAAATCGCGTGTTCATGTATTGCATCGTGCTTCGCTGATGGCGAATGCGGGAAGTCACCATCGCCCTGATGCGCCGTTTCACGCGACGCCCCAGCGGTGCGATTTGCCGAATTCGCCACAAATTTTGGAATCTCCGCTTGCGAAAGAAATTTGCACGGAATGCGGGTTCCTGCGGAAGCGATGACGAAAAGCCCCACACCTATAGTGCCAGAAAACAGAAGCTACATTGACTTTAGATAAATTCAAGACAATTAAATCTAGAAGGCTGTTCTTTTTTTTTTTTACCACGGCTACCATTAAATCCCACAAATACTACGAACTTGTTTCGGGATTCTGGGTTGTGAAATTTCCTTTTGTAGCCCGGTGTAAAACTTTCAACGCGTTAACTGCTCTGTGGGTTTGCACGGCCGAGTATTTTTCGGTTATATCTGACTGGCGCAAATCTTTTCACGCTCCCGGAATTGACCTTATAGTGTTACATTGTGGTTCGTATTGTACGATATGCGCGCATTCTGCGGACATACTTGCTTCCGACCTCTTTTCGTGGACCGCGCCCCTCTCGTGCCGCAGGCAAGTACACGTGCCCGGGCCGCTACAAGTGCCGCAACCAGAGTTCGTGCGTGGCCCTGCACCAGCTGTGCGACGGAACCCGCCAGTGCAAGCACGGGGACGACGAGCACCTCTGCGGTACGCGAACTGTGGGACGAGCAAGCACCACTTTCTGATTATGAGGCACGGCGTATAGTGGGGGTACTCCGGAAATTTGGACTACCTGGGGTTCTTTAACGTGGACCTAAATTTAAGTGCACGGGTGTTTTCGCACTTAGCTCCCACGGAAATGCAGCCGCCGAGGCCGAGATTCCATCCCGCGACCTCATGCTTAGCAGCCGAACACCATAGCCACTAAGCAACCATGGCGGGTTCTCGTTTGGTTCCTTTTGTATGAGAGCAATATAAAAAGAGCTTTAGTTAATTGGAACCAAATTGTTCGCAACTCCCAATAACGGAACTACAAAACTACAACATCAAGCCATTATATATATATATATATATATATATATATATATATATATATATATATATATATATATATATATATATATATATATATATATATATATATATATGTAGAATATAGCCAATGAAGGCGGCGATAAAGCGGCGGAAGGACCGGGAAATGGCTGTTGCGAAAAACCCGCTCCTGTTCGGCTATGGGAGCGCGGCCAACCTATGTTAATGTTGACAAGATTTGTGCATTAACCGCACTTTGGTCTGGCATGTGTATCGATATGCAGCGTGACGATGGTTGTGGTACAGACTGGCGAGGTCGCATGAAAGCATATGCACGTGCAGCAGCATGTTTAGCAGCAATAATTTCTTCTAGTCATTTTATCGCACCTTAGGGAACACCTTGTTTCCTTGACTCTCCGTGTTCGAGGAGTCTGGATTATCGGCCGGCCGCTACTGTTTCCAGAATAAATCCTAAGCACATTGTCGTTTTTTTTCTTTAACTATGAAGTGGCACACTCGCTTCTCAACCTTTTTGACAGCAGTGTTGTCGGGGTGTGTATAGCATATGGTGCTGCACCTCTGCACGTCTATCTCGATGAACGCTGTACATCGGAACACGTCCGTGCGGCCCCTCCCGCTCAGCGAGATTCCACTCGTTTGTGGCTGCTTCACCGCGTGATCGCCCTCGCGGCGCGAATGGGGCACAGCGCGTGTCGTGAGACGTGCTCGCGTCTCACTGCGGCGCTGGAGTTCACGCCGTCGGCGCCGCCGTGCTGTCTCGATATCGATGCGCGGCCCGCGCTTGAAGGATCCCAACTCTTTCAACCTGCGTAGCTCAAATGGCTTTAAAACTATTTTAACTATCCCGCTCCTGCCGCGTCTGCTTTACACTCCTGCAAAAACAAAGCGGCCACTCTTCCACACGATGAAGCAGCCGGAAAAGACGTAAAAACTAAACAAGGTTTGAAACCGGCCCAGTTGATGTTCCGCGTCACTGTGAATTCGAGCGCACACCGGGACGAGGACAGGAAGCGCTGACTGTGGTCCCAGTGCTGGAAATCTACTAACGAAGTAGGCTGAAGGCAGGTCGCCGTCAGTGTGGCCCTTTCCTGTGGTGGACGTGTTCCGCCGAAGTTGCGCGCAAATGCCGGTCGCCGCAAGTGTTCCACTCGGAGCCGTGACGGCGACGTGTGTTCACCCGGCTTCGCTAGAAGAACTCCAGCACTGGGACCGCAGCCGGCGCTTCCTGTCCGCGCCCCGGTGTGCGCTGTAATTGGCGAAAAACTAAACATGGCTCGAAGTGCCAGGTCGCCGCGACGTCGTGTAAATTTGGGCGGCGTCGACTCGGGTCTACTTCATCGGTAAAGAATTGGACTACATTGCATTCCGAAAGAACAAATGCCTAGCAAGCGCCGAGAACGTTCCCCTGCGCCATTTGAAAAGAGAAACATGTTCAAATTCCTCACCTCATGCTGATCTACCGGCGGTTTAAGTGCGAAATTAAAGACCGAGAAGTTGAACCCTTATTATTTTCTCTTTTCTTATAGTCAGCTATTCAAATGAACGAAAATGGAGCTTCTGATTTAGGCATGTTTTACATACTTACGCTGATCGCTGCTTCTTAGTGTGTTTCACAATGTGCCGAAATATTCGAATATCTCAGACGCCGCGTGGTTGGTTAATGAATGTGATACGGGAACGCCAAGAGCTCATTTGCGGTTATCGCAAGCTCCGAAAAAAAAAAGAACGCAGCGTGAGATTACTCCTTCTTCAGCAGCTTTGACGAAACAATCGCTAGCACAGAGTTTGTTTATTCAGCGAAAGTTTCGTGCTCGGACGAGCGCAAAAGAAGTCGTTACAGGCAAGTTGCGACGTGCTCTCGCATTCGCAGACCTCCGGTGCCCGGCCGCGTGCCAGTGCAGGGGTCACTTCGTCAAGTGCATCGAGAAGAACTTGGTCGCGCTCCCCGACGACCTGTCCCACCTGGTTCGAAAGCTGTGAGTGCTGCACCAAGCGCACGCACACGCACGCTTACAGCGTTTCATTTTCAGAAATTTCAGCTTCAACCGCCTGGATATACTCAAGTCTAATTTCTCGCCTTTTAAGAGACTGGGTGAACTGTAAGATATACGCGAATTCACTATCTAAATTGTTCATTATAAAGCAAGAAATCGGGTCATAATTCACTGAGTGTACCATGCATCTTACTTGCAGGATATTGCAGTACAATGGACTGACCGTGTTGCCGTCGAACAAGTTTATCGAACTGAAGAACCTGTACCTCCTGTAAGATGAGAGATCGTGTTCTTGGGCGAGTTGGTGCATATTAGCGAACAGTTTTATAACTACGCGGACAAACGATCACAGAGAGAGAGCACACAAGGACAGCCGCCTGTCCTTGTGTGCTCTCCCTCTGTGGTCGTTTGTTCGCGCAGTCATAAAGCTAAGTGACAGAGAGTTTCTATGTAACTGCTGACTCCGATTTATTTTTTCCTTTCAGGGACTTGAGGAACAACCGCATTGTTCAGATAGAGACTGCCGCTTTTGCTGGCCTGAAGAACGTAAGATTCCTGTGAGTTCCGAACTTGCACCTCAGCCATAACTGCAAAATTTTGCCAGCCCCATCGCTGCTCAGTAGTTCCCTTTCTTTTTATAATTTACTATTGTATGCACACAAGAGATTTCTTTATATTCGTAGAACGCCTAATCTACACCTCTTATTTTCTTCTTCTTTTCATTAACTGTCATTGCACCATCTGTATTTGTATGCAGACACTTGGAAAACAACCCAATTCTGTCTGAAATTAAGGCTGGCGCGTTTGTCGGCCTCAACAAACTGACCTTCCTGTAAGTACTGCATGTTTTGCGAACGGTTCAATAGTTAAGATAAATTTGAAAATGTTGGCATTCTGTCGCTTATGCGGTAATTCTTGTGTTTGCCTTCACCGCCCGTCTGCAACTTTATGTACTCGTAGCACGCGGCATATAAAACAGGACAGTTTGGCACGTTTACAACAGCATGTTGTCCTGTGCGTTGTTCTAGTTTTTGCCAGTGATCCCTTTGACGGAGTGATCTATCACTGCCATCCTATTATCGCTGTCTTCCAAGGCGCGCTAATCAAGATGCGTACATAATTAGACGGCATGTGTACGACCTCGAATCACCGCAGGCAACTGCAGTTTCTCTGGAACGTAACATATATGTAGGTCTATATTTAATAGAAACGGGAAAGCAGCTGGCCCACATCTTGTGCCGTTGTGGCCTGTGGAAGTGCTGTCGATTCACTGTGCAGGTACATAAGCATGAACTGGAGCCATCTTCCGCATGTTATATCAAAGCTAGACTTTTCTAGACATGCCAAAGAGGGAAACTCGCACAGATTTATTTATTTAAATATATGTGGAGTTCAGAAATACTATATTTTGTAATGGGTGCACTGAACAGTTCAGAGGGTAACGTCTCTTCGTAACCGAGGGGGCAGGTGACGCAGAGCAGGAACAGCTGGTTGCGCGAACGGCTCACACTCGTGCCAAGCACTGGCGATCCGGCTGGCGCACTGGTTGCACAGCAGGCATGGCAGAGACGATCTGGCTGGCCTTGTTCTTGTGCTCTTCTTCTTCTTCTTCATCATCATCATCATCATCAGCAGCAGCAGCAGCAGCAGCAGCAGCAGCAGCAGCAGCAGCAGCAGCAGCAGCAGCAGCAGCAGCAGCAGCCTGGTTACGCCCACTGCAGGGCAAAGGCCTCTCCCATATTTCTCCAACAACCCCGGTCATGTACTAATTGTGGCCATGCCGTCCCTGCAAACTTCTTAATCTCATCCGCCCACCTAACTTTCTGCCGTCCCCTGCTACGCTTCCCTTCCCTTGGAATCCAGTCCGTAACCCCTTATTCTTCATTACAATTTAAACAACTGTTCACCCGATTTCAGTGAAGTGCGTGTTGCATTTATGAGAGAAGAGGGGGGGGAGGGGGGCTAAGTTATGCCGACCGTATATAGGCAGCAAGATTGTTTTCTTGAGCCCTGTATTTTAACGAAACTTGCCGAAAGTCGGTAAGTTGAGAAAATTGAAGCGCACAGTTTACATATTCATAACGCTGCGCCAAAAACATACATCGCAGTTCTGTAAATGACATCTGTTAGTGCGTATGAAACGGACAAATTTGACAAATACGAGTTTATAGTATAGGAGAAGTTGTGACAATTGTTACGAAGGTCTTACAAAAGTCCTTCTTACAAATTAGTGGTATATTTAACAGCGGTGTATAACACATCTATCTCGTCCACTTTAAATGTCCCAATCAGGGCATTTTATGAAATTGTAATATAATTATTTATTACCGAGTTTCGGAGTTGTAAACTTGTTGCTTCTGTTTCCTCAAACATTACGAATTCTGACGTTTCTTGATAAAAAGATTGATGGCCCCAATGATCTGTAGATTTAACGTTTCCTTTGAAATGCAAGGAAACGTCATCAAATTTCCTGCAATGGATGCCGAGCAAAACCATTTCTCCGCTCCCAGTTAATTAGTGCAAGATTCCGTGATAGTATAGGCAAACGTAATATACGTCTTCCTTCTACAGAAGTTGTTAGCCGCGTTGAATTGCGTAAATTGGATTTGTAATACACTTGTGAAGGCCGAGCAACATTTATTCATTCTGTCTTTTTCACGTCCTCAATGTGTCCGAGTTATTGCCAGGGTCTTTCCTTATGTTACGTGTATCACTAATTGTCTTTTGACATCGGACGCCTAAAGAAAATGGAAATGTTGAATGGAAGACAAAAACGGCCTTCGAACGAAACTTTTGCCTCTATCGTAAAATGCTGAGCAAAGGAATCTGTACCTGATGGAAATTCCTTACCGCACCAAACAGGTGGTTCTGCCGAAGGTTTTTCATATAAATTAATGTTCAAGGCCACATCTGTAAGGGACTACCTTATCGTGCACATAACTCGTGGAGTTGCAAGGTTGCTTGTGGATCATTTGCTGTGAGCAGCACCACAACTTGTATTTCATCAACACTTTTGAACAGAAACCTAAGCGGCATGGCTCTTTCGGGGCTCAAGAGAAACACTTTCGTGGGCTTGGACCAAGTGACGACACTGTAAGCATGTGCCTTACTCATTTCGTTTATCTCGCAACATTTTCATTCCATTGTACAAGTGAACGCGCCGCGGTGGCCGAAGCGTTTTGCTTCTCAGCAAAGGCGCATCTTCTCACCTCATGCGTCTTCAGCTAGCCCTGTGTGCGTCAGCTTGGAACAAATCGACTTGCAGGAATCTGCGGAACAACAAGCTGCAGTACGTGGAAGACGGAGCGTTTCAGGGATTGAAGAGCGTCACCAGCTTGTAAGTGCAGCCGGCGTGGCGAACCTGTCACCAGCGCCGCCTGTGTTTTTCGCTCTTTGCAGGGACATACAGGGCAACGACATCCAACACTTCTCTCACGAAATGTTCCACGGCCTGCACTCTCTGGAGTCTCTGTAAGTAAAGCTTTTCTGCTGTGTGTGCCGGCGCGCGTGTGTAGAGGGGGAGTGAACGTCGGATGAAACTAAAAGTATGCGGGATGGATTCTCCCAAGTGCGAAGAAGTGGCAAGAGCACTATAGTTGCGACAAGCCGAAAGCCACAGCGGGCTCGGATCCGCTTGCTGGCAAGCATCTCGAGGCCGCGTCTCTCCCCGTCCCACCGCGCAGCTTCAGCGACTCGTTCAAGTTCTGCTGCCTGGCGTCGCCCCAAGTGTCCTTCGACTACTGCCTGCCGCCGGCCGACGAGATCTCGTCGTGCGAGGACCTCATGAGCAGCCCCGTGCAGCGCTCCTTCCTCTGGGTGCTGGGAGTGGTGGCGCTGCTGGGCAACCTGTTCGTCATCGCGTGGCGCCTCAAGACCAAGAACTCGAACCCGGTGAGCTCGACGCTCATCCTGTCGCTCGGCTGCGCCGACCTGCTCATGGGCGTCTACCTGATCGTCATCGCGAGCGTGGACATCTACTACCGCGGCCGCTACATCCAGAACTCGGACGTGTGGCGCGCCAGCGCCCTGTGCAAGCTGTGCGGCTTCCTGTCGACGCTGTCCAGCGAGAGCTCCATCTTCACGCTGGTGCTCATCACGGCCGACCGGCTCATCTGCATCTCCTTCCCCTTCTCCGTGGTGCGCTTCGGGCTGCGGCGGACCTACCAGCTCATCGCGGCCGCCTGGGCCACCGCGGCCGCCATCGCCGCGCTGCCGCTCGTCGTGCAGCCGTACTTCCAGGTGCGCCTCCTAGTGTCGACGACCTCGTTAGCGGGGGACGCACTGAAGTCGATTGATAAAGTATGCTTTCAAAACGTTAACTTCGCAACAATATGTTGATCATTACGACAGAAAGTAGAGGCCGAAGTTGGGCCCTGAATAAAAGTTATCGACACTTCCATATTTGGGGTTCTGTTGTAGAGAGACAGTGTAATCGCCGATCTTCTTCGATAACAAGCTAACTAGGCCCTATAGCAGGTGGCCGTCAAGATCCATGACGTCACTGTGAGTTGGTGCGGTAACTTGAAGGCATCGTCGCCACCAGCCTTTGGTTTTTTTTCTTTTTTGGCGTCATTTCTGGCTTGCCAAGCAGGCACTGTAACGGTAAGAGCGACTTTTGGTAACAGTGACTCTAACGGTAAGGGTCATATTTTTTTCGGTATTGTAGAAAGGGAATTTATTTATACAGCTCAACTTATTTCTTTCTATTTAGTGTACCTTTGAGATGCCGTGGCTTCATTGAGACTATTTGACTATTTATTTATCATTGCGATAAATAATTGCGATGTGGACACTCCAGCGCATTTGCGACGTCGCCGTCGTCGTGATGTCCCATATGAGTTTCAAGTGCATGCGATAAAATCTTGGCCGCGCCATGTATTCACTGGGCGCTACTGATATCGTGCGACGATGGGCCGAGGCTGGTGGCACGATCAGGCGCGCGCAAGGGAGGCAGGCGTGGGGCGCGGCTGAGCGCGGCCGGGTGGGCCCTGTCTCGACCTGCGACGAGTACAGAGTATAGGAGCGCCGAGAGCTTCGCGTTCACTGTGTTCTCGCCGCTTATTAGTTCGTGTTGAAGGCAGCATGAAGGTGAATTCTCTCGCTGCCGCTCTTCTCTACACCGGCATTTTGACAGCGAGTGTGCCTTGAGAGACAGAAAGAGAGCGGTTTGGATCAGAGATCAAACGGATATAGCTGATATTCTAATGGACATTAAGACAAAAAAAAATGGAATTGGGCAGGTCATGTAATGAGCAGGTTTGTTGACAGTTAGACTATTATGGTTACAGAATGGGTGCCAAGAGAAGGGAAGCGCAGTCGAGGACGGCAGAGACTAGCGATGAAATTAGGAAATTCACGGGTGCTAGTTGGAATCGGTTGGCGCAGCACAGGGGTAATTGGAGATGGCAGGGAGAGGCCTTCGTCCTGCAGTGGACATCAAATATGATGATGATGATGATGATGATGATGATGATGATGGTAGTGTGCGCGGTCATCAAGCGAGATCTGTTCATGTTTGCCTGTGCGCGCGGGACGTATACATCATGCTGGTTAATTTAATTAGTAAGCGAATGTTTACAAGTGAAAACTACTATCCTTACTTTATATAGCCTCTCTGATAATTTGCTACCACAATCGATGATTCAACTTTCGGGCGCAACTGCGACATTTTATTTATTTATTTATTTATTTATTTATTTATTTATTTATTTATTTATTTAGTTATTTAATTTGTTTTCTTCAAAACGACGCGGCGACACACGAGCGTCGGAATCGAGCCCTTCGTGGCTGCTGACAATGTCCGGTGCATCGAAGTACGCAGCGCTGTAATTTAGGATGCGCAAGCTTTAATTCATGCCCTAAATTTACGTTCGATGTTGTAAACAACCTTTAAGAAAGGAAGGAAGAGCATAAAGTGAGGTGTAGCAGTGATTTATCGTAAGACAATATCGATTTCTCCTGTCACTCCTGAATGATGATGAATATACACTTCGCGTTTCTTTCCGCGGCAAGCTGCAAAAAAAATATATATATATGCGCGCCAATTGCGCAATGACGCCGGTTTCTCTTGCTTCTTCCTCTGCGGACTCCGGTCGTCGACGTGACCTGGAACAGATCCCGACCGACACCCGAAAGACGATGCTGAGCGACAGGCATAGAAATATGTAGGATGCCGGGCATCCAGAACAACTCGGGCAAAGAAATCAAAGCAGTTGTACCGCGACGAACAGCAAAGCCACAGGAAAGGTAGACATGAGTGGCAATCACATTAATGTTTAACGGTGAAAATCGCTGCTGGGAACTAAGAGAATAAGGAACGTATAAGTTTTACAGCCAATTATGGTACCACAAACATCATAACCAACTTGTGAGCGGCACACGAGAAGCAGGTGGGCATTTCGAAGAAGGCACGCGGTGGGTGTACGGGCGCCACTGAAACTCGGAATAGCGAACTGGAAGCCACGCCCTCGTTTACACAAATTTGGAAATTTGTCCATTATTACTCTTTATTTAGCCAGCATTTTGTGCCAGGTAATTAGCAAACGAATAATTTTCTGGTGGCAGGAGAAGACTCGTTAAGCGAGGTCTCACGGCCGTGTATCGCATCTCTTTTAACAGCTGTTATCCCGTCTCGAGGCCGACGATACGCATAGCCTCGTGCCGCCGCGGGGATTGACTCGGCGCCATTATTCCCTCCAGGGAGAGTTCTACGCGCGCTCGGGCGTGTGCCTGGCGCTGCACATCACGAGCCAGAAGCCGTCCGGCTGGGAGTACTCGGTGGCCGTGTTCTTCTGCGCCAACCTCTTCGCCTTCGCCAGCATCGTGGCCGCGTACGCGTACATGTACCTCAGCATCCGGCGCTCCAAGACGGCCGTCAAGCGGCACACGGCGCGGCCCCCGCAGGCCGCCGACAGCCTGGTCGGCCGCCAGATGGCGCTCATCGTGTTCACCAACTCGCTCTGCTGGTTCCCCATGATCGTCATGGGGCTCATGGCCATGTCGGGCGTCCGCATACCGGGTGAGCAGCGAAGCTCGACTTGTGCGCGTCAATCAAGTGTTGGAGCACGCGCCGTCGAAAATGCCGTCTGTGTGCATGAGCTTAGAGGCAACATTTCGGGCTAAAAAAAAATTTCGATAGGCGGGTGTGATTGCCCACCACTCTTCGTGTTGCTTGTTTTCACGGCCAACAGCGCATACTGTGCAATAACGTAACCGTTTGCATCACCGCTTACGTCACCTACTACGTCAGCCAGCGCGCTGGCTGCTGGGTGACGTACGCAGAGCGTCGCCTCGAGGGGCGCGGCTTTGCACTCGCTGCACTTCCCAGTTTCGATTTCGTGCCCTCTGATGGCCCGAGTTCGTCGTGTCACAGTTACGCGAATAATATCATTTTGCCAGACCCAGAAGTTGGCATGACTTGTACAGAGCGCTCGCATCAATTCCCCAATTACGATGAGCCCGCGGAAACCAAACGTTTAAAGGTTAGTTAATGGTTATTCGTTCATTAGCGTCTAATTACCCCGTATCATCCGTCAACCCGTGGTTGCCGCCACTGATGGCATGTTCCCGAAGGGACCGCTCTTTTATTTCGAAATAGCTATCTTTAAATATCGCTTAGAGTACTCGTAGAAACGCCCGGTATAGCTGCAAGGCCTATCACCATTAAAAAAAAAAAAATTCTGTGCTATCTTTGTTAATGCAGCGTGAATGTTTTTCTGATGTTTTTTTTTGTTTGTTTGTTTGTGCCAATTTGTTCACAGTAACGTATTTACTCAGCCACGGTGATTATTTTCCTGGTGTCGTCTTTCATCTTTACCTTCATCCATTGCGCTGAGTTCGTCCATGACAGAATGTGTAAGCGCGACTTAACGAGGATGTAGAAAGGCACAGACACACTGAGACAGCGCTACTTTCAGCTATATATTTTTATTTTCGCACGAACCAATAACTATATACCGAACGAGCGAAAATAGCAGAGACAAGAAAGAACATTCAGTGGTGCATGTCGGTGAACCGTACACGTGTCAAAGGCATGATCAAAACATACACTGCAATAGGTACAGCGATAAACCGAGCAATCGTATCTCTTTTCCAGATAGCGACACTGAAAGCTTGCTTACGTGCCTTTCTTCTCGTTTTGCAATTTCATAGGCCTCCACAGGGGCAGGAAAAACCACATCCACCCCCGCCTTCCCCGCTATTCTTGTGAGATAATGCAAAATACAATGAATGCGTGGCACCACAGCAACTTCATTTGCTCTAGCAGTGATACTGCTTCCCTTCGATGCGTTTTTATACTTCCTACTCAAGCCCTCTGCGACCGAGATGAGCAAATGCAAGGGGTAACCATAATCTGCAAGACTGAGCCTCTACAGAAGCTATGCAAACAGGTTAACTCAGAGACAGACAAGACGAACGCATGGTCTACACAACATCGCAAACATTTTGTAACCTGCACTCATAGGGTTGTCTGCCATTCCGCGCGGAAGAACGTATGTTGGTCAAACTGGCGGATGCATCAATGAGAGACTAAAGGGCATCAATATAACGTCACTAGAGTAATCTCGGACCATTCATTGCCGAGATTGTCGCTGCGATCCCATGTTCGAAAGTACTTCCATTTCGTATAGTACTCTTAGAACTATGACAATGGCGATTGTGGAGGCCTGTAGAATTGCAAATCTAGAGGAAATATGCGTGAGCAAGCTATCAGTGTCGCTATCTGAAAAAAAAAAAAGACACCATTCCTCTGTTTATCTTCGTAACTATTTCAGTGTACGTGTTGACCATGCCTTGGACACGTGCACGGTTCTTCGGCATGCAGCGCTGAATGTCCTTCATTGCTGTCTCGTTTGTTTCCGCTCGTACGGTATATATATTTATCAGCTCGTGCGAAAATAAAAACTACAAGTTTAAAGTAGCGCCGTGTCTCTGCGTGTCTCCTTCTTTCTTCTGTCGTGGATTCAAACCAGCCAGGCCGCCAACGTGTTTTAGCAGAGTTCATGCCCCACCGGCCACGCACGCCTGGTGCCCCCGGCGGAGGCCGACGACGGCACGGCGACGGCGCTGGTGCGCTCCGGATAGTTCTCACGGAGCTGCACCTGTGGCTTCAACCCTGGATCTAAATTACTCGATCGGGTGGTCGTTACTCCTATCGGAAACAAGAATGGTTACTTGAATAATTAGCACGACTGCATTAATTAACTTCTCAATTACCCATTTTACGGCACGTATTTTAATCTACGAACTGTGCCTATAGTGAGTTCGCAAGGCGTATACACTTGGAACGAATCCTCAGGATCGCCCCAGTTTCGAGACATTAATTTTCGATGTGTCCGACGAGATGCACTGGTGTTGGAGCTACTTCAATAAACCAATGTTTTATGCATTGAAGCGCGTGATCCTGGAACACCAATGCATTTCGCCGGACACTACGAAATTCTATACTTGAAAACTTGTGCAGTCCAGAGAATTCGGTCCAAGTGGATACGCCTTGCCAACTCACTTACAGATCGTAGAATAAAATACGTGCCGTAAAATTGTTAATTGAGAAGTTAATTAACGCAATCGTGCTAATTATATAGTCAGGCATTTTAATTTCTCGTAGAAATAATGACCTCGTGCGCTATCTGCCACGGGCACATTTTAAAAAATTTAGCGGCAGCTCGGCCAGCCGGACATAAGCAGCGACGCCGGCTGATAGCGCGCGGCATGCGCAGGCGAGGCGTACGCGTGGACGGCCGTGTTCGTGCTGCCCGCCAACTCGGCGGCCAACCCGCTCATCTACACCATCGCATCGCTGCGGTTCCGCTTGTTCCTGCTGCGCGTCGGGCTAGCCCGCAAGAAGCACTCGCTCTCCTTCAGCAAGGCGATTGCCCGTAAGTCTCGCCGTCATTTTCTGGCCTCTGTTCCTCTGACCTACGCGGATTTTCTCTCTCTTTTTTTTTTCTTTCGTCATTTGTTCCGTCGTGACGTCATGCGTTTCTTGCATAGATGATTTCATCATCGTGGCCGCCATCTTGGGATACTAGCTCGTCGAGAACCTTCGTAAGCAAGAAACGTGGCAGCAAGACGGCACCAGTCGAATATGCACACTGCGTACAGAGGCTAGTTCAGGGTAGCCGCGGAGAGACGGCGCTCGCTGCCGGCCCACTTCCTGTTGCGGAGGAAGTGACGATTCCTAGGCTGGCGCGCTAGACAAATGGTTTGACGAGAGACCGCGGGTCCTGCCTCCGGAATCGCAACAGACGCCACTAAAGTCTCGGAGGCAGGGCTACGTGATTTAAGTTTGCAGCGGCCACCGCAGCTAGGGCTCGGAGCCGACCCGGGTTAACCCGGCTGGGGAAGAGTAAAGAGCTGAGGAGCAGGAACCAGCTTCTCGGCTCGCGCGGCAGGAGGCCCCGCACCACGACCTACTGTGCCCCGCACACTCTCAAGCTCAATAAATGGCCACAGAGGGTGAAAAAATCAACCGCGCGCCGCTGCTAACAAAACCTGCATAGTAAAATCACTTCGGGATGCTTACGTTAGTTCTAATATTTTGCGCTGGAGGCGCTGTAAACAGCACCAGTTTATTTAGCAAACTTTCTCTTACAATTATCGAAGCCTTTTTATTACATAAGAAAGGGGCAAAATGACCATTGCTAATTATATATTGTACTTTTTATTAGTAAGTTTATTTTTCCTTTGTCATTATAGGCGCAAATAGTGTTCAGCATCATCGATCTTTCACGTGACTTCTGGTCTGGATTTAAAATTTTCACCGGTATTTTCGAGTGCACGGCAGCACATTCATTCGTTCGTACACTATAGACTGGTTGCTTCTGTGTTGCTAAAACTAGTTCATTTCGCTTCGATGTCGCGCTATTTAACTTGGGTTGAAGTGACGTGTTTACGAGCGGACATGTAAGCCCGAAAGTTGGGTTTCGGTCGTGAGCCATTTGGAACACGTCTGCATCGCAACGGTAGTTGGATGCTGCTGCGGCTGACAACGGCAATAACGGTGAGTCGTTTAACACCACTGCTTGAATCGTTATATAATATCCGTCTCATTAACTTACAGGCGGGGACAAGTTAACAAACTAGATCCTGCATTACATATGGGCAGTCAGGATCTCAGTTGCTGTTTTCTAAATAAACCTTTACATGTGAGGCTGTCGTTATACACACACAACCAGGAAAGAAAGAGCGATATCGGAACGCGCGTCTCATTTTTCATGTTATTGTAGCCGTGGTCGTAGGTGACTGAGTAGCCTTATCAATATACATATGAAACTCGAGTCCGCCGGCAACTTCTTTCGTCCACAAGACCGAATAATCCTTTGGAAAAATGAAGTGAAAGTGCAGAATTTAATGTATTAAACAGTTGCAAGCATGATAATTCACCCATATTTCGTACTTGTTGGTTCCAAATGTTCTTGCTGTTCAGTTTGGTTTACCGTAGGACATTTATTTTTGCAGTAGTGAAGCCGTGCATCACGTTCGTGCAGAAAAATAATGCATCAGTTCTAATAGCTTCATGACTTTCATCAATTTTCTTGTGGAACCAGCATTGTGATCTCTTCTAGCGCATAAATGAACGCACAAATGTTCTCATTTGTGATCTTAATGATACTTAAGCTGTTGACATACATTGTAGTTAGGCAGACATCAATTTTATGGACAATAGCAATATTTATTTGACATGCTGCTTAAGCACCCTAGAACAGACAGTGTACATTTGCATGTGTTCTGTAGTCGCAAACCATTACAGTATATACGTCACACCTTTTAGCATTTCATATTGCAAAATTGTGCTTTTTCAATTCCTGATTCAGTCAAAATTTATGATCAGACATGCAGTATAATGAGGACGACACCAGTATAAAGCAACACGCTCCACGCACTAAACAGAAGCTGCTGCCTGCTACAACAAGGCCATTGTGTGGACGTTGGCTGCTATTACAAGGTAAACAACTCATGGTTCAGAAATAAATATGTTTGATATATGCAGTATTGGCTTGCTATTTGCAGCAGATATGAATGTTTGTTCATATTTATGGTTCAGTATAATTGGTTCGAACATAAAAGAAAACACACATGAGTTTGGCTAATCTGTGCTGTATCTCGCGTCACCGTTGTGCCCCAACAGAGTCTATGCCAAGCACATCTTGGTCATCACAGGAGCTCCTATCTACACCAACATGAAGGGGCTAGAGCTGAATTTGCAAGGCTTTTACACCACGAACAAAGAAGCGCATGCAGAAAAATTTGGTTGAGATATCAAGTCTGCAGAGGACTGTGCCAAGACTGAAAAGAGCTTCAGCCACCATTCCACTATCACGGACATTTGGCTGAGTCATCCAGGTAACTCAAAAAGGACTTTCCAGAAATTCGTCTTCAGATGCACCTGCAACTTCTGACCAAGCACGGACGACGCTGGCCAAGAGTTTCGTCAGTTTGCCCTTAATCAGCTTCCTGGCCATGTCAATACCATTTGTGCCAAGTGTTATTTTTCTTCTATAAATGCAAGCTTTTTCATTGCCCATTTTTGTTAGAGATGATTCATGCATCCTCATCCAAGCATAAAGGTCAAACGATTCTTTGCTGACACTTACTACCAGCCATTGTCTAGTAGCCTAACATATCTGTAGCAGTATACTCTAGTGCATGTTATGCACAATTCCTCTCCCGAAATAGCTGATGCAGCATCAGCATGGGTCTTGTATTAACCTACACACCGTGTGCTATGTACCATTTTACTTTTCTTGATGTTTAAAGCCTTCAATACTTGCAGAGCAGTGTGGCTTCTCTCTTGAATGCAAGGTTTCTCATTTTCCATATTCTTAGTCTCAATGATTACTCTTCTTCCTCGATAGCCTGGGTCCTTGTGCAAGCTACATTGAAGTTATTGATTGAAAAATCTGGTTGTGCTGCCCCACTTGCTGTGATAGCCGTGTTACGTCTCTCGGATGTGGGGGCCTGGTCAATTGCATGGGTAAGCATTTGCTCCTGCAGTCCGCACAGCGACATAGATTCCCAGTATACACACACCGTGACTGCTGCTCCCCGTTCGTTCTTTCTTGCTGCAACAATGGGCAAATTGTGCTTGTGGCCTACCTCGGCCATGATTTCCTCAAAACTGAGACCAGCATATGTGCTTACATGGTTCGAAGTGTATGACGTTGATAGCCGTATGGGTGGAAAGGCCACAAAAATGGCTGCCGAAGGTGATGCCCACGAGAGCGACTTGTCCATTTAGAGACAAAGTAGGACAACAAGTGTGAGCCACACATTAGCGGCCCTCAAAAGAAAATAAATGTGCAGGTTGGAAAGGAGGTAACGCTAAAATGCCGGGTAGTCCATATCGCTGTGTTGGTTGCGGCAGCGGATGCCTGCGTCACCTGATTGCTTCGCAATGGAAGTTGCTCATCTTCAACGGCAACTGTTGGTTCATATAGGTGCGAGGCTCTGTCCAATCTGTTTGTACCGCTGGTTGTCGCTCGTTACCAGACCACTACATGCGACGAAGGCAAGTACCATGCCTGTAGGTAGGTGGCTGAATGTACCGTAAGACACCCATGTATGTGAATGCTCACTGTTGCCATGTGGTTCTTAGCCAATGTATAATGTATTCTATGAACCCTATGCAGTGATTGATTGCTGTTTAATTTTGCTGTTATCTCACTTGGTTACGGTCGCCGTGTTATGCTTCTTGGATGTCGCAGCCTGGTCAGTTGCATTGGAAAGCAGTCTCTCGAAGCAAGCATTTGCTCCTGCAGTGGGCGCAGTGACACAGGCTCCCAATTTACACACCGTGATTCGTGCTCCCTGTTCACCCTCTCCTGCTGCAGCCATGACATTCATAGCTGATATTCCGAAGAAATGGGGACCATGTGCCGTAATGGGATGAGTTACAGGAATTAATGAACTGTGCGACATAATTAGGTGTTAAATAAAAATTGGTAAGCCTTTGTTTTCTTCCTTTCTCAAGGCGATATATTTAGTGCTAACAAAATTTCCCCGATGCCCTAATAACGGCAGCGATGTGAGATTTAGGGAGCCTATATGGGTCACATTATTCTTTACGTGCAGCACATTTCTTTTGTAGGTTAATTGTGGGTTTTGAAAATATTTACGGAATAGCCTTTTTCTTCCCTATTTTTGTGCGTCATATACGCCTGAGATGTAGTTGGTTTTCCAGACCCCCTGGGTGAATAAAGCAAAACACATTGTTTATACAGGAAGCATGTTATCGGTTGTCTATGTCTTCGAGCTCGCGTAGGTTTCATTGACACATGCCTCCAGTCTGAATGACCGTTCAACTGAGAGCGGGAGCGTTCTGTTTGTTGACCGGCCTTCATCTGTTGCATATGAGGTCGTTCTCTTTCGCGTGTGCTGTCCGGGTGTAGGCTGCTCGTAGAGATAATCCTGAAAATACGGCAAAGGATTGTGGGTACCGCAACAGACCGAAGCGCAGGCTTTCCAGACTGTGTAGATACTTCCTGGCCTTCAATGATATGCACATAATGCCTCAGTATGTACTTTGCATCAAAGTGCAGCTCACGAATGGAGTCGGTGCGGTGAAGAATGAGCTCCTGCACGCGTCGCCGTTCTTCATATTTAGGGACTCCGAAGAGCGAGAGCTTGGCCTGACCTTTCAATCTACTGTATACGGTGATGCAACCCACTACACAACAGTAGTTCTTTCGCCGAAGTGTGCTCATCCTCTCATTCTTCGAACACTGTGCCAAGTCGCCGAGTTACGAGACAAACCACAACGTGGAGATATCGTGCAGACGGCATATTTTGACGGAAGCCAGGAACCTCAATTCATGTCAAAGCAGTAATTATATTGTATTCTATTTTTACATACCTGGTACAAAAATCAATTAGAGAGAAAATGACGAAATAAACACAAGCACGACGGCGTGTTCAGGAGACGGCGGCGCGTCGAGCAGACGACAGCTGGGCGCCGCCGTAACCACCATCGGTAGGCGTGGTTCCGCCGGGCCGTCGAGGCACCGGATTGGCCGGAACGTCAGAAGAAGTAAAGCCCCTAAACTTCGTAAAGTAGCGCCACGCTTTGAAGAATGCCGCCTCCTCCTCGCACGCTCTGACCGAGGCCGACACCGCGTCTCTATTGGCCTAATAGCATCACGTGGGCCCTCACGCCGTGCATCAGCGCCATTTTTGCTCGAGAAGCGTCCACGGAGTGGCGAGGAGCGCATTTTGGCGCCGTTGCTACTCTCGAGCAGTGTAGGAGGCGCCACGGTCGAGGAGGGAGCGTGAATAAGAGGAGAAACGAGGAGGAGGGAAGGCGGAGGAGGAGAGTGTCACTACTTTAAGAAGTTTGAGGGGCTTTAAGAAGAAGGCGACTGCAGCGCCACCGCAAATTTCAATGTTTTTTTTTTGCTTCACTCTCGCCGCTTGTCGGGCATAGAGCCCATTCTAGTACGCTCTAGCTAGCGCGCTTGAGCCTGCTACTCTGAAAGGGGCGCGCCGTAGCTGCGTAGCCAGGCGCGCCGAAGCAAGGTAACCCAAGCGCGCGATAACAGACAGGAGCTGTTCCTAGAGATGACGCCGCGTTTCGACGCGTACGAGCCATGCCGCACCGTATGCCGCACCGTACGAGCCATGCCGCACCGTACGCGTTTCGACGCGTACGAGCCATGCCGCACCGACGCGTACGAGCCATGCCGCACCGTATGCCGCACCGTACGCGTTTCGACGCGTACGAGCCATGCCGCACCGTATGCCGCACCGTACGAGCCATGCCGCACCGTACGCGTTTCGACGCGTACGAGCCATGCCGCACCGACGCGTACGAGCCATGCCGCACCGTATGCCGCACCGTACGAGCCATGCCGCGCCGTACGCGTTTCGACGCGTACGAGCCATGCCGCACCGACGCGTACGAGCCATGCCGCAGCGTGGGCGCGTGAACGCGAGCTTACGTGTGGTCTGCTGGGCTGCTACGCGCCGCGGAAAGGTCTGAGAGAGAAGTGGTTCTTCAAGGGGGGAAGGAAAGGTTGACGCTGTTTTCTGCAGCCCTTGCGGGAGCACGGCTCAGCGTCAAAAAAGGTCTGAAATTTCAATCCGAATGCTGTTTCTCCTTCTCCTCGCGGCCGCTGCGCTCCAAGCCGGACGGTGTCGCACTCGCGTCCCATCGCCATCTGTTATTTGTGTGATCTATTGCTTGAATTGACGAATTGAAGTTTAGAGAAATAAAACACACAAACGAAATGTGTGCGTGTGCGTGTGTGTGTGTGTTTTCGCACCGAAGCAAGAGAGATATACTCTCGCTTCGTCTGCTTGTTCGCACGATCGTGCAGTCACGTGCGCAGGTACCGAAACTATCCAATTTTGTATCGTGTTCCAGCGCCTGATCATGCTCTGCGATCCGCCTGTTCTGCTTCAGTATTCGTGTAGCACTGAATTATACCACTAGTCATGCGTCCTTGTGCACAGCGCGCAAAATCGTGCGCTGCGCGCAACCAAACAATCACAACAGCTCGTGCGCAGCGCCGCAAGAAAAAAAAAAGGGAGGAAAAAAAGAAATGAAGGCGGCGCCTCTGACGTATGCGTCACGCGATCCTCGAAGTGCGGTATGGGAGAACGCAGGGAAAGAATTTCGCTTGCGGAGGCTAGACGGGGCGAGTGGAGAGAATGTCTCGCTGTGCAATGGAGCTGAAATCATGGGTTCGCGGCACTGAAATATTTCTATCTAGGCTATTAATGAGCCGATTTGAGAAATGTTTGCGGCAGAACGCTCCCTAGAGGACACATAACAACTTTCAGCGTATAACGAACATTTGATATGGGGGCCTGGTGAGGGGCCCTTTAAGCTATTAGACTGGGCAGGATTAGGAGTGAGGATCAACGGCGAATATCTCGCAACCTTCGGTCTGCAAATGACATTGTCCTGCTCAGCAACACTGGGAACGAATTACAGCAAATAATTGAGGACGTTAACACAGAAAGTGTAAGAATGGGGTTGAAGATTAATATGCATAAGACAAAGTGACTGCTCAATAATCTGGCAAGGGAACAAGAGTTCAGGATCGCCGGTCAGCCTCTACAGTCTATACAGGAGTACGTTTATCTGAGTAAATTACTCACAGGAGACCCTGATCATGAGAAGGAAATTTACAATAGGATAAGAATGTGTTGGAGTGCATACGGCATGCATTACGAAATCCTGACTGTGAGCTTACCATTGTCGCTGAAAAGAAAAGCCTATAATCATTGCAATCTACCGGTGCTAACATATGGGGCGGAAACTTGGAGGTTCACTAAGAAGCTCGAAAACAAGTTAAGGACCGTGCAAAGAGCGATGGAACGAAAGAAAGGTCCCAGTTTCGTCCGAAAGGCGAAGCGTCAATTGCGATAGCAAATTAGTAGACAGCCATACCAAGTAAGGACGGTCGTTTTATCGGCTGTATAAACTTGTAAACATTCGCTTACTAACTATAAATGAACAAGCATAGTGTCAGCCCGCACAAGCAAACGTGAACGCAGAACACTTGATGACCTCGGACACTCGCTATCAAAACGCTGGTGTGAGGAAGCACGGCAGCAGCAGCGAGCGATGTAATCTTCGTGCGAGAACACAGCGAAGCTGCGAGCCGTCGGCCCACCTAGACTCTGCCTCCAAAGTTATGGAGAGGGAAAGTACTCAGCATAATGCTTAAATGTTATAGAGAGTGCCAGAGTAAACAATAAAAATACCGCTTCGGAAATAAAATGGAAGCTTGTGTAATGTTAAACATGTTTTCCTTAAGGATTTCAAATTTGATCAATCTATGACATGTGCATGCCACCAATTTGTTTAAAAGACGGTGTAAATAGCCGCATGTGGAATGCGAACGGTGGACGGGTCAACTTGGTAACCAGTCATAATTAAAAAGCGTCATCGACTATGAGACAAAATTAAACAGGTACGCCAGCACAACATGCCCAGTTTCATTAATTCACTTAAAGGGCGAGCAACTCCCGGCACAATTATTTACCAGCTCACGTCAAAGAACCCCAGGCGGTCCAGATTAATCCGGAGGCCCCACTACGGCGTGCCTCATAATCAGATCGTGGTTTTGGCACGCAAAACCCGATCATTTTATTTCAGTTATTTACCAGCGACGCCTTAAGAAGTGTTCCGACTCGGCCAAGTTTACGTCTGTATAGCGTCAGAAGGCACACGACGAAAGCATTGCTCATGTTTCTGCATGGCACGGGACTGAACAATCAGCTTTAGTTATAGGGCCGCTGTGTGATTTTCACTCGCAAACAAAACCTTCGAGACCGTGACACCAGCGAGAAAAAAATGAGAGAAGCACATAGTGGCGCAACATTAGAGCACTGCATTGGTCGAACACGCGCGCATGTGGGCTGTGCCTAACTTTTTTTTTTTTTTAACCTGCGCGCTGCGAAGAGGAAGCAAAAAGATTGGTATCCGAACATTCGCTCGCGAGCGACCATGCAGTCACTCCTTTTCTCATTATCATCATCAGTTTATTATTTATTTATTGGCAAATTCACGCCATCCTATATTTTCACTCTTCTCGGTCCATTGCAGCATGCAGTTCAGGGTAGCAGGCTAGAGCGCACCCTATTATGCAGCGATGCCTATTCCGGTCGCCATTGTGTCACACTCTCGTCATCCAGCGCTCACGGCCGGCCGATTCCGTTCATAACGGAATCCTCGGGTCGACCTCTCCTCCTTTTCTGCCAATGAAATACCTGTGTCTCCTTCAAAATGCAGTCCGTTACAAAACGCGCATGTTGTTTGTATCTATCTCACCATTTCATTCGGTCCACTTTTATAACGTTAATTGCATAGGCAACTGCTTAGTCTTGACCGATGGCATCGACAGCGCTACTTG
Source organism: Dermacentor albipictus (assembly GCF_038994185.2). NCBI lineage: Eukaryota > Metazoa > Arthropoda > Arachnida > Ixodida > Ixodidae > Dermacentor > Dermacentor albipictus. Next base: position 176,830,591 of record NC_091824.1, on the reverse strand, counting down.
TGACTTCGTTGTTCCCACACTGCCGCTTGTGCGCAGACGCGAGCAACGGAGGAGCCCCGCGGCGGGACCGCGGGGCGTTCCGGCCGCCGCACGGCTACGTGCCGCTCATGCAGCTCCTGCGCTCGGAGCCACGCGTCACGCCCCACCAGCTGCTGCAGGTCGCCGTGGGCGTCAGCGAGGTGCTGTGCGAGCTGCACGCGCAGAACTACGCGCTCGGAGGAATCAACGTCGACTGCGTCTTCGTCGCCCTCGAGGTACGTGACATCGACCGAGTGGCCGTACTTTCCGCGTCTTGCGGATGTATCATTCGCGAGGGACATCGTGGGACAGCGTCGGTGGTCCAAAATGGGCCTCGGATGTTTTCGATTGCCTTAAAACCGCAATTTAGAACGACCGCCAGGTTTAAAACGAGCGCCGCAGAAGCATGCCTCCGTAGCAGTGGCCGCCTCGGTGTTTCGTGCAACTGACACGGTGGCGCTGACGGCTGAGCCGATCGCAACGACATATCCTAGACGAACATGAAAACAGACTGGGAGGAGACGCGGCAATAAATTACATCCGTAAAATAACGGCCGAATCTTTCCAAGGAAATGAAGGGGTTGTACTTGAAGAAAAAAAAAAGAGCATGAAGGAGACCCAGGTGGAAAAGGAGCTGGTGCTGGCAAATTTCAACTGGAAGAAAGCAGAAGCGCACAACCACAGGGCTAGACGAGGTTCCCATTAGGCTGATTAATGAACTAGGGCCAAAAAGCAACGAAGCTCAGCTGAAAGCTATAGAAAAAGCTTTAAAAGCTTGACGGATACCAGACAGTTGGCGACAAAGTAGAATTAATTTAATTTATAACGGTAAGAGGGATCAAGATAGAATTCACTCGTATAAACCGTTGACGATTACATCGGTATATATACAGGCTAGCAATGCAGACAATCAAATTAAAGCTTCAAGCATGGGCACAGAATTATGAGATTTTGGGAGAACTTCAGTATGGCTTCAGAATAGGTAGGCGTTTGGATGATAACTTATTTGTTCTTACTCAGTGTACGGAAATATCAAAAGTAGAAAACACACCGTTATAAGTGGCCTTTTCAGACATTACAGGAGCCTATGACAACGTAGACCGCTACATTTGGGATATTCTGGAAGGGGAAGGCTTAAATGACGATTGTCTGCAGCTTTTGAGAGAGATTTACCTAGAAAATACCGTTTGCGTTGAATGGGAAGGGATGAAGAGCGAGCATAAGGTTAATATCAACAAGGGACTGATGCAGGGGTGCCCTTTATCCCCGCTGCTGTTTATGATGTACATGGTGAGGATGGAGAGGGCGCTAGAAGGAAGCAATATCGGCTTTAATCTTCCATACAAACAGGCGGGCACAGTACACTAGAGCAGCAGCTTCCAGGTTTATTTTATGCGGACGACATTGTGTTACTAGCTAACAAGCAAAGTGATTTGCAACGTCTGGCTAATATCTGTGGACAGGAAGGCAACAATTTAGGTTTTAAATTTAGTGTTAGAAGATCAGTTGTTATGCTATTCAATGAAAACAGTGAACAGACAGTGGCGATACAGGGCCAGGAAATACCTCGGGTAACAGAATATAAATACCTTGGTATATGGATAAACGAAGGCAATAGATATATGGAAACACAGGAAAAACAATAACAGTGATGGGGAAGAGAAATGCAGCCACAATGAAGCACAGAACGCTATGGGGATACAATAGGTACGAGGTCCTCCGAGGTACCTGGAAAGGTGTAATGGTTTCAGGACTTACTTTCGGAAATGGGGTTGTTTGCTTTAAATCAGGGGTACAATCGGGACTGGATGGGAATTAAAGGTCAGTGGGTCGCCTCGCATTGGGCGTTCACGTGAAGACTACAATTGAAGCTGTTCAGGGATCTGATATGGGCTGGACTAGTTTTGAAGTGAGGGAAGCTCGCAGTAAAATTCAGTATGAGGAACGGCTGAGGAATATGGAAGAAAGTAAATGGGCTGGGAGAGTATTCAGATATCTGTACAGGAAAAACAATGATTCGCAGTGGAGGAAAATGACTAGGAAGCTTACCAGCAAGTATGCGGCCCGTAGGGTGGGCAACTCAGCAACAAAGAACGTCAAGCGGAAAGTAAGAGAGGCCGAAATAATCTCATGGGTGGCGGCAATGGAAAAGAAACCTGCCGTGAGTAACTACTTAAGAGGAAAAAACGAAATCAGGAAAGAAACAATTTATGATAACTCAAAGGGAAGCTCATTACTTTTCGAAGCGAGATCGGGATGCCTTAGAACACGCAGCTATAAAGCGAGATATAAGAAGGAAGAACAAGCATGTGCTTGCTGCGGTAACGCTAGGGAAACTATGGAGCATGTTTTATTAGAATGGGAAGACGTCTAGCCAACGGTCGATTTAGGCACCACTGGCCTCCTTGTAGCCCTTGGGTTCAGAGAGAGCAGTGGAAAAGTAAACATGTCCGCAATAGGGATTAGTAAGAGGCGACCGGAGGATTGGGTGGAAGTAGGGAAACGCCAAAAAACGGAGACGTACAAAAGCATAGTTCGCAATAGGAGATCAGAAAACTTGGTTGTGGGGGTTCATTGTGGTTTTTTTTTAGTGTTTAACCTAAGTAGGACATTAGACAGTATAATAGCAAGAGCTTAGTGGCGCGACCCACCGCCCCGTTCCAAAGCGGACGCTCATAACATCCATCCATCCGAGGCAGCGCTGGCCGTGCGGAGGAAAGAAAAAAAAAGAGCCAGAAAGCTCGTCTTAGCGCATAGCGTTCGCCGCAAGCGTTTCGCGGTAAAGATAACGGCTGCATAAGCTGCACTTGCCGGGAAGCGGCGACTGTAGCATACTAAGCAGGGAGTGACGTAAGTACACTTTCGTATGTACAGGAAGAACCCGCCCAGCAAGTGATCTCATTTGTTTTCTGATAGCTCTGCGGAAAGGCCACGCATAGTTAGCACTCCCGAAGAGCAGCGTGAACACGACGAGCGGCGACGGGAATAGCAACGGCGTCGTGCTCAAGCTAAGGAGGACGCAGCGATTCGTGTCCAAAGCAAGCCACGCACAGTTAGGACTCCCGAAGAGCAGCGTGAATACATTGAGCGACGAAAGGAATAGCGACGTCACTATGCACATCGGCGTCGTGCTCGGGCTTGGCATGGACCCAGTTCAAGGCTGCGTCACATTGCTCTGTCGGACCAGGTGATGCCACAGCTGTGGTGGCCAGCCACCTTCACAGCGTGGATTGGAATGTGTTATCACAGGAAAGCATTGCCTTATTTAAATATTTTGCAATGCACACTTTCTGGGCGCAACAATGAATACCACCCTTCTCACAAACACCATATGGTGTTTGTGAGAATGGTGGTATTCATTGTATTCATATTCCAGACCTGGGGCCTCTGGTACTGTATGCAGTTGACTGCAGATTTGCATGTTCCGTGTGCGCATGCGTATTCGGTCATTCCGGTGACGAAGACGGCGCCATGCTGCCCTCCTCCGAAGCAGTCACCCGGTGATAGAAATCTGCGAGGCACTTCGGCGGTTCGGTCTGGCGGTGTGCATGGACGCGCCGATGAGGAAAAAGTAAACACATATGCATCGTGCCGCAGCGCTCAAACCTCGCCGTAGCGAGTGTTCACTGCTAAGCTCTCTTTAAAATGTATACTTTAAGACAACCGTAACGGCCTGAGGCACTGCAACTAGTTACGAAGCCCGTACTACATTTGCATGACACTTAATGGCGTACAGAGGGGATCCCGTTTGTCTACAGCGATCGAGCCGAGCTCTGCGCAAGGAATAAATGAATCTTAAGGGAGTTACGAAGAAACAAATCGAAACGCAAGTGTAAGAACGTGAAACCCGTTCAGGCACAAGTTTTTTGTCCTTAGTTCCGTTCATTTGCTCCGCCGTACGCTGCGCCAGACGAGCGTGATCACGCCTGTACGTTACGGGTTTCGTAAATGGGTGTATTATACAGCCGTTTTTTTCTTTCTAGTTTCCATTTCGAAATGCACTAAAGTTTGTTTCTTACTGCATAGGATTATGTTGAAAACAGGAGCGCTTAAAACACAACTAACGTCTGTTACCGGTATGCGCTTGCGTTTGCTAAGTGTTTGCGAAAACACAAATATATGGCTTCATGCCCGTGAGCGTTTTCAAGGCGACATGCCTTCACGTACTGCGGCATTACCGCAGTGCCGCGGGCCCTTGATTGCACTCGTCTGCAGGCAGAGCGATTCGACGCTGATCTCGCTTTCTCTAATGGAATAGTAAGCTGTCGGGCAAGTTGGTTTGACATAATTTTTGCAAAAGGGAGCGCACAAGTGTTGCGGAAAAAGGAGACGTGGACAGGAAAGACGCTCACTTGCAACTAAGTATATTTTCAGAGACACAACGATTTCACACAACCTAAACAGGATCGGAAAAAACACGGCGTTGACCTCGTCTTCACAGCTCCTCTCAAGCTTTCTTGGTTGTGCGCCTTTGCAAAACGGCCACAACAAGAACAAGACTTGGGGAAGGAAACACACGAAACCGCACGTCTCCTGTGCTACCGAAGTGGTATGTAAGATACCAGTCGATTGCGGGATAGTTTACATTGGGTAGACGGGGCGCTGAAGAGAACATTCTTCATTTTTAAAGGCCCTGAGCAACTCCGCGCACCTTCCTGCGCACTGCAGGTATTGTGGCTGTAAGCCCCTTTTCAATAAAACCGAGATTAAAAGCAGATCCAAAGGCAGACTCGAAAGGGAAATCCTCGAGGCAGGCCAGATTCACGCTCGTGCTAACCTTTCTATTGGTGCTCCGTCAGTGCATCTGATGGATAAGGAATTTACGTTCCTCGCCCTTGGCTGAAGTTTCTACGCCACCTCCTCTGTCACTCTCCCCCGAATGTTTTGTTTTTGTCAGGCCACTTGCACGTGCCGTTGTTGCTATCACCTCCACTATAGTTGTCATTATAGTGATGCATGCCCCGTTCTTAGGCAAATTATATATATATATATATATATATATATATATATATATATATATATATATATATATATATATATATATATATATATATATATATATATATATATATATATATATATATATATTATTATTGTATATATGGATTATTTGTTCAGCAGTTGACGGACCTGGGTTACACTCAATATCTCCGCCACAAAGCAGCAAAATGAGTAGATAAAATGCCGGGCTACGAAAAAGTGAAAAGTGCCGCTTGACATGCACACGATTCGACACCACAGAACCGCGTCGCCGACAGGAAAAAGTAAGATAAAGCATTTGGGGTGGAACCGGCAAAATGAAGCGCGACGCTTTCAAAGAGCAAAAAGAGCCAACCTGCGTGAGCAGTAGAAAGCTTGTAAGGGTCACCGCCATCTCGCCGGTTCCACGCCCCATCGTCACAGTGCTGCTCCGCTGGTTTTGTAGTTGACACTTGACAGCGTCAACGCCTCTTGGCAACGTTGCCAGCTCGGGAACGGAAAATGTTCAAATTCGTCACCAGCTGGACACTGTTGTAGCTCGAAGGCCTCGAACAAATCTGTCGAAGACGAAGAACCACTGTCGAACAATTCCAGGCATACGTCGTCGAAAGGTAATCCGTGAGGAAGGACCGCCGGGGAAAAGTTCGCCGTAAACACCTGCGTGCGCAGAAGAAAACTTGTAAGGGTCACCGCCATCTCGCCGGTTCCACGCCGGCGAGATGAAGCTTGCTTGAGTATCTGGGTTCTAAATTTCAGTCTTTTGCAGCTACAGTCCCGATAGCAGACCGACATAGCAGCAGGCATGGCTGATAATTCACGATTCGAGACCCGGCCACAGCGATTAATTAACAATTCGACCGATGCGAAGTGGTGAAGTGACCAGGTGTGTGCAAATGAGCACAAATGGCCGGGCTGATTCGGTGACAATTCACTACCCACTACGAGCAGCATAGGTTAGAGAGTTCAATGTGCTCATACTTGACCTCAAGCCAGCATGTTGAGGCAGCGCAGCAAGGTAGTATTGATTACAGCAGATCGATGTTCGAACGCCGTCATTAAAAGCCACATCAAGCGAGCAGCGCACGAGCTCGCGCTGCAGCGCGATTCGCACGTAAGTGCGAGCTCATATGCGTTGCATCAGTTACCGTATTTTCGCGATTCTCAGCTGCGCCCCGCAAAAGTCGGAGCTACTCCTGGTCTCACCGCGAAAGAAGCACACATCCGACTCGCCCACTATCAACATACAACTGGAGGGACACACCATCGTTCCGTCTCAGAGCGTAAAGATATTGGGAATGGTTTTCCAGTCGGATCGCACCAATACAACATTAATTCAAAAGCTTAAGAATACAACAGCCCAAGTTACGCACATGATCCGGCGAATAACAACCAAGACAAAAGGCATGGAGGAGGCGGACACGCTTCGGCTTGCCCAAGCCTTCGTCGTGTCTCGAATAACTTACGCTATTCCATACGCACTACTCAATGAGACGGAACTGAAGAAAATCAACGCAATGATTAGAAAGGCATATAAGCAGGCGATGGGCCTGCCAACCAGTACGTCCACAGAACGCCCACTACGACTAGGTGTGCACAACACGGCCGAGGAGCTGATCGAGGCATATTTATCCAGTCAGCGAACAAGGCTGGCGGTTACGGAAGCAAAGAGGTCCATTCTCTTACGTCTGGGGCTCTCTGCCCCTCTGAGCCATCCACCGCCTCAGACTGTGAGCTTATCCCATGCCATCCGGAGAAACATCACCGTACGTCCTCTACCTCGCAATATGCACCCAGTGCACCACGCAGAGCGAAGGGAGGCCCGCGCCCTGGCCATACACAAGCGATACGGGACTTTACCCTCTACAGCCTACACGGACGCGGCTTCTTACTCCAGACGCGCAGCCACAACAGCCACCGTAGTCGTCAACACAGAACATCGGAGCAGCATTTCGCTCACACGAAACAATCCCCTCCAAGCCGAGGAAGCGGCCATAGCCCTCGCGCTCTCCCAAACAGAGGTTCAAGTCATAGTGACCGACTCCCAACAGGCGTGCCGCAACTTTGATAGCGGCAGAATTCATACCACTACGCTCCGGATCATCAATCAAAAGCCGCCAACGAGATGAGTCATGATCATCTGGGCGCCAGCTCATCAAGACATTCCTGGCAACGAGGTCGCCAACCACGTGGCTCGAGATCTGACCCACCGAGCCGACGCCGAGGAATCTGAACCCGAGCGCATGCACCCTCTAGTCTCTTACCAAGACATCACACAACACTACAAGCTAACCCGCAGAACATACGCACCCCCACACAAGTCACTACCTAGAGAGCAGGAGCGATTCCTCCGAGCTCTACAGGTTAATACATTCCCGCACCCAACCAGAAATCACCTCATAGACCCTACAAAATTCTCTCCGCAATGCCGCTTCTGCGCAGAGCCCGGGTCCCTCAGGCACATAGTATATAGGGGGTTGCAGAGTGGCACCATTAAATCCTCCGAACCCTTACCCCACTAACGAGCTTTGGGAGAGAGCCTTGGCCAGCTCCGACCTCGAGGATCAGCAACGGCTGATTGCGAGGGCCCAGGACGCGGCCCGAGCTCAAGGCATTCTGGAATGAGGACGCCTCTCCAAAGCTTCATTCACCGAATAAAAAATGTTCATTCTCTCTCTCTCTCTCTAAGCACCCCCCCCCCTCTATTTTTTGTGAGAAAATTGTGAAAAAAGTTTTCATGCGAATCTAAGCACCCCCCTATTTTATACGAAGAGCGCGTAGCCAAGGCCTCCAAGGGCGCTTGCTCACTCTGTCATTGAGCCGGACCACTGGTAGGTCGCGTATGTTGTCTCAAGCAAGAAAACAAGCGCGTTGGCGCCAACATGCGATGACTCATTGCATTTTCCGGGGACACGCATCCTAGCTATTGAAGCAGACGACGGCTTGTACGCAGCAGACGACGGAAGCGCGAAGCGTTTTCGACGGAACAATCATACGCTTTGAGATAGCTGCTTTATTTTTACTGCGGAGGAAAACTGTTTTGCTTTACCGATAACGCTACATTCAGTGTCTTCATTTCAGTTTCTTAGGCGAAACGTCAAGTTGGCGTCACGTTACGTAAGCAAAACTGGGCCACCAGCGCCATCTTGTTTGCGTCGCGCCTACGTCACGCACCGAAGAAAATGGCGGAATGTCCAGAATAGCGCCCATGGTGTGTCTGACGAATGACGCAAACATCTGGCTTGTCATTCACCGGTTCGCCTGTCGCTAGGCAACGGAAGTAAGCCGCAAAGTTTAATTTAATTTATACGCAGATATTTTTAATTTTTCCGGGAAAGAATAAAAAAATAAAACAATTTCTGTTAATCTCATTTCACATTCTTCTTTTTTTCGATGCTCGCGGCCCCAATTCGTCGATGTTAATACTGTAGCGTGACGTGTTTCCTGTTTCCAATTTTCGCCGAGTGTCCGCTCTTGTTCTACTACGCTGGCTTTGTTAGCAGCGGCGCGCGGACGATTTTTTTCGCCCTCTGTGGCCGTGTGTTGAACCCGTTTGTTGAACGTTTGTTGAACCGTTGTTGAAGAGTGTGCTCCCCATAGAGTTTCACTACATTACCTAGAGGGAAATCTGGCGCTGCTGCGCTGTGGTATGCATGGGAATGCCGGTATATCGTGGATTCGGATTGGCATCGTTCTCGTAGAGACAGGACATCTTGAAGACGCGCTTGGCAAGTACCATAGAGTTTCTCACTACATTACCTAGAGGGAAATCTGGCGCTGCTGCGCTGTGGTATGCATGGGAATGCCGGTATATTGTGGATTCGGATTGGCATCGTTCTCGTAGAGACAGGACACCTTGAAGACGCGCTTGGCAAGTACCATTCCGTCTGTCACAATGATTCATTTTCTACTAGAACAGCACGGAAAAAGCTGTTTTAGCTTTATTATTACGCGAAAACATGTTTTGTTTAACTATGAGAACTTGTTATTGTGTGTACGACTACATCTTACGTAAAAAGTATCAGCGGGCCGCTAAAGTTGGAGGACAGACGACAAGGTTCGAGCTCGCGTTGAAACAATTTGTCGTCTGTTCTTGATTTTGTTCGCTTGGTCATGCATCGTGGGTGAGTAAAGATGTAATATGCGAGAATGGAAACATTTTATGAAGATTTTACTTTGAGAACGCGTCATTTGCGTAGCCATATCCACGTTTTAGACGAAGCCTCTTACAACACCAGCCAACACGAGCCTCGCAGACACATATACCGTCATTCCCATGACGGCACGGTGCCCCCTTAAGAAACTCCCATAGACGGTGGCGCCAGATTACCCTCTAGGTGTTATAGTGAGAAACTCTATGGCAAGTACCATTCCGTCTGTCACAATGATTCATTTTCTACTAAAACAGCACGTGAAAAGCTGTTTTAGCTTTATTATTACGCGAAAACATGTTTTGTTTAACTATGAGAACTTATTATTTTGTGTACGACTACATGTTACGTAAAAAGTATCAGCGGGCCGCTAAAGTTGGAGGACAGACGACAAGGTTCGCGCTCGCTTTGAAACAGTTGGTCGTCTGTTCTTGCTTTTCTTCGCTTTGTCATGCATCGTGGGTGAGTAAAGATGTAATATGCGTGAATGGAAACATTTTATGAAGATTTTACTTTGAGAACGCGTTATTTGCGCAGCCATATCCACGTTTTAGACGAAGCCTCTTACAACACCAGCCAACACGAGCCTCGCAGACACATATACCGTCATTCCCATGGCGGCACAGTGCCCCCTTAAGAAACTCCCATAGACGGTGGCGCCAGATTACCCTCTAGGTGTTATAGTGAGAAACTCTATGGTGCTACCCCTTCGTCTATGGGAAAAATGGCGTCTGAAAAACCGGCTCTGGATGTATAGATGGATGGATGTTATGAGCGTCCCCCTTGGAACGGGGTAGTGGCTTTCGCCACCAAGCTCTTGCTACTATACTGCCTAATATCCTACCTGGGTTAAACAATGCAAAAAGAAAAAAAAACTATGAACTGCCACGCCCAAATTTTTTGATCCCCTATTGCGAACTGTGCTTTTGTACGTCTCCGTCTTTTGTCGTTTCCCTACTTTTCTTCCACCAATCCTCCAATCGCCTCTTACTAACGTCTATTGCCCTGACACCGACTTGTGTCGCCACCTGCCATCATCTGCAGAAAGCAGGATGGATGGATGGAAGTAGGATGGAATGGATGGATGGAAGGTAGGAGCGTCCCCTTTGAAACGGGGCGATGGCAGTTGCCACCATGCTCAGCTTTTTATTTTGCCTTTTATTTTTATTTTTATCTGTGTTGTGTGTTATTAAATTTTTCGATTTTCTTTAAGTACGTCTTCTTACCCTTTTAACCTTATGTCACCTCTCTGCTTTTGAGCCACCAATCCTCCAATCGCCTTTTGTTAATTTCCACCGCATATTTATTAACATGACTATTATTATCTCTGAACCCTAGGGCCTCAGGAAGGGTGACTGTGGCCGCGTCGACATCGGACTTGATACCATCACATATTAGTATTAGGCACGGAGGAAGGAAACTCAGGAGAGGCCCTGACGTTACTCTTTGTGAAGCTAAAGTGAAGCCGGAAGTTGGCGTTGCTCATGGCGCTGCTCCGCCTATCGGGCCAGCTCTCCTCTCTTGTTTACATTTCTCGCGAAACCACGCCGCGCTGCGCGCAACCGTGCTGCTCGGACCCGCGCGCTCCGCAGCAATACTAAACAATCGTTAGCACGTTAGCATGATTCCGCCAAAGAGGGCAACATTTCCCGCGGATATTCCTTCGTCCGCTGCCATTGCCGTGGCGCGGTACATTGCGTACAGCGTTGCATGCGCGTTCATTTCACGAACTTTAGTTCCTCCTGTCCCACGTGGCCACAGCAACATCCGGGAGAGCACGGCCCAGATAACGCAGCTCAACAAAACACGGAGACAAACGCAAACCTGCCCGCACGGCGCCTTTTCCACCGTACGAAACCTACGGAGCAACACGTGTGAGCGCACAGAGCCAAAACAGAGCCGCCATTGTGGCCCGAAAGGCGTGACCGCTACGGCAAAGAAATAAAAAATCAGCAAAAAAGAGGAGAACCTACTACGTCACTTCCTCCACACATTTCTCCTAGCGCGCGGAGGGGGTAGGGCCTCTCCTCAGTTTTCTTGCTCCATGGTATTAGGTGTTCCATTGTTTCTACATATTTACCACACACAGTACATGTGTCTTCTTCGTTAAATTTCTTTTTATAGCTCCGCGTTCTAAGACATCCTGATCTAGCTTCAAAGAGTAGGGCACTGCCTCTTGAGTTATCATAAAACGCTTCCTTCCTGATCTGCTGTTTCCAGTATCAATATAGTTCCACACTATGTTTTTCCATTGAATTTATCCAATTTTTACCTTCCGTGTTTTTAACCTGTCGTTTAATGCTCTGTCTTTCTTCGTCCTCGTGTCTGGCATACTTACTGGTTAGCTTCCTAGTTCTTTTCCGCCATTGTGAGTCAACGCTCTTTCTGTATAGGTAGTTAAACACCTAAGCTTCCCACCTGTTATTGTCCAATTTCCTCAGGTGGTTTTCGTATAGGATTTTACTCTGAGCTTCCCGTGCTTCGAACGATGCCCAGCCCATATTTCCCTGTACTGCTTCGTTTGTGGTTTTCCCGTGGGCACCTAGTGCTAACCTTCCCACAGCTCTCTGATTTACTTCTAGTCTCGACTGAACCTCTGCCCTTAAACACAGGACCGCATTCCCGAAAGTAAGCCCCGTCACCATTACTCCTTTCCAAATACCTCTCAGTACCTCATACCTGTTGTACCCCCACAATGCCCTATGTTTCATTATCCCGGCATCTCTTCGCCCTTTTGCTGTGAGAGACTGTTCGTGCTTTTCCGTGTACATCTGCCCTTTGTTTATCCATACCCCGAGATATTTGTATTCGGCCACTCGGGGTATTTCATGGCCTTGTATTGTAAGCTCCTGATTAGTGGTACCGTTGAAAAACATCCCACCGGACTTAGCTGCATTAAAACTGAAACCTAAACTGTCTCCTTCGTCTCCACAGTAATTAACCAGAGTCTGCAAATCTTCCTGGCTATCTGCTAACAGTACAATATCGTCCGCATACATTAAACCCGGTAGTCGTTGCTCAACAACCTTTTCGCCTAATCTGTACGACAGATTATACCCTAGATTGCTTCGTTGTAACCTTCTTTCCATGCTTATCATATAAAGCATGAACAGCAGCGGTGATAGAGGACAACCTTGCCTTAATCCTTTGTGAACCTCGACAGTTGTCGTACTCTTAATTCTTCCCCATGGTAGTTCAACATTATTTTCTCGATATAGTTCCTGTAGAAAATCAATTACCTCATGACCGATACCTTCAGCTTTTAATATGTTCCACAGGAGTTCCCTGTTCACGTTGTCGTATGCATCACTTATGTCCAGGAAGGCTAAACACAGAGGTCTATTTTCCGCCTTAGCTATTTCTATGCACTGGGTAAGCACGAACAGGCTATCATCTAAGCGCCTACCACTTCTGAACCCGTTCTGAAGTTCTCCGAGTATTCTATTACTTTCTACCCATGACTGCATTTTTAATTTCACCGCCTGCATCGCCAGCCTATATATAACTGATGTTATCGTTATTGGTCGGAAGATTTTATGTTCTTCTTATCACCTTTCCCTTTATAAATCAAATTCATTTTACTCTGTTTCCAGCTGTGCGGAATTTGCTTATTTGTTATGACTGCCTCCAATGCTTTTATCAGCGTTTCCTTCCTTCTTGGGCCAAGTTCATTAATTAGCTTGATTGGAATTTCGTCTATACCTGCGGAGGTGCATTTTGCAACATTTGCTTCCGCCTTTTTCCAGTTAAGATTGGTCAGTTCTAAGCTGTTTTCTATTATGCTATTCTGTGTTGCTCCCTCATTTGAGGCGATTACCCTATCATCGTTCCTAAATGACTCTGCTATAACTGAACCAATGTAGTTCACAGCGTCATCTCCCTCTAAACAATTTCTTTCGGCATCGTAAATCTGTTCCTGTTTTCTGTGATTAGCTTTACCCAGCTAGCTTATATGGTTCCAGAATTTTCTTGACCCCCCTTTAGTTGCATCGCGAACTTCAGCCAGTCAGCGGTCAGAGGACTGCTTTATTTTAGCCTGGACGAGGACCTGTACTTGTTGTTTCTTTTGTCGATAATATTCCCATTTTTGGCCTATTTCCTCTTCAGATAACTGCGCCCTCTTTGCTTCTCTGTGTTCCCGAGGTGCCCACCGTCGTTGTTCGATGGCCTCTCTAATTTCCTTATTCCACCAACTTCGTGGCTTCCTCTTTCCTCTCCAGCGGTTTATTCCTTTTACTTCTTTTATTTTTGTACTAATGAGTATTTCTAACTGATTATAATCCCACCTTTCCGTGGCATGTTTCTCTATTGCTTCCTCTATGCCAGCCGCTATTTGCGCTATTTGTTCGTCATTTAATTTTGCGTACTCTTTTTGACTTCCCTGCATTTCTCTTTATAGTAGGGCTTCCAACTGTAGACTAATACGCTTATGATCACTTCCGAGGCTGTACTTCCCCTCTTCGTCTATTTCCATTATTGCGAGCTTGCTATACAACCCCTGCGACATTAGAAGTCAATGGTCGTTTGTCTGTTACGGGACTCCCACGTGATTTGTCCATCACACTTATTTTCTCTATTTACTATAACTAGGTTGTGTCGCTCACAGAAGTCTAGCATCAACTTCCCATTGCAATCTGTGTATCCATCCAGATCCTCGATGTGGCCATTCATGTCACCCAGCAGACAAATATCGGCACCTTCTCCAAACTGCTTTATATCGTCATCGAGACACTTCACTAGATCTTTGTTCTCTTGCCTGCATTTGTCCCCTCTCCCTAAATAAACTACTCCTAACCATGCCTCTTTACCGGCAATTGTACCTGGCACCCAGACATGTTCTTTGCAAGTTAACCTTATTCTTTGCCAATTTGTTCCTTTGTGTATGAGCATACCTACTCCTCCTCCCTTCCTCTCCGTTGTTGTTCTATTGCTCCCTTCCCAGACGTAGCCTTCAATAAACGGTGGGTCTTCTAGATCCCTGAGATGTGTTTCGCATAGCGCGTATACACCTACTTCTTCGTCCTTTAACTGCTGTTCTATTTCTAACCACCTCGCTCTCTTTTTACCGCCTTGCATGGTTATCTACCTGATCCTGGTGTTAAATTTCTTTGTAGTTTTCTTCCTGGACCTCCTAGTGGCCATTTTATTGGCGTCAGCCTCTATTGTAGCACTTTCTACACTGTTTCTACCTACCCGCACGCCCTGAGGCGCAGTGGTCCCGCTAAAAAAGCTACTGCCCGACCTGTCAGGCGCCAGCCGATCTCGGCTCGTATAGCCTTCCAATAAATTGGATGCCATCTCGTGTAAAGCCTCCACCAAAGCCTGCTCTATGCACTTCTCTGTTTATGTCTGCCACTTCAAATCCTTTCTCATGGCTTAGCTTTCTTATCTCACGATTAACAGCCACAACGTCCTTGGCAATTGCTCCGTTCCTTCCTGCACCTCCGGCACTGTGCAACCGCGATCTGGACTTGCTGTGCTATCGCCCTTAAATCGTCAACTCCCTCCGCCAATCTTTCCACTACTTTTGCGGCTTCACCATTCATGACATCATTTAGCCCCGCCGCTACCACTACCAAATTGGGCTCTGCAACATTCTCAGAAAGCTCGCTTTTTGTTTCTCTCAGTACTGCGTCCATTGTCCTGCCTGGGAACGTGCCGACTGCTACCCGCTTATCACCCTTTGCACGCTCCTTTATAACTATTTTGCACCTCTTCATATTTGAATCACCACCGATAAGTACTAGGGCATTCTTTCCCTCCCTCCTAACTTCGAGGTTATGCTTATCATTGGCTATCAGCTCATTGGCTATGAGCTCATGTAAAAATACTGAAAGATATCTATAGCGGCTCCACAGCCACCGTAGTCCTCCATAAAGCAAGCAACAAAATCCCAATAAAGAAAGGCGTCAGGCAGGGAGATACGATCTCTCCAATGCTATTCACAGCGTGTTTACAGGAGGTATTCAGAGACCTGGATTGGGAAGAATTGGGGATAAAAGTTAATGGAGAATACGTTAGTAACTTGCGATTCGCTGATGATATTGCCTTGCTTAGTAACTCAGGAGACCAATTGCAATGCATGCTCACTGACCTGGAGAGGCAAAGCAGAAGAGTGGGTCTAAAAATTAATCTGCAGAAAACTAAAGTAATGTTTAACAGTCTCAGAAGAGAACAGCAATTTACAATTGGCAGCGAGGCACTGGAAGTCGTAAGGGGTAAGGGAATACACCTACTTGGGGCAGGTAGTGACGGCGGATCCGGATCATGAGACGGAAATAATCAGAAGAATAAGAATGGGCTGGGGTGCGTTTGGCAGGCATTCTCAGATCATGAACAGCAGGTTGCCATTATACCTCAAGAGAAAAGTATATAATAGCTGTGTCTTACCAGTACTCACCTACGGGGCAGAAACCTGGAGGCTTACGAAAAGAGTTCTACTCAAATTGAGGACGACGCAACGAGCTTTGGAAAGAAGAATGATAGGTGTAACGTTAAGGGATAAGAAAAGAGCAGATTGGGTGAGGGAACAAACGCGAGTTAATGACATCTTAGTTGAAATAAAGAAAAAGAAATGGGCATGGGCAGGACATGTTATGAGGAGGGAAGATAACCGACGGTCATTAAGGGTTACGGACTGGATCCCAAGGGAAGGGAAGCGTAGCAGGGGGCGGCAGAAAGTTAGGTGGGCGGATGAGATTAAGAAGTTTGCAGGGACGGCATGGCCACAATTAGTACATGACCGGGGTTGTTGGAGAAGCATGGGAGAGGCCTTTGCCCTGCAGTGGGCGTAACCAGGCCGACGATGATGATGATGATGATGATGAGCTCATTCCTTGGGGTTAGCTTGTTCCCTTCCTCTCCTCGCGCTCGCCGGCGCCCCTGTGGCTGCAGCGTCGCCTCACTCGGGGCGTGTTGCGCTGCTTCGCTATAACTATGCCGATTCACCGGCGGAGAGCCGACTTCCGCTTGCTCTGGCTCCCTGTCTCCCACTTCGCCTGTAGGGTCTACCCTATTTTCTGTGCTTTTGCCACCGGCTTGGTGTCCCGACCCATCATTCTCCGCTGCCCGCGTCTCAAGCGCATCGAGCCGCCTATGCAGTTCTGCTCTCCTTTCCCTCTCTTCTCCAAGCTCGGCCACGGTTCTTACTAATTGCGCGGCCTGGACCGCTTCCACCTTGACCAACTCGTCGACTTTCGCCTGCAAAGCTACCCGCTTCTCCCGATCCTCCCTCAGGTCTGCTTTCTGCTCTTTGAACTTGGCTGTCCAATTTCATTCCAGTTTTTGGACTGTTTCCCTGACCCCTTCGCACAGCCTGCACGTAAAGCTAGACCCCTCCGCCTCTGCTAAGCTATGGAAACTGGTCTCGTCGAGGGAGCACCAGCGCAAGCACTCGTCGCACTGTACTTGCTCCGCGTCCGCCGCGGCCTTCCCTTTCTTTGGTTTCATCGCTAGGCCTACGTCCTTAGGCTCAACGAGCAAGTCCGCCAAATCACTTCGAAGAGCTAGCTGAGATAGTTAAATAAGCCTATCAAATAGGTCCCGCCCAAGGAGGATACATAAAAATTTTTATGTATCCTCCTTGGTCCCGCCTAGCACCTAGGCCTAACGAGGAAAACCGCCAGACGTAGACAAAGCCGGTACGTTTACTACGCTTACCACGACTTCAAAAACATCAGCTAATAAAAAGAATAAAGAGTACTTAGCTACCAAAGAAGTTGCTGAAGCCTCGACACAGGAGCGTCCGCGGCATCCACCCAACCACGAACCAGGCGCCCAACCAGAGCAGCCTTTCAGGGAGGGCTACCGCGTGTTGCCCGCTCCTGGAACCATGGAGGAAGGAAACTGAGGAGAGGCCCGGAGAGGCCCTACCCCCTCCGCGCACTAGGAGAAATGTGTGGAGGAAGTGACGTAGTAGGTTCTCCTCTTTTTTGCTGATTTTTTATTTCTTTGCCGTAGCCATTGTGGCCTTTCGGGCCACAATGGCGGCTCTGTTTTGGCTCTGTGCGCTCACACGTGTTGCTCCGTAGGTTTCGTACGGTGGCAAAGGCGCCGTGCGGGCAGGTTTGCGTTGGTCTCCGTGTTTTGTTGAGCTGCGTTATCTGGGCCGTGCTCTCCCGGATGTTGCTGTGGCCACGTGGGACAGGAGGAACTAAAGTTCGTGAAATGAACGCGCATGCAACGCTGTACGCAATGTACCGCGCCACGGCAATGGCAGCGGACGAAGGAATATCCGCGGGAAATGTTGCCCTCTTTGGCGGAATCATGCTAACGTGCTAACGATTGTTTAGTATTGCTGCGGAGCGCGCGGGTCCGAGCAGCACGGTTGCGCGCAGCGCGGCGTGGTTTCGCGAGAAATGTAAACAAGAGAGGAGAGCTCGCCCGATAGGCGGAGCAGCGCCATGAGCAACGCCAACTTCCGGCTTCTCTTTAGCTTCACAAAGAGTAACGTCAGGGCCTCTCCTGAGTTTCCTTCCTCCGTGCCTGGAACCATAGAGTATGAAACTCTAACGAATTACACGAGAGGTTCATTTGAGGGATCGCCAGTCGTTTGTGCGCAGGCGCGAGTAAGAGCGTGAACGAGAGAGAAAATCTGGGCGCTTTTGCCCCTTGAATTTACGACCCTGCCTAGGTACTACGCAGGCGGTTTCACAGCGCGTGTTGTAGGCGTGTCTCTAGGCGTGTGGGCATTGCGGAGTGGGGTCGAGTGTGTTTGCGCTCGGACGCTGGCTGCCGGCGCGATAAAGTAGGTGAAGCAGCGGGTTAAGTCGTGGCGGATCGTAGCTTTTTCGCGCGTTACGGCGATGTACCTTGTAAATAACATCACAGATGTTTCTGTGGCAGCAGTAATGAGCGTAGTGGAGCCCGGGCCGCATATATTGAAAAGCTAGAAGGCAGAGCGCCTTAGCAACCGCTGTTGAACCCAAGTGGTTGAAAGGCCGGCGGTGACGACTGACCCAGTACCAGCGCCGCAGGTTCGAGTAAGTCTGTCCGACATACCTTCAAGGGCAAAGTTCTGACTCGGTTTGCAGAAGTCGCGGTAGTGCTGAACTTAGCGTCCCAAGTTGGCGGCTCAATGTGATTATATTTATTCAATCGTGTTTTTCACTAATTGCAACAACGTGTCGCTTTTTCGCGTTATTGGCAGCGCCTCCAGGAAGCCGAAGTGGCATAGCGGACACCAAAACTAGAAGGTCCGTGGATTGGGGCTCGCCGAGGCCTGCGCGTGCCAGGCGTGTATAAGATCGGCTGTCCGCTATCGCGGACAGGCACTCTGGGACGTTTCAAGACGCTTTAGTCGCAACATATACCTTGATACCAGTACTGAGAACCTCCCAAGCCAGTTTTCCCCCACTCAAATACAAAATTTTCCCAGAGTGCTTTGCAAGATATGGTTGGGCTTTTTTTTTTACTAAGCACGTTTTACGATATTCAAACAACAAAGTAACTGGAATAAAGCTGAAATGATGTCACAGTGCAAGTTATGCGAACACCACTACCTCCTGCTTCAAGATCATATTCACAGAAGACGTCAGCATGTTTATACTTTGTTGTTGTCCAAAATTGTTTTGCACGTAGAGTAACACGCTAAGAATACATGGAACCATATTTGAATTGTACGAGATGGATGCTGCCCCCCCCCCCCCCCTTACAAAATGTAAATGTCAAGACAGTGTGCCACTCCAACACACCATTGTAAAGATTGCGAATAATTTTGTTTCATGCCGTGTACCAACTAGCACCACCACATTTGCGTGCTTACATGTCATTTACAATGAAGCACACACATACATGGCCTTTTTACCTTTCCTTTAAGCCAAACTTGCTGAAGCACATGACCACCTGGAATCTGTGCAAGGCTGCTCTGTCTACGAGTGGTTCCTGATAAATTTTAGTTGTATACGCATGAATAAGGCGGTTATTGCCACAACCTCGTGCTCGCCACTAGGCATAAGCGCCCATTTTCGCCCAGGCAGCCTTGCTTGGTGTTGAAACATATGCTTGTTTCCCTGGTTACAGATATATGCTCTTATTTCGTCCATTGCACACAAACATCAACAGCACTTCTATAGGTACCTATGGTAGAAGGAGTACTTCTTGAAGAGCCCAGGGCAGCTTTCACTTACTTCGCGAGATGCATTTGCTGCATTGCAGTACGGTCGAGTCATTCGCATGCTAAAGGTACTTTGCAGTGACCAAGATCAAAACATGCCGTTCGTTACATCAGCAGCTCCCCTATTTCAATTTCATAGCATGAAATTTTCCTAAACCTCAACGAATTGCCATACTTCCCTAAACAAGGGCTAAAATCCCTAGATATAAGGAAGTTTTCCTTGAGTTTGCCACACTGCAATATGTAAATATCTATCCCGATTACAGGTGTTTTGAATAGACATAAACCAGAAATAATTTTTACAGGCAGTGCCGATGTTGCAGGGAACTTGTTTTTATTCATTGCAATAGGCACCTGCTTTCTTTTTTTTTTTACCATATTCTTTAGGCTCTCGAAGCAATGGTTGTCAAGTTTGGAAGCATACACAAGCCTCCTCGTACTTGATTTTTGTGTTCGATGCCAGCTTTTCTGCGTCATTGAGCTTGTCTAGTCTTGCTCCTTTGACACTGGAGCCTTCATGTGCTTTGTACAGTACAGCAATGAATAAGAGCATCTGCGCGGGCAGTGTTCAAAAAGCAAGATTGGACTGCTAGTCAAGCTTCAGCCAGAGGTTGGTTTGAAATTGACTGCATGTTCTTGCGAGAGTGGAACCTCCACACAGTAGGAAGGATTGCTCGTCATAAATTGTAAATATGCTGTTGAAACACTGGTAAAAGCGACCCACCGCACAGTGGTGGGGGTTAAGTTGCACTTGATGTTAGTCGAACACAATAATCTTAGCATGCACTCTCAAGCCTGTACAGATGTTAGAAACGTTAAAACAGCGTAGACATTGGATAATTAAACAACCTTGACGAAACTTCTTGTCTTGATCCTGTTGTCATTAAATTTTACATAGTTGACCAAAGCGTAAATTTTGCATAGACTGTGGAAGCACTGCAAGGTAGTTTCAACGGCACCTGCTGTCAAATATTTGTTTTTCCACTCCCCAGTGTGCCAAAAACTCTATCTGCTGACCCATAGCTAAAGTGCAGCGTCATTCCAAACGGTGCACGGCATTTCTCGAGGAGGAGTACCAATGGCAATGCTTAACATAGAAAAACTATCAAATTGATCGGTTTGACTAGGCCCCGTAAGGAAAGAGTTAAAGGGCATGCTCAAAATAAGATCTTGCCCAACATCTCTCAAACCACACTGAAGTAACTTCAAAGGTCGCTTTACTAATGGTGCGCACAACTTCTTACAGAATCCCAGTAAGCTGCATGTCTATTTGCCGGACATTAATGCGTACCGCATAGACTCCAACAGCTACAATACCAACGACACAGCTGCAGACATGGAAGAGTTCGGGGGACTTGTCAAGAAGATGCTTCGAGCATACCATGTGTCGCAACGGGCAAGGGAGTCATCCAACCAGTGAGACCTCTACCCCACCAGGATTCAGTCATTCACTCAAGTGGACACTCTTGTCACTTTGTACATATCTTTTAATAAAAGAAAATTTCTTAGGCATGTGCATATCTTTAATCAACAATGGGCAATAAACAAATGTGCATGAGAACATCAGAAAAAGCACAAAAAGTTTTTTCCTATGTTTTAGTACAATGTATATAACTGCTCCAATTAAAAAAAAAAAAAACAGTCAGTGGTGCACTCTTTCCAAAGCCCTGCACGAACAGGCAGCGGCCTACACAGCTCCATAGGTCCAAATAAATAGTGTGGGGGAGTGGTTCACAACAGGAGCCCTGCAAGCTAAATATATACAACTAGCACAAGTGTTGGGACCATTCAAACTGAAGCACACAAGAGGGAAAGTAAGAAAGACGCAGGAAATGAACCTGTGGAGATATTTCGAGCAGTTTCTCACAACACCACAACCCAACACTTTCACGAGTCCGCCTGCTTGCCTCTGTTGCCAGGGGAGCTGGTATTCTTTAAAAAAGGCTGTCCACAAGAGTCTCTTGCACACCCTAATGCGTCTGGCACTGCACACCACCACGAGGATGAAAATGATCCTCCTCCTCTTCATAGGCCTCCCTGTGCTGGCGCTGGCGCCGTGCCTCTTGCTCGGGATCCAAGTCCTGCAGGACCACCTGTTGGGGGGGGGGGGGGGGGACACAATGAAAGCTTTGCTCTAGAGCTCGACATTCAGATCAGTGAACGTACAGTGGTGAGCAGCCTTGTCTAGAGCGCGGCGACGGTGCTCCACGGGGCAAATCAGCGCCACCTAACGTTACGCTGTGGGTTTGAGATAGGCTTCCCGCGCGCATGCGCGGCAGAAACAGAGGCATGCCTGCTCATCGCTTCCTTGTACAGCCACCGCCTTGCGAGTTCGTTTCGTGCCGCCAGGGACGCGCTGCCTGCAATTGTGACCCTCTGACGGCGGCGAGGGCGTCGCTATGCCGCCGTGTTTCACGAGTGTAACGAGACGGCCAGGCAAGCAAGCGCGAGTGATAGCAGATCACCGCGCATTTCTGCACAGGCACCACTCGCCGCGGCCATAATGTCTTTCGGTGTGTATTTGCACTTCGTATTTAGCTAAGGGCCACAGCCGACGAAAAGAGGCGACGAAAATAGGCACCAAACAACCATATAGGCCCAATTCTTGCACTCTTAGCCTGGTCTGCGCTTGAAACGCGCGATCACCCGCTATCACTTGGACGTGCTTCAGAAACGCGCGATCACCCGATATCATTTGCACTTGCTTGCCTAGCCGCCCCGTGATACGCGCGAAACGCGTTGGTTTTCCGACCGCTGTTACATATCGTTCAGCGCGGCCCTGGCGGACTGAAGCGCAAGCACTGAGGCCGAGAACCCACGAGCAGGCACCGGCTTATTTTGGCCGCGCATGCGCACGAGACGCATAGCTCAAACCCAGAGCGTAACGTTAGGTGGCGCTGATTTGCCCCGCAGAGCACCGTCGCCGCGCTCTAGACAAGGCTGCTCACCACTGTACAATGTTCCGTGCCTCACACAGACCTTATCACAATTTTATTATAAAGACATCTGCATGTATACTTATAACAAATGTAGAACGCATTTATTTTCTTTGTAGTTGATGGGACTACATTATATAACAAGGTTTCACGGTGCTTGGTCAAATCCTACGTTTGCAGACATCGTAGCACCTGCAATGTGCTAATGCAACTACAATTTGCCTTGTTGCATTTAGTGCAATTTGAGTCACGCCGGTTGCTTTTTCAACTGTGCTTCCGTCTACGGTTCTTACCGCACGGATTCATTGCTTGACCTTTGCCTTGCTTATCTCAGTGGGCGCCATTTAAGTGTGCGGTGCTTGCTATTTCTATCTTGTAACAGCTTAAAGTGTCACGCGAATGCTTGTTAGTGCACTTTATAAAAAGAAAAAGAAAGCAAACCTGAAAGATGGGGCCAAGTGCAACCCAATTCGGTAAATCCGTACACACTTTTTTACCTTACTAAGCTGTTGCAAGTAACTGGCGCGATTATCTTGATGTGAAATGGCATTTGTAATGCACACTCACAAGTGTTAACATTTGTATGAGCGACAGAGCTACATGTTAAGTGCGACAACTGTGTGCTAGTTCATTTGTGCATTGAAATCCGTTTATAGCTTACAGAACCATGGATTCGAACGGCCTCAAAAAAGCATTGCTTTTCAGAATTCGCCATCACATAGACGCAAAAGGGCACTAAAAAACTGATATTGTAACAGTGTACACGTCAACGTTTCCATTCGTAATTTGCAGGCAGTCTTTCTTCAGAACACTGGTTTCTGGCACATCAAAAAATTAATGTTACCCCCTTGCCACCGTTCGAGCCCCTGGAAAACTCCGATGCACAAATGCCAACATCTGGTTCTTACAAGTGTTGACATTGAATGCAGACTGACGTGGGAAAACATGGAAATTCACACGGCGCGCTGGGGCAGGCTGCCCAATTGACACTGGCAATTCTGATGGTAGCACTACTGCCGCACCGTTACCGTATTTTTGTACAGATAACCCACACCAAAATTGAACAGTAAAGTGGGGGTGAGGAATATATGTGAATTTTGACATGAAGTGCGGCTTCACGGCAGCACAGCAAGCACTATTGTGAAGTCGCACCTCAATGCAAGGTTTGCCCTTCAAAGTTTCGTCATCTTTTAAGGAACGCCACCTCCTCCCCACCACTGCAGGTTGAAGCTCCCCCTTCTCCCCTCTTTCAGGCTTGCCCATTCTCCTCTGCTTTATGGGTCGCCATTTTGCATTTAGTACCGTATTTTCCGGTGTATAAGACGCGGTTTTTTTCCAAAAATCTTGCTGGTGCGTCCTATACAAGGATGCGTCTTATATGCGAATTTTTCGGGTTTTTTTTTGCGGGTTCAGAAATTACTCAGGTTCATGCTCAAGCTTTTTTCACCGAAAAAATATCACTACCAATGATGCGGTAGTAGCACGGTTAATACTTCAATACGGGGACCGCCGTGCGCAACTTTTTTTAGGTGAACTTTATCATGAAACGGCGGGGATGACGACTTCCAGAATCGCAAACACGCAGTCGTTTCGGAGGCGCAAGCAAAAGTAATGTGAAATTTCCAAAGATGGCGACAGTCGCGCTTCTCGACATTGTCAAGACAAGCCAAGCCGGCTTTCTTTTTTAGTCATTCTTTGCAACTTCGCAACCGTGTACGTATTACGTCTGTGTTGGTGACTTCGGCGTGTGTTTTCCACTACCTACACCTGTCGTGCTAGGTCTTACTACAGTATGCCACTGAAGTTGCGCAAGAGCTACACCGCAAAGTTCAAATTATCTGCGGTCGAGTATGCTACCGAAAACGGAAATCGGGCTGCGGGCCGCCATTTCGACGTCACCGAGAAGATGATTCGCACGTGGCGACAGTCGTCCGCCAAACTGCAGGCGATGAAGAGCGGAAAAAAGGCTGACCGCGGGAAGAAGGCGCGGTGGCCTGAACTTGAAGACCCGCTCCTCAAGTAGGCTCTTGAACAACGGTCTCAAGGTAGGGCTCTGTCAACCGTGCAGTTGCGCTTGAAAGCACGCACTTTGGCGAGTGAAATCGGTGCCGCTGACTTCGATGGTTTTAAGTAAAAATAAAATGTTGTTATGGACATATTGGAGAGTTCTTTCGTCGTATTTTTCTTTCTTTTTTGCTAAAACGTGGGCGGGTATGGCGTGAGTGTTGCCATTTGCGATCACTTACCGTTGCTTAAGAACTTCTCACAGGCCGCCGCGGTGGCTCAGTGGTTATGGTGCTCGACTGCTGACCCAAACGACGCGGGTTCAATCCCGGCCGCGGCGGCTAGAATTTCTTTGAAGGAGAAATTCTTGAGGCCCGTGCACTGTGCGATGTCAGTGCCCGTTAAAGAACCTCAGGTGGTCGAAATTTCCGGGGCTTTTCACTACGGCGTTTCTCATAGCCTGAGTCGCTTTGGGACGTTAAACCACATAAACCATAAACCAAGAACTTCTCACAGATAGGTAGGTAGGTGGGTAGGATAACTTTATTTAGCTCTACGGAGCTTTTATGCGATCAGATGAGTCCACCCATGGTTCATTTCGCGATGGTCGATCAAGCGTGTTTAATTAACCCTGACTAGCCTAAGTGGGTAAATTGGGGTGCGTCTTATACCCGGGTGCATCTTATATACCAACTTTTTCAATGAGAGCCTTCATATATGGCGAGTGCGTCTTATACAAGGGTGCGTCTTATACACCGGAAAATACGGTAGTTAGCACACACAGTGCCGGTGAACTCAGTCGCCTGTTCCCGCAGCACTCCCCGAGTCTGCGCGAAGTGCTTCACAATACAGCGGTGAGCCAAATAACCCTTGGGATTTTTGGCTCAGTCAAGTTTGCTCCGGTGCCGACGAAAGGGCTTCTCCATAGGCGCTGCCATTTGGTGTTCGTGTCAGATATCATGCGGCCGATTCATCCACGTAACGTCTGGCACGTAAACCCAACTTTGTCAGCATAGCTGTAGAATGGGGGAACAGAGCCGCAGGCCGAAGATACGACATGGGCGAGTTGTGCAAAGGTTTGAGCAGTGTTGTGTGCAGTTACTTGCGCAGATTATATGCCGGGATATTTTTTTTCATCTTTTTGGGCTGTTCTAATCGAGGGTGCAGATTATACGTGGTGGTGGGTTGCACATGCAAAAATATATATGCTGCAGGCTCTCAACAATGAACAGATTTCTTGCACACGTTTTTTGACACGTAAATGTTGATTGCTAGTGCATGAAAAACTTGAGCATAGGACAGAATGCACCACTTTGTCAAACCAGTATGGAGACTGCACTGGGCATGCCCGATTTGTGGCAGGCTGTTTCAAAAAGCGCTAGTGGGAACTGGAGGAAAAAAAAAAAAGAAAAAACCAGAAGCAAGCGTACAAGTGCTTCAGCCAGAGTGGAAAGAGCATCCATTGTCCAAGTATTGTGGTACCATCTAATTACCACTAATGAGCTTGCAGTGACCTTGGCCTCGCAACAGACAAATTTGTAACCTTGTACTGGGTGATGCTATATGTGAACACTTGGCGATATTTGAATGGTTGCTAGTACTAACGGTAGGCACAGTCTGCGTAGGAGCTTTGCTCTTATAGCTGCTATCTTTACTGTGCATGCATTTAATACCATAATTATAGCTAGAATTAAGTGCTTTGTGACAATCCACAAGCAATGTTCTAGAAATCCGATGAAATTTTTGGTGCTGAAACCTTACAAGGCCTCGAGACTCTGCAGTGGAGGGCTCCAGATTAACTTTAACACCTCGAGTTTTTTAATTAAAATCCAATACTCGATACGCGTGTTTGCATTACGTTTCTAGTGAGGAACCAAAAACTTTAGCTGACAATTAATGCAAATTTCTGATCAAGAATTTATAGCCAGGTAGATTTCTTGCACCCTCACTGGCACGTGAATGTAGCTGCCACAATATGGAATCGAACACATGACCTCGGCAACAAAACGCTGCACCGTCACTGGCCGAGCACACTCACCTCCTCTGCACTGTCGGGGATCATGCACTCTTGCCGCGGGGGCAGCAATGCCTCCAGCTTTCCAACAATGGTGGGGTCAATGTGATCGGGGAAGTTCACCACAAAGTGAATTATAAGCTTGCCCTTCTCAAAGGGGTTGCGATACTGGGGCATGCCTTCATTGAGGATGCACTTGACTGATCCATTCTTGATCACCTCCCCTGCAAGAAAATAAGCGCCTTAAAAAACTACCAACCAGAGTGCCTTGCAACATTGCCAAGGTAATCGACAAAATGTTTTCAGGGTTGCCAGCCAAACAATCTTTTACGTGCTTGCTCCTTGCTATGCAGTGGAAAATCAAGGTTGTGCTGTGGAAGCTGGATGTGCACAAGAACAGTTGTTATTCGACATTGCCTGCAGTACACAATTCATTTCAACCAAACCAAAGCTGCGCACTTTCTGTTAGTGTGCAGTTCTATATAGTATTTTTACACGATACCAATGTGCACTCACCTATCGCAGGTTTAAAGCAAGAAATCAGAAATGCACTGAATTTAACAAGCGCCCAATATATAAAAGAAAAACCTAGCACATTCTCACATTCAAGAACAGAAAAACAAGCTTTCATAATGAAAGGAGTGTCATTGTTGCCATTTGCACTCGATTGGCCAGATATCAAACACACAGGGGACATAATCTCGTGCAATTCTTTCATCATTCATCATTAGTACAGAAGGAGGTCCCGGAGTTACAAGAACTGTCAGGGGGACCTCCTATTAGTAATTTAACATTGCATGAATTAATACATTTTGGCAACATAGCAACGACAGACATCAGAAAACACGAAGTTAATGAAAAAAATAAACAAATACAAAAAGTTGATTATAATAATTGAAGTTCAAAATACAGCAAATAAAACAGATACAGCGTATGCATAAATAAATATGTGGTAATTGACACGTTAATGAAACACAGGAAATGACACATGTCAAAGAACACGGGGTTATTGCAACAGATAATTAAAAATAAATATATGCTTACAATACGCAAAGTACAAATGTTATATAGGCTATGCGACAAAAAATTTGAAATGTCTAAGAAAGGATTAAAAAAGACGACAAAGGAAGATATAGAATAACGAATAAATAAAGGCTGTCGATACAATAGGTAAGTACAGAGTCATTGAAAACTGCGAAATATATTTGTACACAATATATACTTATAGTAATGAATCAGTAGCCAGTAGTGTCGTTAGTAAATATTTCTTCGTCTCTCTCCTGAATGTTAATGTTGTGCGGCAGGCTTTAATATGGGGTGGTAGTTTGTTCCAGTATTTAATGGCCGTAAAAAGCGAAGTACACATTCCAGAATTAGTGTTTATTCGAGGGAGTAAAAAATTGTTGTTAGAGGAAAATCTCGTATTGTTAGTGTTGGTAAGAGCAGAGTTATTAAATGTATCTGAAATTATTTCATGATTTAGTGTGCGGTACATTAGTAAAACCAATTTGAGCTGGAGCATGTAACGTAATGGTAGTATTTTTAAGGAACTGAAAATTGGTACTGCATGTGACATGTAACTGGAGAAAGTAATGATCCTTAAGGCTTGATTTTGTAAATGCTGTAGATGTATTATGTGCGAGCAATATGTGTTTCCCCAAACTGAGATGCAGTATTGCAAGTGACAGTGAATAAATGCGTAATAAAGTGAAGTTCTAACGTTTTGTGGAAAATACGAGCGCGTTAGGATTAGTACTCTTATTCCAAAGGCAATTTTTTTTGAGACCATGTCAGCATGCAAGTTAAATTTAAGTTGGGGATCAAGTTTGACGCCAAGGAAGACAACTTCATGTGCAGGTGAGAGAACATGGGTTTGTAAGACGAGTGGTGGCGCGGGTGCGATGACGCGTTTATGTGTATGAAAAAGCATAAACTGAGTTTTCGAAGGGTTGATGTGAAGTTTGTTACTTGTGCACCACGCAGATAAGTTGCTTAGGTCAGAATTTAGTCGTTTTATTACAGTATTTATGCATTTGCTATGAGTGAATATAGTCGTGTCGTCAGCATATAGAATAGATGAAGTACTGGTTAAACAGTGAGGAAGATCATTAATGTACACCAGGAAAAGTAAAGGGCCTAAAAGTGAGCCTTGTGGGACACCCCTAGTGACTGGTTTAGTACGTGAAAGTGAACCTCCGAAATTTACAACTTGAGTTCTGTTAGTCAAATAACTGCGGATGAGCGTAAGAGCTGGGCCACGAATGCCCAGAGCTTCTAACTTGTAAGAAAGGATGTTATGACAGATGGTGTCGAATGCTTTACTGAAGTCAATGAAAACTGAACCAACAATATGGGAGTTGTCAAGGGCATGTTTTATTTTGTCAGTGAATGATGTTATAGCTGTTTCGGTCGAATAACCTTTACGAAACCCGTGTTGTTCAGGCGAGAGAAGATTAAATTTGTGAAAATAGTTTGCTAAGCGGGTTACAAGTAGTTTCTCAATGACTTTGCTAAAAAAAGATAGCATACAGATAGGACGGTAGTTTGAAATTAATTCTTTGTTACCTTTCTTCTTGTGTGTATTCATGCGGTTTTACTTGACTCTGCATCGATTTTGTCAAAGTATGCGGCTGAGCATGCTCCATGTACTATGTACAGATAGTGAGCTTGGCATGGTGCCACATAACACTGCTGGCCATATACACGGGCGCAATCGGTACTGAAAGGAACGAATTCTCACGAAAGTGATAGTATCTCCGAAAGTGATATTGAGAATACGGCGCCAGATTGTAGTAGAGCACAAAATGAACCCTCAGCATCCTCCACGAAAACGTGCTCTGTTGCTATCCTGCGATGACGAGGCTGCACCGAACTGCTCGGACGGTAGACTATTGCCAATGCCACAAAGGCGGTTTTGGTTCTGCATCCAATTTGTAATGCCAGGCACCTTTCGGACCCATCTTCTCAAAAAAAGGAAAAAAATACAAATAAAGAGGCGCGCATGACATTTGTGTAAATATGGTACCAGCTTATAGCACTACAGTAAACTCATTACAACGGACCTTGATAATCCGACAAAAACTTCCATTTTATTCAACGTCCGTAATATCAGAGACTCCGCACTTCCGAAACTTTCGTCGCGATGTCTAACAAGTTTATTGAAAAGAGTGAGTGACAAACAACCAAAGTAAAATAAAAATAAAAGAAGAGCCGCAGTTTCGCCCGAAAGGCGAAGCATCTTATGCAATAGCAAATTAAGCAAGTGCTGCAGCAGCAGCAGGCGAACTGACCTTCGTAGTGTCTCTCACTTCAACACGAACTAAATGTCAAAAGCACAGCACGTACCAAGCTACCGGCATTGGGCGCACTCTGTCCACATCGCAGATCGCTTTGAAGGTAACGGTTCCCGTGCGGCCACGCCGTTAACAGCAGCCACCACAGCACAATCCCCCCTCTTTCACCCACCTCCCCCGTGCTTCGCACACCGAAAACGGTGTACTTTGCCCTGCTTTCCTTGGTCCCTCGCAAGATATCGAGCCGCGATTGTCCGCTGACCTTCACAAGTCAGTGGCCAGACCGTGTTGACACAGCAAAAGTCAGTTTTATACGAGCGATTTTCGATAAAAAGTGCCGCTAATTTCGTCCGCTGTAGTCGTTAGTTTGTTGTAGCATGGTCCGTTAAAAGCAAACTTCGTTGCATTAATAAAATAGGCAGACCACACTAAGGGTGAAATATGATTTGTTGTACAGTGCAGTCCACTTATAATGATATCGAGAAAGACGAAAAATATGATCGTTATAACCGATTGCTATATCTGGACTGCAGTTATTAAAAACGGAACGTATTTTTGAAGCTTTGAATTTGCTACTTGCACTAAAGAATACCGTATTTACTCGCAAAATGATCGCACTTTTTTGTCAGAGAAAATTGACGCAAATTCAGGGGTGCGATCATTACGCGGGTTAAATTTCCCGCAAAAAAAATATTTTTTTTTTCGTCCCGCGTTTGCTGCGGGATGCGGGACACCAAAACAAAAATGGCGGCCGGCGGAGCAAGCCGAAAGCGTCGAACGCGATCTTTTCTTTTTTTTTTCTTCTCGCGAGTACATTACGTGCATTGAAACAGTTTCTTCCGTGTCAGTGATGAATAATATCGTTAATATCGGCAAGTTTGCGGCAATAACGTAGCCATGTCCACTTAGAGGGGACAGAAACAGATGGGCGCGCTTAGCTGCCAGTGACAGAAACCCATGGCCGGTGTGCTGCGGAAACTGCGGCACCTGTTTTCACTACTATCCTAACATGGCACGTTTCCGCTAAGGGTGGGCGAATATCTTAGCTGTGTTACAAGCGTTGGCATATGAATAGGGTACACTTTTAACGTATCAGTGTAAACGTGGCTACTATCATTGCCGCGCGCGATTTGTTGCGTGCTCACGAGTGCAGATGAAAAGAATCGAAAGGCGCCTTTTTTGTTTTTGTTGACTACAACCATTATAAAGCCTACCCATAATAAAGGCAAGTTTGGTTGTACCTCTTTTTGCCATGGAAGTGCGGAAAGTGATGAAAGTAATGAAATGCGGCATCTACTTAAGCATGTTTGGTGCGTGCAGACGAGTCGTTCGCGTAGCATTCGACAGATGGTAAGCGCGATCATTATTAGCTAGACTTGGCACACGACTTATAGCTGCGGCAAGTTCAGGGTGCGATCATTACACGGGAAATAAAAAAAAATCGAATTTTGACGACAAAATTCAGGGGTGCGATCATTACGCGAGTGCGATCATTATGCGAGTAAATACAGTAGATGATGCAGAAAGTAGGCCGTGAAAAACAAACTTTATTTCTAGTGCCAATGACCGTGTCAAGGGTTAGGCACGCCGAAATACAGTCATAGAACGATTTTTCGGACCCTCTAGGGAACTTAAGGGGGGACGCGGGTCTTGAAATCGCGAAAAATGGTCAAAAATGGCAATTTTCAAAAATTGCGTTTTTGAAGTCCTTAATGTCCCAACTATGCCTCTACAAAATATTATGGCGCAATTCCTACTCGAAGTATAAAATAAACGGTAATTTATAAACGTCGGTGAGCCGAAATTGAACGCCAAGCGCGAAGATTTGCCTCATTTTCAAGCTGCCGTAGCTCCGCGCGACGCGTACCGATCGGCGCCATCTTGGTCTCGTTTGAAAGCTGGTTTCCCGCTCTCCATTCTGGCGCCCCTCGGCACGCTGTAGACCCTCGTGCAGCGGAGGGATTGGCACCCGTTCTCAAGCGGGAAATCGTCGCGAGACAGCCGCTGATTGGGTGAACCGGGCGCCTCCTCGAGGCGCAGCCCTCTGATTGGCCGTGACGTATGCTTCGCCTTCCGCGGCCGCGTTGTCCGACTCCTTCACGTCGTCTGCTTTCGCCTGGACGCACGTCATTTTTCGAGCTCCTCTTTGTTTCCTAGTATTTTTCGTTCTGCCTTTTTCTTTATCGTTCTTCTAGATATTTTGGCTATTGGGTCGCTTCTTTTAACCACGAATTTCTTGCTTTTGCGTGCCTGGTGGCTTTGTTCCGCGTGTCACGATGGCGCGAGACGCGCATGGAATAAGAACAGCGCTACATCGTCGAGAACTACAGCTTCGGTGATGCCGCAAGCTGCTGTGCCCTTGGTGGATGCGGCAGGACTGAGCTCGCCAACAACAGCTTCGCCGGTGGACGCGGCTGAACAAACCCCGTCGACGCTAGCTTCGCCTGTGGACGCGGCTGGACAGTGCCGATCAGTGTCAACTTCGTTACCGCAAGTCTGTGCAGTGCCGGTGGATGCACCTGGACTAAGCCCGTCGAAAATGCCAACTTTTGAGACGCTGCAAGTCGCTTCGGATTCCGTGTCGTCGGAAGCGGCCGAGCCGGCTGACCTAAGCCTAACGTTGACTTCGGTGTTTCCGCACGCCGCTTCGGTGCCGACGGACGCGGCTGAACCGAGCTCGCGTGCTCAACGCTTCGACACGGTGTTTTTCACGGAGGCGGAGTGCGCGGGGCGCGAAAATTACGCAGACAACGTTAAAACTTCATTGGCGAAGCAGTCCGCGACTTCCCGCAAGTTCGAGCTAATGAACGTCGGCACAGCAAGTGAAGATGACGATCGCGGCACAGAGTACATCATCGTTGATCTCTCAGTGCTAAAGAAGATGTTTGTGTCCACAAGCTGCAGCAAGTGTGGGATGACCACTCTCCAACTCGCAAAGTGCAGTGAGAGAGAATACGGCCTAGCAGTGAAGTTGGAGCTCACATGCTCAAATTGCGATTTCGCCGAGCGGCACTTCTCGTCGCCACGAGTGCCCGGGAAATCCAACATCACGCCCTTTGAAGTCAATTTGCGGGCAATGAAGGGAATTCAAAGTATAGGCAAGGGAGCGACTGCCCTAGCAGATTTTTGTGCCACCATGAACCTCTCTCACCGAGGACTTCACCACAAGACTTTCAGGGGGCATATGGACACCATGGTGAAAGCTTGCCAGGCAGTAGCTACTGCTACAGAAGCAGCAAGCGTCAAAGTGGTGAAGGACATGTACAAGAACTTCCTGAATCCACCAGGAAATGTAGATGTCATATTTGATGGCACATGGAAAACACGTGGTCACAATTCAAATATTGCAGTAGGCTGCATCATAGAGCTATACACTGGCCTAGTACTGGACCATGTTGTGCTCTCGAGGTACTGTCGTGGGTGCCAAGGGGCACCTGATCCCAGTGATGATGGGTACGGTGACTGGGCTATGAACCACAAGTGCATGAAAAACATCGACTGCAATGCCGGCCGGATGGAGACTGAAGCAGCTATCATTTTGTTCAACAGGTCTCTGGAAAAAAATGGGTTGCGGTACACAACTATACTTTCTGATGGTGATAGCCGCACCTTTCATGCATTGACCTCAGGAGAAGTGTATGGATATATATCCATTGAAAAGAAAGACTGCTTGAACCATGTCCACAAGCGGATGGGGACGGCTCTTCGCAACTTGGTGGAGAAGAAGAAGGCACAAGGAGAATCTCTTGGCGGAAAGGGCAACCTCACCCAAGATAAGATAAAGAAAATTACAAACTACTATGGGTATGCCTTGCGGAGCCACAGCCACGACGTTGCAGGCATGAAAAAGGCAGTGCATGCCACGCTGTTGCACATGACCTCGACAGATGAAGCCCCAGACCACAGTTGCTGTCCTCAAGGGGTTGATTCGTGGTGTGCCTTCAATCGTGCTTTGGCGAACCAAGTGGAGCCGTCACCACACAAAAACCCTCTGCCAGGCCACGTTCGCACTGCTCTTGAGCCAATCTTTGCAAGGCTGGGCGACGAGGCCCTCTTGGAGCGCTGCAAAGATGGCATGACACAGAACGCCATTGAGTGCCTACACTCTGTCATTTAGAGCCAAAGCTCCAAGAACACGCATGACTCTGCTGGCTGTTGAAAGAGCTGTTGCAGAAGCAGTTTCTCGCTTCAACCAAGGAATGGCAGCAACCAGCAGAGCTGTTGCAGCACAGCTTGGTTACAGTCCTGGGAGCTGCCTCATTCGTAGGAGCCTTGAGAAAGATAAGCAGAGGCTGTGCAGGTCTGATAAAAGTCACACCAACGCTGAAAAGGTGAAGAAGAGGATGGCCAAGAAACACAAGCCTGACAGAACCCAGGACTACTGCCCAGGACTTTTGTGAATGTGTGGCAGATTCATAGAAAATAGCAGGTGACTTTTTGAGCTTTTTTTTGTCAAAGGCCAACGCAATACAGAAGTTTTCACAATCTTTACATGAACAGATTTCTGTGAGTTTGGTGTTATTGTGTTCAGTAATGACTGGGCTGCATGCTAAAGCATTAAATTTTTCCATGTGATAGGTAAACAAAAGTGGCAGAGTAAGCAAAACTTTGAATGCAATTTTCTCAGCTTTGCTTTTTCGATCAAATGCCTTTGCCTTATGGAACTTTTCATAATGTTTGCATCAACTGATTTTATTGAATTAGGTATCATTTTTTTCAGTGAAACCTCAGCTGCATCCTAAAGCTTTCCATTTTTCATTAAACCAAATAGACTAGCAATTAGGTCAGGTGTAAGCTAATTACTCCTGCATTGTTTTTTTCTTCCTACTTTGATATTCATTCATGACCTATATGATGACTTTTAAAAAATTTCTTTAGCTTTAGGATGTGCAGTAGGTCCTTGGAAATGACAGCTATTCTTTAAAACTAGTTTTTTTAATTAAGAAATTACCATAATGGCCCGTAACAAAAGACCTATGTGGGATAAGTTATTTTGCGATATCTTCATTTCTAAATGAGATATATCAAATCTGAATATATATTTGGAATCAGCATTGAAAGATATATCTACATGCGAATTTTCAGGAAGATACGTTAAGAAATAAAAAAAAAGTTTTCAAGACCCTCATCCCCCCTTAAGAAAGTCCGAAAATTCAGGCAGTCCGAAAAAATGAATGCATGCAAAAAACGAATTTTTTTAATTTTTTTTCTCAGATCTAGAGGTAAAGGGCGAAGTACCAGGTTTCCGAAAACCTGCCAAAGCATCAGTGAAGTGGCTATAAAAAAACGCATTAAAAAACTGTATGCAGCCGACTGCTGGTTTATTATGTACATGTGCATCGTCGGGCAGCCGGTTTTGTTGCTGCAGTGGCTTGAAGAACTTGTTGATTGTTGTTTGGATGGCGTTCCGGATGCATGCTATCATATTCACCTCGATCTGTACACCGATGAAAGAGTCAACAGTGCAGTAGGCGGCGCAGGCATTGGCTCCTCATTTTCAACATCAGAGTCTTCTGAATACCCCACAACCTGACTCCTTGCTCACGTCAGCCTGCGATGGGCTGCTCACGACTTGGTTAATAATGGCGGCTTTCTTCTCCACCTTTAACCGACGGTACTGCTTTCCGCGCTTCAATGCCATCGGCGAGGACGAGGAAGACGGAGCGGGGGCCATCGAAGGCAAGCGAAATCAAGTTGCGAACAGCGGAGTTCGCAGACGAGCGTTGAAGCACCTAGGCCCAGCGTCGCAGGCACACTTGACACAACAGCACAACCACACACCACACTAGCCAAAATGTGGCCTACGCAAACAAATGAAATGGCGCCGCTCCGGAAACTCCGCCGGAGGCAAAAGCGGAAGTGCGGCGATGAACAGAGCCAGCGTGGCCAGACCAAATCGGCACGCGACGGCTAGATTTGGCTAATCGTGGTTCAAAGCGGTGATATGCTTCGGCTGCAAGTCGATTTCCTGTGCAAGGGCGCTGCGTGAGGAGCCAAAGGACCTTCCGTCGCGTCAAAAAGTCCGGAAAATTGGACGGCGGGGGGTTCGAGCATCTGAAACTTCAGATGTCCTTATACATTGATTTTATGGGGCTCGTGGCGGTGCCGCGAAAACGTCCGAAATATCAGGCATGTCCGAAAATTCAGTCATTGACTGTAATCCGAAATCTGCCCTTGCTTTTGCGGCAATTCTTTAGCATGCATAAATTCAATTAAGGAGTCTATCGACGACAATGCACTTTGTGTGGACATCGAGGTCGGGGTCAAGGAGCCACTGCCAATCTTGTTGTCACTGTCGCTGCTGCCGTCACCACCGTCGCACAACTTTGCCGTCTGTCGAGACAGCACATCTTCGGCGATCGCCTCGTCAGTGACCTCAACGCAAAACGAGGTAGCACTGTCTGCAGTCAAAAACTCCTCCGACGCACCACCTGTGTCACCAGTAGGAACGAGCTCCCAGAGCTCGGTTATGTCAGCGGCTTCCACCGTGTTGGTCTCAGTGGGTTGGGGAAATTCGTCTTTACGCACAAAGCCCACCTTTCTGAAGCAATTGATGAACCACTGGTAAAGCGCCTCTTCAACACCAGCGTACAAAGGGTCTCTAATCCTTTTCCGCTGATCGGCATGGCCGCTGATAGCTCCTGCCTTCACAAGTGCGGTGCTCCCGGTTTTGGATGGTTGATATCGTTGACTGGGCGAGCTCATACTTCTTCACAAGGGCGCTCACCTTGAAGCCGCATCGAGAGCCCCGCAAAATATTTATTTGCGTGTCAAGCGACACAGCTTTGCGCTTTGTCGGCGCCATCTTCGAACTGGGTTGAACCGTTGGTTGCACGCTGCTTCGGTGGCGTCAGCCTGCTATCGCAAAAGAGAGAGACGCGGGACGGGCGCCACCACGCCGCTTTGCTTGTCACTTTTTTTTTCTCTCTCTTTTTCGGAGCAACTGTGGCCGACGCGCATTAATCGGCTAGCGCCATCTTGTGGCGCGCTGTGCAGTAATGGCAGCAGATACAAACTTACGAGGTAAACATCGCCTCGTCTTGACATCGTTCGTTTCAGGGAACTAAGCAGCGCAAATGTTACGATTATTTGGCACGGAAAACGCTGTCCAGACGGCAAAATTTTGATCATTATATCCGATATGCGGTGAATAACATATCGTTATAAATTTTTTTTCCCCATAGACCTAATGCATAAAATGACACTCTCATGTCGACCCATCGTTATTACCGATATATCGTTATATGTGGTATCGTTATAAGTGGACTGCACTGTATCCGAAAGTCTGTTGTATGCGGGTCTGTCATAATGAGTGTAGGCTGTAGTACACAATAAGCGGATGAAAAGGATACCAGCATTTACATCAAAAGTATACACAAGCCATACTCGAGCACTTCGCAAGTTCATGCGAATGTTCAGGCTAGCATGCAGGCAAAACCGTGAACTTTGTGCACAAATGGGTGAACTTGTGTGCGTAAACATGTGCGTCCTAAAATGATGGTCTGCATGCCATTGCGCTTAACGCACCGCTTTTGATGCCATTCCCTCAGTCCGTGTCCCTTATTGAAGATGTTTATCAGTTCTGATGACCTGCATGAACCTTGAACTGATAGGCAGTGCGCTACGGAAAGGCTGCGTGGGCCAAGGCATCAATCAACCAAAGCCAGGTCTTTCAACGAATGTATCGTATATTCGAAAAACTGAATACAGTAGTAGACATTAGCTTCGTGAATTGATTTATTGGGACGTTCACTCTTCAGTTCGTCTTCGAATATTC
Organism: Dermacentor albipictus; assembly: GCF_038994185.2. NCBI lineage: Eukaryota > Metazoa > Arthropoda > Arachnida > Ixodida > Ixodidae > Dermacentor > Dermacentor albipictus. The sequence continues at coordinate 176,793,307 of NC_091824.1, read as the reverse complement.
TCACACCCCTCATAACCTATAGCAGCTGTTACCACTTGCCAATCTACCGTGCAGCAGATGCGCCAGCTTCGGACAACTTCGCAAGCACAAGAGTGGGCCCCTGCTCAAGGCCAGAATGGTGTAGCATATGGCACCTTGGTAGCTGTGCTTTCCTCTAGGGACGCTTTGCAAATCACTGCAGCTAAAGGCTGGCTATTTCCTCAACAGAACTGATTTGTTAGTGGCCTGCCCCCTTTATTGACCAACTAACTTATACAGTAAAACCTCGTTAGTTTGACCCTCGCTAATTTGGAAAATCAGATAATTCGGACTCGTCCTTTGGTACCTGCAGGCATATGTATTATCTAATGCAATGAAATTCATTCAGACGTATTTGGCTTCACATAGGTTAATTAGGACAACTCTCGGAGCTCGGCAAAGACGAAGCACCATAAATAGACGCAATTGAGCAAGCACTGTGACCACCCAAACGAAGCAGCAGAGTTCGCAATCGCCATAGTCATCAGTGGAAATCGTACATGATTGACAGCAACGCCAGAGCGCTTCATGCCTATTTGTGCCTTTGAAGCCTTCATCCTTGCGTTTCTTGCGCATGGCATCGTGTGGGCCGTGTGCCTTCATAACTGCGTAGTCACCATCCATGATAGCGTCAATAGCAACCGTGGTTTCGTATGCACCGGTTGCAGCAAACAGTTTCGTTTTTACTCAGTGAAAAGCTGTTGAAGATGAGCACCGTCTACATCGCAATGGGCGGTGACCTGGCAACATTTGGAGAAAAAATATGTGTGCGACAGCGAAAAGTCTCGGATGAAGACACGCGCCGCAGCTGCACTGTTCCGAAAGTTGCGATGTCTTCGCCACTGCGAGCGCTAATCAGTCATAAGATGACAGGAATTGGAGCTTCCACACTGCTTTTGGGCAAAATAGAAAAAAAAAAATGTGCCGATTCATGCAGTAAATAAAAGCATGTTGACATAGCAAGCATTTGTTTGTTTTCTTTATGCCCTCGATAATGCAGCATTTGCGTAATGCGAACATTCTTTCGATCCCATGAAATCCGAATTAATGAGGCTTTACTGTACTATTAAGGGGAGACGCTCCTCAGAAACGTTTTTTTTTTAAATATTAATGCTAGGCAAACGAAAATTGTACCACTAATATAGCTTGATATTCTCATTCCAAATCTGTTTTTAGTTTTAGGATACATGCTGTAAGTGCCATGCATAAGTGAGAAACAGTGCACGTTTGTGCAGCTACTGGACCTAGCAGTTGGCATGATATAGCAGTGCAAAATGGTTTTTCTTGTCCCTAACACTCCTACGAGTGCTAATAACCAAGATAATGCAATTCTCTTGACAGGCGACATTTTGAGAGAATTTCTTAACTGGTGTGTCACTTTCAGTGGCTGGTACCCAAATGTATTGAACATTTCCATTCTTAAATATAAACTGATTGTATTAAAACCTAGATAAGTGCATTCTACACATCTTACAGATTATGCACACCAAATTTGGTCTTCACTGGACCAGAATAAGCCCATCAAATTTCATGCACAAATGCCATGTTTGGTCAAAAATATGAAGCTGAGAAAAACATATGAAAATTATAAACTTCTTGGTGTTGTAGCACTCAAATCTATATAAAAAGTGCACATAATGCAGGCCAGGGTATCTAGATCCAGTGCACAACTTTAGAATTCACCTGCACCGTATGTTGTTCCCTCACTCAGTCTTTGTGAGCACCATGCTGACCCACTTCCTGTGCTGTTACTTTCTGACCCAACCCCACGTTATCAGCCACTGCATTTCTAGCAGCGAGGTGCACTTTCTTTGTTATGACGGTGAACGATTTATGGTACATCGGTTTTGGCAAACCAAGAACTGCACAAAATTTGATGAGTTCATTTTGTCCAGCTCCAACTGCGCGCGCCGCAACCACTGCCTTGATATTCACTACGAAACTCTCTTGGGGTGGCCGAAGGGCGCGCTCCACCGTTGAGTCTTCTGCGGGAGGTGCACGCCGCGATGAATACATTGACGAGATAACGGACGTGGTACACGCTGCATTGTTGCAACACAACTCCAAAAATGATGTTTTTTGGCAAACTCATGGATAAAAAAGGTCGCGCAGTCCGCATGCCGGATCATTTACAGCTCTGATTTTTTTATATGTGAAAGAGGAGGGATCAATTTTGCTGAAACAGTCGAAAACATAAAACTGACTTTTTCAATGAAAATCGCCGTTTTTCGACTCGCGTCTCCCCTTAAAATAACTAGACTGTTAGAACACACATCATCAGTCTAAAGCGTTTCTTTTTGGCAACTCCTTAGCAAGTACAACTTCCCTGTAACAGGCTTTGACTCATTCTAAAACCAAATGTTTACCTGGCAGATTGGTGATGACCAGTGTCCTGTTGTCGAGGGTGGTGATAGCCTTCTGGAAGCCGCAGAGTGCCTCGGTCAGGGTCAAGTCCATGCGCATCATCAGGTCTGTGCGGTTGCGTTTGAAAACATCATGTTCCCGCTCATCGAGAACCACAATGATGTCGCCAGGCTCCAAACCAGGTTCCTGGTCACCTTCACCGCTGAATGTAATCTTTTGACCGTCTTCCATGCCTGCCACAGAATGCAACCAATTAACGCTCAAGCATGCAGCACATCTTACAGCCAGGCATTTTCGCACACGTTTGGAAAACTTCTGAATACGTATTGTATAATGCAGGCAAATATGCAGCAAGGTCTGACGGGATATTTCTCTTCAAAAATCTTGTGCATCAAGTTGAGACAGACTTTAAAGCAGGCAGAGAATGGCCGATTCCAACAGCTGGCCCATGTGCATCAAGGCACATAATTGCCTGCATGCTTCGCTACAAGTTGGGTCATCCAAACCATTCTCCAATTACATCCTAGGAGAATGTTTCTTCTTCCATGATTAGGCCAAATATCTATCATGCACCGTAAAAACTGAAATACAGTCGACACACACTACAATAGATCTAAATACAACATACTTTTGGATCCAACACTATTTTTCTCATTTAGTTTGGTCTGCCAGCCCACTTATAACGATATCAAGAACAAAAAATCTCACCATAATAACCGATCATCGCTATAGTATCTGCCGTGGTGTATAAAAATAAACACAACTACCAAACATACTTTTGTAGCTCTGAAACCAAATTTTCTACTAGCACTAAACAGACCTAAAAAGTAATCGGTGAAAAATAAAATGGTTATTTATATCTCTAAGCAGCTTAATATCAAGCATTTGGGGAGCTGAAATAGTCAGGAATCTGCACTTGCATTAGCTGGAGTTTCAGTTCACAACCGCAGTGTGCATAGCGAGGCTTGGCATATGGCGCTTCAAATTATGGGGTTTTACGTGCCAAAATTACTTTCCGACTATGAGGCACACCGTAGTGGAGGACTTCGGAAATTTCGACCACCCGGGTTTCTTTTCCGTGCACCTACATCTACGCACACGGGTGTTTTCGCATTTCGCCCCCATCGAAATGCGGCCGCCATGTGCAGGATTCGATCCCGCGACCTCATGCTGAGCAGCCCAACACCATAGCCACTGAGCAACCACGGCGGGTGTATGGCACTTCAAAACAACTGCTGACGATTGCAGAATGCACCGTTTTGAGAACGCCTTAGTTCTGTCTCGCATGCAATATAGCAGCGGCCAGACACAGGCTCCTAGTTTAACTTGCTTTGTTATGTGGTTCTTGTTCATGCTACACATCTAACAGTGGTCGTTGCTTTTCCAATAAAGTTAGAACATTGGTCTATACTACCGGGAATGCAAGCCCCATATGCTGGAATTGTAGAAGTGCAACCAGGGTGAGTGTCTAACCAACGAAAAGCGGCACAAATCAAAGGTTAGTACTACCAGAGTCTTCCAATACTTTTCTTCTGGTCACGAAACGTGCATGCGACACTGTGGGTACATTTCACACAGCCCATGCAGTGAACGCATCACAGCGCTAGGACAAGTAGAAGCGCAGTGGAGCAGACGCCCGAGAGATGCCACAAGCATTCAGTACAAACGCCGACTTTGCGCAAGGGTTGACTGCCATTATCGACATGTGCACATTGTCAGCCCATGTAAATCACCGTCTCATTTCTGTACGGTGTTCATAATTTTAGATGCAGACAATTTCAAAACCGGTTCCCAGGTACAGCTGTATTCGTAAGAACAGCCCTATCGAGAACTCAAAAGGTGCACTTGGGACTACTCTATCGATACAAACTGGCTACAGAGTGATTGTATGTTTCAGTTTTATGTACTTCCTCGTAAAAGACCCGCGTTGCTGTTCTTAGCAGCTGACAGTTCAGTTCTTGCACTGTGTACAGTGGAACCCCGTTCATACGTTTTTCACCGGACCGAGGAAAAAAAACGTAACAGCCGGGAAAACGCAACAGTGAGGAAAGCTCCGAAAATGATCGAATGAAAAAAGTACAGCTTCAACTATAGACAATTTATTTCCACAGAGTGCGCTTAGAACTTTAAAAAGTCTAGAATGGTAGCTTGCCATTTCTTTTGCTCGCTAGAAATCACCACACGTTTCTCAATAGCCTGGAAAGTCACATTGCTGTCAGCGTCGCTGTGAGGTGCGCCGTACCTGCGGAGGAGGTCCAGAGCCGCGACGGCTTCTCCAAATCTATATTTGGCAACTCCCCGGCATCATGCGGCTCATACTCCTCGTCGTCACCGCGCCACGGCAATGGCAACAGACGAAGGAATATCCACGGGAAATTTTGCCCTCTTTGGCGTAATCATGCTAACATGACAACTGCCGAAAGTTCGGACACCTTGCAACCTCTCGCCTGATTTTTCGGACACTCCTTGAGCCAACTCGGTCGAGAGCACCATGCACCGACTCTGACCGGTGCATGGTTAGATTTGCCGAACGCCATTTTTGTTTTGAACGGAGCTTCCTTGCTGCCCCACGAAGTGGCGCTACTGGAAATCCCCGCTCATCATCATCATTTCTGCCTAGTTTGATAGTTTGGCTCTGCAGCAGTTCCGGTTTCAGCTTAGTAAGCCATGTAAAGACAATCCAGCAGCTGATTTGTTTCATCGCGCACGACGCTGCGAGCAGGACGCGTTTTTTCGTTTGTGTGACTTTCGTTTGGTGGTGGAAAAACTTTCGTTTTTCGTTTGGTGGTGTTTGCTTTGTGTGCTGTGTCGAGGTTTCGGTGATTCAACGCGGCATACGGAAACATCGCGTCGTCTTTAATGGCGCCGACAGTGCCCGCGCAGACTGTGCTGCGGAATGCCGGCAAGCGGGTGCCGGGAGGCCTAAGATTTGTCGCCTTCTGATGTGCTCCCTACCAACGCGGAAAATGTTCTGCCGAGAATTGCGCAGTGGTTGCATAGCGATTCCGGACACCATCTCATTGACAGCTTCACAGGTGCTCACACTGCTGTACTGACATGCGCAGAACTCGACGACGACGAGATCATTTGTCAGGTTTCTGCTGCACCGCCGGACGATGACCAAGTCGGAAGTTGACGCACCATGTGCTACGCTGCCGTCGCATGCGGAGCGTGTACAAGCAGTGACTGCTTTCAGCCGCCTATAGTGACCGTACGACCCTCTCCGAGATTCAGGCTTATCTGATTGCGCGTAAACGGAACAGCGTGCAACGGCGCATTCACGATTTCTTCAAGCCTACTGCCGAGCCCAAATAAGTACGTGGAAATAAAGGATTTCATTTTTTTTCTTAATCTGCTTTTTCGGGCACCTGTTTATTTGGACATTTCTGCAGACCCCGTGAGGGCCGAATAAACGGTCGGCGACTGTATATACCGTAAAAACCAGAATATAGTTCGAACTTTTTTCAAAAAACCACCGCGAAAAGTCGACCCTCGACTTATATACCGGACATTGGCGGAAAAACTACTGAAGTCTTGCAACAATGGGCGGACGAAGTAAACAGTCGCCTTCGCCATCATCAGCAGCGCGACGTTGGTTATTTTATGGCGTGGCGACATGGTGGCACCGGCATTTTGCGTTTCCACTGTCGCAATATTAATTAAAGGCAGCATTTTCATTTTGTTTCAAAATGAGCGGAAGCCGACGTCAATTCACTGTCACCTTCAAGAAAAAGGCGATTGAGTATGCGGAAGCCCACGGCAACCTGGCGGCACAGCGCGAACTTGGAGTATCCGAAAATAGCATTCGGTAGTGGCGGAGGCAAAAGCAACGTATTACAACTTGCAGCAACCAAAAGAAAACGTCATTTCGTGGCCGGATCGCGGCGGACTGCAGAACTGGAAGGCAAGGTTGCGGAGTCCGCCCAAGAGCTGCGTGTAAGATCGCTGCCTGTTGTCGAATGCATTCGTTTGAAAGCGGCAGAGATCGCACTCGCCTATGGACTGGACAGCGAGAAGCAATCGTCATCCGACTCTGTTAAACGTGTTGCTCCGATTCGGAGTAGCGCTTGCGGACTTCGTGCCCTTCTGTGTACTGCACACCTGACAAATTTTTAACAGTATTGCGCAACCGTCGACCCGCGTGTTTGTCAGCACCTTATCATCACGGCACGGAACGGCGAAAGTAAGGGCATGTTTACACATGCGCGTATCTCGTTTGTTTCGCCGCTTAGTGCCATTAATGAGGTGTTGACAAGCACGCGGGTCAATGGTCGCGCGATACCGCTAAAAACTTGGCCAGGTGCACATGCGAGCAGCATTTAAATACTGCCACCATTGTGCAACCCGCCGAGTCGCATTTGTTTATAGCTAAGGGTGTCATGTCTTTCGGTACTTTTGCCACTGAAAAAGATTTTTTTTCATTTTTAGAATTCATTAGTTGGTGGATCGACCTATATTCCGGTCCGACCTATAGTTCGGTTTTTATGGTACATTCAAAACAGACTACAAGTACAAAGTTGTGCAGCCCCCAAGATGACGTTTTGCCTTCAGTAGTGCAGCACTGAATTCAAAGCACCAGCAACGCTGTAGCTTGAGGCGTAGAAAAAGGAAATTCGAATGCAATGGGGTTTGCACGCACCTTTGTCGATGTGAACTTCAAGGATCTTTCGTTCCCGCACCACTTTCTTGGCATTGCAGTTCTTGCAACGGTCCTTTGGATTAATGCGCTCCCCCTCACCCATGCACTCCTGGCAGGTAGTTTGGATGTGCTGCACCATGCCAGGCACTAGCTGCTGGATGCGCACATTCATGCCTGAGCCCCGGCAGTTAGGACAGCGCTCCACAGCCCCTTTTCGGCCACCACGACCTGCACGCCACCCGCAAGAATGACGCCAACAGTCAACCAAGCGGTGCCACCATATTCTAGTCTTGGTCAGTTATGTGCACACGTCAAAACTTGAATTATGAATGCCACAGAACACCTTCAGACAACTCACGCACAGCATGTGGAACTAGTGCAGAAACCATGGAGCACATTCTGCTAGAGTACTCATCCAGCATAGCACAATCAATTTAGACAGATTAAGTATTCTTTCACAACTACAGTGGAATCTCGATAAACAGAAATCACTTAAACGCAACACCATCCTCATGGTTGATTGTGTTTTTTTATTCATGCAATTGTATTCAGCTTTGTCTCCCAGGAAATGAAACTCCTGATAAATGGTACCAGTTTCCCTGGTCCCTTGAGGTTCCGCTTAGAGAGAGCCCACTGTAGTTTTGTTCATGGCAAGAAACCTGAGCACCAGTACATCAGTATGGCACGATGGATTTCAAAACATATGTTTATTTTTGGGTTGCTGTGGCGCACCAAAAAAAGTTCATGAACCTTGCCAAGTTCGGTCTTCGGCTCCTTTGTAATGTAACATTTCGTACAATTCCAAGCAAGTGCCCCCCAAAAGAGAAAGATTTGTGAAAAGTGAAAGTGCCCCCCAAAAGTGAAAGGGAGGCCCTTGCTTGGTCACGAATTGAAATACAAGGGCTGTCAGCCCCGGATCAGGCGGCCAACGAGCTAGGCCTATACAGTCTCCCAGCGATTGCAGACTCACCTGGCTTGCTCACTTGCTTCCATCTGCACCTATAAAATGTATTGTAATTTAAGCGCGACATAATTGCGTACACGTTGTGCTGACCAACATAGGCACTCTATTACGAGCTGCAGTCAGTCGTGTCGCAAGCACCACCGGTCTCCGGTTCGACGGCCCAGTGAGCTAGGCCTGCTGGCATCGGCGGCTGTCAACGGAGCCAAAACTGGACATAGCCTTGCAGAAACACATCTACGCTGCTCGCATAGTCGCATGTTATTGGCAGCTGTCTCATTTGAAACGAGAAAGCTGTGCAAACACGTTTGTTTCCACTTTATTTGCAATGTCATTACAGCGTCCGCGCAGGGGTGCCAGTTCTGGATGGAGCTACATGTCACTCATACCGTGTCACACGGGCGTTTGTTTGAAAGGCCTTCCAACCGATGGTCAGTTGACTCCAAGGTCAAGTTCAAGCTGCTACATGGGCTGTTTCGAAGGCCGCCGAACAATTGTCTATCGAATCAACGGAGCACCCTACAACTCTATGGAAATCTCGATGGCCTTTGAGCAACGGAAGCGAAAACAGCGCGAACATGCCCTCTCATTCACATTGTGCTCATACTTATGGTTAGAAAGAACAAATCAAACCAAAAGGCTCTAAACATACTATATATGAGTTATTAATTATTCAACAAAGTATTTTTGCCACCTGACATGTGCAAACACACACCAAAACGGCAGCAGCATCGAGCGGTGAAAACATTGCTGCAGTTTCAAAAACTGAACTGTTCATGACATGAAAACGAAAATAAAGATCCGCAGCGCCACACAATTTTGCGAGAAACACCCGCACCACTCAACGGCCTTTCAAAAGTGCCGTGTAGCAGCGCGACAACTCCTCTGTGGCGTTTGAAGGCCGTCGACCGGAATGCCTTCCAAATGTGCCTGTGCGACACAGGTATCTCTCATTTGCACTATGTGTCCCGAATTCTCATATGTGGCAATTCGGACTCCAACACACCATATGACAGAACGCATGCAAGATTGCACCATATTTCTTGCGCTTAATTCGTGTGTAACACTTCGCACTTTTGACCAAAATGGCAACTGACGAAGGCTATGGCTATGCATACACCTGGCATGGTGAACTATCGGGTCTCAGAAGTGCGGCTAAACAATGTTTCTTTCCCACTAAATTGTGTAATGTAATTTAACATGCAATTTCGTTAAAAGAAATTGACAAGGAACTGTAGCCACGCAGTCCGGTGAAAATCCATGAAGCAATGGACAAGGTGAAAAAAGGAAGGGGTGCTTGCATGGGTGGGGGCACTTGCTCGAAATTTTACAGGCGTCCATTTTCGATGGCAGTTGGCTAGGCCTGAGCAGGCATCGTGAAAATTGATGACATGGCAAGCAGATGAAGGAACTTCATGCAGCACTGCCACCTGTTTTTTGTTCTTGCGATTCTTGTGGCACATCAAGCCACTACTCCCGGTATGAGTGGCTGTTCTGGTATACAGTGGAACCCCGTTCATACGTTTTTCACCGAATCGAGGAAAAAAAACTTAACAGCCGGGAAAACACAACAGTGAGGAAAGCTCCAAAAATGAATGAAAAAAGTGCAGCTTCAACTATAGACAATTTATTTCCACAGAGTGCGCTTAGAACTTTAAAAAGTCTAGAATGGTGGCTTGCCGTTTCTTTTGCTCGCTAAAAATCACCACACGTTTCTCAATGAGCCTGGAAGGCCGCATTGCTGTCAGCGTCGCTGTGAGGTGCGACGTACCTGCGGAGGAGGTCCAGAGCCACGACGGCTTCTCCAAAGCTAGGATTTGGCAACTCCCCGGCATCATGCGGCTCATGCTCCTCGTCGTCAGTGTGCCACGGCAATGGCAACAGACGAAGGAATATCCGCGGTAAATTTTGCCCTCTTTGGCAAAATCATGCTAACGTGCTAACGATTGCTTAATATTGCTGTGGAGCGCGCTCATCCGAGCAACCCGGTTGCGCGCGGCGCGGTTTCGCGAGAAATGTAAACAAGAGAGGAGAGCTGGCCTGATAGGCGGAGCAACGCCATGAGCAATGCCAACTTCCGGCTTCACTTTAGCTTCACAAAGAGTGTCGTCCCGAGTTTCCTTCCTCCAAGAGTCAACCCGTCCGTCAACCATACGGTGACCGTAATCACAGTGATGATAGAGCATTTTTCACTAATGGCCACTTAGTGGCGGCCTCTCGAACTGGCCTGCGGCTTCTTGCAGCCAGTTCCATAGCCAAGCCCGGCCAAAACTTGTCAAAAGCCAAAATGGCGGTTGGAGCGCGTTGCCTACTTTAGCCGAGGCGGGTTCGGGGAGCAAACTTGCGACGTATCATGCGGGAATGTTTTCACAGCTGCTACGTAACAGCGGGGTTCCTTATACGTTGGATCCTATGGAAGCTATGCCGGGACCGGACGAAAACGACGTAGCAGCCGGGAAAACGCAGCAGTGAGGAACGTAACAGCAGGGTTCTACTGTAGTATAAGTGCGATTTACTAACACAGTTGAAAATTCGAATGCTGTGGAGACCAGTAAGAGACAGCTGGAAGATTTGTAGCACAAAGCAAGGGATAGCATGCAATAAAGCGAGCTTTCTACAGTGGATAATGTAGCTTAGACAAATATTTAAAAATGTTAAAGTACCAGAAAGTTTTAAAAGAAACCCATTAAGAAAATGATCAGTACATAACTCGCATCTGAAGAACACCAGCATGTAAGTGCATGGCCAGCAATACCATTTCCACCTTCTGCTGATAAACCCAGTACCCGAAACAAAGTATGAACATCTGTTGCTAAAACCGCCATGCATTGTTGGGCGACATCAATCTTTACATCCACAATGGCTCAATCGCGAGGTACGGCTACTAAGGACTCATTACGTTCAGCAAGCTTGATATCAGCTGTCTTGGTCAGACCAGCTGCTGCATCACTGATGATCCGAGACTACAGACTGGTACTCAGAAGTACCCAATACATTAAATGTGCTTACTGCAGGCATCTTTATCTTAAAACACAGGTCGTATGCCAGACAGATGGGTCACATGCCTGTTTGAAGACTAACAGAATGTCAATCCAGCAGTCTTATGCAAGAAAACAGAGCAAGCCACTCTGTTAAAGAGAAAACAGGAGCAGAGTGCACTGAAAGTCTGAGTGTTAACACGCCTAAAGATACGGCCCCGAGTTCAGGAAAAAAAGTTTTTTTTTTATGGGAAGAGGAAGAATACAGAAATACTCTTACAGGGCACATTTTTCTAGGCTACAAAGGCTTACAAGATGTTTTTTTTTTGGTATATGAAAAATTCACAAATGCCTTATACCAGCGCCTTTAACTTAAATTTAGCTCATCTCAGTAAAAAATTTTGGCAGACACAGGTGAAGCTTTTACCTGTGCAATGAACCCAAACTATTTAGGTGTGAAGATGGCAGCATCATAAGGTGACCGTTACGCCTAGCAAACAGCTCATAAGTTGTGTAGGCATTTTTAAAACAAGCCCACCCGAGTACTGTGTGCTGGAACAAAGATCCAACACGCATCAATCAGTTCAGACGATAGATTATTATACTTGTATTACGCATGTGCAATTAAACAATGGTTAGCAGCCACGCAAAACAGCCACCCACCTTCACACTTGTCGCAGATGGTACACCGCTGTACAGAGAGCTTCCTTGTGGCTCCATTGTACAGCTCCTCAAGAGAGACGCCCAACTGGTGCACGGTGTTCTTGCCCCGGTTCTCACGGCGCCGACCCATGCCCCCACCAAAGAACATGTCAAACAAGTCCATGGGCGCAGAGAACCCTCCTCCGCCACTTCCAGCCCCTTCCTTGATTGCCTGTTCCCCACCCTGGTCATAGATGCGCCTCTTCTCAGCATTGGAGAGCACTTCATAGGCCTGGGATATCTGCTTGAACTGTAAACACAAAAGCCAAGAATGTGCTGAATTCGCGAAGCAACTCATAGATAAAGCAATGCAACAGCTGACTGCACTTGCACAACATTACAGACTATCTGCAAGCGTAAACCTTCTGGCTAATGTGTGCCACAGAATACACTATTTTCAAGTACAATGACCCCCTAAAGCATGTGAAACCATTTCCATGGAGTTTCAAATAGCATTAGCTAGTTACAGGTGGCTTGTACCGGGCCATGAAGAAGCAAGTACAACAGAGAGACCAGTGGTTCTCAAACTTTCACCCCTATGAATCCCTTGACCCTTTTATAAGGTCACTGGAGACTCTTTGCACCTTTAAAAGAAAAAAACGCACACATTAAGTACAGGGCCCATCATTCACAAAACTTCCCCTGCACAAGATTTTTCTCACTGACCAGCATTCAGGTACCTTCTACCCATGATAGTAAGGCCCAATACACACAGCCATTATCTGCCCTGTCCTGGCACCTACCAAGAGAGTCTTCGCCGATTTCTCAGAACGGGACATGGGCAACATTAGCTCATGTTTTTAAAAGTTGTCAGTGTCTCATTCATAATTAAAAACCAGTAAGGAAATGCTCTCCTGGCAGATGGCAGTGTGGTGATGAAGCAACTGTGTAAACCAGGTCTAAATGACATAAGATTACTAGTGATCACCTCATAGGTACCGGCCACTCAAGCTGTCTGTACTGAATAGCACCAAATCACGTAGCATCGTGAGCCGAGGAATCGCATGTTGTAGAAGTGTGTTTGCAATGCCCTCTGGCCATTGTTCATCTCAATGCAAGCATGCATTAGAACACTGCTATGGATCAAGCAGTGCTTTGGCTATCAACTTTAAGCAAGCCACGAAACAGATACGCATCTGCTACTGTTCAGAATAGGACCTCATTTCTATTTCAGTCCAAGTAGATAAAAAATTCAATTATGGAGGTTTATACCTGTGCCACACAGGCGAGGTTAATGCCATTAAAAGTAAGACCTGAAGTTTCTTAATGCCATTATATTTCAATCACTGCTACACGCACATACTTAATGACATTAGGCGTTGCAGCGGCGATAACTGCAGTGAAACAGTTAAGTTTGCTTGCCAATCGTAATACAATAAAAAACAGTTATCTATGGAGCAGATGTTTAAGAAATGGCATGAGAAACATTAATCGGCGTATTGTATGTAGTTTACTTCAGGAATGTCATTGTTGCACCCAGCCTAAACTGTTTGGAGCCAAAGCTAGCTCGACGGCCAATCCATAGCATTGAAATTGGAAAAACAGCGCTCACAGCTTCAAAGCTCTCAAGCAGCGATTCTGAAGAATTTGACTGTGCTCCAGTTTGTTTTGGAGTATGTGCTTCTTTGAATCAAGCATTGTCAAGAAATTTGAAGGCTTCAGTATGAGGCCAACAAGGCAAGGAGCCGCTGCTGTGCAATCGAACAGCTTCTCCTGGCTAACACGCTCACGATTAGTGCTCTAACCGTGAGTAGTGGCAAGATCGCCTGCTGATCTCTATGAGAATAAAGAGCTCCTTTTAAAAAAAATGAAGGATACATTAGTTGTTTTTATCTACAAGTTTGCTTAATATTGTGAGAATATGGTCACTATGGCTACGGCGGGGTCATTGTAAACGAGAGTATGCATTCGACAGCCACGCAAGTTGTAATAATTGTAACGCACTACGCCGCAAGAAAGAGAAATTTTTTAAATATAGCGAATACATTAATTGTTATTCACTAAGAATCCGTTTAGACACGTCAGTATGTGGAGACACTGGGATCGAGAGTAAGCATTCGATGGCCAAGTGAGTTATGAGAATGCACTGTGTCGCGAATGGCATTAAGCTTTAATGCCAGTAAACGTGTCTGTGTGGCACCCCACGAATGACATTAAAGTTTAAGGCATTAGCCATTTAATGTCATTCTGTGCCTGTGTGGCAGGGGTATCACGTGCAATAACCATGATCTGATTACGAGGCTTGTTGTAGTGGTGGACTCCAGATTGATTTTGACCACCCGTGGTTTATTAAAGTGCACCTGAACCTAAGTGAACGGGTGTTTTTGCATTTCACTCCCATCAAAACGTGGCCGCAGTGGCCAGGATTTGATCCCACAACCTTGTGCTGAGCAGCGCAACACCAGAATTACTACAGAACCACAGCAGGTTCCAAGCAGGTAGAGTGGGCAAATCTTGTATGAAGCTGAAACAGCCGCAACGCCGCCTGATCAGTGCCTGGTGAATTGAGAACATGCAGTGGTGCTTGGCTTGTCAATGTGTAATCCTTATGCATTTGTTGCAGTCATGGATATAAAGTGCAATAAGGATAATCAACATGTTGGTGTTCTTTTTTGTGCTGTCCAACTTCATGACGTACGATCAATTCGTCCAAAAGTGCTTCCAAAGTGGATACTCCTACCAGATAATTAGCAGGGCTTTTATAACAGCTCGTTGATCTGAAGTTAATCAGACGCAACAAGAAAGCCTGCTTTTAATATGTAAACGAGCTTCTTGCTGAACTTGTGATTTTTGTCAAAGCAGCAAGTCATGGCGACTAGTAAGCACACAAGCTAGAGACGGCTTACAATCGCGATACGAGAACGACACTGAGAAACAACGTGGCACTGACCTCCTCGAGTCATGGGGGACTCCGGATTAATCTTGACGGCCTGGAATTCTTTTACGCGCCTTTCCCACAGCTTTCACGGAAGAGCTGTCCGTCGCCGCTAGCTAGTGGTACCATAGGAGCATGTGCATAATCAGAGCTACAAGCATAATATCCCGCATGATGTCGTCGACGCAAGTAGGCATACGACGGCAGCGTTCACACCTCGCTCGTTAGCATGGACATTGCGCAAGTGGCTTCTCTACTATCGATTTTGATACATCGCGCTCCCGCGAGAACACGGTCACAAAAATGCCACACTCCTGTGTGGCACTCCTCTGCAAACGTACCCGTTCACCTTCCGCAGGGTTTTTGTCTGGGTGGTACTTCAATGCTAATTTCCGGTACGCTTTCTTGAGCTCCTCCTGCGTGCAGGTCGGCTTCACACCGAGTATGTCGTAGTAGGCGGTTTCCTTCACCATTATGGAGCTTCCTGCACACACAAAAGAAATGAGCAAGTCTCTCCAGCCAGAAACCTCGTGGGTATAGTAACAAGTTGCAGCTTAACTCAGAATCCGAAGTGCCGGCAGCAGGGAATCGGTGATGAAATACTGAATCGGACCTACTATACCCGTTTCAAACAACTACATCGTCATTACGGTCAAATAAATTACTGAGTACAACTAGTCTTACCGCACCAAGTTTGGTGATGCAGGCACGTATACCGCTACTGAACGCTTGATTAAAAAAGGCGTCACACGAGCGTCAAATCCGATTCTATAGGATGTAGGAATGCTTACCTTATATTCTACAGTGCGCGCTGACGTTCACGGATTCGACACAAGATCGCTGCAGCTGACAAGGCGCTACAATATCACTGCAAGCAGCCCGCAACGCAATGAATGACGAATTCTGAGGGAAGGAGTCTAGAAAGTTCCAGAGATTCTCGACAGGCCTCGTCTTATATCAAGGTGATGCGCATGCGCTCCAAAGTACGTCACAGTATCTAATCACGTGCTCAGTGACGTTTACCTCTTACGTTTATTACGTTACTAATTTGTTCTTGGCTGTAATTGCTGAGTTAATTAAGTCTTTTTAAGAGCAAAAATAAAATTGTTTTTTTTTAGTCAGAAAAATGACAAATATATTTTTTGATGTATTTTACGCCGATGTCGGCGAGTCGCTACGTATGTCTGTGTTCCATTGCTGTGATGTTCGTAAACCTCATATTGTGCTGTGCGTCGCGGTTTGCTTGAATCGCTGCTTTGGTGGAAAACCTGAGTTATCGTGTTGTGGGCGCGGGCGGTTTATGTCTCGAAATGTCTGCTGACTGTGCTGCTCAGCTACATAAAAACCACTCGGGGCGCTCAGCCGCAGGGCCCAGTTTTAGAACTGTTTACAAGGAACAGTGCAACAACTTTTACGTGTGCAGTCGTCGCACTCTGTTGTCGAAAATTCCCAATGATTCCTCGCTCGATCTGTGTGTGGACATAATTCGGGCCGATGAATGGAAGCCGCTTTTGCAGGCTATCCGTTTGGACAAAAGTCTGGAGGCTGTCGTCTTCAAATCATCATTTCTGGGCGACTACCCCGAGCTCATCGGTATGTGATCATTAGACGGGATGGTTTTCTTCACAATTGTGAGCTTTTTACTGCCTAATTACCTACAAATCGCTTTGCACTTGGCTATAGCATTAAGAGCTTTGTAAAATGCTACGTGCTAGGTTCATCGCTGCTTCTCAATCGGGAAAAAGACTACTGCGTAAAGCATTTTTAGTAGAGCAGAGATTCCTCTCTATCACTAAGTTTATGGACGACAAACCTAGCATCGACTGTTTCTTATTTTCTCAGAAGCTCAGCGGGCTGATCTTACTTTATACGTTGGAATTTTCAGCGATTAATCAAACTGAGAGTCGTACCTATCACTCTTACAGAAGCATGCCCACGATATAAGTATGAGGAAAGCCTCCTGTGAGTAAATGTAATACTGTCACATTAATATTAAACAGGCAAATGCTTAATAATAAATGCCTGCTTAATATATGAGAAAAAATTTGTTCCAAAATGATCCTCACCAGCCAAAGCTGTAATTTAGATGTAACAAACAAAGAAAAATGTCGCAGGTGTCCTTAGCTATCGCCAGAGTCCTTCAAATGAAGGACTCTGCTATTGCCTAAGAGAGGCATAGGTGAATGCCTTGGAAAGCCTACTGTAATTCACCCTAATCCACCTTAATCCTCTTTCATCCACCTTAATCGACCGTAATGCACCTTAGTCCACAGTAATTATCTTAATCCTCCTTAGTACATCTCAATCCAATCACTGATCAAGTATTAATCAACTGTGCTAATCATTAGTTATCTCTTATACATGGCTGGACATGTTTTGGTTTGCTTCCGACCTTCCTTGGGTCACGTGATATTTTCTGTACCTCAAAATATGACTTTTAAACCTAGAGACCTAAGCCTTTCACCTTAAAAAGTGAAAATAGTTCGGGTTCACTGTTAGTCTGTTACAAAGCGAGAACAGTGCAGTCGCACAGTGGCCTATGACAGATCGTGTGAGACAGCTATAGACAATGGGCATAGATTAGCACATTTGCTTCGGTGTGCTTTTTACACAGCTGCTTAATGTACTTGCTCCTAATCTCATGAAAAGTAGACTGTCGATCATTTAAGAAAGCCTGCCATGATAGAACAGAATGCTGAACTAGTTGGTAATGATTCGTAGTTTGAAAGGCTAGATGTGCAAAGCATGGACACCTGTGCACCTCCTTTTTCTTTTCTCATGTTTTGTATGTGGTTTAGCCAGGAAATTTGGGGGGGTGGGGCACTCGCTTGACCAGATGTGGCAAGGGGGCTGAGTAAATGGCATCCTGGTACACAAAACTTTCGGGGTTGGGGGCACATTCCCAACGTGCCTCCCCCTCTGGCTATGCTCCTCGTCTTCTACACCTAACTTCTCAAACCATGAATCATCTCAGGACAATACAAAATCATTGCACGATACATGGAAACACCTGAACAAAAGAAAACAGGGAATTCAATTCTGTAAACCCGGACATTAAGGACACAAAAATCCATCATATTTAGTTACTCACTGAAGGGCCTCGAGCCAGCTTTAACATTTCTTTACACATTTCAAAAAACATGCATCATGTACAAAATGCCAATGATCATCTTTGGCAAAGTGGCAGCGCTATCCATCATGGAGATGGCACAAATTCAAAAATCACCGCCAAAGCACTCTGTACAGATGGTTCACCAGCAAAGCTGAAACATGCGGCCTGGGTGTGTATCACGGGGTAATCCCAACAGTTCATTAAATGGTAGCTTGGTAGGCTGCTGGATCCTTGGTATGCAGTTGCTGCTAGCACTCGACTGCAAGAGCCTGTTCTTGTACCCGATCTGCAGCATCGGCACAGCGTAGAAGAGCTCGTTCCTGATTCTGCTTGCGGTATTGCTGATCAAAAGCTGCCTGCTCCTAAGAAGTATTTATGGCGCACGGCCTATCATTTTGGAGCTGGAGAGAAGCTGCTGCGCCCGCTCTCGGCTGCAAGAAAGAGCAACATCACTACTGGTGCAGCTAATTCAACACCACCTAGGTAGCACAAGGCCTTTTCACTCCGACCCACGACGTCATGTTACCTGGCCTGACTGCCATAGAATCTAATAAGAATGCTACCGAGTAGGCAACAGTGATTTTTACGCCACCGCTTTCATCATGCCAGCCTTACCAACGAAAATTTCGGGCCAGGTAGCGTGGCGTCGTGGATTGGAGTAAACAGGCATTGTGCTATCTTGGTGGTGTTGGCTAATCGTGCGCCTCTCTTTCTCTTTTTTTTTTCGCGCATGTGCATAGGGTTGCGCCGAGGGAGTTTTCGGCGCACAGGTGACAGACGGACGAATTTGCTAGCCATATGCAGCTTCACTGTAAAAACAATCGCTTGCTCCTGGCCTTTCCGATGCTTCCTTCACCCGTTTTGTGGTACAAGGTGTTCCAGATGATATCATCAAGGTAAAAAGCTGTCGATTGGTTGGTTGACGAGGGATGACAGTGCCAACATGATGAGAACCTACTGTGTGTTCCAAGAATAGAGGGGCACTCATCCATTGTGCGCCATTGAACCTTTCGTGAAGCTTCCTTCAATCGGTGTCGCATGGAGTGCTAGAAAGGCTGTGAATGGAAAAATCTTTCTGGTACATTGATGCGACCCATAGCAGCTTTCACTGCACTGAAGAGAGTTAATGAGAGTACAGGGCAAGGAGGAAAGAAAGAGCACTGGCTGCGCAGTAATTCACCAAAAGCCTGTAAATTTTCTATTACTGCACCACTCTACAAATTATTTCTTGCTGTATATGTTCATTGTACTACACATCAGCCACTATGTAACTAATTTTCAAAGTCAGTGCGGCTCAAGAGCCCTTTAAGTTCTTTTCGGGCTCTAATGCTGACCTGTGCAATAAAAAATAATCTATTGAAGAACATATATGGTCAATTGGATAAAGGTCACTAGTGCTTAGACGTTGGTCTCTCTAGTGTTCCCAGTCTTATTGCTTGAAGTGAAAAAGTAGACTCTCTGGCAGCTGGTACAAAAGAGCTCAATATATCCAATATTTCCTTGCCCTGGCAGTACTACAAGAGTGCCCTAAAGGTGTCAATACTACATGACTGGCAGCTGCTCTAGGGGCAGCAAGAGCATAATAAGCTTTACTTTATGAAACCTGTTTTGCGTAAATGGCACAGTTGTTACCTCAGAGATAGATGCTACAAAATCATTCTTTGTCATTTAACAGTAGGGCATGCGAGACTGACTCATGGGAATCTTCTAGCGAATAGCCCATTTCCGAGATGCCAGCACTGTGGCAAGTTTTTTTACTGCATCTATGCATTTTAATAACTTGTGTACTAGAAAAGTGTAGACAAATGCACTTTAAGGCCCTCTTCTACAAATACAGTGTACCCCATGCTTTTATTAGGGGGTGAACCCATAGTACCTCATAATAAAGCTTTTAAGAACCACTGGGAAATCCTACTGGAATTGTTATGGAAGCTTAGCTTGTGTGTCTGTGCTCAGTCATATACGCAGTTCTTTTATTTGAGGCCAAACAGCTTGTATGGCTGGTGCCCTAAAAAAATGTAATTCATCATTATCTCTGTATTTATACACTCTCTCAAACTACTCTTTTATAATTTCATTACAGTTGGCCTTTAAGGGTGTTTTCCTTTCAGCTGATGTTGGCCGCCTGCAACTCGTGCAGAAGATGCAGCAGAGCATCCATGTGCCTGCGCTCTTCACACCAGAGATGCTGAAGACATTCTGCTTAGCCCTGTCCGAGCAGCTGAAGAACAACACTCGGCTTAGGTCGCTGGGGCTCATTGGCTTTCCCTTCTCGCTGGTTCACCTACAAGAACTGTCAGCGGTATGGCTAGCTTGGTCTACATGATGAGGTTATTTTCATGTTTTGTTCATGCATAATGGCATGCAAAATAGATCATTTATGAATGACATGTTGCGTGCATCATTTGGTATGAGTATCAGCAAACCTGGGACGACATATGCAACAATTCTACTCCAATTCTTTTTTTTTTTTCATGCGTCACCAGGGGTCCAAATGGTGCCCCACCCATGTTATCACCAAGACCAAGAAGTTGTGAGCAGTGAATGATATGAAAAGAATGTAACCGTGCGTAAGGAATGGCTGCACTGTACCGGCCCTGTGTCACGTTGGCATTGCATATGTTGTGCGTGCAGCACTTTGACGAAGGCGCATTGGGCTTGGTGTGGCAAACAGCAGCAGCCATGGGCAATTGCATTAACATTGTGGACTTCATGCAGTCTGCCTGTGGCTTATGTCAATATTAATTTGTTGACTGGTGCTGAAATAACTGGTGCATGCTTGGCTGGTAGTGTGCTCAGGGGTTCTAGTCATGTGATGCCAGGTGAATTAGTTTCCTGCGTTCGAGTCTGCCTAAAATCCAATTAATCTGTTCTTTTCCCTCTTTAACTTCCATTGGTGACAAAGATTCACGGTCATAAGCACCTAGCTAGCACTCTCTTTGACATAGACATGTACAACACTGAGCCTAACATGCAATTAACATGCCGTTGTGGCCTGTTTCTAGAAAACTTTATTTCAACACATTTCAAAGTACTGCCACAATATGATGGATTGTTCAGTTCAGTTTATTACCTTAAGGTCCCCCGCAGGGGCGTTACATAAGGGGTTGGTTTTTATAAAACAGCAAAAACATTGTGAGAAATAATTAAACAACATGGTCACTTACAAGTTCTATAAATGAACATGGACAAGTGGTAGTAACGACGTTGGGGGGGAAGGCCGTTCCAGTCTGTGGCGGTTCAGAAGAAAAAGGGAGCCAGTGAAGGTGGTTGTTTGAACACGTGGGCATGCTACTTGAAGTGGATGGATGGTGCGATGAAATATTTGTGCTGCTGCTGTGATGTAAGGCTCTTAATTAAGGGAAGAAAAGAAGAACTTGTGGTACAGAGAAAGACTGTAAATGCAACGTCGACATGAAAGCATTGACAAGCTGGTTTCGGATTGCAGGGATGAAACGCTGACGTGGTATGAGTATGAGATATGAAGTTGAGGGTTTGACGGAAGCCCGTCTGGTCGGGATGAAGCATGAAGCAATGAAACGATGAACACCAACCAAAAGAAGTACTAAAAAGGAATAAATCTAAAAGACGTTTCGGCTTCCCTACGGAAGCCTTGTTCACATTGGGTTGAAGGAGAGTTCACGGAGTCCTTTAGATTTATTCCTTTTTAGTACTTCTTTTGGTCAGTGTCTGTCGTTTCATTGCTTCAAGTACAAGGTATGAATGAATCTAGCAGCACAATATTGAACTGATTCTAATGCGTTGGTGAAATATGCTTGATCCAGGTTGCAGATGGCTGATGTGTCTTCTAGTTTCGGCCTGACAAGTGACTTATATGCTAGTAATTTTACATTTGGTGGGACAGTCCGTAGATTCCATTTTAGAAAACCTAAGGTTTAGTTAGCTGCGGAAATAATACTAGTGACTTGTGTGCGCCAAGATAAATCATGAGATAGGGTTACACCTTGGTACTTATAGGATGTACTGGTTCTAACAGTGTATTATTACTTGTATATGGGAAGAAGAAAGCATTGTGATAACGAGAGAAGGACACAAATTTACATTTGTTGCCATTAAGGGTCATCAGCGAATTGCTGCACCATTCTAAGACACTATTAAGATCATGCTGGAGAGCAGGTTGGTCAGAAGAGCTATTTATAGAGCAGTAGATGACGCAGTCGTCTGCAAACAAGCATATATTACAGGAGATACACTTAGGTAAATCATTAATATATAATAAAAATAACAAGGGACCAAGAACAGATCTGTGGGGCATGCCAGAGGTTACTGGGAGGATGCTTGATAGGTTATTGTTGACTTAAACCATTTGTGTGCGATTAGACAAAAATTCCTTTATCCAGAATAGGATATTAGGGTCCAAGCTAAACATTTAAAGTTTTAGTAGTAAGCTTCGGTGGGATACATTATGAAATGCCTTTGCAAAATCCAAGAAGATTGTGTCAATCTGTACATTGGTGTCAAGGTTAGTATGCAAGTCATGAACGAAAAAAACTAGTTGGGTTTCGCAAGAGAAACCATTCCGAAAACCATGTTGTGAAGAGTGAAAAAAGTGATTACAGTCCAAGAAGGCAATAATTTGGGAGTAGAATATATGTTTCATGATTTTTCACGGCGCACTTGTTAGTGAGATGGGTCGATAATTTAATGGGGAATTCCTGTTACTTGTTTTGTAGACCGGAACGATCTTTCCCACTTTCCAATCATCTGGCATGTTTCCTGAAGAGAGTGCCTGTGAGTACAGTAAGGACAAGTGTGATGCAGCCATGTTTCTTATGTTTCTTAGAAGTTTAGAGTTAATTTCATCAATACCAAATGAAGATGATAGCTTAGGCCTCTGGATTGTGGATGAAATTTCGTCAGCATAAAATGTCACCCACAGCATGTGACCTTCAATGTTGAACAAAAGAAAGAAAAATTCCTTCCTTCTGCGGGACCTACTACTGAAGAATATGGTAACTTGCTCTAGTCTATGTTTGGGAAATTCAAATTGCCGAAAAGAAGGATGGAGGCATTAGGGTAGGTTGTCATAAGTTGTAATAAGTTGTTATTGAGCTAGCCACAGAATTCAGGAGTGGCATGGGGAAGCCTGTAGCAAACCCCCAGCAGCACTGTAATTGGTGATGCATGATATAATAGCCATAGTGTTACGAGTTTAGATGCAATGTTAATAAATGAACACAAAAGTTGCTGGTGAACTGTTACAAAAACACCGCCGCCCCTTGTGCCTATGCGGTCAGTTCAATAAACTTGGAAGTTAGGTAGTTTGGCCAAAACTTCGGTATCAGTGACGTCATTGTCTAGCCAAATTTCTTTTAAAATGAGCAAATTGCTGCCTGTTGATGATATGATATTAGATACAAGCTTACGCTTCTGAAGATAACTGCGTGCATTAGTAAAGACTACAGAAAATGAAAGATCATTTCTGGATGCAAGTCTTGGTCGATTCTTTTTTTGTAGAGGGTGGGATGATTGCTACACTGTAGTTTGTTCCTTTCAGCATTTTGCCTTTTCACAGAAGGGCGTCTTTCGTTTCCCAATATGCGAATTTTACTATTACAGGGCGATTTTGATCTTTGGTGTGTTTTCCTAAGCCATGTGCCCATTCTATATCTGTGGGGTTGATGTCGGTTTGTAACCTGAATTATTGATTCTTCAGACTGAGTAAAGGTTTCATTTGTAATGGGATCAGAAATTATATAGAAGATCAGGTTATTGCAGTGCGATTGGTCTTTGGCAGCTTCAAAACGGGCCTCTAACGCCGTGACTAGGTGAGTTGTTTCAGTTGATATTGTCTGTAGTGTCTTGGCATAGAGGCATGAGGGCCTGATAATGGACCTCTAAGTCGGTAATGCACTTATTATGGTCGTTGATTGTTTTGTCTGTTGTTGTCAGCTGCAGTTTAAGTTTTTTTTTCAGTTTCAATTTCATTGTAAATTAACGTCAATTCATTGTCTAACAGTTTTTCTATATACTTCTGCTTTTTGAGCTTTATGATGGGATTTTTCATATTTACACCTGGGCTTTGAGAAATACAATGTCTGAGATCATGTGATATCGAGATTACATAGATGAAATGGGAATCCCCTTTCATAGCAACCTTGTGTTTCTTTGCACCTTCTGCCGCATTCCTTTGTTGCAGCTCCATCAATTGGTGAATGTTAGTTAATACCAGTGTCTTGCTCTCCTCTTTGTGCGCTGGGTTTTGCAAAGATAGCCGCACCAGTTGATAGTGGTACTAGCACTAATGTGGTTTAGCACTTATTTACTTCGCCATGCCACATGAAAATTGGTATGCAGGAACAACAATGGTGACCATGGGGGGGGGTTCAAACGAGGAAACAATCTTTGGAGACTGTCGTCACGTTCTGATGACACTACACAAGCTTGCAAGGCCTCCTGTGGGAAGGTCAGCGGGTATCTTGGCCTATAAAGTGCTCAAGGCACACGACTTTCTTGGTAGCAGAACATGTGTAGGCAAGACAAGGCACTGCAAATTTTCGGAAACAGTCGCTGGCCTTATAGTGCGATATGGAGTATATTATTGTCACATTGTAGTGATGATGAAGAAGCAAAAAGTGGCACAACTGTAAGTCACAAAACAAGATCTTTATTAGGTGAACTTGTGCCCAGATAAACAGGCACAACGATAGCGGTGAGCACATTCGGTCGTGGGTTGTTGAAATCTGACTTTTCTGTAAAGTTCGTCAGCTGTTTATACATGACTAATCATACATTTCAGCATAATCGCTGCGGCTTGCATTCATTCCAGAATGCATGCCACTATTCAAGTCATGCACACAATCTGATGAGGCATTCATTTGCTCTAGAATCGATGGCAACATTGAGGAAGATGAAGTCAAGGATTCGACGGAAGCCCGTCTGGTCGGGATGAAGCATGAAGCAATAAAACGATAGACACTGACCAAAAGAAGTACTAAAAAAGGATTAAATCTAAAAGACATTTCAGCTTCCTTACGGCAGCCTTGTTCACAATGGGTTGACATGAACTTTCATTCATCCCATTGTGAACAAGGCTTCTGTAGGGAAGCCGAAATGTCTTTTAGATTAAATCCTTTTTTAGTACTTCCTTTGGTCGGTGTCCATCATGTTATTGCTACAACTTCGAGGAAGTTCTGATGCATGAAGGTGTGTCTTGTGCTGAGCGATAACTTTATAACATACGTTAACTGGTGAGAAATGGTCACAAGGAAAAGATAAACAATGTACATATGTCATTATAAATACTTAGATAACCTTGATTTATGTGTTTAAAAAAATTTTGAAATGAGTTGCACATTTAAGGAATGCATAACAGTGGTATGCTATGGCTGCTCACTAAAGTGTGTAAACATTCCTCTTTTCAGGGTGTTTGCACATCAGCGTCCCTTACAACTGTCACTCTTGATGGAAGCTCACTTGGCAAGCAAGGTCTGGAAGGTAAAAAACGAGGCAATTCTCTTCAAAGTGTGTTACATTTTGCTGCATATAATCTTGTACTGTTTCTTCAAGCTACCTATTGCTCCTATATTGCTGGGATAGCCAGGGTGAAGTCATGCTACTGGATGGTTGATGTGACCTCATTGATGTTGCTAAAGTGTAGCAATAAGCAGAGCATGTTTATAGCATGTCCGTAAAATGTTTTTGTGTCAATATCCTGGCATGTTTATCAGTGCTACAAGGTCCACAAGACAAGTTGCTAACGTATTGAGCGCACCGTTGAATTCGGCTAGTGTGTGCTTACCTTGTGTGCTTTGTGTGGTAGAAATTGATGTGACAGTGACATCACATGCAAGTGTAAAGCATCTTGAAGGGGCAGCGCAATAAGACGATGACAGAAGGCAGGAAACACACAGGACAGCGCTGAACTCACAACTGACTTTATTCGAAGGCATACACACATTTATGTACACAACCCATCGCCACATGCTCTCCCGTCCATGGCGTCATTATCAGTGCGCAGGCAAAAAATACGAAACACCATTTAATCTAATGCTACGTTATGAAGTGGCTTAAAAATTCAAATTCACTATCATGCAAGTTTATCAATGGCATGCTTACACAACGCGACCCTTTTTTTCTGATATAGAAGGCCTCAATAATCTCCCTCGTAGGAACCAATAATCTCCCTTGCGGGAACCATTGTGACATCTTGGTGCTACTGTTTTGGTGCAAAGTTGAAAGAGTGAAGCATGGCTGTCATTTTCACTACCAGCCTTTTTGCATCAAAGAAATGCAAATGAGGGTCTTGAAGAATGCCGGGATAATGCCTCTTTTACCCAATGAACAGTTCTTTTCTCTATAGCACCTGGCAGCCTCCCCTGTACCATCTTATTGTCCAACTTGGTAGTCTGGCTAACCTGGTCACATCGTCTATAACAGAGATCTTAAACAGATGGTCCTCTTTCTGTTGAGTGACTCTTAGTGTCTTTGAGCTGACCTCTCACAGAGTGTGGTGCACTTAGCGATGCAAAATTTCCAAAAATTTTGAGAACGAAAAAAAAGGCCGGTTTCTGTCTGATTTTTCCAGGAAATTTTAGAAATGTTGAGAAAAAAAAGTTCATCTGAAAACTTATTGTGCGCAACAAACAGGGACGAAGAATAGAAGAAACACAAGGACGAGCGCTTTCTAACAACTGGTTTTATTTTTGAAGAACCACCTGCTTATATACCCACAGATCTGCGCGATCTAGTCAAACAGAGCACGCCTATAGTGCATATAATACACACAGATCTGTGCGATCAAGTCGAGAGAGCACATCTACAATACATATACCGCTTGTGATAAAAAACAACAAAGACGTGGACCAAAGCCACCCGGTCAACATAAGAACAACAAGGTGCATGAAACATCCACTAACGATAAAAAGCGTTAAAGATGTGATGATAGAAGTGAATTTTCTTTATCCAACAATGAAACCGATGGATGGCTGATGCATTTTTCTTTTTGTTTTTCAATCCGGTGTGCTTCCACAATTTCCCTCGCGGTTTGATTCCTATTCCTATGCAAAATGTTGGTGCTACTAAGACATGGGGAGCAATCATGTTCTTGGCAATGCATTGCCAAACGCGTGCTAGGGCGACCTTTCAGACTGGACACGCATTTGGCAATGCATTGCCAAGAACATGATTGCTCCCCCTGTCTTAGTAGCACCAACGTTTTGTAGGAATCAAACCGCGAGGGAAATTGTGGAAGCACACCGGATTGAAAAACAAAAAGAAAAATGCATCAGCCATCCATCGGTTTCATTGATGGATAAAGAAAATTCACTTCTATCATCACATCTTTAACGCTTTTTATCGTAAGTGGATGTTTCATGCACCTTGTTGTTCTTATGTTGACCGGATGGCTTTGGTCCACGTCTTTGTTGTTTTTTATCACAAGTGTTATATGTATTGTAGATGCGCTCTCTCGACTTGATCGCGCAGATCTGTGGGTATATAAGCAGGTGGTTCTTCAAAAATAAAACCATTTGTTAGAAAGCGCTCGTCCTCGTGTTTCTTCTATTCTTCGTCCCTGTTTGTTGCGCACAATAAGTTTTAAGATGAATTTGTTCCAACTAGGCCGACTCGCAGTCTTGAGAAAAAAAGGTCGCAGTTTCACTTGCAAGACGAAGCATTGGTTGCTATAGCAACTTAGCAGACACCTTTACGAAGTAAGGGTAGTAGTTTTATCGACTGTATAAACTTGTAAACATTTGCTTACTAACTAAATTAACATGCATGCTGTCACGCATGCACAAGCAAACTTGGACACATCTCACTCGATGACCGCGGCAACTTGCTGTCAAAACACTGGAGGGAGGAAGTGCGGCAGCAGCAGCAAGTGAATTGACCTTTAGCTGCCTCTCGCTTCAACGCGAACTAAGTGGCGAAAACACAGCACTTACGAAACTATCAGCGCTCAGTGCACTCTGTCACCATCACAGATCGCTTCCATGATGGAGCCCACGCAGCCACACCGTGCGCCGCAGCTGCCGGAGTAGAACCCCCCCATTGCCTTGCGTGCGATAGAAGACGGTGTACTTCCTCCCCTCCTTCCTCCCTTGCATGCGCAAAAGATTTAGCCACAAGTGTCAGCTCACCCTAGCACGCTTTCACTCGCATATACAGCTTACGGTGTGCGGTGGCAATGTTAATGCCCTTGGACTTTATACTGAGCATCATGATGACGGTGACAGCAGGAGTGCACCTGGAGTGTCCTTATAATCACAATAAAATTGAAACTCCAGTAACAATAGCTTATATTTATTATTCCATCATTAAATATGTGCAATAATTATGCAAAGAACA
This sequence comes from Dermacentor albipictus, assembly GCF_038994185.2. NCBI lineage: Eukaryota > Metazoa > Arthropoda > Arachnida > Ixodida > Ixodidae > Dermacentor > Dermacentor albipictus. Next base: position 176,765,347 of record NC_091824.1, on the reverse strand, counting down.
GGCAGACAATGGAATGAGCATCTTGTTCTCATCTACGAAAGATTGCTAATCTTATAACTGAGAAAAAGGTCACTCAGTTTCCAAATCACTCTTACTGGACACACTCATATTAGTGTCGATCGTGGCTGCTTCCACATTAAAATTTGATAGCACATAGATGAGTCTTCAAAAACATTTACTTGTGGGCCTGGTGCGAAACTTGTTATGAATATATTTCCAAACAAGAACCAGGTTTGTTCCTAACTGGCAGATTACGAAGGTATCTGCCTAGAAGCTGTATATGTATATAGGTGTCAGCGGTTGATTAATGCAAAAGTCTTGCCACCAAGTTTACAGTTCAATATGTTTCGCATAGTTCCAGAAGCGAGTCCTGGACCAAAACTCAAAGGACGTCCTGTATTCCGCTACATTTAAAAGCTATGTTACATTTTCAAAACGAAACTGAAAGCATCTATATAATGTAGACACTTGAAAACTGTGCTGTCATTTTCTTGTCATCATTGCTTCTCGAATACATGCAGTATGCTGAACTGCGGAGAATGGCAACTGTAAGTTGTCTGCACGTGCAAATTTTTGTCTTGCTTTTTTTTTTACTTTCTCTGTATGAAAAAAGAAAAACTGAAGAGCATGTTTTTTTTGTTCTATTTCTTTTTTTTTATTATCTTTTTGAATTGCTTCCCAGCATTTACATTTCTAGGTGTGCTAGAGCCTGCACTGTGTGTGACAGTGGGCTGACAAGTAGTTGGCCAATTGATCAATTGACTAGTCTGTAGCAAAAGCATCTGGTTTTATTCCTTCAAATGTAATTGTAAAGGGGGTCAGCATCACAACACAGAAAAGGAGGCTCTTTATAAGGCCGTGGTAGGGAAACAAGTGCTGTCACATGCAACCCTGTAGTGACAGATCACTCAACTCCAGCATGCCCATGCACGTGCATTATCAACTAACCACGTCCAGGGCCATCAGCAGTGACAGTCTGTACCAAGAAGCAGGCTATTTCTATAGCAGTAAATTACTCTATATAGTGTTGTAAGGGTGTGATTTCATGAGAAAATGTGAACTGTAGCTTTAGTTGTGCCCTTGTGTCGCCTCCATAGCTGTGCATGGCCAGGGTAGGCTCATTCGAAGCGCCCTTCATTTGCAGTGCTTTGCCGTGCCTTATGTGAGAAAGAGAGCGTGCGTGTACTCAGCCTCTGCGACTGTCAACTGGGCAGCAGTGAGGCCGACCTGCTGAACTGGCTCCTGCGGCAACAAAGCCTTGGTCGCCAGGGGGCACTGTGGCAGGGTGTGCTGCGCCAGAGAGCTCTGGCGCTTGACTCGCTGCGCGGCCTTCGACGACTCAGCCTGTGTCGCAACCCACTGGGAGACCAGGGCATCTGTGCCTTGGCTGAAGCTCTCACAGATAACCTCTGCCTCAAGGGTGGGTAGCCAAACTTGTGCATAGTAATACCATGATAATGCCAACATTATGTCTGTGGACGAAGTCCTCGAGTCAACTGCTCAGAAGACCTGCTGCAGTTAAACCTCAATATAACAAAATTCTCAATGTGGTAAAGTATTTAATATTTGGTAAATTATTGTCCATAGAACACCATGTATTTACAACCCGATTACCACAGTATAACGAAGTGTGTTTATAGAAGATATCAATATAACAAAATTTTACTGCTGCCGCAAAAATATATAGAAACACTAAATAGAAAGTTCTGTGCATGCAGATGGTCAAATGGTTCAATTGCAAGCGGCTGCTTGCGTCCGCACCTTTCAAATTGCAAGCTGCATGACCTAGAGCATCCGCCAAAGGAGAGCAGCAGCATGTTCTGTATATAGTCGAAGTGCGACACGATCCTATCGCGCCACACACACAGTATGCTTTGCGCGTAACTGAAAGTGTGCTAAGGTAGGCATAGAAGCATGGTGGCTTGATAAGTGCCATCTTCCCATGCAAGCAAGGGGAAGGGGGGGAGGGAAGCGAGCTCGCGGTAACAGTGATCAAGTGCATAGGAGGAAGGTAGTTGTGGGTTGATACACATCTGCTTTTCCAGTGCAGCCATGGCTATGCATGGGATGAGGTAGATGCTAGTTTCAGTTCAAGTTCCGCTTAACTGGCATTCATTAAAACATGCACTTTGTTTAGCCAAGGTTTGTTAACATTGTGTCTATGGGCGGCCAACCAAAGTTGAAGCCGTCATTTTGTTTAAGCAAATGTTATTTATTTGGAATCCGCTGTAGTGATTACCTTTTGTTTTCTGACAGCACTTGACCTTCAGAGCTGCAATGTGGGCAATGCTGGTGCCTCTGCCTTGCATAATCTGCTGGTCAACAACATTGTCCTGGAAGTAGTTGACATACGGCAAAATCCAAACATAGGTGAGCTTGGACTTCCTTCAGTTGAGCCTTGGCAACATGTGTTATTCACTGTCATTTAATGTTAACGCTTCCTTGCAACTTTCAACCTCACAGGTTGATACATACAGAGTTAAATGAATAACATTTTAGAGACGTAAGTGTAAAACCTGCCATCTTACAAAACATAAAAGAGCCCTGAACCACCTTTCTCTGAAACCTCAAAAATGCCTTGGGATATGTATTGTGCCTCCCAGGAATATATTCTGAAAGAATTTCTCAGCAAGACCTAGTACGAGCATACACACTGCAACCACAGCATTTATCTTTTTCATTCCTCCTCAATGAACCTCTGTTCCAAAGGACCTGGGCAGTGCTGGTTACACTGTCCTGCCTATGACATTACGTCAACTGGCTTGAGTGTTGTGTTACTTATTTCAGCAGGAAACGATGGGTGCTGTTGGCAACACATACATGCTTCCGGACGCTGTTATTGTAGTAAGGTTTGTTATCACTTTGCTGTGCTATAGTGCACTGATAGCTGCATGTGGCTGTTCTTTCTGGTACCAAGTGGCATGAGTAGCACATTTTCTTTAGCACTTATCTCTAGTGCAATCATACAATTTACGAGGCTTGAATGAAACGTCATCTTCTCTTACAAGTATGTTGGCAGCACGTACATCAGCTCAGTGATGAATGCCGCACTCCGTACTCGTGTTTAAGAGATTTGTAACATAGTGAGCTTCGAACATGGGACGTTTTCTCGGATGGTCACTTTCAGAAATATAACTTTCAGTGCACACTGATTGGCTGGTTGAGCTAAACCACTCAAATCATACAATGCGCCGTGTACTACGTTACAAGAAAGCAATAGTATCGCAGAAGGGGATCCTCCGAGAATACTTCCCCTTGAGGCAACTCATCTTGAAGGTGTGCAACTCGAGAAGCAGACGACCTGTCCGATGGTGGGTCCGGAGTATGTGCAAGAGCACTGCGTAGTCAAGATTGGCTATGCCTGTTCTAGTACAATTTGGCCACATGGGCCGGCTCTTATCGCCAACATAGACCAATCAAAGCACACAGTTATCAACATATCTCGATGGTGAGTGGGCTCAAGGTAGCACCCCACAGCAAATGCAGTATTTAAGTTAGGCAACAGATGTAATTATGCACCAAGTAGTAGCCACCCTAACTGTAGGGCAATTGCTATGTGCATGGCAAGGCTGGAGTGCACGCTTCTGTTTGTGTGCATCAGTCTGGCCGTGTTACGTGGTGCAAACCAGCTTTGTTCTACAGGGATAGTATACAAATTCAAATTGCACATTTTTAAGCTTTATAGATAGTGAAATACAAAGTGATGTCTGTCAAGGTGTCTAGCCAAGAGCAGCTGGGAGTGAGTGCACGCTGGCTTGTGTCCCGTGTGAGGCACGGCAGGCGTAGCTTATGTGTGGTCTGGGTGGAAGTTTTGAAGGAGGTTGAGTGTTGAAAACTAATTAAACTTAGCAAAACTTGACTGCTACGACACCCCCTCCTCACTCACCCCCCCAGCTTCTGATAAGCAGTGTGGCCAGAGCATTCTACGTGGGCGAGCGTAGCCTAGTGTGAGCTGACAACAGACAGCATCTTGTAGATGTCAGTAATTCTTATTTTAATTCGAAATGCATAATTTTGCTTACTTGAGCCTGCTTACTTAAGGGGGTATGGTAGGGTCCATGAGCCATCTTGGTTTTAGCTTTATATCTCAACTGTTCTATACATTAGCGTGAAATTCTGCACGCTCAATAGGAATAGCGTTGGCTTTAATTGGAGTAATTTTTTTACTGCAGGCCTTCTTATTTTTTGTGTAGTTGAGAACCAAACTTTAAGCTATGATGGAAAATAACATGTACCTTTTCTCAGAAACAAAAACAGCATGACCGTGAGATTTCGCACAATAATTCTGTATAATAGTGGGTTTAACTGGAACCTTTAAAAAATGCTTTGCTACATTTACGTCACACGAAAAAAAATATTCGTCACACGTCTCGTACCGTGGAGGGTCTTTCTAATAATCTTTTCTTTCTTTTTTAGTTATAACTGAGTCATTTTTTCACACATTTAGGTTCAGATTACTTGCAAGGGATGTGAGTATATTCTGGGAAAATTTCAGCACAATGGGGCTGTATAGTTTTCCAGAAAAGGTACATCAAGTTCCGAAAATTTTGAAAAAAGTGATTTTGAGAAAAACGCGTTTTTATGTTTGCACCTTCACTACAACCGTTCAGTATGCACCAGCAGAGTAGAGAAACTTTCTGGCTTTTTTGGTGACTTCCCCAAAGCCTTTCTTGATGTTTACGTAAACGTAAGCATGAAGTAAACATAATTACGTAAACACTGAAAAAATGATGGAAAACAACATGTAAACAAACCCTCGCATCTGTCACGTTTAAATACCAGGCGGCGCGCTTTTTGGCGCCATTTTTAAATGGCTTAGAGCACTCCTACGCGCTTGCCGCTGCACTGTTTTGCTCACCACAGTGTGTATTATTTTTTATTGATGAAATCAAAAAATCAGTTTTTTGGTCGATTTGCCCTACTATACCCCCTTAACTGCGTCAATTAATATATGCAGCAACAGTAGGAAGAAGCACACTGATCAAAATGCCATTCTTGATTGATGTCAGCTATTGGCCAATAGCAGCCATCTATGAGAATATGCTAAATGACAAAATATGGCAGCTGCCAGCAGCCTCAAAAATGGCGAGGAGATGGCCTCTGTTTGAAGAGAGGGTATAGGCAAAAAAGGTGACTTCATGCTCCACTTGTGAACTTCATGCGCCACGTACGACTGTGTACACAGCAGTGTATGCTATTCACTGAATGTGTTTTTTCGCCAAGGCCAAGTTGTGGTTCAGGACGCCTTTAATTAAGAGGCTTGCACTTTTCAAAACTGTACAGCTCTTTGTGCACAATTTTGTCCCACAACAATAATCCTAATCAATGTTGTGCACTTTGTTTTTCTTTATTGCTGTGTGATCAGTACTTTCTCACCACCAATCTCATGCACACCTCTGTGTGCCATAGCATTCGTGACAGGAAAGTAGCAGGCACAGAGCGTCAAATTAAGGGAGTCAGTGCACTCAATACAACTTGCCACATTTACCACGAGTACAGCACCATGTAATCCAACACGTCAGTGTTTGCCTTTACTTCGACTTGAACATTCCATCATCACCTTGCATGGCTTCCGCTTAGAGAGCCAAGCATTGTAGGATTGTCTAAACACTTCGTTGATGATGATCAAAAAATGTATTTCTGGTTTAACATTGGATTTTTTGTTTCCTCATTATTTCTAACTTTGCACCTCTCTTTTATGACCTGCTATGCAGTTTGGCAGACACATTTCAGCACATAAGTGCAGCCTTTGGGTGCAGTGCCTCGAGCACTGCAGTGACCTTCCCAATGTTTCAAGACAAAAGTACATTGTAGAACTAGAAACCATAGTTGAGTAAATCTGTGTTCCAGTGGAAAACACTTTTGAGAAGTGTTGATAGACTCTCCTTGGGCTTGCCTGTTCTCACAGATGCTGCCTTAGCCAAGGGCATAGCGAAGAAAGTGTCCTCAAATCGTCACGGAAGACAGTGTCAAGTGAGCTCTTCCACTTTGTCATTTACACATGCCATGCTGAACATGCTGTGTGTTCTGCAGTAAATACCCTTTGTCAAAAGTGTACCAGCCACACATCTGATTACAGGCTGTGTGTTGGTGTTCCAATTGCACCCTTGGAGCTCGAGAGCGCTCTAGAGCGAGTGGGACTTCCATCGTCATCCTCCTAAATGTCAGTCCTGATGCCCACGTCACCCTACCACATAACCAAAAAATGATATTGACTACAAGTGGCGTTAATTGAATGAATGGTGCTCAAGCTTGGTACTCCAATTCACATTTCACAAAGTCAGGAAACATGTCCAAATTAACCAAGCCAAATTATTGAATGGGCCTAAATAATTAAGGATAAGCTTACTGCATTAGCATGACCTTTATTTCCCATAGAACTTTATTACCCTTGTTTCTAGTTCACACGAAACCTTTGTTGAAATTGCAATTCTTGTCATCCATTGACAGTAATAAGCACTTGTAGCAGCATGACATACATATCTTCATTCAAATAGATGTTTCACTAGTGCACTCACCTCCCTGTTGGTTTGTCGTGGACAAGCCAAGGTGCACGACTAATCGTTCATCTCAGTGCAGCTGACAAGTTTGGTGCGAGTGTGTGGGTTGCAGTAGGATCATCTTTCATCGACAGCTTGCACAATGTTTCTCACATTACACACATTGAATAATGCTTATGAGTACTTGCACAGACCAAAAGGCAAGTCTAAATTAGCTTAGAACGAGTTGATAGGCCAGCAGCACTTGTTTCTAACATTTCTTGTGTTCTCGTATAAGTTGTATATAGTCTAAAGTATTCTTTTCTTGTTTTTTTAATTAGCAAGGTTTTATTGTATATTGCCACATCTTGCAACAGTGCCGCCAAATTAGAAATCAGATTAAGACGCTTCTGTCCACCTGCATGTAGCTGTTTTAACAGACACCAGTGAAGAATTGGATGAAGACCTTTCAATCCAAACACCGGCGCTTGTTTTTTCCTCTCTGTCTGTCTGTGCGCGTGTGTGTGTGCATGCGTGTGCTTGCGTGCGCACTTCAGTTGACGGTTGAAGACTCAGGCTCAACACTTGTGTCGAATAAAGATTGGCTGTTTTTTCTATAATGTGATAATATCATTAATGAAGACTGACTACTTAGCAAGCCCCTTCCATAAATAAAACAATTTATATACAGAAAGTACCTGCCATGAAATAGTCAGTTGGAAATGCTTTGTTACTCATTGTATTACCGTATAGTAATCTATGATCTCAATTTTTAAGGCATCATTTATTTCACAGCATTTTCACAGTTCTGGACATCTGAAAATGAAACAGATGTTCCGAATTTAATTAGCTATACATATATGGCAGAGCTTATTTCACAAACTTTTTATTGTAGAGTCAGTGTTCATTTGCGGATTCAGTGTTCAACGCACTTGTTGCAGCGCTTGAGAAGCCGAAAATCGGGCCTAGTTGTAATAGATTAGCTGGTCAAAGCAGATATTTAAATGAGTACTGACGCAACATTTTCAACTTGTCACTTATTTATTTTTTTTCTTGCATGAAATGAAGTTTCAAAACCTTTAAAAATACTGGGAAGCACAAGAGTATGTGGACCAGTTTCGAGACCCAGGAGGGGGTGTGTAAGGCCGTGGTGATACACTGGCTGTGTATTTTTGTAATTGGCCGTGGCTTCCACACGAGAGCCCAAAGGTCTCTTGTCTATCTTTGATTAGCAACATATTCACGCCTACCCCTATTGATGCACAATGCTGAAATTTTTGCTCTGTAATGTGACATCATGACATTGCTGATTGCGCCAGGCTGGCAAATAAAGTCCAAGTTTAGTACTAATTAAAGTATAAGTGTTTCCCAACCTTCATACCTTTTTAAGTCTCATCCTTTTATTTGCTAGGGGCATGTGGTATAGTTTCTACAACTTCAAAAACGTGTGTCAGTACTCCTTTAAATTATAGAGACAAGATATGTAAAAAGAGTTAAGGCACTGTTGAACCATTTCGTTGCTGGAATCCCATTGATGAGGCTGTTGACCCTGTTGTATGCGCAGTATGATGTCCTCCCACTAGGCAAAAGCCAGCCAGTGCGGCCAGTTTCCCATCACCAGAGGAGTAGGTCGGCAGGGAGACTGCAGGAGGCAAGTTGGCAGCTGCAACCATTGACCTTGCTCACTTTGTGTGCTGATGAAAATTTGCTTATGCAAATTCAATATATAACCAAAAGGACTTCTTCTTGGGCAAGTTGGTGCTTAGATTTCCTAGGTATACTTTGTGGCGCAAAATACATTTCTTGAAAAGGGACAGAAGAAAGGGAGACAGTGAAGCGCCAAACTACCAACTGTTTAATGACAGTCTGAACAAACGTATAGAAGAAAATACAACTTCCGCTCATGCGCAGGGAGCCAAGGTGTGACAGAACAACGTGGTCATGATAACATACTTTGGATGAAGCACATTTCTGCGGAATATAATACGATAGATGTATCGCTGACACAATCAGACCCTTTCTTTTTAATATAAAACATTTCCAACAACTTCCTTGCAGTTTGTTCCCTACTTCTGCCAAGAATCAATACTCGTTCAAAGCATGGCCTACAACGACAGATCTTATTTTGTTATAGCGCAAGCTTGACAAGGACAAAAGAAGGTACATCTGACACACACAGCGCTACTTTCAACAACAGGTTTATTTCTCGTTCTCGTCGCTATATATACACCCTCGTCCCGTCATACACCACGTGTAACATTTTTGGAAAAATAAACAAAAGATATAAACTGGGAACCACACGTAGGCAGTTTCTTGATTCACATATTCAAAACATGTACACGTTCAACGCGAACAAAGATAATTCAGCTCTTTTGATGATAATGAAATGGAAGTTTTACTGACGCATGCATCGCCGAATGTTGCTATGTGTCTGGCTTCTATTATCAGGCGCGTCATTTCACACCTGCTTCTACTCATGATCACTGTTTCTTTAAATCTTGGTTTGCACTTGCATCTCTGGCAATGGATGGCAAGAAAGCTGTCAGCGGCCACGTTGTTAACTTTGTTACTATGCTCTCGTAGCCTGTCATTTATGCATCTACCTGTTTGACCGATGTAGGATTGTCCACAGCTGAGAGGAATACGGTATACGACGCCGGCGATGCAATCAACGAATTTGTTTTTATGTTCTTTTTCACATGCGCTACGTGGGATTCTTTCCGGCCTTGTGGTTTTACAGAGGCTGACCAATTTATTAGGTGCCGAAAACACAACGTTAATGCCGCTCCTTCCAGCAATCTTCTTTATTCTATGGGAGAATCCGTGTATGTAGGGGATGACGGCAACCTTTCCTTTGTTCATGTCAGTGCTCGACACGTGCACCTGCTCCGAACTGCTTTGCTGCGCCTTCTTAAGCAGTCCTTCTGCGACTGACACAAGCACGTGGCTCGGGTAACCAGCGCAGCTTAAACGCGAGGCTTGCCGTTCGAAGCTATCGTACATTAGGTGTTGGCATGATTTTTTCAGTGCTTCGCTGAAACACATCTTCGCGATTCCCCTCTTCACAAGCTTTGTATGCGCGGAATGAAATGGTAAAAGTGGCTTACTTGCCCTAGGTTCGTAACACCAGCAGGTTTCGTTATCGGTGAGCACAAACTTAATGTCAAGGAGGATTAGATTCCTTGACATTAAGTTTGTGCTCACCGATAACAAAATCAATTTTGACGGTAAAATCAATTCATTGTTTTTTTTTTATAACTCCAAAACCATTGAGATATCTGTTGAGGCCGCGAGTCCATTTTGCATTTGCTCATCGCGATGGGTGTCATCATGAAATGCACTTAGCACACATGCAACCCTTACTACACAACGCTGTCAGTTTAAACTGTGTTCCATAAATGCATCAGGTCGAAACATTGTCCGCATGCAATTTTTCACTGTTCCTGATAATACATGCACATACAAACTTTTGCTATATGCATTCGCGGTAGTTGCCAACTGATCACCCGCGAACCCTGCTTCACGTGCACTGCCGTTAGGGCAGCCTGTGTGCATTATCTCGTGCCAGATCAACATTTATTCGTTTGTGGGCACAAACATTTATCAAAAATGAGCATCTTGCCACCCAACAGCCCCACTGAAGGCCTAACCAGTATTGTTTTGTCACGAGTCAGTGACCAGAGTAGCAGTTTCGTGCAGAATCAGGGAAATGTTTCGCAGTCGCTGTATGGCAATTGAAAAACGGAGGAACCACCTCACCAACGAATGCGAGGGCACATCCCAGTCATGCGCTTCAACTCCCGAATACGCATGGCTTCTTGGTCTACACATTTTACATGTGCACAGCCTTTGAAAAATGTTATTTTAGTGCGGTACAGTTTATATAGTAAAACCTTGTTAAACCGTACCCGCCTAAACAGTAGTTTCGTTTTAAAGGTAGCAAAGTCAAATTCCCGACTCAGCAGCCATTGAACGTAATGCGTTTTGTATCCGCATAAACCGTACCGGCTTGTTGCGTATGTATTGGTTAACACGTAGTGTTTTCGCTATTCCTCACCCAATCACAGCGGTAAATTCCCATTGGGCAACCCGGCAGAACAAGCTTCAGAGTGCAAAAAAGAGGTGATGCGTGCAGACAGGACACAAGAGTAGAGAAGTGGACAACACGAACACCGACTATCAACTGAAGGGAGCACTGAGGTGAAAAAAGAAAAAAGACACAAACCTCATCTGCGCAAGCTCAGGAATGGTATCACCACGTGTCAGTCGGGTACATGTGCCGGTCCACATGAGAGATAACTGTTAAGGCACTTAATCTCTTCCTTATGTAATCAAAGGCTGGCTCACACACGCACTTCCACCATTATAGATATGTCATGCCTCTAACATAAGACGCGTATCTTCATTCTTATGCCTGTAAAATATTGCGCATTCATCTAACTCTGGTGTGCAGTTACAATTACTACATTGCCAAGATTGTAACTGCACACCAGAGTTAGATGAATGCGTAATATTGTACAGGCATAAGAATGAAAATATGCATCTTATGTTAGAGGCATGACATATCTATAATGGTGGAAGTGCGTGCATGAGTCAGCTTTCGATTGCATTACATAAGGAAGAGATTAAGCACCTCAACAGTTATCTCTCACGTAGACCGGCACATGCACCCGACTGACACGTGGTGATACCATTCCTGAGCTTGCGCAGATGAGTTTTGTGGTGGTGGTGGTGGTAACAACTTGATTAACAATCCGGAAAATTCGTGGCCTGGGCCTAGGCCGCCCCCGAGGAGGTCCGGAGATCCTGTCTCCTCGCCGCCTCACGGGCTTGCTGGATGGCCCATAGTTGATTTTCGAGGTTTGAGCTGCGCAACGCGGCCTTCCATCGCGCCGCAGCTTCATCTGGGGAAACTGCATTTTCTTCGCATATAACATCACATTCCCAGAGAATGTGTCCAAGAGTTGCGTGAGCCCTGCTGCATAGCTTGCAGTTATCATCCGAGTAGACGTCCGGATATATCCTCCTGAGATGGACGGGGTTGGGGAAGGTCTTTGTTTGTAGCTGCCGCCAGTCTACCTCTTGGGCCCTGTCGAGTTTGGGGTTAGGGGGCGGATAAACCCGCCTTGAGTTTTGATAAAATTTTGTAATATCACAGTATCTGGTCATTCTGTCCCTTTCTGTCCATGCCTCCGTTGGATTTCCAACCCCAAGAGAGGATCTTTCTTCGCTGGCGCGGAACATGAGACCTCGCGCTACGCGGTGGACCTCCTCGTTGAGGTTGGGTACGGGGGTGTCGGGGGACGTGTGCGCCGGGGGACGTGTGTCGTTCCTCCATCTCCTCGGAGGTGACATAGTTCGCGTTGGCTTTGAGTATAGCCTCAGCCTTCGGCGAAATTCTGCCTTGTGCATAGTTTCTGACCGCCGTCTGCGAGTCACTGATTACGTATCTACAACTGGGGTTAACGATGGCTAGGGCTATCGCCACCTCTTCCGCTACCTCGGGGTTTTTTACACGTATGCTACAACAACTGACCAATTGTTTCTCGGTATTGAGGACGGCCACTGCAAAAGCACGTCGATCCTCGTATTCTGCCGCGTCTACGAACAGCGCTTCCTTGTCCCTACCGAAGGCTTTGAGTAAAGCCTTGGCTCTACTCTCTCTTCGACCCTGATTGAATTCGGGGCTCATGTTCTTGGGTATATTAGCCACCTGCAGCTTTTCCCTGATCGCGCTTGGAAGGGATGTCTTGTCGCCGTGCTGCTTGTGATAACTTATCCCGAGTTTGTCCAGGATACTCCTGCCCGTTCGTGTCTTCGCTAGTCTTTCGAGTTGCGAGATTTGGTGTGCTTCAATTAACTCTTCAAGCGTGTTGTGGACTCCCAGCTGTAGCAGCAGTTCCGTGCTGGTGCTGTCTGGAAGGCCCAGTGCCATCTTGTATGCTACTTCTAATGAGGGTGTTCAGTTTGGCATATTTGGCCGCGTACCAGTTGTGGTAGGCGGCCACATAGGTAATGTGGCTAATAACGAAGGAGTGTATGAGTCTGACGACGTTGGTCTCCCTCATACCCTGATGTCTGTTGGTGATTCTTCTGATGAGCCTCACCGTGTTCATGATCTTAGTCTCCAAATTCCTGACCGTTTCTCCGTTGTTGCCGTTCGATTCTATGATGAATCCGAGCACCTTAATCTGCTTCACCCTGGGTATTTCTTGTCCGTCTTTGGTGCGTGTGCAAATTTCTTCGTATGCAGCATGCTGGATGTAAGCCTTGGGGGGTCTTCCCCTAAGCGTCGGGCGGTAGAGGAGGAGTTCCGATTTTTCTGGCGAGCAGACGAGACCGGTTCCGACGAGGTACTCCTCCACCACCTCGACCGCGGTCTGTAATCACTGTTCGATTTCTCCGTCGCTTCCCTCGGACACCCAGATCGTAACGTCGTCCGCGTATATTGTGTGATGCACTCCCTCAATGGCGTTGAGGCGCTCGGGGACGCCGATCATAATGAGATTAAAGAGCATCGGCGAGATGACCGAGCCTTGTGGGGTGCCGACGCTGCCTATGTTACTGTCTTCGTATGCGAGTTTGCCCAGCGTTAAGGAGACTTTCCTGTTTGTGAGGAAATCCTTAACATAGCTGTATGCTCCGTTTCCTAGATTGAGTGCGGCAATGCTGCGTAGTATGGCTGCGTGAGCTGCATTATCGAAGGCTTTCTTGAGGTCTAATCCTAGAATGGCCCTGGTACCTCTTGCCTTGTTGTCGAGTATCTGGTGCTTGATTTGCATCATTGCATCCTGCGTGGAGAGATGAGCTCGAAATCCGAGCATGGTGTCTGGATACGCTTCCACGTCGTCCAAGTGTGCGTTGATACAGGTGAGGAAGGCATGCTCCGTCAACTTGCCGACGCACGACGTAAGGGATATTGGTCGAAGGTTGGCCAGATCTGGGGGTTTCCCTGGTTTGGGGATGAGCACCATTTTTGCTCTTTTCCACTGGTCAGGGATGCATCCTCGGGTCCAGCAATCGTTGATGTACTTGGTCAGTTCGGAGATGGTCTCGTTGTCCAAGTTACAAAGGGTCTTATTAGTTACGCCGTCCGGTCCCGGGGCCGACTTGCTGTTGAGCTTTTGCAAAGCGGCCTGGATCTCCGCCTCGCCAAAGTCTCTGTCCAGAGAGTGTGGGGATGCGCGACCCTCGCGCCTCCCCTGATGTTTTTCCCGCATAGCTCGTCTCCTGTACTCGCGCTTCGCCGCGTGACCTGCGTGGCGCCCGCGCGGTTGATGTGGTTGAAGCGCAGTGCGAGAGATGGCGCGAGTGTTGCGCTGCTAACGCCGCGAGGTTACTTGGGCGCCGAAAGGAAGGCGCTTGCTCTCTTTGGGTTCGGGAAGCGAGCGGGACGGACGTGCCGCGCGCCGACCGATGCTTCGGCGAGACCGTCTCGCGTGGCCGCCTTCGAACGCGCCACGATTCGCGTGACTATACACGCGAACGACCAGGCGTTGGGCTCCAGCATGGGGCGAACATATTCGCTCGCTTCCGGTCGCGGTGAGTCGGACTTCTAGATTTGTCGCGCGCCCATCGGCATGTTTTGTGGATAGCAACTCGGCTAGCAGGCATTGATGTATGAAAGGTGCAATAAATGCCCTTGTGATTGTTTGCTGCTACTGTGTTGTCGTTCCTTTGTCCCAAGAGTACGGTGTGAGAATCCCAGATCAGACCCCACAAGAGAAATTGGGATTTCCCGTGTATTCGCCGTGTTGAATAGTCGGGCTGTGCGGGGCGTATCTGTCGCAGAGTTCAGAAAGGATTTCTTCCTCATCCTTGGTGTGTGTGTGTATTAGCTTGCGCATGGTTTCCCGATGTGTTGCCTTGGTCTTGGTCGGGTCTAGCAGGTGTCGGAGCAGGCGCCATGTGTGACCGGTGCCAATCCGTCCGTCCATCTCGTTGCAGATCTCATCCCATTGTTGTTTACTAAGAGTTTTGCAGTGTTCTTCTATTTGTTTGTTGAGTAACGCTATGCGTTTCCTCAACTTCCGATTGTGTCTTTGTTTCTGCCACCTGGCTGTCGATCTTCTCGACGAGAAGTTCTGGCGTCACGGTCTTTGTAACTTCATTGACGTCAGCCATCACTTGTTCGGCCCATTGTTGAATGTCTGTGATGGGCGCGTGCGTCATTCCGGCTCGATTCTTGCGGAACTGGTCCCAGTCCGTCCATTTGAAGGTTTTGTTGGGTTCGACCGTTAAATTCTCCAATAATTTCGTTTCGAGAATTCTGTGGTCACTACCAAGGTCTTCGAACGTGTTATTTCAACTCGCTCCTCTTGCGTTCTTCACTAATCTTAGATCGGGCGTGGTGTCTCTTGTCAGCCCTGTTCCCATTCTGGTGGGGGAGCTGGGGTCGGTGATGAGGGTCAGGCCTGTTTCCTGTATATCCTGCCATAAAGCCTTGCCTTTGGCTCTCGTATAGGCATAGCCCCACGCTCCGTGCGGGGCGTTAAAATCTCCTCCGATTAGTAGGGGATGGGAGCCCGCGATGTCGGTGACCCTCCTAAAAAGGGTTCAAAAGCGCTGTCGTATGTGCGCTGGCTTGCTGTATAGATTGAGGATAAACATGCTGCTTTGGCTCTTGCTTTTAGGTATAATTTCTACGAATACTTGTTCAATCTGCGCTACCTTAAGGCCGTGACGAAAGACCACTAAGCCTTTCCTGACCAAAGTAGTTACCGCTTGGTTCTCCCCGGATGGGGGACCGATGGCTTGGTAACCGGGTAGTTTTGCTAATTCGTGTGTCTCTTGTAGCATTATTACATCGGGTTTCGATTTGTTTTTAAGGTGTTGTTGCAGGACCGCTTTTTTTGCGGCGTAACTCCTGCAATTCCACTGCCATATCGTCAGCGCGCCTCTTTTACCGTGCTTGCCTATTTTGGTCTGGTCGAGGGCTGGAGGTCTGAACGACCCCAGATGCTCCTACGTTGTTTACAGGGGTGTCGTGGAATTGATTAGATGCGACCCCAGTTATGGGGGCCCCTGCGGTGGTTACTGGCTGCAGCTTGGCTACTCTAAGACTTAGGTTGGCCACGTTGCTTTCGAATTTGTCAATTCTCGACATTATGGTCGAGACCGCCAGCATGAGGTTGCCGACGGCTTCCGCTTGTTCTTTAAGTACATTTTGCATTTCTGTTAATTTCTGTCCTAGGTCTGCCAGT
Organism: Dermacentor albipictus; assembly: GCF_038994185.2. NCBI lineage: Eukaryota > Metazoa > Arthropoda > Arachnida > Ixodida > Ixodidae > Dermacentor > Dermacentor albipictus. The sequence goes on along the minus strand of NC_091824.1, from coordinate 176,749,665 downwards.
TGTGATGCGGTTTGGCTGCTAACGGCTGGAGCCTTTCTCTTAGGTGGCGGAGGGTTGTCGTCCTCCTCCATGCTATTATTAGGAGTTACCGCAGCTGCACCTGCACTACAAGTACTCAGACGGGGAGATATCTCCACCCTTCGACTATTCTTAAGTTCCTGGATTTCTCTCGTGAGGTGTGAGATTAATTCTCTCAACTGCGCATTTTCCCGTCTCATTTCTGCTATTTCTTTAGAAGCTGCAGTCTCCTCAGTTCCGCCGCGGCGCGACGAGCCTTTGACCGCGTCTGCCCAGCTCACCTTGTTGGTGGCCTCTTCTACCGCCGGGCCGCCTCCGCTGCGGCGGGAAAGCGAACGCGTACGGCTCCTGGATCTGGTTCGGGCCGATCTGGGTGTGCGGCTCCGTGATCTGGACTTTCTGGTTCTCGAGCGGGCCCTCGAGCGTGAGTGGGGCCTGGTATCACGGGAAGGGCGTCTAAGAAATTCCCTCGTAGCCTCCGATGCTAGAAATTCTTCCTGTTGTCGTTGTCTTTCCCAGCGTCGTCGCTTGACTATATATGGCGTCTTGAAGCGAGCCTTGCAATTCTTATCGGCTGTTAAGTGCTCACCCCCGCAAAGTTGGCAAAGGGGGTTGCACTGGTGGTTGAGACCTGGGTTGGCCGTGCCGCAGCCTCTACAGATGCGGTCCTGCGGACTGGGGCACACGTCCATGCGGTGGCCCAGTCTGCCGCATTGGAAGCACAGGTCAAGTTGTTTTCTGTACAACGCGCACCTGATGAGAGCGCCTCCGTAGCGGACGAAGGAGGGAACTTTCAGTCCGGAAAACAGCACGATGACGGTGGTGGTATTGCTGAGTCGTTTCGCAGCGATTGCCGTAGGATTCTTGGGGGTAACGACCTGGGCGGTGATGTCGCGGGGCGAATCTTCGAGAGGTATACCCCTGATGACCCCTATGGAAGTTAAGTCGGGTGCCGATTCATATGCGTTGGTCTCATGTGCCTGGCCATTGACCACGAGGCGCTCGACTCTTTGGTATCTGTCTGCGTTGGCTTCACTGGGAATACTCACTACGATGATGTTCTGTTGTACGTTGAGGCACACGGTGTCGTCTTCCCTGTGCTTCCCGGGTATGCCAGCAGCTTGGTAGACGCACGAAGCTACTCTGGCTGCTCCTAATTCGCCAATCTTGAGGCCTTCCTGTGGGCGGATGATAATCTTGAAATCACCCTTCGGTAGATATGGCATGCGGCTGGCCTTGATTAACTGCTGTTTCAGTTTCTGCTCGCGCTTCTTCCTTCCGCCGGTGCCGAGGTGGGCGCCGAAACTGCTTGTATTGGATCTCTCAACGGCTTGCTTTTTCGAGCCGACAGTACTCCAGCCCGTGCCAGCCTCAAATTCTTCTTGGGAAATGTTCTCCCCTTGCACGAGAACCTCCATTTCTTTCGTCTGCGAGCGAGCGTGGGCGCGCGCCACGTGTACTTCTTGCGGGGGCGCCTATAGGCCTAGGCTCGCGGCAGCCACCACCGCGGCTGCCGGTGTGGCAGACGAAAATTTGGCGTAGAAGTTCGAAAAATGGGATTCCCACCTTGAAGTTGGTATCGGCAGAATCTTGGTAACTTGCTGCGTGAGATGGTAGCAAAAACTCGGTGATTTTCGGCGACTTGCCTGCGAAATCATTGAACGGAGACGGAGCCGACGTGAAGTGCATCTACCTTCTTCGGCCACCTCTTCTTCTTCCTCGATGAGTTTTGTGTCTTCTTTCTTTTTTCGCCTCAGTGCCTCCTTCACTTGATAGTCGGCGTTCGTGTTGTCCACTTCTCTACTCTTGTGTCCTGTCTGCATGCCTCACCTCTTGTTTGCATAATGAATCCTTACCAACTAGCTCAGCTTTCTGTCGTTCCAAGCTTCAGAGATACGAACGGCTTCCAAGCGCACTGTGCATTTGCGCATGAAGCCACGTTAACATCATTTCGACGCCGTGCTAGAGAGCGATGTGGCATCGTGCGAACTACGACACGCGTCATGGCAAAGCTCAGATAAAAAACACTGGGTGCTCAGCACAGAAAAAAAATTGGACATCATTCGTGCTATCGTACGTGGCACGATGAAGAAGTCAGTGCTGGCATGTGACAGGAATTTACCGTTGACTACAGCATGGGGCATTTGTAATGCGAAGAAGTTGCTCGGCAGCGCTGCTGTGACCCTGAAGAGATGTCGGCTACGAGGTCCAACTTTTCAACATTGTTGCCTTTGTTGTTGCCAAACTGTCACCTAATGACAGTGATGAGGACGACACAGAAAGCGACAGCACGGGTGATTCTGGCCTGACAGTGGCAGAAGCTGCACATTACTTAGCCTCATGAATGCAATTATCACTACAAGAACAGCACCTCTCAATAAAAAAGGCGTCCCATGACTTCTGCGACGCTACCAGACCCTTGCACGGAGAATATGCAATGCCACTGGAGAATCAGCCATGCAAGTGTTTGCCGAAAAAAAGGGGCTGGCTGGAAAGCTGGCTCGCAGCTTCAGTAAGTTTGAGGCCGCTGTCGTCGCTGCTAGGCTGCCGTGGCATCAAACAGAAATAATACTTGTGTCGCGTGAAGCGAATAAATGCTGCATGTTTTTGCCCTTTCATCGCACTCACTCTGAGTTCCGTTTTTGACAGGTAGTGGGCAATCTCATGCTGTTTTGCTTAAGCAGTACTACCGTTTAGTACGTATCTTTTCCGAACTCCGGCCAGCTACGGTTTTATGAGATTTCACTGTAGCACGGAAATTTATGACTGGTGGAGTTAGGTTATAAGCGGTCTATGCTGCATAATGAAAGCAACATTTTTCAGGGGCTACAGAGCAACGGCAGTCGTCACCACCATCGATAAACTGGTCACAGGCGCGTCGATACGGACAACGAATACAGCCGAAGCAGAAGTGGCCGTGGCCCTCGCACTCACACAAATGGAAGTGAGGACCGTGGTCACAGACTCCCAGACCGCCTACGCAAGCTACCGCAAGGGGAACATCTCTCCCGCGGCACTAGCGATCCTCACCAAATGCAAATCACCGGGACGGGGTGTTGAGCTCGTGTGGGTCCAGGCTCACTCGCAGGTGGAAGGCAACGCACTCGCTGACCACTATGCCCAAAAACTGTCAATCCGGGCCGAGGACGAGCCAGAGCTACCGCACCCCGTGACAAGTTACAAAGAAATCACACAAATGTACAGGAGCGACAGATGTAGACTTCCCCGTCCGCATCCGCAACTCAGCCGAACGCAGCAAACGATCGTGCGACGTATGCAAGCGGGGTCGCTAGCGCATCTCGTGCTCTTGCACAAGAGGTTCCCAACAGAGCATGACACTTCATGCCCGTTTTGCAGACGATCAAAAGGCACTCTAGCACACATCCTTGCAGAGTGCACTAAGCTTAAGAACCCCCCCCCCCCCGAGCGATGGGAGACCTTGTCCAGCCCCGACCTATCGACCCAGCTCGCGCTGGCGGCTAGGGGCCAGGAACTGCTGGACACATATGGGACCTGAGAAGAAGGTTCCACCCCATCTGGTGCCAGCACGCACCAACCTTTACTAACGGCTCAGTATAAAAGTTGATTTTCTCTCTCTCTCACACACGTGCAAGACGTGTAGACCAAGCAGCCGTGCACATCCAACCGTCGCAGCATGTGTCCAGGATGTTTGGATCTGTTTAAATTTATGAATGCTGTAAGATTAATGTGCAGAGAGCTGTGGTCTTTGCATGTAGGATACAAAATTAAAAAATAAGTCTACAGAGGAAACAACTGCTGATAAATTTTTCAGAGCTCTTCATTAGCTGTGGCTGCCCATACGGCACCACCACCTACTTCAAAGAACCAATGTAGAATGGCGACTGAAATTTTGGAGGCCGTACAATGTGTCACTCTATTTCTTGGACTGATCCGCGTGCACAATGTCGAAAACATGGCGACCACGAATGAAGTTGCCACTATTCGAGCTGTCACCAGTGCCCTAACTTTCGTTGCCAAGGTTGTTCCTCCTCTTTCCAAGCGCCGTATAGCCACTGCAAAGAGTTTTATCTGCTCAACACCAAATCACAACTTTGGTCAGCGACTCTCGATGAGTCCACACTGGTTAGGACTAGCCGGCCAGGGTATCGTAATGCATGCCATCACTTAATTGAAGCTTACCCTTGACGTGTTTGTACCCATAAACACGGAGACCGAGTGTGACTGCCCGAAGGTTGAACTGACAGCAGCAAGCGTGAAGCAGAGTTTATATGTGATCGACCGTGTATGCTTACCAAGTTTGTAAGTGTGCTAGATGTGCATGGGTACTAGTAGGAATGGCGAAAGATCGCGTGTAAGCATAAAGCAATGAAGCTTTGAACTGAACTTGCTGAACATAGGCTAAACTGACAGCGTTGTGGAGTCAAGGTCACTCGTGCGATATCTGCACTTTGCAATAGGCAAATCCAAAATGCACCCATAGCCTCGACCATCACGAAATTTCGAATAGGTATTATTCACATGCGCACAACACAAAGCCACAGGGCTGAAGTTGTAAAAAACGAAATTGATTTCACCATCAAAACTAGTTTTTTCTGCCTTCCTGATTACCGAGACTTTTTTTGTGATCTGGTCATTTTGCGAAAAGTGTGTCAGCGACTGTATTCACTTGCCTCACATAAAGAGAAGAGCTGAATAGCAACAACGCACCTGAATTCGGCGTGGAGTGGGTGCCGCTGGTAAGGAGCCAGAGCAGAGGCTTAGGTTAGGCTGCCTAGGCAAACTCAAAGCCTGTACTGCACGCGTATCTGCTGTGTGCATGTTACCATGTGACATACAGCACTCTCTCTCTCTTTTCTTTTCCATTCCTTGTTTCCATTCCTATGCATTGCCCTCGCCACTTTTCCCTCAGCTGGCACACCTCGCTGAGAAGCGTGCTTGACGCCTGGCTTGTCCATGGCATTTTTCCAGCAGTTCATTATAAGCAGTACTTCATCTCATGCGACTGAACTATGGGCCCTTCTCGTTGCACTCCCATAGGCGCCGCCATGTTTGACCACATGGTGATGCGTCCATTGCTTCCCTCAGCCGGCCTCCACTGCCTCTGTTTACAATGGCGGTGCACGATGTCAGTGCAGTGCAGTAAGCTACTGTTTCAGCATTTGTTGCTGACGGTTACTGCACGAATGGCACAGAGCGTTGGTCAAAGCTTCACAGGGCACGTATGTGTCACACGTCCGTCCTTCCGAACTCGTCCCGCCTTTTCCAAATGCTACTTGCACTGCAGTGCGGTAGTGTACTAGAAGGCAGGGTTAGAAAGTATTTCCCAAAATGCAATGGTACGTAATTTCAGCTGCTGTATTAAATCAGCATTACAGTCATTTGCTCATCATTTATTTGTTTTGTATTGCGTTTCCCCCCCCCCCTTTTTTTACTGCCAATGGCTGAGAAGCCACAGGGTGTCATGTTTTTAGTTCAGTAACAATTTTTTTAAACCTTTTAACAATTTTCTTAAACCTTTTGCTTCAATAACATGATTTGTTTTCTGTGTAATCACTCATGAGTGTGCGAACGCGCTGTATTTGTTTATGCCGCATTCCCAGCTTAAAAATTGATAGTTTTAAGTTTTGTAGTAGCTTACAGAAAAGATGTGGTGTATTGTTCATCGCTCACATATGTTGTGGCTCGTGAATAAAGATTCAGCTTCAAACATTCTTACGTAACAAAAGTTAAACTGCTCATTGATCAGCATACTCTTTAAAGAGTGCAATCATATCTAATATGTAACTGTAAGTCTCAGTAAGTTTCAGTTATTGACGTTTGATGTTAGTGGAGACTAGAAAATAAATATTTAAAAGTGCAAGCAAATGTCTACTAAACTTGCGGTGCTATCTGGCCATCATATTTTCCAGGAACATTATTTTTGCCTTAAGGTAATCACAGAATTGTTCCACTGCACTAAAACTTTGGCTCGAGTTATATGACAGTTGGACATATTATTCCATGTTTGTGGTGAAAAGTAACAAAACCAAAGCAAGCTTGGGAGCATTGTAGCTGCAGTAAAGCAGAGTTAGTAAAATGCCATCAACAAGTTGTGCGTCTGTGTTTCACCATTGTGAATAGAAACTCTGCGAGCTGATGAATGCGAGCTACCTGGCAAGTGAGCGCGCACCTCCGCTACTGGCTCGGCCGCTTGGCTGTCAGTGCTGTATGGGGCTTGCGCACCCCCATCTTGGAGGTAATCTGCGGTGGTTGAAAAGGTTAGATGAGCCATAATGGCTGTGGATTCATGTGCGCTGTCTTCCCATGCGTTTAGCGCTAGAGGTCATGCAATCTCGAACTTCGGAGACGTTGAAATGAGAGGCAGATGAAGCATTCTCTCCCCTCTGCCTGCGCTCTTCATGATAGCATCATCCCACCAAGTGAAACACTGTCAGTTGCTGCGGTGGAGTGGACACGAAAGCTTCGTAGGCTTCTTTTCATATTGCCGATGTGAAGGTATTATTGACATGGCATGAAACCATATTTTCGGTCGCTGACTCTCATATTAAAAAAAATAATTTCTATTTCTCATTAAACCACGTTTTTTCCAAACGCCTGACAATCTGAACAATGTTGTGGCCCCTTCCATGTAAAGAAAAAATCCATCTACAACTGTACATATCAGCATAAAAGGCCACATTTCAACATAAGAGGTAGACGGCCGATTTTACCGACTTCATTATATCGAGGTTTAACTGTATAAGAGCAATGTGTATACTGTGATGCAGCAGTTATCCCGACGTTTATTACTGTACTTATCTGCATAAAAGGCCACATTTCAACATAAGAGGTAGAGGGCCGATTTTACCGAATTCATTATATCGAGGTTTAACTGTATAAGGGCAATGTGTATACTGGGATGCAGCAGTTATCCCGACGTTTATTATGCGCCGGAGATGTGGCGAACCAACCACGCCCAAAGCACGGATCACACAAGAGCGAGCCCCACAAGTGATAATGAAGAAGAACGCCATATTAATCTCACATGATGATGATCATGTACAGATGACAAAGTATAGCTTATAAATGCCTACACTAATGTCCCCTCATGCGAAAGTGGCCATCCTGGCCGCAATTCAAAGGGGCGGTGAACGCCTCGTGAAAGGCTTCATACGGGAAATGTGGACAACCTCAGCAGCGCGGCAGCGGCGGTCATTTGGAACAATAACTGGTGCCACGCGATAGTTGACCGGAGAGGTCTGCTCCAAGACTTTGTAGGGGCCGATTAACCGAAGCTGAAACTTGTCACACAAGCCAGGAGCACAAACTGGTGTCCAGAGTAGTACTTCCTCTCCAGGGCGGAAGCACATGACCCGATGAGGGGCGTCGTAATGCTGCTTGCGGTCCTGTTGCCGTGCTTCGGTGTTGATGCGGGCGAGCTGGCGACAACGCCGAATGTGGGACACATATTCTTCACAGGAGGATGGGCATCGATCGACAGTTGGCGCGAAGAAAGAGACGTCAAGGCAGGAGGAGGGCGAACGACCATAGACAAGGTAAAAAGGCGAGTAACCGGTCATGCGTTGAACGGTGGTTCTGGCTCGATGGCTCGATCTGGCTCGATGTACATAGCTAGCATGTCGAACAGTGTGCGATGAAATCACTCTGTTAGGCCGTTGGTTTGCAGATGGTAACTGGAGGTAGTCTTGTGGGTGGTTCCGGAGGCTCTGAGTACGTCGTCTACTAGTTGTGAGGGGAATGCTTTTCCACGGTTGCTCAGGAGGACACGAGGAGCACCGTGACGCAGTATTAAGGCTTGAAGTACGAATGCAGCAACTTCAGACGCTGAGGCAGAACTCACACAAGCTGTTTCGACGTAGCGTGTCAAGTGGTCAACGGCTGTCACAATCCATCGTTTACCAGTGAGAGTCACAGGAAGAGGAGCATACAGGTCAATGCCAACGACTTCAAATGATTGCGACGGACACGGAACCGGTTTCAGTTGTCCGCTTCGAGCTGATGTAGGGAGCTTTCGATGCTGACATAGGCCGCAGGAAGCCACATACCTCGCTACACTGGCGGACAGGCCAGGTCAGTAGAAGCGACCTTTGATGCGATCATAGGTTTTCTGGAAACCAAGGTGACCAGCAGTCATGTCATCATGAGAAGTCTGCAGGACCTGAGCACGTAGAGAGTGTGGCAGGACAGGAACCAACGCTGACCGTCAGGGTGATAGATATGACGGTACAGGATGCAGTTGTCAATCTTAAATTGCGTCAGCTGTTGACGAAGGCGAGCGTTAGGCAGGCGCGAAGCTCCTTGAAGGTGGTCTATGATGTGCCGACAGTAAGAGTCTGCAAGTTGCTGGGATTGGAAGAATCTGCTGTCGTGTGTAGGCATCTCCTCTACAGTGGCCAACAAGAAAACATGTTAAGAGGGGTCGTGCGAAAGCTTGTCACGGATGGTAGTTGGAGGTCCATTGCATGGTGTCATAGGAAGCGGACAGGGAGAAAGTGCGTCTGCATCCTGGTGTTTTTTTCCGCACTTGTAGGTAATAGTAAAGTTGTATTCTTGCAGATGAAGGATCCACCGACGAAGTCGTCCAGACAAGTTCTTCAGCGTCGAAAGCCAGCATAATGCATGATGGTCTGTAACTATGGTGAAATGGCAGCCGTGAAGATAAGGTCGAAACTTCTGCACAGACCAAACAATAGCGAGGCATTCCTGCTCCGTGATGGTGTAATTCTTTTCGGCCTTTGTGAGAATGTGACTTGCGTACGCGACGACCCTCTCGCCTAAAGTGTCGTCTCGCTATAGGAGAATGCCACCAATGCCGTGACCACTAGCATCCGTATGCAGGAGGGTAGGAGCAGCTTCATCAAAATGGCGAAGTGCTGGTTCAGATGTGAGAGCACGCTTCAGATGGGCGAACGCTGATTCACATTTGGGAGACCACACAAAGGGAACATTAGAACCCAGTAATTTGTGCAGAGGTGACGCTATTGAGGCGAAGTCTCGTTTGAATCTGTGAAAATAGGAAGCGAGGCCTAAGAAACTGCGCAAATCTTTGGTCTTTTCGGGACGAGGGACGTGCGAACTGCCGAAACCTTGTCAGGATCTGGACGAATGCCGTCTTTGCTCACAATGTGACCTAATACCTTGATCGTCTTGCTCGCAAAATGGCATTTCTTGGTGTTTAGCTGAAGTCCAGCTTTGGCAAGGCACGTGAGAACTTCATCCAGACGTTTCAGGTGCTGAGAGAAGGTTGACGAGAAAACAACAATATTGTCCAGATAGCACAAGCAAGTCTTCCACTTCAGGCCACGAAGAATGGTGTCAATCATGCGCTCGAACGTTGTAGGCGCATTGTAGAGGCCGAAAGGCATGACATTAAGCTTGTAGAGCCCATCTGGTGTCGAAAATGCTGTTTTCTCTTTATCGTTCTCATGCATAGGTATCTGCCAGTAGCTGGAATGCAGATCGAGACTGGAGAAGTACTCGGCACCCTGCAGGAAATCCAAGGCATCGTCTATTCGTGGCTTAGGGTATACGTCCATGCGTGTGATCTTGTTAAGTGTGATCTCGGTAGTCGATACAAAATCTAACAGAGCAGTCTTTTTTACGAACCAAAACAACAGGGGATGACCAAGGGCTAGCAGAGGGGCGTATTATGTTCCGTTGGAGCATGTCAGTGATGTTCTTGTCAATGACTTTCCTCTCGACTAGCGATACGGTCTACGGCGCACAATGGATGTGCCATCTGTCTCTATCCGATGTGTTGTAATCGAAGTTTTTCCCAACGAAGGTGAATGCGCATCAAACGAAGCTTCATGTTTTTGGAGCAAAGCAAGCAACTGTTGTGACTGTGAAGGTGTCAGGTCGGAACTGCTGGCAGCTGCAAGAGCTGAAGGAGATGCGGCCTGTCCAGTATAAGGAATTTCAGAGGAAGCTGCTTTAAAGGAAACAACAGAGATAGACTCCGATTCAGTGGCGCAAGCCAATGTAGTGCCTTTAGGGATGAGAATCTTTTCGGATGTCGGGTTTGTAGTGCAGAGAAGTGCAGAGCCATGATCAAACCAAACCAGCCCTGATGCAAAGGCTATCCCTCTTGCGAGACAGCGTGCAGATGGTAATACGAGCCCGTCGCCGCAGTCAATGACATCAGACATGATAGTAACAATGCTTTGATGGCGAGGTGATAGCGCGGTATCTTCTGCAGCAAGCAAGTGAAGTGGTGCGTCATCTGCATGAAGTGAATAGGTCGTGTTGGTCATGTGGAGAACACGCTGCCCGCAGCAGATGGAGGCGGAGGCCGTAGAAAGAAAATCCCATCCCAACATGAGCTGCTGGGCACACGAACTTAGCACTGCAAATTGCATGTAATGCAGAAGTCCGTCAACGGAAATACGAGCAGTGCACATGGTGGTAGGTCGAATGGCGGCCCCTTGAGCAGCGAGTAGCGTAGAGGGTCGTAACTTGCCGGAGTCCCGAACACAATCCCCGGTGAATAACTGAAACACTAGCACCAGTGTCTATCAAAGCTTCGACTTGTACATTTTCTACTACAACCAATATCATATTGCACGGACTCGATGGTGGAATTGCTGTCCTGTCGTTTGATGCAACTTTCCCTCCAAAAGCTGCATAATTCAGTTTTCCAGACGACGCTCGGCGAATTAAGAAGCAGGTCGAAGTGGAGACATAGAGCAGCGAAGGGGTGACGGCGAGCGGCGTCTCGCAGGACGATACGTCGCTACCGTCTCGGATGCTACAGTAGGCGATGGAAAGCGGCCGCGCGGTGAAGCATAAGGACGGCGTTGGTCATGGAAGCTCCCTAGACATTGGAAAGTAGCTCCGGGCGAAAAGTCATCCCGTTCGTATGCGTCATATCCACGACGCTTGTCTTGCTGGCGCTTGCGGCAAAAATGTGCTATATGGCCACGAAAGCTGCAGTAGTAGCAGATGGGACGAGGAGGATGCCACTGCGGATAGCTGGTTTGGGTAGGTGCGCTGGTAGTCATGGAAGCCATGTGGGCCAGCGTTGGTTTGTGAGGCATCGGTGGAACGATGAGTGGAGTAACGGTGGCTACTTGTGCATACGTTGGTGGGGTCCGATGAGTTAGAGGGTCCATGTACGCTGCACCAGCCATGGACGCCAATTCCTCTTTGACAACGCCTCGCAGATTGGTATCCGATACATGGGAAGGCATAGGCCCTGCGACGAAGCCAAGGTACTGCAGCTCTTTACGAATTATTGCGCGGATCATTGCTCGTAACGTGGGGTCGTCGGCGGTAGTGGTTGCAGTGGTGTCTGGCTGCAACCGTACTGATTCGAGTTCGTCGAGGCGCTGGCAAGTAGTGACGATATCAGTGACGGTTGTGGGGTTTTTGATGGCTAAAGCATTGAAAGCGACAGCTCCGATGCCTTTGAGGATATGGCAAACCCTGTCTGATTCGGTCATGGCCATGTTCATGCGTTGACAAAGAGCAAGCACATCCTCGATGTACGACGTATAAGATTCCCTGAGTTGTTGCTTGCGAGTGTCCAGCGTCTTTTTTGCGAGGGCAGAACGAACGGCCGGTGTGCCGAAGATTTGGCAGAGCTGCTGTTTGAAAGCACTCCAGTTCGTGAAATCAACCTCATGGTTGAAAAACCAAGTCTTCGCTACTCCAGTGAGATAAAAGGGGACGTGGCGTAGCTTGGACGCGTCGTCCCAACGATTAGCCGAACTCACTCGGTCGTAGTCATCCAACCAATCCTCGACGTCCTCACCGCGAAGTCCAGCAAATAGATGGGGATCACGCTGGTGCCCACTGATTATCCAATACGGAGAGGCTGGGGTAGCCGAGGCCGAGATGGTTGAAGTAGAACTGCCCGTTGGCTCGTCCTGCGACATACTGGCGAACAGCTGGCACAATCGGCGAGCTGATCGAAGCTCCAGGAGGTTCAGTGGGGAGTCAGAGGACAAAGGACCGTAAAGCACACTCCACCACTTGTGATGCAGCAGTTATCCCGACGTTCATCACGCGTCGGAAATGTTGCGAACCGACCACGCCGAAAGCACGGATCACACAAGGTCGAGCCCCACAAGCGATGATGAAGAAGAATGCCATATGAACCCCACATGATGATGATCATGTACAGATGACAAAGTATAGCTTATAAATGCCCACACTACATTGAGTTTATGGAAGGGTAAATAGCAGTCTGTAAAATTGTGTTATATGTATCTGGTCCTGCACTAAAGCAGTTAATTTATCAGTGGTGTAAACTGTATCTACACAGTCCAAGTACAACAATGCAAGAAATAAACAAGGCACATGCCAGCAAGTGAGAGACACACAAAGTGCTGACCTCTAGCTACCTACATGGCAACTTTTATGGGTTTATCATGAGTTGGTCAATGTTTTTTTTTTTAATTCGTCTACAGTTTTCATATTGATAGCAATTAACTTGCACCAATTGCCAATCAACCAATTACACTTGTATCCTGTGAAAAAAGCAAATATTTGTTTCTGGTCACATGCACTGCAGAGCAGAAGTGATTACAATCAGGGACAGTAACAGTGGAGTTTGATTCCACAGTCTAATTTAATCAGCTACAAAAAAATTTGGGGGGCACTTAAGCTTCATCCTTAAAAGTGGATTGCTATTGCATTCAAAGATTCCAGACTGCTTGTAATGCTTCCCTGCAACCACTGCTTTCTTGCGGATGCGCAGAGGCAAGCGCCATCTGGATGGTGTTGCAAGGAACTGAGCGGGCTGCGCCCCTCTATGAATGGTATAAACGCTGGAAAAGGGGTTTGTGTTCGACTTTTCATGTTACAGAATTATATTTTCTGGTATATTCAAATTACAGTCCGATGCTACCATGTCTGTAGGTTGTGTTTACATCACACTTTACGATTTTTCTGGGGCATTTTACTTTGAGGAATTCAATTAGTTCGGTAACGCTTCTGTGCCATGCGGAGGGCCTGCCTCGTTGTGGTTGGCAATGATTTTTAACAAAACTGCGTCCGACGCCAACACCAGATTCTTTTGCGACACGGTCACCACGCCCCATAGCAAATTTTGGTTACATGCTGGAAGTTATTCCGTGTCCTCAAGGGAGCGTTCTGCCGCAAACATTTTTCAAACTGGCTCATGAATAGCCGAGATAGAAAATATTTCAGTGCCGCGAACCCATGATTTCAGCAGGCGGGCTCCACTGCCAAGCAAGACACTCTCTCCACTCGCCCAGTCTAGCCTTCGCAAGCGAAATTCGTTACCTGTGTTCTCCCATACCAGACCTTAAGGATTGCATGACACATAAGTCACAGGCTGCGCCTTCACTTTTTTTGTTTCTCCTTACTTTATTTTTTTTCGGCACTACGCATTTCCCCTGAGTGTGTTGCACGTGAGCTGTTGTCTCGTTCATGCAGCGCATGATTTTGTGCGCTGTGCACAAGGAAACATGACCAGTGGCATAATTCAGCGCTGCATGAATCCTGAGGCAGAACAAGCGGATCGCAGAGCTTGATCATGCTGTAACACGGTAGAAAATAGCATAGTTTCAGTACCTACGCACAAGATCGCATAACCGTGGGAACAAGCAGATAAAGCGGAAGTACATCTCTCTTGCTTCGGTGCAAAGTAAAACAAAAAACGTGCAGACATTCCATTTGTGTGTTTTATTATTTCTCTAAACTTCAATTCGTCAATTCAAGCAACAGATCGCACAGATAACAGATGTTGTCTTGAATAATTCTCGAAGTCACGTGTCTCCACGAGTGCCATCACACTGCCGACTCGAGTACGCAGGCGCAGGGATGCAAGTTTGTCGTCCTCCGGCTTTAAGCGCTGCGGCCGCGGGGAGAAGGGAAAATGGCATTCGGTTTGAAATGTCAAATCTTTCTGCGGCGCGTAGCGATGTAATACTTTGCAGACACGATTGTTACCGTTCAATGGAAGCTCTGCGCTTGTCAGCTCAATATGGCCAGACCTGGTGAGGGGCCCTTAACGCTTAAGCATTAATAGGGGTTTAGATCTTTTTTTCATTTTTTTCATTTCATTTCCTCTCATTTTTATTTCCTTAAAGACCCCCTGCAGGGGGTTTTACTTAAGGGGTGGGTTTAACTTGAGAAAGTAAAACATTTCTTTTTTTTTTCATGATGACAGGTGGGATGTAACTTTTTCTAGGAAGGTTGATGGACAGGTGATGGCTACAATTTCATGGGGAAGGTCGTTCCAGTCGCTTGCTGTTCGGAGGAAGAATGACTGGGAAAATGTAGTCGTACGGGCACGTTGGCATGAGACTTTCAGCGGATGACCAATTCGGCGAGACGTGCGTGATGGCGGTGCGCAGACGTATGGCTGCTGTCTGAGCTGGGAATAATAAAATTTGTGAAATAGGCACAGGCTAGAAATACGGCTCCGGACAGGCCACCAATGGAATATGAACCTGGCAACGTTTAACGCTAGAATGTTATCTAGTGAGGCGAGTCTAGCAGTGCTACTGGAGGAATTAGAGGGAACTAAATGGGATATAATAGGGCTCAGTGAAGTTAGGAGGCCAAAAGAAGCATATACAGTGCTAAAAAGCGGGCACGTCCTGTGCTACAGAGGCTTAGCGGAGAGAAGAGAACTAGGAGTCGGATTCCTGATTAATAAGAATATAGCTGGTAACATACAGGAATTCTATAGCATTAACGAGAGGGTGGCAAGTCTTGTTGTGAAACTTAATAAGAGGTACAAAATGAAGATTGTACAAGTCTACGCCCCTACATCCAGTCATGATGACCAGGAGGTCGAAAGCTTCTATGAAGACGTGGAATCGGCGATGGGTAGAGTGAAAACTAAATACACTATACTAATGGGCGACTTTTGTGCTAAGGTAGGCAAGAAGCAGGCTGGAGACAAGGCAGTGGGGGAATATGGCATAGCCACTAGGAATAGCAGGGGAGAGTTATTAGTAGAGTTTGCGGAACAGAATAAAATGAGGATAATGAATACCTTCTTCCGCAAGCGGGATAGCCGAAAGTGGACGTGGAGGAGCCCGAACGGCGAGACTAGAAATGAAATAGACTTCATACTCTGCGCTAACGCTGGCATCATGCAAGATGTGGACGTGCACGGCAAAGTGCGCTGCAGTGACCACAGGATGGTAAGAACTCGAATTAGCCTAGACCTGAGGAGGGAACGGAAGAAACTAGTACATAAGAAGCCGATTAATGAGTTGGCGGTAAGAGGGAAAATCGAAGAATTCCAGATCAAGCTACAGAACAGGTATTCGGCTTTAACTCAGGAAGAGGACCTTAGTGTTGAAACAATGAACGACAATCTTGTGGGCATCATTAAGGAGTGTGCAATGGAAGTCGGTGGTAACTCCATTAGGCAGGATACCAGCAAACTATCACAGGAGACGAAAGATCTGATCAAGAAACGCCAATGTATGAAAGCCTCTAACCCTACAGCTAGAATAGAACTGGCAGAACTTTCGAAGTTAATCAACAAGTGTAAGACAGCTGACATAAGGAAGTATAATATGGATAGAATTGAACATGCTCTCAGAAACGGAGGAAGCCTAAAAACAGTGAAGAAGAAACTAGGAATCGGCAAGAATCAGATGTATGCGTTAAGAGACAAAGCCGGCAACATCATTACTAATATGGATGAGATAGTTCAAGTGGCTGAGGAGTTCTATAGAGATTTATACAGTACCAGTGGCACCCATGACGATAATGGAAGGGAAAATAGTCTAGTGGAATTCGAAGTCCCAAAGGTAACGCCGGAAGAAGCAAAGAAAGCCTTGGGAGATATGCAAAGGGGGAAGGCAGCTGGGGAGGATCAGGTAAAAGCAGATTTGTTGAAGGATGGTGGGCAGATTGTACTAGAAAAACTGGCTACTCTGTATAAGCAATGCCTCATGACCTCGAGCGTACCGGAATCTTGGAAAAACGCTAATATAATCCTAATTCATAAGAAAGGAGACGCCAAAGACTTGAAAAATTATAGACCGATCAGCTTACTGTCCATTGCCTACAAACTATTTACTAAGGTAATCGGAAATAGAATCAGGAACACCTTAGACTTCTGTCAAGCAAAGGTCCAGGTAGGATTCCGTAAAGGCTACTCAACAATAGATCATATTCACACTATCAATCAGGTAATAAAGAAATGTGCGGAATATAACCAACCCTTATATATAGCTTTCATTGATTACGAGAAAGCGTTTGATTCTGTCGAAACCTCAGCAGTCATGGAGGCATTATGGAATCAGGGTGTAGACGAGCCGTATGTAAAAATACTGAAAGATATCTATAGCGGCTCTACAGCCACCGTAGTCCTCCATAAAGCAAGCAACAAAATACCAATAAAGAAAGGCGTCAGGCAGGGAGATACGATCTCTTCAATGCTATTCACAGCATGTTTACAGGAGGTATTCAGAGACCTGGATTGGGAAGAATTGGGGATAAAAGTTAATGGAGAGTACCTTAGTAACTTGCGATTCGCTGATGATATTGCCTTGCTTAGTAACTCAGGGGACCAGTTGCAATGCATGCTCACTGACCTGGAGAGGCAAAGCAGAAGAGTGGGTCTAAAAATTAATCTGCAGAAAACTAAAGTAATGTTTAACAGTCTCGGAAGAGAACAGCAATTTACAATAGGCAGCGAGGCACTGGAAGTCGTAAGGGAATACACCTACTTGGGGCAGGTAGTGACGGCGGATCCGGATCATGAGGCGGAAATAATTAGGAGAATAAGAATGGGCTGGGGTGCGTTTGGCAGGCATTCTCAGATCATGAACAGCAGGTTGCCATTATCCTTCAAGAGAAAAGTATATAGTAGCTGTGTCTTACCAGTACTCACCTACGGGGCAGAAACCTGGAGGCTTACGAAAAGAGTTCTACTCAAATTGAGGACGACGCAACGAGCTATGGAAAGAAGAATGATAGATGTAACGTTAAGGGATAAGAAAAGAGCAGATTGGGTCAGGGAACAAATGCGAGTTAATGACATCTTAGTTGAAATCAAGAAAAAGAAATGGGCATGGGCAGGACATGTAATGAGGAGGGAAGATAACCGATGGTCATTAAGGGTTACGGACTGGATCCCAAGGGAAGGGAAGCGTAGCAGGGGGCAGCAGAAAGTTAGGTGGGCGGATGAGATTAAGAAGTTTGCAGGGACGGCGTGGCCACAATTAGTACGTGATCGGGGTTGTTGGAGAAATATGGGAGAGGCCTTTGCCCTGCAGTGGGCGTAACCGGGCTGATGATGATGATCATGAGCTGGGAATAATAAAATTTGTGAAATGGGCACAGGCTAGAAATACGGCGACGGAGGGAAAGACTGCATAATTGGGACTGTAGTTTGAGAGATGAAACACTGATATAGGATGAGTATGAGCGGTGAATGAAACCGGTGGCTCTGTTTTGCACAGCTTCTAATGAGTCGATGAGGTAAGCTTGCTGTGGATTCCAGATGGCAGATGCATACTCAAGTTTTGGCATGATTAATGAGTTATAAGCATGTAGCTTTACATTTTGAGGGGCGTCGTGAAGATGACGTTTAAGAAAGCCTAGTTTTTTATTCGCAGATGATATTAGCTTTGTTACGTGCTCGCGCCGTGATAAGTCATTGCTGATAGTGATACCGAGGTAAGTATAGGACGAAACGAGTTCGACAGGGGAATCGGAAATCTTGTATGTAAATAAATGCGGGTTGTGACGACGATGAAAAGACATGAGTTTGCACTTATTGGGATTAAGCGTCATCAACCAGTGATTGCACCATGATTGAATGCGGTTAAGATTGTCCAGAAGGGATTCTTGATCAGCGGTATTAGTAATCGGGGCATAAATAACACAATCGTCGGCGAACAGGCGGACAAGACGTGATAAATTTTGTGGTAGATCATTAATATAAATTAAGAATAGGAGGGGGCCAAGGACAGTTCCCTGAAGAACGCCCGATGTTACATGTAGACGGTTAGAGAAGTAGTTGTTAATAGTAACGGACTGTGAACGATGTGTGAGGAATTCTTTTAACCATGCAATAATTTCTCGATGCAAGTTTAGTGTGGACAGTTTTAACAGTAGACGTTGATGAGGTACCTTATCTAAAGTCTAAAAAGATGGCGTCAGTTTGTAAGTTAGCATCAAGGTTGGAATGAAGATCGTGAAGAAAGATGGCAAGCTGTGTCTCGCATGATAAGCCTTTTCTAAATCCATGTTGGGATGGAGTGAAAAAATTTATAGAGTCTAGATGCTGCATTATCTGGGAGTTGATGACGTGTTCCATTAGTTTACAAGGGATGCTAGTTAGGGAAATGGGGCGATAGTTGAGTGGAGAGCCTCTGTTACCTGATTTGAAAACAGGAACGACCTTCCCCATCTTCCAGTCTTCTGGGATGATACCTGTGGCGAGTGACTGAGAGAACATTAGGCATAAAAACTTGGATGAAATGTCCTTAGTGTTTTTGAGAAACTTAGTGTTAATTTCGTCCGTTCCGGCTGACGATGAAATTTTCAATTTGTCGATTGCGCACGAAATGCCATTTGGATGAAAAATTATGGCTGGCATTGCTAGTTCAATAATGGAGGGTGGTGAAAGGAATGTGTCTTCAGGTTCTTTCGTGAATACTGATGAAAAGGCAGTATTAAATATATTGGCACACTGAGCATCACTAACAGAGTCGCCGTTATCATTAGTAAGGGTGATGTCATGCGATTGCTGGGGATTTATCACGTTCCAAAATTTTCTCGGGTTAGTTGTTATCATTTTGGGTAAGTCGTAATGAAGAAAGAAACATTTCGCGCTTTTCACTGCTGTCAAGTACGCATCTTCAGCGCTGTAGTATTTTTCCCATGCAGAAGAGCTGGGTCTAAGTTTAGCTGCACGGTACAGCCGCTGCTTTTTATTTTTTAGTCTTTTGAGCATTTTATTGAACCAAGGATTTTGGGAATCAGAGTTGATAGTGCACTTTGGAATGTATCTGCTCGTTAGATCACTAATTTTGCGTTTGAAGATAGACCAATTTTCGTCGACGGTATGCTGATGGAAGTGAAGTTCAAAAGTGGGTAAGAGGGAGTTTAATTCATTATTTATTGCTACGTAGTCGGCCTTATCGTAAAGCTTTATTGTTTTTTTGGACACTTTCCTTTGAACGGGAGTTATGTTAAATGAGGCGTGAATAACTTTATGGTCATTGATTTCCCTCAGGTAAGTAATAGAAGCTAAGGTCTCAGGATGACTAGTTAGAATGAGATCAAGAGTGTTTTGTGAAGTCTCTGTGATGCGAGTTGGCTCAGTTATTAGCTGTGAAAGATTAAAATTGAGACATACGTCGACGAATTCTCGAGGCTCTTGAGAAACGGTTACGTGAGGTTGGTGGCAGTTTATAGAAGGGTAGTTAAAGTCACCGAAAAGAATAATTCGTGCACTTGGATACCTAGTTGTTAATTGTAGCAAAACACTGTTAAACTCACGCGGGAAGTCAGGGCTATTATGTGGCGGTCGATAGCAGACACCAGTTAGTGTTGTTATTGGCGCAGTGCGGCAAATGAGCCACATAATTTCAAGGTAAGATGTGATGTTGACAAGCGAGAATGGTAGTTCACGATTAACGGCGACTAAAACACTGCCCCCTCGAGAACCCTCGCGGTCGTTGCGAAAGAGGCGAAAATTTGGCAAATCATGCAGAACTTCAGAATCGCTGATGTTTTCGTTGAGCCACGTTTCTGTTAGTACAAGTATGTTGCTTCCGGACGACAATACAAGGTTAGGTACAAGGTCTCGTTTGGGAAGGAAGCTGCGTATATTTGTGAAAATGATGGAAAGGCGAAGGGTGGTTCGGGAGTTGGTTCTAGGATGACAAGCTGATAGAGGGTATTGTGGGGACCGGCGCCGAAAAGTTATCTGCTATGCGAATTCCTTCACTGCGTTAGTCGTTTCGTCGAAGAAGTAGCGCTTGGGCCCGATATG
Organism: Dermacentor albipictus; assembly: GCF_038994185.2. Classification (NCBI taxonomy): domain Eukaryota; kingdom Metazoa; phylum Arthropoda; class Arachnida; order Ixodida; family Ixodidae; genus Dermacentor; species Dermacentor albipictus. Next base: position 176,729,723 of record NC_091824.1, on the reverse strand, counting down.
AAGCGTCTTATAGCGGAGCGAGAATTTATTAGTTGTTTCTTTTGCAAATGCAACGAAGTGCTTTCGAATATTTTGGACGCGGCGGGTATAATCTTCGCCTACACTGAATTTCGTTCCTTTAAATTTGGGCCCTTTAGATAGAATGGTTTCTTTTGCCTTGGATGATATGAATTTGACAATGATAGGGCGTAGATGGTTTGGGGTATGACGGCCGTGCCAGTGGGCATGCTCTATATCTTTGGGATCCAAGGCTATTTCCAGGTGCTCTAAGCAATGATCAATGATATTTTTTTCAGACTCTACATATGTTTCATGGGGGGGTGAGTCAGGCAGACCGTAGAAAATTAGATTGTTCCTGCGGGCGCGGTTTCCGGAATCGTCAAGACGAAGCTGCAAGTCTTGAACCAAAAGAGCTCTCTGGCTAACTGTTGACTGAATGATTTCAACGTCTGATGTAACTGTAGACAGATTCTGGAAACGTTCTTCGAGATCAGTGAGGCGGGTATTGAAATCGGATATCGCTCTGTCGATTGAAAGCCTACGTCCTTTTATATCTTGCAGGTCAGAGATTAGTGTTGCCTGGCCATCAGACAGCTTTTTCAATTCAGCCAGAACGACATTCAATTAGTCTGGTCTAGGGTTAGTTTCAATATCACCAGCAAGGAGTAATAGGGACCATACATTATGACAACATTCGGCACAAATAGCGGTCAAACACTTCGGGCTCGGCAGCTGTATCAGGAAATAATTACTTGATTATTTAGTAAATAGACTGACTGGTTCTGATCATAATGCAGTCTGATCATTACGACTGATCGTAATGATTGACTGATTATGACTGATCGTAATGCAGTCTGGACTGTTGCAACAAGAAAATGTTATGAGTGTTGTCTGTTCCAGCTTGAATGTGTGTTAGTCATGTTCATAACAAATTGCATGTTGTTTATACTTGTAATCAATTACATTTTTGCTAGTTTTGTAATTGATCAACTAATTTTTTGCTTGGTAATGCTTACTATATTTAAATTACTTTTAGTGACCTGTTGCAGGTACCTAAGTTACTGATGGGACAAGCTGTAACAGGCAACACAGCTTTGAGCACTTGAATTTGGTGGGAACTGCACCAGAAAAACCTGTTGTCAGGCCATGCACTCAGCCTCACTGGTGCACAAGTTCAGACAGGCAAATATGGCACTCAGTGTATTTTTGTCATCCAAAAAGCACAGCCTTTATTGTTCACACCACATCCCATATCTAGTAATGGCTTCGTGTTTCTATCTGGCACGAGAGCCACTACGTCACAAGCTTCGTGTCAGTGAGTGTCGACTTTGCTTTTCCATTGTCATTGCGTAATTCCTTACAATTTTTCGCTAATTTCCCCGTCCAGTGTTTGTATGTTAGAATACCGCCCTTTCTTCAAGCAAGTTTGAGCAATGTGAGCTCGTTCTGTTTGCTGTATTTGTCCAATGGCAATAAAACTTGGGTGGAAAGTAACATACAAGCAGTCAATTGCATTTTAGTAAATGCTCGATTTCTGTTGTGGAGCAGTCAATTACATTTTTGAATGATGCAATCATAATTGTGCTTGTCTTATCCAGACGAAGAGTGCACAAACCAGATGGAAGCCGCGCTCATCATCTTTGGGCAGGGCCGCAAGCACGCAGCAAGCACTCGGGTCTCCATCTCCGGATGTGCCCCGCACCAACCATTGTAAACCCTGCGGGCTGTTGGCTTCCAAACGCATTGAGGTCAGTGTCTCAGGTACAGTTAAATGTCAATATAATGAAGTTGGTAAAATCAACACTTCATTTTATTGAAATTTCGCTACTAATTAGACTTCTAATTAAAAAAAAACAATTGCTGACCGATTATTCATTCATGTGGAGGGGGCCACAAAGTATGTCAGGATAATCAGGTAATCCAATAATGAAACAATTTCATTTAGAAAATAAAAACTCTTTTCAATTTGGGAGCCAGTGACTACTCAGTTTGGTGCTGTGGCAACGAATAGATCTTTGCTGGCTTAGCAAACAACTGCACGGAAGAATTCAACCGTTTGACCACTGGTGCCGACAGTAGTTTCCATTTATTGCCTGTCTTCCTTTGCGGCAGTAGTGAAGTTTGATTACATTGAAATTGTGTTTACACACACCTTGTAGTATTCTAAGGACTTAAAGTTATGAAAAGCTAAATACAGTGAAACCTCGTTAAACCGTAGTTGGCTGGAGCTCGGAAAAAGTACATACTAAATGGTAGTACTGTTTAACCGAAATAGCATGAGATTGCCCACTTCCGTGTCGAAAACAGAACACGGAACTCAGAGAGAGTGCGATGAAAGGGGAAAAAAAGATGCAGTATTTGTTCACTTCGCGCGATATGTGTTATTTTTGTGTGATGCCGCGACAGCCTAGCACTACAGCACCCTCAAACTTACTGAAGCTGCGTGCCAGCTTTTCGGCCAGCCCCCTCTTCTCGCTAAACACTCGCATGGCAGATTCCTCGTTTGCGTTACGTATTCTCCATGCTTGCGTGCAGTAGTGCTGTAGAAGTCCCGGGGCACCTTTTTCATTGCCGGTTGCTGTTCTCGTCGCTACAATTGCATTCATGAGGCTGACGTAACGCGCAGCTTCTGCCACTGTCGGGCCTGAATCACCCATGCTGTCACTTTCCGTGTCGTCCTCATCACTGTCGTTAGTCAACACTTCAGCAACAACAGAGGCAACGATGGCGAAAAGTCGAACCTCGTGGCCGACATCTCTTCGTGGTCGCAGCAGCGCTGCCGAGCAACTTCTTTGCATTCCAAGTGCCACACACCGTAGTCAACAGCAGCTCCCTGTCGCGTGCCAGCGCCGACTTCTTCGTGTCACGTTCAATAGTACAGACGATGTCTAATTTTTCTTCTATGCTGAGCACCTGGCGTCATTTTTATCCAAGCTTCAGCATCACGCGAGTCCTCACTTCAGTGCTGCCAACCTGGAAAGCTACTTCTGCCCCAAATTTTCACTCATACTTCCCTATATTTCCCTAGATTCAAAAAATAATATTCAGGCATGAAAAAAAGGTGCGTAGTTGAATTGTGAACTCTTTTATTTCGCAGAGACCCTCTTACCACACTTTGGTAGCAACTTTGAATACAACAACACATTGATTTCCCATGCAAACTCACGTACCACGTGATCACAGGTATGGAAAACATTAGTTAATATCAAAACCTAATAAATCCTGGCCTAAGCCCTGAAATGAATAAAAATCTCGCAGTGAACACTTACACTCACCGGCTGCAGTCAAAGAGCTAGGGAAATCCACTTTGTGCCCAAATGTGGGCGTGAACAAACGCTAAAACATAGGACACGTCATTCGGGTGGCAGCCTGACTGAGTTTCACTCCTGCATATACATTTCTTTTTTCATGAGGCCAATTAAGCGTTCTTTCACTGCAAAGTCATAACAGTTGGCCCCTCCTAGAACCCGCTTGGCGTGAAGCGTAGCTGCCAGGGTTTGCTTCACCAAGCTGTTTCTGGTCTTTGTTTTCATCAGGTTGATCTTAGAGAAAACTCTCTCCACTGTTGCATTGGAGTGCAGCAAACAGAGAAGCTTGTAGACGAAGTCGCTCAAGAGAGGGAACACTGGGCTCGCGTCTCCTTCCCTGGCATCTCAAGCAAGGCTAAGAAGGCATCAATCACGGCCCCCTCTTTCTTCACAACTCTTGCCACGAGAGAAAGGTGCTTCACTCCGGCCCTGTCGGTAGACTCGTCTGCGATGAGTGAAAACGGTGATGTTCTGAGTAAAGCGATGAGATTTTCGCTGCCGTCCTTTCCGAGCACTCCCTTGATTATTGCAGTGCACTTTGTTCTGCCACAAGACATTTTATTCGCGATATCAGAATCTGGGCACACCGCTTTTATTAGCGGTACGAGGTGGTCCATCATGGCATGCGGAAGGTTGTGCTCAACTGCGAAAGCAGCCAGCCTTATTTCCCCTTCCTTGACTTTCTTTTTCATTTCTGAGTTTGCGCTAAAACAGGGCATGTCAAAAAGTGTTTGCGTCTTTACCATGCTTGCGGCACTCGCTTGGTGCTTCTTTCTTGCAGCGTGCTTGTCCAATTCAGATTTTCCAGCTTTATAATCAGCACTACATGACTTGCAGTAAAAATGCAGCGGTCCTTTCTTGCTCTTCATCAGCCAGCCACTGTACTTGCTATCCTTTTCCCACTTTTCAAGGTACTTTTGCGTGTATGCATTGTTTTTTTTTGCTGGTTATTGTGGGCATTGCAGGTCACAGTCGGACAACGACGACATGCTGGCGGTGACACACACTGTGAGACTGGCTGGCACGCTGTCACAAAATTGGGCGCATAGTCGAGAAAAAAAAACGGTGTGCGCGAAAGCAATCGTGGGCGTGCGCTGTAAAATAACCCATGTGGAAAGTAAAATTTCCCTAGATTACCAGAAAAATCCATTTTCTCCTAAACAATGTTCAAATTTCCTAGATCTAGGGGAGAATCCCTAGGGTTGGCGGCACTGCCTCACTTGCACGACGGCACAACGCCATAGAATAAAGAAACAACTTTAGAGAAGGGAAACTGTACCTTCCACAGTGGTACGTAAATAAGCAGCGGCAGCGCATGGAACTTAGCGGGGCGAACGCCAGATGGCGTTGATCAACCAGGAAGCAGAAGTGCAGTTTTTTTAGAGCAAAATCCTATATGGCCGCTTTCCGCCGGTGGCATGCGCTGGTACGTGCCGTGCTCGCCCTGCTGCCTGGATGCCTCATTGCCTAGGTTGCCGCGTAGCTGGTGCGTTCTAATTGCCAGGAGACCAAAGAGCCTCTACTGACCTCCATACAAATAACCCACAAGTGAGTGAACAGGACATGCGACTTTATTGGCAGAGGAAAAGCAGTGCACCTTCTCGTACAAGAGCAGAAATAAAATTTGCATCTCGAGATGCTCTGAGAAACTCACTTACGTCGTTGCACATGGCGGTCTGGTAACACGCGACAATCAGCAGCGCAAGCAAATTGGACAGTGCCCCGCCTGTTTGCACTGACACTCGCCGTAACCTGCATTGCGAAGCAATCAGGTGACGCAGGAATCTGCTACCGCAGCCAACAGAGTCACATGGACTACCCGACATTTTAGCGTTACCTCCTTTCCGACCTGCACATTTCTTTTTGTTTCACGTACCGCTAATGTGTAACTCGCACTTGGTGCCTCACATTCTCAATATGGGCATGGTCAGTTTTGTGGGCATCACCATTTTGCAGCCACTTTTGCAGAGGCCTTTCCACCCATGTGGCAATCAACTTCATACACTTTGGATCATGTAATCACGTATGCTAGTGTCCCTTCATGCCACATCACGTCTGATGAAGCCCCACAAGCATAATTTGCCCACTGCTGCAGCATGAAAGGTCGAACGGGGAGCACCAATTACGGTGTGTGTAAATTGGGAGTCATTGTCGCTGTGTGGACTGCAGGAGCAGATGGTTATCTTGTGAGACTGTTGCCCAATGCAGCTGACCAGATCGTCACATCCAAGAAACATAACATGGCAACCATGATCAAATGAGACTCGCATCCAATCATCGCATAAGGTTCAGACAATACACTGTACATTGGCTAAGATCCACATGACAACAGTGAGCATTCACGCACTACGGGTTGCTTACAGAACATTCAGCTATCCGACTTCAGGCACAGTGTTTGCCTTCGTCGCACATGGCGGTCTAGTAACGAGTGACAACCAGCAGCGCAAGCGGATTGAACAGTGTGTCCTACCTGTTTGCACTGACAGTCGCCACTGAAGATGAGCAACTTGCATTGCAAAAGCAATCGAGTGACGCAAACATCTGCTGCTGCAGCCAACATCACGACACGAAGTACCTGGCATTTCAGCGTTACCTCCTTTCTAACCTGCACATTTCTTTTTGTTCTTTCGCGTGCTGCTAATGTGTAACTCGCACTTGGTGCCCCATATTCTCTAAATATGGGCATCGTCAGTGTTGTGGGCATCACCATTTTGCAGCCACTTTTGCAGGCCTGTCCACCCATGTTGATATCAACCTCATACACTTCGGACCATGTAATCGCGTATGATAGCCTCCGATGACACCAAATCGTGGCCGAGGAAGGCCACAAGCAAAATTTGCACATGGCCGCAGCAGGAAAGGATGGAATGGGGAGCACCAATCACGGTGCATGTAAATTCGGAGTCTATGTCGCTGTGCAGACTGCAGGAGCAGGTGCTTGCATCGAGAGACTGTTTCCCAATGCAACTGACCAGGCTCCCACATACGAGAAGCATAACACGGTGATGAGTACCAAGTCGGACAGCAGCAAAACAAGATTCTGCAATAGATCGATTCAATGTAGCTTGCACAAAAACACTGGGTGTCGAGCAAGAATATCAATTCTGAACAAGACTAGAAAATAAATATGGGAATGAGAAAGCTTGCATTCAAGAAAGAAGCCACTCTACCTTGCAACCACTGAAAGCCAAAAACATTTTAAAAAGTTTAATGCTACGTAGCACACAGTGCAAATGTTAATGCATCAGCTATTTCAGGAGAGGATTTGCACATGGCAACACACACTAGAAAATACTGCTACACATATGTTATGCTACTAGACAGTGACTGGTATTAAGTATGAGAAAAGAATTGGTTGACCTTTAATGTTTGGATGAGGAAGTGGAATGATCTTTAACAAGAATGTGAAATGAAAAAGCTTGAATTCATTGAAAAAAAAATGATACTTGGCACAAATGGTATTTGACAAGGCCAGAAAGCTCATTAAGGAAGGGCAAGCTGACAGAACTCTTTTGGCCAGCGTCGTCTGTGCTTGTTCAGAGGTTGCAGGTACATCTGAAGACACATAATTTTCGTTGTTGAGGTACCTGGATGACTCGGCCAATATCCGTGCTGGCAGAATGATGGCAGAGTGACACAGTCGTCTGTAGACTTGATATCTCATCCAAATACTTCTGGAACAACTTCTTTGTTCGTGGTGTAAAGCCTTGCAAATTTGGATCCAGTCCCTTCCTGTTGGTGTATATGGGGGCTCCCGTGATGACCAAGATGTGCTTGGCACAGACTCTGTTGGGGCAGAACAGTGACACATGAGATACAAAAGAGATTATCCAAAGTCATGTAGTGTTTTCTTTTATGTTTGAACCTATTATGTTGAACTGTAAATATGAACAAACTGTACTGAAGGCACTGAGCAGTGGGCATGGTGCTAGTGAATGAGGAGAAGACGACGAGGAGTGCTTGCTTGACCGTTTCGATATAGCACCGACCTGTTTTAAGCCTACCGCTGCAACCTAGAGCTAGTGCTGCTAGGCGAACACCCCCATTGCATTTGGTGGAGCTGCTGGGTTTCTCTTCAACATTCTGGAACTCCGCAGTTGGACGCTACCACCAGCTGTTGCAATGGATGAACCGGGACCGTCCCAGGCTGCTGCTCCCGTGCCCCCTGCCATCGTCTGCTCTGGCGTTATCCGCCAGCGCGATCTGGCTATATTTAGCAGCACAGACGACCACGACGTGGAAGACTGGCTCGCCGAATATGACCGTGTAAGTGCCTATAATAAGTGGGACGACCGCGCCAAGCTCACAAATGTCATATTTTACTTGACTGACGTGGCCAACCTATGGTTCTGCAATCGTGAAGCCGATTTTACCACCTGGTCGGCTTTCACAACGACTTTGCAGTTCGCCGGCTTCGCGCTGAGCAGCGCTTGCGTGGTCGAGCTCAACGCCAGGACGAGACCTTCACCAGTTATATTGAAGATGTGCTCTCGCTCTGCAAGCGCATCAACGCATCTATGGACGAAGCTGACAAGATCAAACACGTCATGAAAGGCATCGATGAGCATGCCTTCCAGATGCTCGTCGCGAAGAGTCCCCGGACGATTGCCGAGCTCATAGAGCTTTGCCAACAGTACGACGAGCTGCGCAAGCAACGTGCATCAACACGCGCTGCTCAGCAGGACACTGCGGATCTATCCCCATTGGACTTCCGTCGCGACGCTGCCGACATCTCTGCTTTAATGCCGGAGATAAAGCAGTTCATCCGCCAGGAAGTCGCACACCAACTCTCTCTGGCGAATAGCGCACCTGAGCCGTCGACAACCCTGGCTCCTTCGCTTCGTCACGTCAGTCAGACGCAAGTTGCCGCGGCGCTGCCATCTGCCCCTCCTCCGCAACCTGCAGCTGGACCGCCAACGTACGCTGACATTGTCGCCCGGCCTTATGCTTCTCCGGCTCCTGATTCCTTCCGGGCCACCGGCACCTTCCATGTTCCACCGCCACCTTCGCGTCCGATAGTCGTTCCTTACTCGGCTGTTGGAGCCCCTGTCGTCAACCCGTGGCGAACAGCTGATAACCGGCCAATATGTTATTCCTGCCATTTTCCGGGCCACGTAGCACGATTCTGCCGCCGTCACAGCCCCCATTTACCTGACAGTGGGGGTGCCTCAAGGTACAGGCCTGCTCGACTTCCGCGTCAATACCAATTTAACCTTCCTCCGGACTCCTCTTACAGTCGCCTCCCCTTCGATTCACGCCGGTCACCTTCCCCACGTCGCCGATCCATTTCCCCGATGGTTCGCCGACCCAGCCCACCCCGAGAGGAAAACTAACAGTCGCAGTTCCAGAGGCAAGAACTGCGTTTACGTCGAACATTTCAAGGCCTCATTCCGCGCCGACGAACGAAATTGAACTGTCCGTAGACGGCGTCACCGTACACGCACTAATCGACACCGGAGCCGCCGTTTCTATTATTAGTGAGAAGCTCTGCCGCAATTTGAACAAAGTGACCATTCCCCTTACCTCTCTTTCTCTGCGTACGGCAACCTCGCATCGCATTCAGCCTTCAGCGTCGTGCACAGCCCGGGTTGTCATTCAAAGCGTTGTGCATGTTATCGAATTTGTCATCCTACCTCATTCCTCGCACGACGTTATTCTTGGTTGGAATTTCCTATCAGTCAATCAAGCTCTTATCGACTGCGCTCGTTGCGAACTTACGTTATCAGTGCCGTGTTTTGACCCTGACGACCATTATTCTCCTAAAGTTGTTGCCACCTCTGACATCGATATCGCACCTTTCTCCGCCACTCTGGTTCCTGTGTTATGTAGCTCTGCAGCAAACTCATCTGTTCTGTTTACGCCGTCGGCCACTTCTGCGCGCCGCCAAAACTTTCTGCTTACGTTTTCTGTCGTCACTTTTTGCGAAGGTTCTGCTGCCCTTTACGTGTGCAATCCGTCCGCCTGCCCATCATCCCGACTCCGCGACGAGTGCCTGGGTACCGCTGAAGCTTTCGATACCGTTCTCCCGACCACCATGTTTGGTGATACGGCATCACTTCCGATTTGTGCCGTAACTCCTCCCGCCGAGACCGATTCCCCTGTAGACGTCTTCGCTCGTGCCGTCGACGCAGAACTCACACCTGCGCAGCACACCGAAATCATCAAGCTCCTCCAGTGTTTTCGTGCCTCATTTGACATTGGCCAACCATCCTTGGGCCGGGCGTCTGCAGTCATTCACCGTATCGGCACTGGCCAACAAACACCATTGCGCCAGTGTCCGTATCGTGTGTCGGCCGCTGAACGCCAGGTCATCGACGAGCACATTGACGACATGCTGGAGCATGGCATCATCCAGCCCTCTAACAGTCCCTGGGCATCTCCGGTTGTCCTTGTTAAAAAAAAAGACGGCTCCATTCGGTTCTGCGTCGACTATCGCCGCCTTAACCGAATAACGCGCAAAGATGTCTATCCTCTGCCGCGCATCAACGATGCCTTGGACAGTCTGCAGGGAGTGGAATTCTTTTCCTCGCTGGATCTACGCTCCGGGTATTGGCAAGTGCCAATGGCAGAGGCCGATCGCCAAAAGACAGCCTTTGTAACTCCTGATGGGCTATATTAATTCCCCATCATGCCGTTCGGCCTCTGCAACGCACCTGCCACTTTCGAGCGAATGATGGATAGCATTCTTCGAGGGCTGAAGTGGAAAACGTGCCTCTGTTATTTGGATGACATTGTGGTTTTTTCCACCGACTTTGCGTCGCACCTCAGCCGCCTCGAGCAAGTCCTTGCGTGCCTCTCCACTGCAGGACTGCAACTAAATTTGAAGAAATGCCACTTCGGCGCTCGCACGCTTACTATTCTCGGTCATGTAGTTTCCAAAGACGGTATCCTCCCGGACCCCACGAAACTTAGCGCCGTAACCGAATTCCCTAAACCAACCACCATGAAAGAGCTCCGCAGTTTCATCGGCTTGCGCTCATATTTCCGGCGCTTCATCCGTAACTTTGCCTCTATCATCGCCCCCTTGACGCAGCTTCTCACCGGCAGTTCTGACCTATCAGCCTGGTGCCCGGCGTGCGACGACGCATTCCAAAAACTGCGACGCGTTCTCACCTCTCCTCCAGTGCTGCGATACTTCGATCCCTCTGCACCAACTGAGATCCATACAGACGCTAGTGGTGTCGGGCTCGGCGCTGTTCTTGCACAACGCAAGGATGGCTTCGAAGAGTACGTCGTCGCGTATGCCAGCCGCACCCTTACCAAAGCCGAGGCGAACTACTCGGTTACTGAAAAGGAATGTCTGGCCATCATTTGGGCAATCAAGAAATTTCGTCCTTATGTGTACGGGCGTCCATTTGACATCGTGACCGACCATCATGCCCTATGCTGGTTATCTTCATTAAAAGACCCAACTGGTCGGCTCGCCCGTTGGGCATTGCGCCTACAAGAGTACGACATCCCTGTTGTTTATCGCTCCGGCCGAAAACATTCAGACGCAGACGCTCTATCCCGGTCACCCCTGCCCTCCGGTCCTGTCCACTCGTCTATTTCCACATATGGAGCCTTCGCCCTCACCATTACCGACATGCCATCAGAGCAGCGCAAGGACCCATGGATCTCTTCGCTTATTGACTTCCTGTCTAGCCAGTCGCCAGCGCCAATTTCTCGGGCGCTCCGTCGTCAAGCCGCGCACTTCATGATTCGGGATAACCTGCTGTACCACCGCAACTACAATTCGAGTGGTCGCAAGTGGTTGCTTGTTATACCCCGACACCTGCGCCCTGACATCTGCGCAACGTTCCACGACAATCCCCAATGTGGACACGCTGGTGTTTTAAAGACACTCTCGCCTCCAGCTTCGGCACTACTGGCACGGTATGTACCGCTTCGTTTGCCAGTACGTCCGGTCCTGCCTCATATGCCAACGATGCAAGACGCCACCTCAACATGCCACCGGCCCCTTGCAACCTTTACCATGGCCCGCGCGCGCGTTCGACCACGTCGGCATTGACCTATACGGTCCACTTCCCAACACTCCAAGCGGCAACCGCTGGGTTATTGTTGCTATACTTCAGCCCTAGCATCTGCCACAGCAAAAGACGTCGCCAGTTTTATCCTTTGAAACCTGATTTTACGTCATGGAGCACCTCGAGAATTACTGAGCGACCGTGGTCGCGTTTTTCTCTCCGATGTCATTGCAGCATTGCTAAAGGAGTGTCGCATCATTCACCGCACTACCACAGCATATCATCCTCAAACTAATGGGATGACTGAGTGTTTCAACCACACCCTTGGCGACATGTTGGCCATGTATGCTTCATCTGACCACTCGAATTGGGATAGCATTCTGCCTTTCGTCACCTACGCTTACAATACCGCCACGCAAAGCACCACTGGGTTCTCCCTTTTCTTTCTCCTTTACGGACACGAACCTTCATGCACTATGGACACGATTCTGCCTTACCGACCAGATGCTTCGGAGTGCACGACTGTTTCTAGAGCGGCTGCTTACGCCGAAGAATGTCGCCAGCTCGCTCGTTCGTTGACATTCCGGGACCAGTGGCGCCAAAAGCATCACCACGATTCATCTACTGCGGCTACGTGCTTTGCTCCTGGCTCGCTGGTCTGGTTGTGGGTGCCCTCTAGTCCTCCAGGCCTTTCCTCTAAGCTGCTCTCCAAGTACCACAGTCCTTATCGGGTACTGAAACAAACATCCACGCTCAACTACCTCATCGAGCCAACGGAAGCGCCTTCAGACCAGCGTCGTCGCGGCCAGAAAATTGTCCACGTCTCCCGGCTCAAGCAGTGCCATGACCCTTCTGTGTTTTCCTGTCCTTAGGTCACCAGGATGGCTACTCTTTCGGTGGGGAGTGATTGTACTGAAGGCACTGGGCAGTGGGCATGGTGTAGTGAATGAGGAGAAGACGACAAGGAGTGTTTGCTTGCCCGTTTCGATATAGCACCGACCTGTTTTAAGCTTACCGCTGCAACCTAGAGCTAGAGCTGCTAGGCGAACACCCCTGTTGCAAAACGTTCATATCATCTGCTACAAACAAATGACATCTATCTCAAGACTAGCAAGCCAATACAGCATATGTCAAGCATATTTATTTCTGAACCAGGTGTTGTTTACCTTGTGGTAGCAGCCAATGTCCACACAATGACCTCGTTGTAGCAGGCAGCAACTTCTCTTTAGTGCGTGGAGTTTGTTGCTTTATACTGGTGCCATCCTCATTACTGCATGTCTTGAACAGAAATTTTGGCTGCATCAAAAATTGGATAAGCACAATTTTACAATATGAAATGTGAAAAGGTGTGACACATACAGTGTAATGGTTTGTGACTACAGAACACATGCAAATGTTCACTGTTTGTTCTATGGTGCTTAGCAGCATGGTAAATAAATATTGCTACTCTCCATAAGATTGACGTCTGCTTAACTACAATGCATGTCAACAGCTTAAGTATTATTAAGATCACAAATGAGAACATTTGTGTGCTCATTTATACACTAGAAAAGATCACACTGCTGGATTCACAAGCCAATGCATGAATGATGCACCGCTTCACTACTGCAAAAATAAATGTCCTCAGGTAAACCAAACTGAACTGCAAGAACATTTGGAACCAACTGGTACGAAATATGGGTGAATTATCATGTGTGAAACCGGTTGATACACTAAATTCAGTACTTTAGCTTCAGTTTATCAAAGGGTTATTCAGTTCTGTGGACGGAAGAACTTGCAGGCAGACTCAAAAAAAAAAAAAGACATTGATAAGGCTACTCTGTCACCCATGGCCATGGCTACAACGAGATAAAAATGTGACGCGCGTTCCGATATCGCTTTCTCTTTCATGCATTCGCAACTAAAAGTTTATTTCGGAAACAAGAATGGAGGATCCTGACTGCCCATATGTAATGCAGCATCTAGTTCGTTAACTTGTCTCCGCCTGTAAGTTAACGAAAGCAATATCACACAAGGATTCAGGCAGCGATATTAAACGACTCACTGGTACGGCTGTCCTCACTCGCAGAATACGGTTCCCGTTTCGATGCAGACGCATGGCTCACAACCGAAACGTAGCTTTCGGGCTTACATGTCCTCTTGCAAACAGTCCCTTCACCACAAGTTAGATAACAAGACACATCGAAGCGCAATAAATTAGTTTTAGCAACAAAGAAGCAACCAGTCTACATGTACGAACCAATGAATCCGTGCCGCCATGCACTCGAAAATACTGGTAAAAATTTTATATCCAGGCCAGAGGTCACGTGGAAGATCGATGATCCTGAACGCTATTTGCGTTTATAATGACAAAAAACAGTAAACTTACTAATGAAAAGTACAGTATATAATTAGCAGTGATAATGTTATGGCCTATGTTATGTAATAAACATGCTTTGGTAATTGTAGGAGAAACGTTAGAAAAAATGGATGGATGGATAGATGTTGTGAGCGTCCCCTTTGGAATGGGGTGGTGGCTTGCGCCACCAAGCTCTTGCTATTATACTGCCTAATGTCCTACCTAGGTTAAACAACAATAACAAAAAAAAACACTATGAACTCCCACAACCAAATTTTCTGATCCCCTATGCGGACTGTGCTTTTGTACGTCTCCATTTTTTTTGTTTCCCTACTTTTATTCCACCAATCCTCCAATCGCCTCTTACTAATCCCTATTGCAGACATGTTTACTTTTCCACTGCTCTCACTAAACCCAAGGGCTTTAAGGAGGCCAGTGGTGCCTAAATCAACCACTGGGTAGACGTCTTCACATTCTAATAAAACATGCTCTATAGTTTCCCTAGCTTTACCGCAGCAAGCACATGCTTCTTGTTCCTTCTTATATCTTGCTTTATAGGTGCGTGTTCTAAAACATCCCGATCTCGCTTCGAAAAGTAATGAGCTTCCCTTTGAGTTATCATGAATTGTTTCTTTCCTGATTTCGTTTTTTCCTCTTAAGTAGTTACTCATAGCACGTTTCTTTTCCATTGCCGCCACCCATGAGATTGTTTCGGCCTCTCTTACTTCCCGCTTGATGTTCTTTGTTGCTGAGTTGCCCACCCTACGGGCCGCATACTTGCTGGTAAGCTTCCTAGTCCTTTTCCTCCACTCTGAATCATTGTTTTTCCTGTACAGATACCTGAACACTCTCCCAGCCCATTTACTTTCTTCCATATTCCTCAGCCGTTCTTCATACTGAATTTTACTGCGAGCTTTCCTCACTTCAAAACTAGTCCAGCCCATATCACCCTGAACAGCTTCAACTGTAGTCTTCCCGTGAACGCCCAATGCGAGGCGACCCACCGACCTTTAGTTCCCATCCAGTCCCGATTGTACCCCTGATTTAAAGCAAACAACCGCATTTCCGAAAATAAGTCCTGGAACCATTACACCTTTCCAGGTACCTCGGAGGACCTCGTACCTATTGTATCCCCATAGCGTTCTGTGCTTCATTGTGGCTGCATTTCTCTTCCCCTTCACTGTGATTGTTTTTTTCCTGTGTTTCCATATATTTATTGCCTTCGTTTATCCATATACCAAGGTATTTATATTCTGTTACCCGAGGTATTTCCTGGCCCTGTATCGCCACTGTCTGTTCACTGTTTTCATTGAATAGCATAACACCTGATCTTCTAACACTAAATTTAAAACCTAAATTGTTGCCTTCCTGTCCACAGATATTAGCCAGACGTTGCAAATCACTTTGCTTGTTAGCTAGTAACACAATGTCGTCCGCATAAAATAAACCTGGAAGCTGCTGCTCTACTGTACTGTACCCGCCTGTTTGTATGGAAGATTAAAGCCGATATTGCTTCTTTCTAGCGCCCTCTCCATCCTCACCATGTACATCATAAACAGCAGCGGGGATAAAGGGCACCCCTGCATCAGTCCCTTGTTGATATTAACCTTATGCTTGCTCATCATCCTTTCCCATTTAACGCAAACGGTATTTTCTAGGTAAATCACTCTCAAAAGCTGCAGACAATTGTCATTTAAGCCTTCCCCTTCCAGAATATCCCAAATGTTGCGGTCTACATTGTCATAGGCTCCTGTAATGTCTGAAAAGGCCACATATAACGGTGTGTTTTCTACTTTTGATATTTCAGTACACTGAGTAAAAACAAATAAGTTATCCAAACGCCTACCTATTCTGAAGCCATTCTGAAGTTCTCCCAAAATGGCATTATTCTCTGCCCATGCTTGAAGCTTTAATTTGATTGCCTGCATTGCTAGCCTGTATATTACCGATGTAATGGTCAACGGTCTATACGAGTGAATTCTACCTTTCTCCCCTTTAGTTGTATAAATTAAATTCATTCTACTTTGTCACCAACTGTCTGGTATTCGTCTATCATAGAGTTTCTGAATAAGTACCCTAGAGGGAAATGTGGCGCTAGTGTCTACCGGGGCTCACATGAGTGTTGCCTTTCAATCTTTAAACTAGTGGCGTTTGCTTGCGGTGTAGTAAACAAAGCTATACTCAAATATTGTCGCATAAAATCTCATTTTTGTTTCTGCAGTATGTTATATAATGTACAACACGCTACATTAACTTTGTATGACTTTGAGATGGAAGCATGGTTTACTAGGGTTTATCACCAGGACACACCATGGTATGCATTCTTGTGTGATTCTGTTCCCGATTTAACGCCAGAGAATAATTATTTATTTATTTTTGCAACAGCAATAACAACCGTGCATTTACTTGTATAAAAATACTCATCAAGTATTTAGGGAAATAAAAATGTTGTATTGTGAGAAAGTGTTGCGCCCTTGAGCAGAATGCTACAAGTGTCGTCTGCTACGACGCCTGCTCGCTGCAAACGTGAGACTTTTCTCGCAGACGACAGGCACTTGCGAACTCTCACTCTTTCGAAAGGCTGCGTCGGCTGTCACGATTGCTGAACGTCTTCAACTACTTTTAGGCACGTCTGCTGCAGTGCTAGCTAGGACGCTAGTGGCCTCTTACGAGTATGCTTCGTCATATTTTATATTGACGTACCGCCTCCTAAGTGTTATGGCATGGCTTTGCACTTAACCATTTTGCGACACTAGACTACAGCCAGGAAGCAGCAACCTTTTCTACCACAAGTAAGTTTGTGTTCTCAAAGTCCTAAAACACGCATTTCAATGAGCACATAAACGAGCAATGCATAATAAAGCCTTCAATAAAATTTGATTGTTAAGCCACTAGAAGTACAACTGTATATGTCTTGTATCAGTAGTGCCTTCTTTTTCCTATTCTGAAGTTTCATAAAGCATGTAACGCTACAGCGCCAACCTAACACACTTAACACACCAAGGTGCACACGCTCAAAACATGTTCTTTCAACGTTTACGATGCCGTCGCTTTCTCATCAGGGCTTCGACTCCGTACCGCGACATAAACATCGTCCCAGTCGCTGGCCCAGCATGCTATCGCCACTTCGAGCAACATAACGAAGGCAGAGAGCTTTGCGTTGCACTGTCCCACTGCAGGTTATAGCAGATGGGTTGAAATCCAGGCCGCTTGGTACATAGTTGAAGGAAAAAAAACAGTCAAAAAACACAAAGGACAAGAGGAGAGGTTTACAATTATAGGTTATAGCAATTGTGCTTGGAGCGAAACCAAAACTGCCAGAAAAATGCTTGTAGACTAGTTCACCAGTTGATGGATTGCCTGTCCAAAGCCTGTACTTCCTATCATTCCCATGATGGTTGAACAATCGCAGCGCCAGATTTCCCTCCAGGTATACTAATATGAAACTCTACGTCCTCTATCTTTGAAAGTTTTTTCCACTGCTTTCACCAGAGTTTCCTTCCTTTTCGTCCTAGTTCATTAATCAGCCTAACGAGAACCTCGTCTAGCCCTGTGGCTGTGGACTTAGAAATTTTGTCTTTCGCTTTCTTCCACATGAAATTTGTCAGCACCAGCTCCTTTTCCACCTGGGTCTCTTTCATGCTCTTTGTTTCTTTAAATACAACCTCGTCATTGCCTTGGAAAGATTCGGCTGTTATTTGTCCTATGTAGTTCTTTGCTGCTTCTCCTTCCAGTCTGTTTTCATCTTCGTCTAGGATATTTTGTTGTATTCTTGTTAACTTCCTGCCTAATAATTTTATGTGGTTCCAAAATATTCTAGGTGCGGCCTTCTTTTTCTCATATTTCTGGCAACCAACAGTCACTTTCACCTTTTATTTTTGCTTGCACCAGTATTTGAACCATAGACTTTTTCTCCCGGTATATTTCCCATTTACTGGTTAATTTATCCTGTGGCAACTGCGCCTTCTTTGCCTGCCTGTGCTCTCGAGATGCTTTCTGTCGTTCGGCGATCGCTTCTCGTATCTCCTTGTTCCACCAGGTTTTCGTTTTTTTTTTCCTTTCCAACAAACATGCTGTTTCTTTTTCCGTATTTCTGTCGTTATTAAACTTAGAAGCTCACCATATTCCCACTTTTTACTTGGCCATTTGCCAAGTTCTTCCTCAACTCTAGGGACTATATTTGCTATTTGTTCAGCGTTCAAATTTGGACTGGCCATTTTGCTCTCCTTGCTCTCTTTCCCAACTACATATCCCATTTTTAAAATGATGCGTTAATGGTCACTCCCTACGCTGCTATGCCCTTCCTCATCAATAACCATTTCTCTCAACCTATCATGATTTTCTTCTGTCATCAGACAGTAAGCAATGGTTGATTGCCGCTTTCCCTCTTCCCACGTGATCTGCCCTTCACACTTAGGCCCTGTGTTCACGATAACGATGTTATGTTGCTCACAAAGGTCTCGCATTGACTTCCCGTTGTTGTCAGTATAACCATCTAAATCCTGTATGTGGGCATTCGTGTCACCTAATAGGATAATTTCGGCATCATTTCGACATTGGCCTCAAGCTCCACCACTGGAAAAGCTGGCACCACTGTCGGCGTGACGTGCTATTAGGGATCACGTGGACATGGCGGCCACGTCCGCTGCTTTGGGAGCGCCGAAGCGAGCTGAAAACGAATTTGAATTCCCATGTACGCTGCGGTCCTCATTTAGTGGCGAGATTTTCCCGCTTCGAGTGTCTCCTTTACAACGCTGGAAAGCACTACAATAGGTAGTGGCTGCCTTTGAAGGCACGCAACATGGTAGGCTACTGCTCGGTGCCGCAGTGCCGGACATACGCAACGGAGCCCGGTGTCAGCCTTATTCACACGTAGCCGCAGGACAAGAAGCTGCGTGAAGCTTGGCTAGCGAAACATAAAACCGGCAAACAGTAATCGGCTACAACTTGTGGGGATGCGTGACTCTGACGCCTCCCCTGAGATCTAGTTTTCCCGCATAGCTAGTCACCACGCAGGGCGGCTTCGCCCGCCGCGTGGCCTGGCGCCCGCGGCGGTCGGAGTGGTTGAAGCGCCGTACGAGAGATGGCGCGAGTGTTGCGCTGCTGATGCCGCCTATAGGCGGGGCTTGGGCGCGGGAAAGGAAGGCTCTCTTGAGCGGCGGACTGGAGAACGCGGCGAACGTCCCGCACGTGCGCCGATCCATGCTTCTGCGAGACCGTCTCGCGTGGCCGCCTTCGAGCGCGCCACCGTTCGCGTGACCGTACGCGTGAATGACCAGGCGTTGGGATCCAGCATGGGGCGAACATATTCACACGTTATCCGGTCGCGGTGAGTCGGACTTCTAGATTTGTCGCGCGCCATCAGCATGTTTTGTTGATAGCAACTCGGCTAGCAGGCATTTATCTATGAAAGGTGCAATAAATGCCCTTGTGATTGTTTGTGTTGCTTCGTTCCTTTGTCCCAACAGCGGGTGTGAGAACACCACAAACTCAGGTATGCAGCAAGCACATGTAGACGCGAGGAAGATTTCTGCTATGGCGCCGGGTCTGCAATGTTCAGAAAACGTGCACTGAGACGCTTGCCCGAGTCCGCTGCCCACTATTGTCATGACGGTTTGGTCTATGAACTGGTCGATACTATAGATACTGGCAAGTTCACTGGAGTGGAAAGGGAGCGGTAAGAAGCACATTAAAGAAAGCACGGCATATGGTCATGTTTGTGTTATGAATTCTGTGCACTGGATTACAAAAAAGAAGCAGCGGGAAATCGCACGCTGAAAACACCAATAAGCACACAGTGCGACGCAACTCGAGAAATAATATTAAAATGTCAAAGAATTTAGAAGAAAAAGAAAGATTGAATCGCCACAACCGCACATCACAGTCCCCGTACGTCGAAGTCTCTACAATGAAATTATTTTTGAACAGCTCTGATAGTGCCCACGCAACAATGATTGCTTGTATACTGTCAAATGCTCATATTATGCGGGCTAAAGCTCATGGCACAGTGCAAAAGCGCGCACGCGGCGACAGCGAAACAGTGCGCGGACAAGCATGCGGACGTGCAGTCAGTCGCTGCGAATCTGTGCGATCGCTGCACTGTGGCTTCATTCTATTACGCTCCATTTAGTTATACAAACACATGAGAACATATTTCACATTGTTTGCTCTCAGCGTTTACCCACCTTTCACCCAAGAAAGCCGGTTCGGAAGTCTCCATCGCGGCCACCGCGCGCAGTGGTGTTCACTGTACGTATTCGGTGAAGAGATAGCATCTGTAAACGAGTCTGTGATTTCAGTTTGCCCAAGATTATTATTTAGACAGTAAAAAACTTCTCTCATTTCGAAAGTGCTTACAGAAATGTCCGGGAGAACTTGCGCGTGGTGTTTTCAGTGAGCGCTGAGAGCAAAACCTATGAGGAGCGCGCCGCGTGATCCCTCATACTACGCCAGCGAGGCGCTTCCGATAGATGGTGACTCCGTAACTCCTCACCGCCAATACACTCCTATTTATTATCCATTTAACTGCTCCTCAATCTGTGCTTGCTTTTCTTCTGCCGCCCTGCATGTTTATGTAGCCTATTGCATGGCGAGCTCTCCTTCTTGCTTACCTCCTTTTTCTGTTCTCGACGGCGATGCTCTTCTGAGGTTTCCCTCGGGGACCTTCTTCATTACTACCTACTCGGGCCTCCTGAGCACCCGTGGTCCCCTTAAAAAAGCAACAGCACGACCACCAAGTTGCCAGCCCATTTCTTGTACCAGCCTGTAATTGAAGTGGATCCCATCTCGTTTAAAACCCCCCACACCTTTTCACTTCCCTGTTTACTTCGACAACATCGAAGCCTTTCTCTTGGCTCATTTTCCATATCGCCTCATTAGCAGCCACTACGGCTCTTTGTACATGACTGTCACATACACACACCTCCGGCACCATGCACACCACGATCTGCACCTGAGGGGATAGCTTGCACAAGTCGTCCACCCCCTTCGCGAAGCGCTGGGCTTGTCCTGTCCATTTCCTGTTTGGGACGTCATTTAGCCCACCTGCTACTATGACAAAATTGCGCATGTGGGCATTTTCCGCGAGCTTTTGCTCGCTCCATGACAGAACCCAGTGTTCGTCCTGGAAATGTCCCTACCGCCACTCTTTTATCGCCTTTCACCCTGTCCATGGTTGCTTCTGAGCACCCAGGCAGGTTTGAGTCGCCGGTGATAACCACGCTTTCACTCTCTCCTACCTCTCCCTCCTTGTTTCCCTTTGTCCTTTTCCGCGTGATTCGGACTCGACAAGGGGCATTTTCCCCTGTTTCCCTGCTTTTTTCTTGTGGCGGCCTCAAGGTAAGTGCCGCTCTTTCCAGCTAACCCTTCACCATGTTGCACACATTCCACGTACTTTGCTAGCACTCCTTCTCCTGTCATGTCGGGGGACTGCGTTTCATTGTCGCGCACATTCTCGTTCACAATGGCGGCCCTGTTCAGCTTTTCCTCGGCTGCTTCAAGTCTTTTTTCAACCACCTTCTATGCATCACGCTCCCTGTTTAGCTAATTTTTTGAGCTGTTCCATCTGTTTGACAAGCTCTTCCTGTAAGGCCTCCATTTTCTGCAGCTTAGTATCAACATCACAGTGTGTGCCGGTTGGCTCGATTCACTCTCCGTTCTCATCCGTCCCCTCATCTGCCTTGAGGGACCCCCTGCGCACTGCCTGCTTTCCCGGCTTTCTTGCCATGTATTGCACGGCTTTTTGCAAATACTATATTACTATAATAATGCTACTACTGATGCAAATACTATAATACTATATCAATGCTGAGCACGTGCCTTTTAGCAAAAAACCGATACGCACAGGATCCAAATCCTCAAAATGTCGCAAAGCAACTCTCACCACTGTTTCAAAAGCAATCAATGCTGCGGAGACCAAAGATATGACATGCTCTCGCACGCGCTCAACCACGCGGCCACGCTCTCACTTTCCTACCAAAACATGCACAGTAAAATCACTAATAGCTATTAGTCTCAACTATTAGTAGTCTCAATTATTAATAGCTATTAATCTCTCTAATAACTTAGTGTCCCATCCGGCTGCATGTGTTGAAGCACATGGCGCAAGAGAGCGCTCTAACCATCCTGCAAAACCAGATCTACACGAAACACACCCGCGCACACGAAATACGAGAGGCAATAAAAAAGGAAAAAATAAAACCACCCAATTGCAATTTAAAGGCAAAAAAAGAAATGGCAAATCAATGACAGAAGGAAGCTCAAAGCGTCGCCACAGAGCCCCAAAAAGCATGTCCATTCGCCACAAAATCTCAAGCACCTCCAAGCGCCAAGAGAAGTGAGTGAGTGCTTTGCGCTTATTACAGTGCCCCTAGCGGCAGATATTGAAACTAACTTGGGCATCCCTTGAATGCTTCTGCTATGCTTGTTTTATTAGCAGCGGCGCACAGTCGATTTTTTCGCCCTCTGTGGCCATTTGTTGAACTTGAGAGTGTGCGGGGCCTAACAACGCTCTCTGGCACGGCGCCGAAATGATGTTGATGTGGCTTCACCACAGCACACATGTACAAACTTAAAGAAGGGAAACTATACCTTCCACAGTGCAGCGAAAATCAGAGTAGCGGTGGCGTTGTGAACTGAAGTATGTGACTGAGAGATGGTGCTGGCAAAATCAAAACTAATCATCATCATTACGTAGTGAGCAATATGGCTGCTACGGTAGTGGCTGGAGGGGTTTGTTGCACTGCTCGCTCACTTGTTTTGCGTGTTTTGCTACTGCTTTCGGAGCAGTGTTCGTGTGTAGGATAGGCATTGTGAAACATAGTTCCAGCGCACAATTGAACAAGGACGAGGAGAGAAAGACAACACAATTGTGCGCTGGAACTATGTTTCACAATGCTAATCATAACCAACTAGCCCAGCTGTCCATACTTAGTGTGTACGATAATCTAAAATGTTTACCAATACCTTTATTATATCGCCAGATGACCAAGCGGCCTCAACTGGCAAAAAAAACACGTCAGACAAGTACGCTTACAATGTTTATTGTCAATTGCGAATGAAGCAGTACAGGCCTACAATTTTCGTACAGGTCAGATGGACTGAATGCTGTCAGTCACTAAATTGACAACCTGCAGAAACACTATTTAATGGAACGGAAAGATAAAATCAAGCAAAGCTTTTTAGTCGTATTTGGCATGCCAGCACAGCAGGGAGAGCGATACTTCAGACAATGATATTGCTACGGAACAGCCACCACAGTGTGGCTGCACTGAGGAGAAAGAAGACGACGTGGCCACCGCTTGATATAGCGTCGCCATCCTTGCCACCGTTTGTCTATGTGTAAATATATTGTAAATAGGCTTGTACATCAGCTACACGTAACAATATTTATGCTGGGCTACCCACGTACTTGTAGTTGCGTAAAGTGGTGCTTGACGTGTTTTATACTATACGTACATTGTCTGCGTTTCAGGTAGATTAAAAAAAAGAAACAAAATGTGCTCGGCGAAGATTTACTGTCAGCAAGATAAGCTCTAGCTGCAATGCCCCATTGTTTTGATGACACATTGGTGAGAGGCGCGTAGTGTAGGGAGAAAGAAACGTGCTACTTTCACAGCACATATTGTCTGCTCTTGATACTTGGCCTGCACATTCAGTGTTCAGGTGCGGCAGTAAAGGCTTTGACACAAATGGAGTACTTGTAGGAAAGCAAGGAATGTTATGGAGACAACAGTGTTTACAAGGACTTCTGCAAATATTGTGTAAATAAACAAGGAAACTAAATAAACGTATAAGTATGCTCACGGATACTTGAAAAATGCAATTACGGTTTCATGTTGAATAAAGGAAATCTCGGTTTGTGTATACAAACAAGGCAAAGAGGTTGCAAGGTGATAAACACTTCAATTGAATAACTGATGTGAGCAAGGGAAGCCTCAGCCTGGATCCAACCTTTCAACAAGTAAACATATTTGTGAGGGCCGTGACGAAGGCAAGCTCCCACGCTGAGGCGTCCCTTGCTCGTCCACTGTTGATTGGCTGAATGTTAAGTCAAACCTAGTTCGAGCATATTTCAAAAACTTCTTGGGAAGACATTGTGCTCAGGTTTGTCATGTGCTGTTTAAAGAGAAACAAAAATTGTTTTTAATGATTTTTCTGTTTGAGAAGTGTGGAGTAGGCCGATTGTGTTAACGTACCTTTTCTAGCCATCTCTTATGGTGCAGGGCTAGCCTAGTTATTGATTTCATGCAAACTGTACATGAACCATTTGCAGTTAACAAATGTAAAAAATGCACGTATTCATATCTAATTTTAATCATAGCACTTGTCATGTTAACATTTCCTTAGATTCCGTCATGTCATATAAATATCTTCCTGTACACATTACGTCATTAACAAAGCTAATATGCTTGGGTACTTACGGCGCAACTTTTCCAAAGTGCTGTCTACGTTAAAAACACAGCGTTACAAGACTGTAATATGTATGTTCAAATCTTGAATATGCATCTGCAATATGGGATCCCAGTCGCGTTAATCTTATTACTTCACCTGAACTAGTAAAAAATATCTCTACTTCTTTCATTCTTTCTAATTATAACTGTACTGCAAGTTATGAAAACTCAACCTCAATGAAAACTAACCTAGTTCTTATTCAACTAGCTAACCGCTGTAATGTTGCCCGTCTTTCGCTATTTTATAAAATTTTTCATCACACCACACTTCACAACTACTTCATACTGCAGCCTCAGTACATTTCAACATGCATTGATCATCGCAGTGAGGTAGGAATTGAGTCATGTTACATGAAGTCTTTCTTTCAATTTTTCATCCCCCGTACATCAATGGAACTACCTTCCCTCAAGTATTGTAGCCATCACCGATAACAAACTTTTTTGCAAAACATTAGCCAGAATTGTATAATCAGGAGAATTGTTAAACTACCAGAACTCACCGCACTTGTTTGTTGGTGCTTTACTAGTTTGTAACCACTCCCCTTTCTTTTTTTTTTTGTTTGTGCTCAATGTTTAGATATCTTTTTTGTTTGTTTGTTTCTTAATGCCTTCATATGTTTGCATTGTACACATTCCACTTACACTTGAACTTTCTCGTCCCCCCCCCCCCTATGTAATGCCCTAACGGGCCCTTAGGGTACTCAAATAAATAAATGATGCCATATGGCCTTGAGGGTACATTAAATAAAAAATAAAGTAATAAAATGTACAGTGACTGCCAGAGTTTTAATCATCATGAAGTATCACTTCCTTAAGGTTGCATTGAGTGCATTTGACCATTTTAAAATTAATTGCATTTTCATGTAACAAATTGTTGTGAGGGAGCATGTGATACTTGGTGGTGACGCCCATCAAGCTGATTTACAAAGAGCAGATTACAGAGTTTGTGTATTAGCAAGCAGGAGCTTGCGCTATTGTTTCTGTTCTGGTCGTCATGGCTATGATGACTAGAAAAGAAACAACTTAGGACTCAACATGTTATTTCTTCGTTTGTCTTTTAAGAAATGCCCTTAAAAGCAAGCAAGCTTGTACACAAAATTTTAGCATTCCAGCTTGGTACAATAAAAAACTGTAGACTTGCTTTGCTAATAGTGCTCACGCCCCTTTATCCCGTAAACTTGCAAACATTTCATGGTGAGGCACATAGTTCAAGAGGACCTGTTATCATATGGGGACCATTGAGCTTCTTATGCCTTGGCGTGGGCAGCTAGCACACCAATAATCTCTCTTTTATCCATCTTCCTGAAAAGAGAAATGATGAAGCCATGATAAACATGCAAACAAAAAATGGTGAAACAAAAGTTAGTCCAATAAGCAAACAAATCACTGTTCTAGTTGGTGTTCAGAAACATACCTTGTGAGGATTTTGGCCCTTGATGTTACTGCCACTGGTGACACATTCACTGTTGACTTGTACAAGCGTGAGCAGCATCTTGGAGGCCGGAATCGAAAGAAAAAATACTCTCAATTACTATGGTGTAAGCGTGATTAAGCTTGTGATCTATGTGTGACTAGGAATGGTGCACAAAATGCTCCATGACAGGAAAGCACTCACACACAACACTGTTTTGCGTGTGAATTTCTTTCAATGGCGCCTTTGTGTGGGCTGTGCTTAATGAAGCCTCAATTAGATTTTTTTTGCCAGATACTAGGCAATAAACAACAGCCATTTTATTCTGTCTCAAACACAATTAATCTAACTGTATCGCAGGAAATACATCCGCCACTAATGTGCAGTGAATTTATCACAATGTATCATTTTTGCAAAAACAGCCAAGACAATATATTATTTATTAATTATTATTAATATATTATTTATTTATTATATTATTTATTATTTCCTCTGTGTTAGGAATTTTAGCAATGTGACAAAATAACCAGAGCCTCGTTTGAATTGCCCTTGAAGAGCGATAACATTATTATAATTATTATTTTCCACTTTTACGAAATTGCTACAGGAATCTGTTTTATCCGTCTTGCAAGCAATGAAATTCAAATTTGAGAATGCGAAGCAATGCTTTTTAAAACTCAACGGTGCACAAGCTCAGAGACTGCAAGGTTAATCTGCATCCGTGGGTAGCCTCCAAGCAGGCTGTACTTGGTTCCAGCGATGAATTTTCATGGTAGCTAGCATATTTTTTTCCAAGCAACATGTCATTACGTGGCCAGACGCGGCAGATCACTCACGACGGAAACCATGCAGCCATTATACCAGTGAAACGCCGCAGCTCATGAAGTTCACCGTGTTTAAACAGGTTCACTTGGTGGCGGCCATTGAATGTTGGACAAATAAACTGGCTGAAATATTATTGCCAGCTAATTAACACAAACCTGCATGACCTGCTCAAAGGAAATGACCACCCCGTTTGCAAATATTACCACCATACAATTCGAACCGATAAACGGCATGGTCTGCAATTGATACCAGTGGGCTGCTGCTTATAAAACCTTTATTCAAGTAATAAAGCACATGCATTATGAACACAAGTCCATTAAAACAATGCTTCGCTCATTTTGTAAAACAATGACATGTTAACTATGTTTGTCGGTTATTATAAGTACATTTATAGACCGAACATTTAGCTGTGTTCAGCTCCCATAGCAAAAAACTTACGGATGAATGTATACGACCAAATTACAGTAGCTTCACTTACGCACTTCATGCTGGAACGCGCCGTGGTTGATTTTTCGCCCTCTGTGATGATCGCTGGAACTTGAGAGTGTGCGGGGCCTGATAAAGCGTTCAGGGGAAGAGAGCTTGGGTGGAGAGCGTGCCCGGGGGCCACCACTCGAGAGGCCAATCAGGACGCGTCCTGGTGATGCTCAAGCGGCGATTCGAGCCAGGGAGAGAAAAGCACAATTTGTGCACAATCTTGAGTCCCTAATCATCCAAACCACGGCGCACACTCCTAATCGCAACGAAGGCAATCTGCCACCTATGTATGCCAGGTGCCTTAATCATG
Source organism: Dermacentor albipictus (assembly GCF_038994185.2). Classification (NCBI taxonomy): domain Eukaryota; kingdom Metazoa; phylum Arthropoda; class Arachnida; order Ixodida; family Ixodidae; genus Dermacentor; species Dermacentor albipictus. Next base: position 176,702,636 of record NC_091824.1, on the reverse strand, counting down.
TTTTGAGACGCACATAAAAAGGGGTGCCAGCTCTGCCGCTTCTTTCATTGTGAACAAAGCTCCCGTGGGGGAGCCGAAACGTAAATAACTCTTTTAAACCATTTTTGGTCGGTGTCCAGAGCTCTTCCTTTTAAATATGCATCATCCCGACCAGACGGGCTTCCGTCATACTCTCAACTTCAAGTTTTACTTATCTCAAAACTCGTATTATCTCAGACTTGCTTTTACTACTTAGAGATAAGGGTACACTACAACTTTTCAAGGTTATGTCTTTCACTAAAAAAAACACCTGTCATACTTTGCAACCACTTGTAGTTTTATGTATGCTAAGCACCTCTCTTTCTCCCCCTGCCATCCCTGTCCATTCATGACACTCACTTGGTCAGGCTCATATGTGCTCACAGTATTCATCCACTCATAAGCAAACATTCTTTGTTTCTTCACTTTCTTTCTTTCATTTCTTTTTTTTCCATTTTTATTTTTCATGCACAGTTATCGACCACTGCATGGGCTTCACTGAGTTGTTCAAATAGGCCCACCAGAAATGAATTTCACATTGAATGATGGTGTAGCACACAATATAAGAACACAGATAAGGGTGGTACAGCCTGCATTGCCATGCATTTGTTGTTTCAGTCTGTGCCAGTGAATGCTCCGACTGAATTATCACTGTCACCATGTTATCGCCCACATGCAAGATGCACTTGTTGTAGAACTAAGGTTGAACAGCGTGACTAAGACAAAGACACGAGGAAGCAAATACCACAGACAAGTGCTGTCTGTGGTATTTGTTTCCTTGTGTCCTTGTTTTATTCACGCTGTTCAACCTCACTTCTGAATATGAACCAACTAGCCCTCATCAAGGTATTGCTAGTGCGCTTGTTGGGTTGTAGACTTTATCACTGTTTTTGCCAACCTGTTAGCATGACATGGCTGCCTAATCACATGGTGCATATGGCCTTGAATCTGAGCTACTGCAACTGATCACTTTGGAATGTACACTGTTGCATGTATATAAATAGCAGACAGGCCTGAGCAGCGGAACTTTATTCGTTGGCTGGCCAACTGTGCCTGCTACCGTTATTGCCCCTCGAGTTCTGCTTACTTTCTGGTTCCGAGTATGGAGAGTGGGGGAGGGGGGCACTCAATAGAAGGATGGATCATTCATTCATTCTTTCTGCTAGTGCCTCTGCACTGTCGCTACCTTGTCATATTACAAAGTGTAGCTTACATTTCATTAAAGCCCAAAGTATCTGTGCACGTTTCATTAAATTTCTGTCACAGATGTCTGTCAGGGGCACATTTAGCAGTGGCCAACACACCATCTTAAATAGAGATATATGTATACCATACAGAAATGTTCTCGTGCATAGATTCTCGTGCATAGCGACAGTGCAGAGGCACTAGCAGAAAGAATGAATGAATGATCCATCCTTCTATTGAGTGCCCCCCTCCCCCACTCTCCATACTCGGAACCAGAAAGTAAGCAGAACTCGAGGGGCAATAACGGTAGCAGGCACAGTTGGCCAGTTATATGCACCATGGATTAACATGGTGCATATGATAAAACATAAAAGAGTGAAATACCGGGTGCACAAGGTAATTGATCGCACAGCTGGCATAGATATTAGTAACGTGCTCATTCTACTTCTCTAGTCACATAATTTTGTCTTCACCAACCCCTATATCATCAACTAAGCGCATTTGTTGCAGTGTAGTAGCTGTCTGCCTGGCACTGGAGATGGTGTCGCACGCCATGCTAGTCACCTTGTATGCCTACCTTAGGGATTTGGGCACCTTCTTCAGTAGAGAAGTTTACTGGGCCAGTTGGTGCATGGTGAACATATAACGGTTTCCAGCAAGTACAGACGCGAGCACAAGTAAGTAGAAACAAACAGGACAACGCTGGACTTACAACTGAAGTTTATTGTGAATACATACCACAAATCTCTGCCACGCGTGTGTATACACCCAAGAACAATAACAAGGTTTGTAGTCAAATATCAACAAAAGATACGCGTACACAAAAGCCAAGTCGCACCCCTTCCCGACAAAAGCAACAACACTTGGATTAACATGATAAATTTAGAAATTGAAGTTCTTTATCATTGATATAAACCGAAGGTTCACACGTACATGTATGCGCGCCCAACTTTTTTATGTGGAACGCTTCGCTAATTTCTCTTTCCAGTTTACTGCGCTCTCTCCCCACTATCGACACACTGTAATAAACTGGTCAGCAATCGTGCTTTTTGCAATGCAATGGCAAGTTCCCTCCTGTACCTGTAGGTAGCAAATAGCGATGCTCACGCATGCGGTCATTAATGCAACAACCTGTCTGGCCAATATAGGACAATCCGCATGACAAAGGTATGCGTTACACAACCGAAGATGCGCACTTTTTGTAAAAAAAAGTGGTGTGCTTTTTTCTACAGCCACTAGTCGCATCGTTCTTCTCTCCTGTGGTGCTTTTGCACAACCTAACCAGTTTTCTCAGCGCCGAAAACACTAGTGTGATGCCTTTCCTAGTGGCCACCCTCTTAAGATTATGAGACAAGCCATGCAAATACGGCATCACTACAACCTTTCTTTCTTTTTGAAGATTCATTATCGTCCGCGGTTTCACCAGTTTTCTTTTTTGTCAACTTTCTAAACAAGTGTTCTGACACAGCCATCAAAAGTGAGACCGGGTACCCTGCCAACATTCATCTCGCCTTCTGGGCTTCAATACTCTCCTGCAATGGCAAGAGAGTTTTGAAGCCCAGAAGGCGAGTGGGTGCAACTCTTGTTAAGAGCATTCGTCAAGCACAGGGAAACTATGCCACGGTTTATTAATTTAGAGTGGGACGATTCATACGGGAGGAGCGATTTTTTCGATCTAGGGCAATACGACCAACACACATGACTCTCACTCTTAAATTTAATTTCCAAATAAAAAAATCTGATCAAGTTTTCTTTGCAAAGTTCGAACGTGAACTTAAGATCCCGGGAGGACTCCTCGAAACACGTTAAAATCCTTCTCGCGCTTGATTCAAGGCTGTCATCAGAAGTTAACCTGAAAAGCACCAGAAAATCATCCACATACCTAAAAATTCACACAATATGTTTGACCTGCAGCCTGTGAATTACATTACTGTCAAACTTTGATAAAAAAATGTGACACAATACAGGAGCAACCTTAGATCCGATGCAAATACCCTTTCTCTGAATGAAGACATCCTTGTTAAAGGACACTACAGTGGTTGACAGGTGAAACGTGAGAAGTTCCATAAAAGACTCAAGTGACAAAGCGCAGGAATTCATAAAAGCTACTTCCCCACTTTCTTCAATCAGATTACGTACAGCTGTACACAGGTCATCGTGTGGGATAGAATAGAACAGTTCCTCAATGTCTACAGGCGTCGCTGCATTGGCACAAATCTCACTTGACTTTAACCAGTCCACAACTTCCAAGGAGCTCTGGACGCCAAAAGGATCGGAAGTATCCAGGGTTTTCAATGTACGCTGTAGGAACCCACTAACGATAACCATGAATCTGCCATGAACCGCCTTCTGCGACGATAGTGCAAAACGGAATATCTGGCTTGTGCGTCTTAGCTGCAAAAATACACATAACACATCTTACTTACTTAGTTTTACAGCTTTAGTTAAGGCCTCAAGCTTCAGTTTCTTGAGAAGTTTTATTGCTAGAGCCTTTGACATTTTGGGCGACACATCCGCTGACCGAAAATTCTTCTCAAAGGCAAGGACTGCTTTTATGCGAAGCATATTACGAGGGCTCAACCCAGCTCCTCAGGCGCGGCGGTGACCATGAAATCACGTGACACCGTGACGTCACGACAGAGGAGAAGTGGCTTTGGCTCAACTCTTGCAAGACGGGCTGGGTGGGAATCGAACCAGGGTCTCCGGAGTGTGGGACGGAGACGCTACCACTGAGCCACGAGTACAACGCTTCAAAGCGGTACAAAAGCGCCTCTAGTGAATGCGGTGTTGCCTTAGAAACGCGCTGTTTCTAAGGCGTGCGTCTCTTGCTCAGGCGCACATTTCGTTGCCGCGCCGAACGCTGCTTTGCTCGACGCTCACCGCGTCCAATGCGGGGCGCGTAGTCGCTGCCCTGTAGCCCATTGTCTTACACCCCTTGGCGGGTCGACGGGAACGCTGTCGCGTTCCACTCTTGAAGGCGAAGAAGTAATGCATGAGTTGTTTCTTCGTCTAGCCGAACTAAATATAGCCAAGCAACAGCAGTTCACCAGGCTAAACAGTGGTTCAACAACTAAAATAAAGGCTAGTATGCTTCGCATCCTGGGCTTAACCTTACCTAAGCCACAGCCATTTTTTCTTGAAAGAGAACCTTTGGAAGCACGACAAACCCATCTTCTTTGTCGGACTGTACCAGGTTCAAAAGAGCAACAACTTCGCTGGAGCTGCCAAATTGCGGCAAATGAGATGCCTAGCTGACACAGTGACAAGGGTGTACTGGAACGACATTCGCAAGAATTTTCCGAAGAAACCTCAGGAAAGACCTGACCACGTGGGTGTCGTGAACTTGCAAGCAAGAGGCTGCACAAAGGTCAATTCCCTCAGTCCTGCTACCGCACTTCCTCACTCCAGCGGTCAATGAGTGAGGCGTGTTCATGCTTGTGCGCGCATGACACCATGCTTGTTAATTTAGTTAATAAGCGAATGTTTAAATGTTTATATACCCATCATGATCAGCTAAAGGCATCGATTGCGGACAAATTAAGGAAACTTTTAGGCATGTAGGGCTCTCGCCCCGCAGGGGCGTCTGCTTCAACAGGCATTTGGTGTGTTGCGACACCACGTACCCGAGCACACGAGGGTTGGACCCTCCCGCGTGTAGCCGTGCGCGGCTTAGCCGTGTCCGGGAAAAGGGGGATCCTGGGGGTTGAGCCGATGCCGGGTGTTCGGACCTTTGAGGCGAGGCCCCCCGGCGGAGGCAACACACCTCTTTGGCCTCTGCTTCACGTAGACGGCACCCCCGGACTGACCCACCCGGGGGAAATCGGTAGTTGCCTTTTCCTGTCTCTCTCTCCTTCGACCCTTCGTCTTTCTCTCACTTTTCATCTTTCCTGTCTTCTCCTAGCTTCTTTTTACTTCCAATTTTTCCAGGCAGCAAGGGTTAACCTTGTGTGAATAGCCAACCTAGGTTATTTCATATTTGGTTACAGTAGTAACGTACAGCTGTCGTTTGCAGGCCCTGTTTTTCAGGCCCTGCAGCTTCCCCTTGTAGGACTCCACGGTGGGTGGCTGGCGTTACTGCCGAAATTTCACATATATTTATGGATAGCTCCTTTCCTCCACTGCCTGATCACCCTCAGAAACGAGGGCGCACCGATGAAGTTTTTCAATTTTTCGGACGCCAAGTCCACAACTTCCCACGTTTCCATGTAGTTCACTCGGAGAAACCCGGCAAACCAGTGCGCACTATTCCACCGTTCCTTGTATCAAAGACTTTGACTGATGTTTTTGGAGCCGGTTATAAGGCGACCAGGATGGCAAGCGGTGATCTCCTCCTAGAGCTCCGCGATAAGAAACAATATGAGAAACTGCCTAAGCTTGTGTCATTTGGGGATAACCAACTAACAGTAACCCCGCACCGTACTATGAACACCACCCGCAGCGTTGTGTCGGACGATGACTTGCCGGAGCGCACTGAGGCTGAACTCTTGGAGGGCTCAGTGAACAGAATGTAATCAATGTGAAAAGAGTTAATATTAGGCGAGATGGCAAAGAAATCCAAACCAAGCACTTGATAATCACCTTCGGATCAAGTGTCCTGCCCGAGTCAATCGAGGCAGGGTACATCAAGCTCCGTGTTAGGCCATATGTCCCCAATCCGCTCAGATGTTTCAAATGCCAACGTTTCGGCCACAGTTCGCAGAGCTGCCGAGGCCGTCAAGCCTGTGCGAAGTGCAGTGATCACGAACATACCTCTGAAGCTTGTGAAAACCCTCTCCATTGTGTAAACTGTGAAGGGGAGCACGCCGCATACTCGTGGTCGTGCCCATCCTGGAGAAAAGAAAAAGAAATTGTGACTATAAAAGTAAAGGAAAATATTAGTTTCAAGGAGGCACGCAGGCGGGTATCCTACCTGCCCAGAAACACATTTGCCGAAGTGGTGCGTCAGGGGGCAGCGCCACAACGGTCTCTGGCGGCTGTCCGACTCACCCCCAGTGAGGCGGCAGAAACGCCATCCGCCCCCCCCCCCCCTCCCCGCGGCTGCAGCTAGCGCTGCTACGCCAACCCAGCAGAAGGGGCCATCTACCTCCGGGCAGGTGACCTCAAAGGCCTCGTCCAACGTGCCGAGGCCTTCACGCCAAACAAAGTGCTCGGAAGAGCGCCTGTCCAGCGCCTCGCAAGAGGCGATGGACACAACCACCAGCAAGACGGCGCCACCAGCGCCTAAGGAGCGGTGAGGCACTCTCGATCGCTCCAAAAGAGACAAAACTCCCGTCACGGCACCTGAAAAAGGCCCGTGAGCTTACTCTTCTCTCTTAAACACACAGCACCCAACGCATTTATCATAATGGAAACACAAATACTACAGTGGAATGTGCGAGGACTTCTACGTAACCTCGACGACATTAATGAACTCTTACACAAACATAATCCAAGGTTGCTGTGTGTTCAAGAGACACATCTGAAACCCACAAATACTAACTTCTTTCGTAATTACTCTATCTTTCGGAATGACCGCGACGAGGCAACCGCCTCTGGCGGTGTAGCAATAGTAGCCCACAGATCTGTCGCTTGCCGACCCATCGCCCTTAACACGCCCCTCGAGGCAGTGTCAGTTCGGGCCATTCTTTTTCACAAATTAGTAACAGTGTGTTCCATTTATATACCGCCAAACCAGCGTCTTGAAAAAACAGACTTTTATAACCTCATTGACCAGCTCCCCGAGCCTTACATACTCGTGGGAGATTTTAACGCCCATAACCCGATGTGGGGAGACTGACGATGCGACGTGAGAGGTCGACTCATTGAAAATTTCCTTTTAAACTCCAGTGCGTGCCTCTTTAATAAGAAAGAACCGACATACTACAATCCACAGCATAATTCATACTCCTCAATAGACCTGTCTATCGTTTCTGGTTCTATCTTCCCTGATTTAGAATGGTCTGTAATTAAAAATCCATTTGGAAGTCATCACTTCCCATGAACTCTAAACCTAGTAACGCAACATGACTCCCTTCCGCCTGTTCCTCGCTGGAAACGAGCCGAGGCTAATTGGGAATGCTTTAAAGAATCCACCTATATATTACCAGATTTTATAAGTGATTTTAGCATAGATCATGCCGTATCATATTTTACCGCTCTTATCATTGATGCAGCAGAGAAATTCATCCCTCAGACAAACGGCACTTCATTGAAAAGACGGGTCCCTTGGTGGAACAACGATTGCAGAAAGGCATGGAGGAGACAAAATAAAGCTTGGGGCAAACTACGTGAATGTCCTACCACCGAAAATTTAGTAGAATTTAAACAGATTAAATCCCAGGGAAGACGAACGCGAAGACAGTCAAAGAGGGCAAGCTGGCAGAGGTTCCTTTCAGATATAAACTCATACACTCAAGAGGCTAAAGTGTGGGACGGGCTTAGAAGGCTAAAGGGACAAGAAATTCATCCGTTGCCCCTAGTAAACGATGAAGGCAATAGCTTAGAAGATCAAGCTGACGCACTCGGGGAACATTTTGAGCGGATTCCCAGCTCAAACAATTATTCCAAGGCTTTCCTAAAGCACAAGCAAATAGCAGAACGGGAGGCCATCAACAGCAAATGCAGACAGAACGAAAAATATAACCAGCCTTTTAACATTGCCGAATTCACAGCTGCTTTGGCTTCATGTCAGAGCTCTGCACCTGGCCCTGACAGGATCATGTACGATATGCTTAAACATCTCCGCAACGATACCCAAATAACGCTACTCGCACTTTTCAATGCTATATGGGCTGCCGGGTACTTCCCATCTATATGGAAAGAAGCTATCGTTATCCCTGTTTTGAAGCACGGTAAAGATACATCACTGCTGACCAGCTACAGTCCTATAGCGCTTACGAGCTGTCTTTGCAAGCTTTTTGAAAAAATGATCAATTGCCGTCTCGTACATTTTCTAGAGTCCAGCAATGTGCTTGACCCACTTCAATGTGGCTTCAGGGAAGGAAGATCTACAACCGACCATCTCATGCGTATCGAATCAGACATTCGCGATGCTTTCGTACATAAACAATTCTTCCTATCCGTATTTCTTGACATGGAAAAGGCGTACGATACAACTTGGCGGTACGGAATATTGCGCGAGCTGTCAGCGCTGGGCATCCGCGGCAATATGTTAAACATTATCAAAAGCTACCTACAAAACCGTACATTTCGAGTTAAAATAGGTAATGCACTGTCGCGTACATTCACACAGGAAACTGGAGTACCCCAGGGAGGCGTACTGAGTTGCACTCTCTTTATCATTAAGATGAACACACTCCGCGCTTCATTACCGCCAGCTATATCTTATTCCGTCTACGTAGATGACATACAAATAGGTTTTAAATCCTGTAACCTTGCAGTGTGCGAAAGACAAATACAGCAGGGATTGAACAAGATGTCTAAGTGGGCAGACGAAAACGGGTTCAAAGTGAATCCGAACAAAAGTTCCTGTGTGCTTTTTGCAAGAAAGAGAGGGCTCGTTGCAGATCCCAATATCGAAATGTATGGCCAGCAAATCCCTGTGAACAAAGAGCACAAGTTCTTAGGTATCATACTTGACTCTAAACTAAGATTTATTCCACACTTAAAGTATCTCAAGGTGAAATGCTTAAAAACAGTGAACTTACTGAAAATTTTATCCCATACAACATGGGGCAGCGACTGAAAATGTTTGATGAATCTTTACAAAAGCCTCATTAGATCACGATTGGACTACGGTGCCGTGATTTATCATTCCGCAGCCCCGAGCGCTCTAAAGATGCTAGATCCGGTTCACCATTTAGGAATCTGACTGGCCACTGGCGCTTTCAGAACAAGTCCCATTGAAAGTTTGTATGCAGAATCAAATGAGTGGTCACTCCATCTTCAAAGAACTTACATCAGCCAAAGATATTTCCTGAAAGTCCACTCTAACCCTCAACATCCGTGTTTCAATACCGTTAACGATATGACATATGCTGCACTCTTTCATAATCGAACCTCCGTAAGACAGCCTTTCTCGCTACGTGTGAGGGAGCTTAGTGATCAAATGCATGTCCCACTCCTCGAGCTCCGCCTAATGCCTCCAGCCAAGCTGCTACCTCCTTGGGAGTGGCAGCCAATAGAATGCGATATGTCTTTTGTGCAAGTCACAAAGCATGCTCCGGAGATCGAAATTCAAATGCATTTCCGGGAACTCCAGTACAAATATTCCTGTACGGAGTTCTACACAGATGCATCGAAGTCACACGACGGGGTTTCCTATGCAGCCGTCGGTCCATCCTTCTCGGAATCCGACGTACTACATCCGGAAACCAGTATCTTTACGGCTGAGGCCTACGCACTCTTGTCGGTTGTAAAGCATATAAAGAAATCAAAACTCCAGAAATCAATTATATATACGGACTCCCTTAGTGTTGTGAAGGCCTTGATGTCATTCTGTAACCACAAAAATCCGGTAATTAATGAACTTTACTCTGTCCTGTGCAAAGCATATATATCTAACCAACATGTGATTATATGCTGGGTGCCTGGACATAGGGGCATCGAGGGTAACGTTCTAGTGTACCAGATGGCCACATTAATTTCAATGCATGCAGTTAATCCTACTGCTTCGGTCTCTGTCACAGACCTGAAGCCTTTCTTAAGAAGAAAACTGCGAAACTACTGGCAACGCTTGTGGGACCTGGAAACAAATAATAAGCTGCATGTAATAAAGCCACAATTAGGTTTCTGGCCTCCTGTAACAAAATCCCGCCGGATAGATGTCCTATTCTGCCGTCTAAGAATAGGACACACTTTTGGCACACAAAACTTTTTACTCACGGGAAACGAGCCTCCAACCTGTGGTAGATGCGGGGAGAGGCTGACCGTCCTCCACGTCCTACTGGAGTGTCGGGAAGCCGAAGCCGAAAGAAAAAAACACTTTCTCTTAGCATACCGGCACCACATCCCCCTTCATCCTGTTATGTTACTTGGTCCAGAACCACTCTTTGACACCAATGCCGTCTTAGGTTTTTTGAAAGATGTTGTGTTGCATGTTAGTAGCCCCACACGTTCGTAGCGCTTCCTCTCTTCAGAGGATGCCGCTGCGATAAATATTTTGAATAGCACATGCCTCTAGGCCCTTGTGGTTCAAGGGCTCTGGCGAGGCAGTAGTGCTGTAAGCAATTTAACATCTCGGATATTTTAAACAATGCATCATTCTTTTACGATTGATTTTAGTGTTCATAGTATTCGTCATTAGCCATCGCCATAATTTTATTTCTCGTAGATTTTACGCACTTTACAGCGACTATTTTTAGGCCACTTTACAGCCAAGTCACATCTTTCATAATACATCGTTAACACTACCACTCGTCATGGCGCTCTTTGGCCAAACCTGGCCCTTGCGCCACAAAACACCACACATCATCATCATCATCGTCAGGGCTCTCGGGGCTGTACTTGTCGGTGATAAGGTAACCTCGCCGCCTGTGGGATTATCTGGCTGAACTATGTCGAATGCTCGGTTGCCATAGTTGGAAGTTCGAATACCACTGTAAGAGTATTTAATTTTTTTTTTTTTTTTACGGTGGTGAGCTTGAAATTTACCTCCTCCAGTGCACAAGATCTGCAGGCTTGGAGCGACGCCTGTCACCGGCAAAAGATGCTGAGAGCGAGTAGGGCTATACTAATCTAGGTACAACCAAAGTAGGAGGGCCCACAAAGCTTCACCAGAACAAAATTTGGCCTCCCTGGTGCAGTATTTGGCCACCCCCTCCCACATGGCTCACTCAATTACCCAATGGCCCTCAGTCCCCAGCAGCTGCGGAGCACCTGACCAAGGTGGCGGTCAGACCTGCAACATAGCAGAAGGTGCTAAGAATCTCTAGGTATGGACAGGCCGCCAATGGAAACTGTCTCTTACAACGTTTAGCACCTGAACCCTCTCGAGTGGGGCTAGCTTAGCAGGACTTTTTGAGGAACTATCAGGCATTGTTTCGATATCATCGGCCTTAGTGAGATTAGAACTGGTGAGGCTTATACATTGCTGAATAACGGACATGTCCTCTGCTTTAGCGATTTCCTAGATAAAAAGCAATACGGGGTAGGGTTCTTAATCCATAAGGACAAAGCGGGCAACATTGACGAATTCTACAGCATTAATGAGAGGGTAGCTGTAGTTTTAATCAAACTTAATAAGAACTATAGGTTTAAAGGTATTACAAGCCTGCGCTCTAACATCCAGTCACGATGATGAGGAAGTAGATCAGTTTTATGAAGTTGAATTAGCGATGAGAAAAGTGCAAACTCAGTATACTGTAGTAATGGGCGACTTCAGTGCATAAGTGGGGGGAAAGCAGGCTGGTGATCAAGCAATTGGCAGCTACGGCGTTGATTCTAGGAACGCTAGAGGAGAGACGCTGGTAGAATTCGCAGAAAGGAATAAGCTTCAAATAATGAACACCTTTTTCAGGAAGCGTAGCAACAGAAAGTGAACCTAAAAAAGCCCTAATGGTGAAACAAGAAATTAAATTGACTTCATACTTTCTGCCGATCCCAGCATAGTGCAGGATGTAGAAGTGATAGGTAGGGTAAAGTCCAGTGATCATAGGTTAGTGAGAGCTAGGATTCACCTCAATTTGAATAAAGAAAGAGCAAAATTGGTCAAGAAGAAACAGGTCAACCTAGAGGCAGTAAGGGTAAAAGCAGACAAATTCAGGCTCATTCTTGCAAACAAATACGGAGCCTTAGAACAGAGAGATGATGATGAAATAGAGCTTATAAATAAAACCGTAAGTAGGTTGGCTCCAGAGGCAGCAATTGATGTGGGAGGCACGACACCAAGGCAACCAGTAGGCAAGCTCTCCTAAGTTGCAAAGAACCCAACAAAAAAAACGACAAAAAATGAAAGTGTCCAACTCAAGAGAGAAGATAAAATTCTCGGAACTGTAAAAACGGATCAACAAGACGAAAATAAGTTATATTCGGAACTATAACATGAGAAAGACTGAAGAAGCAGTTAAATATGGACACAGCCTGAAATCAGTGAGAAAGAAACTTGGCATGGGACAAACCAAGATGTGTGCAGCAAAAGATAAGCAGGTTAGTATCGTCAGCAATCTCATAGATATAGTAAAAGCAACGGAAGAATTCTATGCTGACCTGTACAGTACCCTGGGGAGTCAGGATACCTCAATTAGAAACAGTAATGAACAGGATACAGAAACTCCTCCTATAACTAGCGATGAGGTCAGAAGGGCCTTGCAAAACATGAAACTGGGAAGAGCAGCAGGAGAAGATGGAATGACAGTCGATTTAATCAAAGATGGAGGAGACATAATGCTAGGAAAACTAGCGGCCCTCTATACAAAGTGTCTATCGACTGCAAGGGTCCCAGAAAACTGGAAGAATGCAAACATTATACTAATCCACAAGAAGGGAGACGTTAAAGAACTGAAAAATTATAGGCTGTTAGCTTATTCCCAGTATTATATAAAATATTCACCAAGGTAATTTCCGATAGAATAAGGACAACACTGGACTTCAGTCAACCAAGGGAACATTCAGGTTTCAGGAAGGGATACTCTACAATGGATCACTGTCCATGTCATTAATCAGGTAATCGAGAAATCCGCATAGTATAATAAACCTCTCTGTATAGCTTTCATGGATTACAAAAAGGCATTTGAGTCAGTAGAGATGATGCCAACAGTCATAGCGGCATTACAGAATCAAGGAGCACAGAGCGCTTGCGTAAATATCTTGGACAATATCTACAGAGGTTCTACAGCTACCTTAATTCTACACAAGAAAAGCAGGAATATACCTATAAAGAAAGGGGTCAGACAGGGAGACACAATCTCTCCAATGCTATTCACTGCGTACTTGGAATAAGTATTCAAGCTAATAAACTGGGAAGGCTTAGGAGTAAAAGTTGACGGCGAATATCTCAGCAAACTTCGGTTTGGGGATGACATTGTTCTATTCAGCAACAATGCAGACGAGTTACAACAAATGATTGGTGACCTTAACAGAGAAGGTGTAACAGTGGGGTTGAAGATTAATATGCAGAAGACAAAGATAATGATGAATAGCTGGGCAAAGGAACAAGAGTTCAGGATTGCCAGTCAGCCTCTAGAGTCTATGAAGGAGTACATTTACCTAGGTCAATTAATCGCAGGGAACCCTGATCATGAGAAGGAAATTAACAATAAAAATTAGTTATTGCATACGGCAGACATTGCCAGCTCCTGACTGGAAGCTTACCATTATTATTGAAAAGGAAGGTGTAAAATCAATGCATTTTACCCATGCTGACATATAGGGCAGAGACTTGGAGACTGACAAAGAAGTTTGAGAACAAGTTAAGGACCGCGCAAAGAGTGATGGAATGAAGATTGCTAGGCATAACGTTAAGAGACAAAAAGAGAGCGGTTTGGATCAGAGAGCAAACAGGTATAGACGATAATCTTATTAATATCAAGAGAAAAATTGGAGCTGGGCAGGTTATGAAATGCACAGGTTAGGTAACCGTTGGACCATTGGGGTTACAGAATGGGTGTTGTTGGAATCCCAGCACTGACGCCTGTTGTTGCAATCGGACCGCTGGCACGAGTTGTTGCAACTGGGTCGCAAGCCCCAAGGGTAGCATTGGCCTGGCGGCCTGGGGCACAACTGGAAGCATTCGAAGGTCCTGGCAAAGCATGAGTCGACTGCTAACAGAACAACTTGTTTATTCTAGCATCGCAAAAGAGCGGCCGGTCAGGTCGACCGAAGTGGAGAGACGGGAGAGCACGTTACTCAACAGAAGAAATCGGAGCCTCTCTCCTGGCATCCGGGGGCAGCTGCTCTTATACTCTTGGAGTTGAGGGCAAGAGGGAACGTCACGGAATGAGACCACGTGACAGCAGGGCACGGACAAGCTGAGAGACATGTTGAGACGCGTGTAGTGACGCATCAGTCGGGCCGGCGCCGGTCAGACCTCCTCGCCTCACACTTGGGGAGCTCCTCTTCCCGGCTGCCGCGCTTTGACAAGCGTGGGCACACACACACACACGCACACACGAAGACACGTGGCACTGAAACATGCCTGGACGCGCTTGGCGGGGATGCGTTGCGGCAGCTCCGAACGGGCCAAAATGTCCGCCGCTTTGAACGAAGCGCCGGCGTCCGTGTCATCCACGCCGGCTATACCGCGCGTCGTAGGCGAAATGTAGCAGTGTCAAGAGAAGGGAAACGCAATCAAGGACGACAGAAGACTAGGTGGAGCGATGAAATTAGGAAATTCGTGGGCGCTAGTTAGAATCGGCTAGCGCAAGACAGGAGTAATTGGAGATCGCAGGGAGAGGCCTTCATCCTGCAGTGAATATAAAATGCTGCTGCTGCTGCCGCCGCCGCCGCCGCCGCCGCTGCTGCTGCTGCTGCTGCTGGCCGTATCGACACTGGTCTATAATACGTGACGTCATTTTTGTCTCCTTTCTTATATAAAGCCACCACGCGAGCCACTTGCATTTTGGATGGAAAAACGCCCGTTGAAATACATAAGTTATATGTATATATATATGTCCGCACAGGAGCAATTTTATTTATTGCGTATTTGACTGGCCTTACTTGCAACCCACCAGCATCTTGTTTGTTGTTTTTTTTTCTTGTTTTTTTTTTCAAATGAGAGAAAGTTGTATTTCTGTGAGAAAGAATGAGGTGCGCGGCACTGTAAAGGTCTTTTCTTTCTTTAGGTCATGGCAAACGGTGCGCGTTACAGTGGGGGCGGGCTCCCTTCTTCTTTTTTTTTGTCACAAAAGATGGGTGTGCGTTACAATCAAGGGTGCCTTAGAATCGAGTACTAAATATGGTAATCTGGCCCCAAAATGCACGAATTGCATTCAGCACCTAATTTCATTATAATGGGTTTCCAGTACGTGGGACTTGCTTTGCACATGGAATATTGTTACCTTGCCAACGTTGCGGCGTGACTGTCAAAATGCACCGGGCACTGCTGTCGCACCTGAGTACCGTGTGAACGGTGTCTGTTGCCACCTGTAAGAGGTGCTGCTCCTCATGCCCGCTGGAAACTGCTCTCCGTGTGGTGTCGAGATGAGTTCAAGTAAACAGTTGAAACGGTGTTAGCGCCCACGTTCATGTCATGGAGGACTAGTGACAAACATCTGTTTTAAAAAAACTTGCTTATTATAGTCTTGGATGTGCAAGAAAATACCTCATTTCCTATGCAAAACAGTGTTCAGAAAGTAACAAATAAGCATGCTGTAGGCACTCTGGACAGAGTTGAAAATACTTTGCCTAGGAAAAAATTTCCTGAAAGAGAAAAAGAAAACACACAATGGCTAATTTTACTCTACTCAGGATACGACTCATTCTTTGCTGAAGCTGTGCAGCATGCTGACATTTGGCCACTGCTTGGCAAATATAAATGGATGCCCCTCAAATGCTGCACAAGAAAAGCTCAAATCACACAGTACCACTTTCTAAGTGCAGTTCACGAGAGCAATGCAGAAGTTGTGTTGACAAACCCTCTCAGAAGCCAAATTGATCAGGAGACACTAGTTTAAATTTGGATGAGTCATTAGTCAAGCATTTGTATATTACGTTTTCAGTTACTTTGATAAAGAAAGGCAAAATGCAATTTCGATGATAATTAGTGATGCTTTCATGATCGCCTTTCCTAAAGCTTAGGATTACTTCACCTGATTTGAGGCAATTGTGAAATGCACCACCATAAAATCATTTGTTTGCTATATCTGCTAGTACTAATGAAATGAAATCCTTTTTTTTTTTTACTCTGGCCTAATGTTCAAGGGGTAGATGAGAGCAAGGCCAGGATCAGTTGTTGTAAAAGATTCTTTATTCTTTATTCAAGAATTACCCCGCATTGCCCGAAGGCGTTATAGCAGGGGGGTTACAGGAGGGAAAAAAACAAATCTTCATTCGTACAGCACACTTGCTCTTCACACAGCTGATTCCACTCCACAATAGTTTTCACAAAAAAGGAATCCGCAAACAAGTGCGTCCTGGCACGGTATTCGCGAATTTTAAGTGAATGGTCATTACGCCTAGAAATATAATGTGGTTCTTTCAAGTAGCTTTTACTGCTAATTCCAGTCTTATTATTAAATATGAGGTATAAAAACTTCAGTCTCAACTTTTTCCGCCGAGAGGAAAGCAGCTCCCAATTCAATTCAAGTTTCATTTCAGTACAACTTTCTCTCCGCCCATACCGCCACAGGACGAACCTAGCAGCTCGGTTTTGAATTCTTTCCAGCTTATCAATCAAGTTTTTCTGCACGGGGTCCCAGACGGCACAGGCGTATTCCAAAATTGGTCTAACACATGTTAAGTAAGCAGTTTTCTTTAGGTTCGGCTGTGAACATTTCAAGTTCCTCTGAATAAAATTGAGTGCCCTACCAGCTTTTACAATGACGTCATCTACATGAGCAGACCATGAACAGTCGGATGAGAGCGTCACACCTAGATACTTGTATATAGGTTCGTTTTTTATCAGGGTATTATTTATCTGGTAAAGATTTACAATCCGCTTCTTCTTTCTTGTAAAACATACATGAACACACTTTTTTAAATTCAAATTCATCTTCCATGTGGAACACCAAGTATTAATACATTCTAAGTCAGATTGTAACATGGCAGCATCTTGTTCACTCTTAATCTTCCTATAAACAACACAATCGTCGGCAAACAACCGAATACATGATGAAATACCAACAGAAATATCATTTATATAAAGTAGAAACAAAAGTGGCCCTAAGACTGAGCCCTGTGGGACTCCTGACGTCACATCAGCGTATGCCGAGCTTTTTCCATTCAAAACAACACATTGTCGGCGCTGTGACAGATAATTTTCAATCCAAGCGAGTACGCTTGAGTGAATGTTTAACATTTTAAGTTTAATAAGAAGAAGTGGATGTGACACTGTATCGAATGCCTTGCGAAAGTCTAAAAAGATACAATCTGTTTGTCCTCCCTCGTCAACATCGAATGCCAATTCGTGATAAAATTCAATTAATTGTGTTGTGCAAGATAGACCTTTCCGAAACCCGTGTTGTTCTTTGATTAGTATATTATTATTTGTTATGTGACGCATTATCTCGGAATATATAATATGCTCAATGATTTTGCACGAGATGGATGTTAGTGAGATCGGCCTGTAATTCGCGACATCTCTTTTCGAACCCCCTTTATGAATGGGTACAACTTGAGCGGTTTTCCAGTCATTAGGTAAGAGTCCTGTGGATAGCGATTTCTCATAGATTAAATAAAGGTACATCGAGATAGGTGTAGCACACCGCTTTAGTATACGTGGAGATATACCATCCGGACCGTTTGCTTTGGCTTCATCTATCACCTTTAGGAGTGCCTCGATGCCTCTAACGCTTAATTCAACTTGTTCCATTAAAGGAAGTCTGCTTGCATGTGGTGTAGAGCTATGATTGGATTTAGGTAGGAAGACAGATTGAAAATATGTATTCAAACACGTTGCCTTTTCAAAATCGTCTGTAATTATTTGTTGATTACAAACAATTTCATTTATTCCTACAAAATCTGATCCGCATCCTTTTAAAAACCTCCAAAATTGTTTAGGATTAGTTTTCATTCTGTCGTTGAGTGTCTTAAAGTACTCTTCCTTCGTATTTTTTATAGCAAACTTATACTCCTGTGTTACTTCAGATAACTTTTTTATGTGATTCATACTTTTAGTTCTTTTGTATCTATTAAATGCTCTCTTTCTTTTTTTAATTATTCTGAGAATACGCGAATTCACCCAGGGTTTCTTACGTTTTTTGAGTCTGGTGGAGTCTACGCTTGGAACATACTTGTCCGTAAGCTCAAGCAGTTTATCTTTAAATACCCGCCATAAACCATGGATGTCGTAATCCTCAGCAAGACATTCAAAAACCGGCAAGTAATCGAGGAGCTCCTGGGAGATACTAGGATAATCACCTTTTTCGAAGAAAAAAACTCTCCTTGAAGTGCGTGACGTTGATCGGTTAATATCTGTTTTAATGTTTGCAATGACGGCGTGATGGTCACTTATTCCTGGTATTATATAAACCGAGCTAATAAGTGTAGGGGAACTGCAGAACAAAAGGTCCAGAATGTTACTATTCCGAGTTGGAGCACTGACATACTGTAATAGTCCGAAGGTGTTTACAAGATTTTTCATTTCTAAGTTAACACGGCTGTCAACTTTGCATACACATTCACCTTCAAGCCATTCCAAGTCAGGTAAGTTAAAGTCACCCGCAAGCAAAATAGGCTGCCGGGATGCCTCCGAAACGATGTCAAACAAAGATTGCAACAGTTTGAAGTTTGAGTTCGGTGGTCTGTAGAATGATCCAACAGCGTATGAGGAGTTATCAGGTAGGGTGACTGAGCACCAAATTGATTCGACATCGTGGGTATCAAGATCTAGCATAAATGATTTAAGAGAAGAGTGAATTAACAAAAACACCCCTCCACCGAGGCGGGGCCTGTCCTTCCGATAAGCAATGAATTCTTTAGGGAATACTTCGCTATCCGCGATAGACGGGTTCAGCCACGATTCTGTGCCAAAAACGATGTCAGCCTTGACAGACTCTATCAGACCGGCGAATTCATCGACTTTGTTTATTATACTCCTACAGTTTACTACAACAGCAACGAGGTTACGACATACTTGTTTCATTTTCTTTCTATTGCGTCACCGTTCCCTGAATGGAACAACTTCTTTTTTTTCTTTGTCCCACGTGAAGGTCTTTCCGTTAATAATAAGTTTGTCGAAGTTTAGCTTTACCTTGTTATTGCTATCCGCTTTTTTAACTTTTGCGTATTCCCACAGATGCTTCCGTATTTCTCGGGTCTCGGATGAATAGTCCTGATCCACACTGTAGGGTGACCCCTTGAACTTATTAGCATTTGACAAGACATCCTGTTTTTCCTTATATGAAGAAAAATTTACTATGACTGGCCTTTTGAACCTATCACTGTAACGACCTACTCGGTGTGCCCTTTGTATCGAATTCAGTTCGATCCCCAGGTTAGTTTTGCAAATATCTTTAACCAAGTTTTCGGATTGAATCCACGTTTCAGAATGGTTTCCGTCATTTATTCCATAGAAGACAAGATTAAGCCTGCGACTTCTGTTTTCAAGATCAACGTTTTTTTTTCGCATTGCAGATACTTGTTGCTCAAGTGATCGTATTGCATTTCCTTGAACCGACACTAATTTATTTACCGTTCCAACCCGTTCCTCAGTTACACCAAGCCTACTGTTTACTTCCGCCAGCATAGCCTCGTGTTTGGCTAACTTGGTATCGATGGTATCTAGCTTGCTCATGATTGCTGCCTGACCAGTCTGTAAACTTTTAAGTACCTCCATTGCTGCTTCGGTGAGAGGTCCAGGATTAAGCTCGACATCGCCCGATAGCAACAAAAGAAGAATCAAGTACAACACTCTATTGACAAAGAGGCGGCAATTTCGGCAAGACACTCGCGCGCACATTCGTCTGCGATGGTGCGCAGTAGCAATTATCGTGGGAGGAGCCGGCAACGCATATAGCGCACCATGAAGTTGCAATGGATAGTAAGTACTAACCTGCATAACCAACAGTAGTGTTAGCTGCGCGTCAGCCAGCGTGCCGGCTCCAAATCCCACGAAGCCAAAGTGCTGCGCGGTTAAGTAGGTTCGGTTGGTGTCACGTGGTCCTCGATGCTCAACAGGGATTGGTAGTTCGTCGTCGACGAGTGGCTCATTTAAACGATGATGTAAGGCGGTGATGACTGGCAATCCGCTGTCAAACTTGTTTGTCGTCGTGGCCCATCCGATTTCGCTTGATGAAGACGGTTTCGGCGATAGTGGGAGCAGTGCCCGGTCACCATCCACACCGAGCAGGATCGCTGATCCGATTGCAATAAGGACCTGCATAACCAACAGTAGTGTTAGCTGCGCGTCAGCCAGCGTGCCGGCTCCAAATCCCACGAAGCCAAAGTGCTGCGCGGTTAAGTAGGTTCGGTTGGTGTCACGTGGTCCTCGATGCTCAACAGGGATTGGTAGTTCGTCGTCGACGAGTGGCTCATTTAAACGATGATGTAAGGCGGTGATGACTGGCAATCCGCTGTCAAACTTGTTTGTCGTCGTGGCCCATCCGATTTCGCTTGATGAAGACGGTTTCGGCGATAGTGGGAGCAGTGCCCGGTCACCATCCACACCGAGCAGGATCGCTGATCCGATTGCAATAAGGACCTGCATAACCAACAGTAGTGTTAGCTGCGCGTCAGCCAGCGTGCCGGCTCCAAATCCCCGTATGCGATGATATTACAAACTTCTGGCATTATATAGAGATAAAATGAATGGGGACTGCATGGAAATCTAGGTAAAGGTAAATCACATTGTAAATCATCACAGTACTGAAATTGTTACTGAAAACAATGGCTAAATCTTTACGGTAATTAAAACTAAGTAATCAGAACAAGGTGAGTGTTCAGGCACATCTGAATTCACTTTTGCTGAGAACCTTTTTCTGAACTCTGCCTTGTATTATGAAACCTAATCTGTGTAATCCGATTCACATATGTCCAATAACTTTATTTTGCTTTTGATCTTATTATAATAATTATTATTAACTTATATTGTATTTCTGCGCCATTCAAGGAGGACCTGCGTCAATGCCAAGAAACCTTGAGAAACGAGCAAGAAGCCAGGCAAATAGTGGAAAGAAAACTACTTGAGGTCAGTTTTTTGTTCTTACCCATAACTTGACTGAGTTAAGTCCTGCCTTATGACAAGGCCCATAGTTAACTCATTATCATGCACAATTTTAACATGCATATAGTAGCGTATACAAACTTAGCTATCTCTCTCTCTCTCTCTCTCTCTCTTTTGCAGCTCTTTGAGGAAAATCGACAACTACGTTCTCAGCAGTGCAAGGGTTGTCAGCAGCTTGGATATTCATTGGTTTCAGATGCGCTGCTGAAGGACATAGAAAGGGCTTTCATCAAGTTCCAAGTCTTCCTGGCTGCTAGCGCTAGCACAAATAGGTGAATTCATCTGCTGATTGTTGTGTGCAATTACTATGCTGCCTTGAGGCATAATGAAGCAAAAAGAGGCACACATTTATTCTCTTTCGTTTTCTTCCCAGGGATCCCATCGAGAAAGTACCACAGGCTGCCAGGCAGTCTGAGGATGTGCATAGTGTGACATGTCCTGGACAACTGCCCATGGTCGCACCAAGATATTCCAGTAGTGTTCGCTCAGGCTCAGGTGATGACCTGTACTCCACAAGAGATCACACTGGGGACCCAAGCACACACAGCCGCCCCATCCTGACTCGTGGACCTGTGCCCACGAGCAAGACCGTGGCATCAAAACCACCTGTGCCTCCCCAGGCAAAGCCTTTTCAAGTGTTTGTCCAAAGCAAAGCCAAACAGATCATTTCAGAGAAGAGAAATCAAGGTAACAGCAGCACAGCCGACGCCACTTCTTCAGTCACTCGACACAAAGAAGGCCCCAAAAAGAACGCCACTTCATTCAAGGCAGCTGCAGAGGAGTCCATACAGGGCAGTCGGCCAAGAAGAACGCTCAGCGACACTTTAGCTGCTCCACTAGAGTCATCAAAGCGGCTCTCAGAGCTGCTTGGCATTGATCAAGTTCCTTCCAAGCTCATGTCTAGTACACTGGGATCACCCGAGTTCTTTCCACTGGAAACATTGGACAGTGAGGCTGGCTCATTGGGATACAGGTATGACTTCAATAGTATCGCTTCAATGGCGTCGGCTCTGTCAGAAGCTGAAGAAAAAAATTCTTCAACAAAGCATCTTGTAACCTCTAGCTTGGCTTCAAAGCCCAGAACATCACAGAAGCCACACAACAAAAATTCAGCTTCCAAGAGCTCACTGTCTTCACATGACAGCACTTTAGTCTCCTCAATTCAGGAGGAGATGGCATCTACCGGCTCCGCGTCATCCACCAGTAAACACCCACCCGAAGCACCAGCTACTGTTGGATATCTGAGCAACACTGCAGCAAAACGGTTCACTTTAGAACAACAAAGTTATCAGAGCCAGGCTTCTCTGTCTGATGCAATGTCACTTTCACAAATGCCAAGCAAGTCTCTTAACATGGATACAGCTGAAATTACTGTGAGCAGCATCCATAGCACCACGAAGCACAAGAAAGCAGCAAAGAGCTCATTTCGAGACTCACACCGCCACAGCACCCCAACCCTTAGCAATAATGCTTCTCAGGGCATCTTTGAAGTGATCTCAACTCCGTCCAATGTTAGTTTGTCCCGAAACCAATCGGAGGTGTCGACACCTTCCACTCCAGACACTACAACACCACCACAGCTGGCGGGAAGTGATTTTGATGGGTTCTAGCACTCTCTTTACTGACTGACACCAGAGCATTGAGCTCAACAATATTGTACCCAAGGCCTGGTTTTTTTCATAGAGCGCCATGAAAACATGTGGGCAAGAAGAAGGTATTTAAAGATATTGCTTCACTGCGAATCTTCCTTGTCTACATAGTTTCATGCTAATGTTTGAAGCACTATATCCTATAGAATTGTGTTGTTCTGTGGGCTTTATGAAAGGGCCATTGGAAATGAAACAGTTGCTCAATAGTCATCAAAAACCAAAAGTTTTCTCTAATATATCCGCTAGAACCACAGTTGTTTTCACAGTGATCACACCCACAGACCCTCACCCCCGTTTGCAAACAGCTTGACGTCACTGCATGTGCCCGTCCCATGTACCGCACCTCCGAGGTGGGCATTGGTTGGCAAAGGTCGTACAGCCGACCGGTTCTCTGTATAGGAGCACTGCTTCTATCTAAGCTGCTGCAATCACAATTTTCGCATGTTGCTATGTTCTGAAGGGACAGCATCTACGAACTGTTCTTAAAAAGTAACCGTCCCCGTTTGGCTGGCATATTAAGATACCATTGTTGCCAAGTGCATGGTGTCCTTGAATCAGCATATGGTGATTTCTTAAGAAATCACCCTATGCTCTTTTGCAGATCAAAGAGCCAGAAAAATTACATTATGCTTCAAAAGCAAATATGTTACAACAGAAGATTAACCTTTTCTCAGTGCCAACACGACGCTTCGCTTAAATGACTGATTTTTGGCAAACATTTTGCATTGTATTGACATGAATGCACTTAATTTATGTCCATTTACATTGTAATCTTAAATGATATACAAGAGTAACTTCGTCTACAACTATCAGCCATACGCAGTGGCGGTGCTTAAGTTACAATGGGGGCGGAATTAAAAAACAGTCCTTACCATGGTTTAGGTGCACGGTGAACAACCCCAGGTGGTGAAAAACAAATCCGAAGCTCTCCTTTACAGCGCCCTTCATAAACCACTCTGCTTATTAGCGATGTTAAACACCATACTTTAATTAATTTACCCTTTTACTCATCACAATGCAAATGCACGAAGCATATTATAAGTAATGCATAATTAGTTGTGCATTAACTTTGCTGCGCATGTGGCCTTTCTTTGCTGCTTGTAACTTTAAAAGACTCAGTTTTGTGTAGAACTTGTTGCTGGGCGAGTTGGTTGGGATCCAATGAATACATTGTTCCGCCAAAAAAGGAAAAAAATAAAGACTTGGGAGGGAGAGTACGAAACAATCAGCACTCAATCAGCGCTCAATCTTTTGTTTTGTACTCTCCCTCCCAAGTCCTTATTTTTTTATTTTTTCCTTTTTTGGCACAACAATGTGTTCATTATAACCCAGTTTTGTGTTCTTATATGCACAATCACAGCTTAAATTTGTGATGGAAACGCAAGTATAAAAACAAGAAATAAAACAAAAAAGTTCACTGTTTTAGTTGAGACCCATGAGATCTGCATAATGATTTTAGTGGGTTGCGTTTTGTGCAATCCTCATGGCAAAGAGTGCACATGCAGGTTGGGCAACGGTAAAAACATGCTGGTAGCGCATGCACATTCCTTATGGCGAGGCGTACGCTGTTCCCGGAATGGTCAAAACACATGGTAGGAGCTCATATTCAGTTGTACCTTTAAGCAAATAGATTATGCTCTAGCAATTTCTTTTCTTCACACAGCACTAACAGTGCTGAGATATTCGCACTCAATGATCATCGCATCTCATTCCTTTGAATAAAGAGAAAATGAGACATCCACCCGATGTTCATTCCTTTCTACCTGTACAAAAATGATGGGCCCAGAAATTCTGTCGACGCCTGGTCACTGCGACAAGTTGCATTGCTGATCGTGCATTACACCACAAACGTACGCACAACCACGTGACAATGTGTTCCATTTCCCTACAGAAAGATGAGCCGAAACCATTGCTATTTCTTGCTGCGCATTCCATCACACAACAACATACATAGTGCATTTCTGAAGAACAGATGATGTCACTGTCCATCACACAGGCAACCAAAAACCACCACATTGTTCACACTTTTGCAAGTAAAAAAACCAGCATTTTTTTATTTTGCCAGTTTTTTATCACGCAGTTTACCACCCACCAGTGTTCTCCATCACACACTACTGCTAATCTGACTGACGAGATTGTTGCGGATGCTCACGAAAAAAAGATGTGTCAACTTGGCGCACACCAAGCACTATGCGACTGCACCCTGCCACGCAGAGGCGACATTTTACCGACCAGACCCACTCTACAAGCGCTGGTGATGTTGCCTTCATTGTGTCATGTACCGAGGGAGAGGTCTGTCAGAGACTGCTCATTGCCTAATTTAAGGAGGGAATAGGTTTGGGCATGTTGGTAATTCATCGTTGTACAACATACATAGTGCAGCAAGAACAAAAAACAGGTCGAGACAGGACAGGCGCTGACCTTCAACTAAGGTTTTATTGTGGATCTTTAGCATACATATGTACGCATATCTGAATCTGCAAATGGAAAGAACTGACAGCGAGGAAGAATGTAAATTGCCACACACCATCTTGACTTCTTGGTGTAGACTGCGCGTGGCAGTTTACCTTCTTCCTCTCTGTCAGTTCGTTCCATTTGCAGATTCAGATGTCTGTACATATTGACTCTTTCCACGGAGCACTTTGTTCTAGAGAAAAGAGATGGCACTTTCGGCGGCGCGCACAGAAATACAAAACCATTACCGCATCTACCTTCTGTGCGATGAGCTGTCCAATATGCAACCGAGTTTTCATTAACGCACTGTGCTTCAATCGTGCTGCAAATTTTGGAGCGGTGAATTGAAGGCGTGTGCAGTAGTTGGCTGCGAGAATAGTGACTGGCATATTAAGGAATGGAATGAGTCTGTGTGACCATGCTCACGGCCTACTGCTACTCAAGGACAGCCTGTGTTGCCAGCTCTTTGCAATGCCACAACTTTCCCCCAGAATAAAAGCCTTCACTCATCTGCCAGCGTTGTATCGCTAACCTCCAAAGAAAAAACTTCCCGGAACGTCAGCAAGAGTGAGCACTGCTCGTTGAACAATAACAAAGGGAGTAAGTAGTGCCATTTCCTGTCATAGTAGGTTTGGCACACGTTATATACACACATCTACCCCAACTGGCATGCAAACTTACTCACGTCCACTCTGTCACCAACGTATCAAGCATAGGACAGGTGAATGGGCACACATTTGAATATATGCACACTTTATATGCGCAATAAATGGCTGACTACACTGACAGCATACGAATGGTTGAAGCTGAATGTTTCATGATGGTCCGCAAGAGTACGCGAGTTACCAGAGATGATACATCTTTGCTACAAGGTATTACAATGCACAGACAAGCTACGTTTCACGCCTTGGGCCCTGTAAGAACAAATGTATCAGAACTGAGCACACCCGCGAGCAATTAGACAGAAAATAATCAGATGGTGAACACACTGAGAAATTTTACTGAGCCAGAAATGTGACAAGCTGCTGCTTCAAAGTATTTGCCAGATAAAGAACATGAAGCGAAACTTGCTGATCCTGATTCATAAGAGAAAAGCTTGAATAGCTTGGAACACACATTTAGCCCCACTTTTAGAAGCGCCAACTACACTGCTCATGCCATTTGGACGTAGCTTAACCAGCTCCGAAAGTGCTTTTACATGTACTCTGAAACTCTGAAACCAAAGCTTCGTGTCGTCCACCCAGTCATCGTCTGTGATATCTCCTGAAACAGAGGTTTGCTAAGCCACACCGGCGTCGTACACATCCATTGTAAACTTGTAGACACCTTAGGCAACCAGTGGGCACGTCACCATGTGATCAAACATGGCAGCGCCCACAGGATCGACACAAAAAGGGTCAGTGTTCTCAGGATCCAAACTAAAGTCGGTCACTGTCAGTGCTTGTCCTGTTTCGACCTGTCCTTCGTTCTTGCTGTGCTATGTATTCTGTATAAACCTAACTTAAGTTTGTACACATGCCTCTCTTACTGGTGTTTTCTATGTTCACATTGAATATATCTGTAATAGTGAACTTTCATATTCGTGTCAACCTTGAACAAGTACCTTTGAAAAATAGCTCATATGCCACATGAGTAGGTCTAGCCCACCGGCCCGGTCAGGAATTAGCTGTGTGCGCAACGAGTTCATGGCCTCACCGGGCTTGCAATAAAGTTTCTTCATTCACTGACTCATGCCCATGAGTATGCCTGCGAACTATGTACAATAAGTTCTTATCAGCATTCTGCACTTCAAGTATTTATTTTTATGCATATATTTGCTTCAATTCTATTTATTTTTTAAGTGCTGCCTCCAAAGGTTTTGTTCTCACCAGTAGTATGTTTATTATTTTGTGGTTCAAGTGCATTCTTGTTAGACACTAGGATTTCAGTTTTTGGACACTTGGGAAGTGAGCAAGTTGTCTACAAGCCTGCCTGAATAAATGCGAGTGTGTAGCATGTCGCTGATGCAGGCCTTCTTTGTTTTTTCCCCTCTTCCCAGGCTTTTGCCAATCCAGACACTCGTCGATCATGCGCATTCTTCTGGTGCCATTTTTGCTTGTGCTGAAGCTGAACCATCATGTAGCTTGGCACCAGTGCCTTGGTGCAGCCTCCTCCAGATGATCTCACTTGCGCGAATGGGGCATGCTGCAGCTCGATAGGTGCATTTCTGCACACAAAAGCAGTCTTCTCATACCACTATAGGGAATCGACCAAGGATTATGTGGATAAATCAAAACTACCATAGAAATTACATTTCACTTTTAAAATTTATTCATCAACAATGTCAGTTTTACATAATGTTGCATACAGTGTTGTTAAACAGTGTCAATTAACACTGTATATCAGTTAACATGGTGTGTAATTTATACAAGTGTTAATAACTTGCAAACTTCTAGCACTACTGTATTAAACACTGTGAGAAAAGTGGAATTCTGTGTTACAGCTACTACAAGAAAATGAATCTGGCAGCATGTATTGAGAAGTAAAGTACAAAACACAAATAAATATGGCAGGGTAAACAGTTGCATTCGTCAAAGAAATCCTGGGAAGTGGCGCAAGCATCCCGGTGACTGAGCCTAGGAGTCGAGTTTCCAAAAGAAAAGGTTGCACGAATGTTCAGGTTGAAGCCAGATCTGCAGAAAAATTAGTGAAATAATGACACGATGAGAAAAGGAAGTGATCTCTCATCTCAACCCCCACTCTCTGCCCCTGAAATATTTCTTTTCGTATGTGGTCTACCTAGCTCCCCTCCCTTGTTCATCCCCCCTCTGGATCCCCGGTCACGTGAGTGCCAACCTCCCTCTCATCCATGTGTGTGTGTGTGTGTGTGTGTTTGTGTGTGTGTGGTGCTGTAAAATAAGGAGCAGTGGGGCTGTGGCTAGGGGAGAGGCAACGACGACGAGAAAGAACATCCTTGTTTCGGTGCTCGATCGGCTACACTACCTCTCGCTGCTCCAGCGTTCTAGTCGCGAACGCTCACTGCTCAAAGTGCTTTGCGACATTTGGTGGAAGATGGACATTTGGTGGAAGGTGGTCCAGGTGGACTTTTCCACCTGGACAGCATGCCGAACGGCACTTCAAGAAGTCTTCGGTCGCCCTGCTGTGCGCAAACTTCAGGCTGAACAACAGCTCCTCATGGTTGCGGAACCTCCTCCGCCTAATGGTTGCGGAACCAAAGATGGGCAACCCCGGAAAGATAGAATGGTACGTAACCAAGCTTGTCAGCTTCAGACCATTTGTTGTGGGCACTCACTCGGTTGTACGATGACAGCCAGTCCTCTACGTCATGATCGTCAGTGCCATTGAATATGGGAGGATCCCGTTGGCGTGGCGCACCAGGACAGACGACCATAGGCGGTGCCATGGGTACTGCGCCACCCATGGCACCGCCTCTGGTCGTCTGTCCTGGTGCGCCACGCCAACGGGATCCTCCCATATTCAATGGCACTGACGATCATGACGTAGAGGACTGGCTGTCATCGTACAACCGAGCGAGTGCCCACAACAAATGGTCTGAAGCTGACAAGGTTGGTTACGTACCATTCTATCTTTCCGGGGTCGCCCATCTTTGGTTCCGCAACCATGAGGCTGACTTTTCCACCTGGACAGCATTCCGAACGGCACTTCAAGAAGCCTTCGGTCGCCCTGCTGTGCGCAAACTTCAGGCTGAAGAACAGCTTCGCTGTCGTGCCCAACAAAAGGGCGAAACTTTTACGAGCTACATTGAAGATGTAGTTGACATTTGCCGCCGTATCAACCCAGATATGACCGAAGATGACAAGGTCAAGAACATCTTGAAAGGTGTAGAAGGTGACGCCTTCCAGATGGTCTTGGCTAGGAATCCTCAAACGGTCAATTACCTCATAACGCTTTGCCAGAGCTATGAGGAGCTGCGCAAACAACGGCTTTCTACATGCCCAGCTCTCGCTCCGGACGTCGCACTTTCAGCTCTGAGTGATGGTGTCACTTCTACTCCTTGCAGTTCAGAAATTTTCGACAAAATCAAGCAATTTGTACGAGAAAAAGTGGCACGCCAACTCTTTCTTCTACCAGTCAGTCCAGCCGCGCTTGTCTCCTGATCTCGGCCAGGTGATACAAGAAGAAGTCGCTAACGCAGTACCACTTGCTCATCAACCGCCTCCTACGCCTGTGCCACTTACGTACGCTGCCGTTGTCGCGAATCCAAGGCCTCCGTCTGCAGGTATTCAATCCAGACTTACCAGCGCCTTTCCCTCACCCCCGCAAGCAGCTGCAACATATGCGCCTATCCCTCCCCAAGCAGCTACTGGCCGCCTCAGCGGCCCGTACGCCCACCTCGCCAACCAGTCTCCGCCTGCTGTTCTCGATCCATGGCGCACACATGACAATCGGCCTATCTGTTATTCGTGCAGCCTACCTGGGCATGTAGCACGGCTTTGCCGCTGGCGTGGATGGTATCCTTCGGATTCTCCGAGGGCACAAAGCAACGGTTTCGACTCTCCGTCCCGTTCTGCTACTGCCGCTCAGCCCTTCGAAGCCTCGTCTCCTCTTTCCCGACCCTTCAATACCCGTCGGTCTCCGTCTCCCCGTCGGCGTTCTCTGTCACCGCTTATCCGTCGCCCTGAAGCTATCCGAGAGGAAAACTAAGGACTGCAGTTCGGGAGGCAAGAAGTGCGATCTCGGTGAACTCCTCAAGACCTCATTTATTTCCTACGAACATCATTGAAGTTTATGCAGAAGACTTTGCAATTCATGCGCTTGTAGACACAGGAGCAGCAATATCGGGGGTGTCGAACCAGCTTCGCCTTACCCTTAAAAAGGTCGCGACGACATATTCGGCAATTTCATTACGTACAGCAAGCGCTGCGCCGATTGAACCCTTAGGGAAGTATACCGTACGTGTTGTTATGAGCGGCGCTTTATGCGATGTTGAGTTCGTTGTTCTGCCTCGCTGCTCCCATGCCATGATTTTAGGATGGGACTTTCTGTCCTCTCATCATGCCGTTATAGATTGTGTCCGTGCTGAACTCGCGCTGTCGCCATTCGGCACCAACGTTTTTTAATATACTGATGACGCTTCCGGTCGTGTGTTCGTCACCGCCGACACCGAGATTCCTCCATACTCTGCCGCACTTGTACCCGTTTCCTGCGTTGGGTTTTCCGACTCCACAGTTCTTTTCACGCCGTTTAAGCTTGTTGCTCGCCGTCATCCTTTCTTGCTTCCTTTTGCCCTTGTCATTCGTCAAGCTTCCAGAGCACTTCATGTATCGAACCTGTTTCCTTGCCCCGATAGCCTGCTCCACAATGAGTGTCTTGGTTATGCCGACGAAATCGAACCAAGCTTCCTTTACGATCTGCCTGACGACCCGGCTTCTCCTCCGGTGGACGCTCTGGCCCTTCAAGTTTCTCCTCCCACGCCGCCGTGTGACCAAACATTTTACCAGTGTATTGATCCCAACCTCACTCCAGCGCAGCGCGCCCAGATCGTCCATCTTCTAGACCGCTTTCGCACGTCATTTGACCTACAACAATCTCGCTTAGGCCGTACTTCCACTGTTGTCCATCACATCGACATCGGCAACCATGCACCTTTACGCCACAGGCCGTATCGAGTCCGCCACGGAGCGTAGCATGATCGCTGAGCAAGTTGCAGACATGCTCCAACGCGGTGTCATACAACCTTCGCACGGTCCCTGGGCTTCTCCTGTAGTGCTGGTAAAAAAGGAAAGATGGCACAATTCGCTTTTGCGTGGACTACCGGCGACTTAATAAGATCACACGCAAGGACGTTTATCCGCTACCCCGTATTGACGACGGGGTAGCGGACCTCCAAAGCGCCGAATTCTACTCTTCTTTAGGCTTACGATCCGGGTACTGGCAAGTGCCAGTGGCTCAGTCAGACCGTCCGAAAACGGCCTTCATCACGCCTGACGGTTTATTTGAATTCACCGTGATGCCATTTGGCCTGTGTAACGCGCCTGCCACATTTGGAAGAATGATGGACAACATCTTGCGCGGCCTCAAATGGCAGATATGCCTGTGTTATACGGACGACATCGTTTTCTTTTCACCGGACTTTCCTTCCCGCTTACTTCGACTTGAACGCGTCCTAAAGTGCATAGCCGATGCTGGCCTCCAGCTTAACTTGAAGAAGTGTCGCTTTGCTGCCCGGCAGCTGGTCATCCTCGGCCATGTCGTTTCGAAAGAAGGTGTACTCCCTAATCCGGCAAAACTACAAGCTGTTGCCCAGTTTCCCCGACCAACGTCCTTGAAAGAACTGCGCAGCTTCATTGGATTAGCGTCATACTTTCGCTGTTTCATCCGCAATTTTGCCACTATAATAGCACCTTTAACGCAGCTTCTTCATGGTGGCCACAACCAGTGGCGTAGCCAGAAATTTCGTTCGGGGGGGGGGGGGCTCATGTTGCAGCTCGGCCTCCTCCTTGAGAGGCAGGTTTAGCTAGGGTGCTGCTACTTAAGTACATGTAGAAGGGTAATTCGTTTTTCCTCGCAACAACTGCACCAAATTTGACGATTTTTGTTGAATTTAAAAGAAAAAATTAAATTCTAGTGACTGTTCGTGTCGAATTTTTCATTTAGGTGGTCAATTCCTTATTAAAAATTGGCCAAAATCGCAAATTTTCAAGAAACGGAACTATCAAGTTTAAAACTCAGTAACTCAACAATAAAAAATGATAGCACAATTCTGTGAATTGCATATAATAGTACATCTACAGAGGACAAAATAGATATGTTAAACATGAATCTCAAAAAAAGATTAGTGTTATGGAAATACGACTTTTGCAGAACCCTTATACACAACGTAAACAATTCACGCAAGATACAAATTGACATACCAGATTTGTACGCATCGACTTTCCTAATAGTTGCCGTTTACAGAACCGAGATATCTGTTCTTAATACATAGCTATTATTTTGTAAACGTCGTGCTTCTATTTTTTCAAACTTTCGAATTTTCCAAAATATTTTACACAAAATTCAGGCACTAAATCGAAGTTCTCTTTCCAACAGACACTAGGATTTAACTTTCTCTCTTAAATGCAACCAATTTCAATAAAAGCGATTAGCAGGATTATCTCAGAAAAGCGTTTCTGCGTTTTACAAATATTTGAATAGGCCGCGTCGGATTGGGCCCGAGCTAAAGCTTCCTCTTAAACAATTTATCAAGGGATCAAATACATGAATAATAATTGCATTGTCATTGCAAAAGATGCTGCAAACGAATTCTTTAACGCTACGCACTGTCCAAACAAGTAAAATGTGTATTTTTTCATAAAAGAATATTCTCGTATTTGCCAAAAATTGTGCCCAAAGTAACTGATATATCAATGCTTCCATGTTTTTGTCTATTTAATAAATGAAGAAAATATCACACAAACTTTAGAACTATATTACTTCGAAACCAGGAAAGCAGCGCATGCCGCTGATATGAAAAATGAAAAGGACATGAAATGAACAAGTTGAGGACAAATATGTTAATGAAAATTAGTCATTCAAGAACCGTGTTTACATTCTTGTATATATGCAATCGCCAGTGAAAAACCTCCATGACACTGTCATTTGTTCCAATGTATTACGCAGGAGCAGCTGTCACCGGTCGTGAATCGTGAGTAATTGCACCGAAATTATAGTCGCAACAGAGAGCACGTATAAAAAGCAGGAGTTCTGCAAGCTATACGAGGGCGAGTCAAATGAATGTGAGCCAATGCGAATATATGACAAACGCGGTACTTTATTAAAAAGTAGTCTTCATGAGAATTTTGGCATTTGCCCCATTGACTAAGGAGTCGCATGATTCCCGTCTCATGAAACTCCTTAGGTTGCTACTTCAAAAAGTCTGTAACTGACTCTTTCACGTCATCGTCCGGCACGAATCTAGTTCCGTTGAGCTGTTTTTCGGTTGCACCAAAATGTGGAAGTCGCAAGAGGACGGGTCTGAGCTGTATGACGGATGTTGCAAGGTTTCCCACTTGAACTTTGCCAGTTTTGTATTAACCACATCAGTGACGTGGGGACGGGCATTGTCGTGGAACAAGATGACATAATTCGTCAATTTTCCACGTAGTTTGTTCTTGATTGCGACACGCAGTGGTTCCGGCGTTTCATAATATCGGAAACAATTGATAGTCTCTCAAGATTAAGCGAATTCTATCAGTAATGGCACCTGACGATCGAAAGAAAAGTCAACAACACCTTTCCGGCGAAAATGACGGCCTTTGCATTCTTTGGCCGTGGTAAATCCGAATATTTACACTCTAAGCTTTGCCGTCGTGTTTCAGACTCGTAGTAGAGGCACCATGGTTCGTCCCCGATCACAATAGCAAACAAGAAATCGTCATCCTCATTGTGATACCAGATCAGATTAGTCAAAGCAGCGCCAAACTTCTCCGTCTTCTGGCGGTGGATCAAAACCTTGGGCATCAATTGCGCACACAAGAGCCGATAACCGAGGTGCTCATAAATTATGGCGTGAACCGAACCGTGACTGATTTTCACACGCTCTGCCCGTTCATCGATGCTTGTCCTCCATTCTTGTCTCAGCTCATCAACCTTTGAAATTGTGCGGGATGTGATTGCACGATGGCATTGGCCTGGTCTTGGAATGTCTTTGCAACTTTCCAATTCTTCCTTGAACCGTTTGCTCCCGCGCTTTACAGTGGCCGATGAAATGCAATGTTTAACGTACATGGCACCCATACGGTGATTAATTTCTTTTTGGGAAACACCTTTAGCTGTCAAAAACTTCGCGACACCACGCTGTTCAGCTTTTGGGGTGTCCATTATGCCAGGCAACCATGTTCAACCCAGTGTATGATAGCATTAAAGAACATTTATTTTCACACATGCGTACCACTTTTGTAAATGAGAGATGCCGCTCTACTACACGCATGCCTCGCAGACAATGAACCGAACCATTATTGCGACTCACACTCGTGCTTTAGAAATGCGAAGAGACAGCTTGATAAAGGGCAAAAAATGTGACTGGAAACAAAGTTCACTGCACGTATACACGAAACCTCGCAACAAGATATTTAAATATACGTATAACTCACCAATAAATCTACGTATATAAGAAAAAGTCGCTGTATATAATGCGTCAAACAAGGTAAATAAACATGCTGCGCGATCACAGCTTCACAGAATCCTAGATTCCGCCCCAATTCCATCCACTCCCCCCGGTGTATCGCGCACGACCAAAGGCGGCGCGCTTGCTCCCCGCATCTCTCCTCTGCGCACACACGACTGAGCCACCATCGTCGGCTCAGCCATTCCAGCCCCCCCACCCCCTACGCTTTCACTCGCACATACAGCATGCGGCACGCGGTCACGATGTTATCAGCCTTGGACTTTATACGAAACATGAGGGCGACGGCAGGAATGCGCCTGGAGTGTCCATATAATTGCTATCGCAATAATATAACAAGAGTATCTGGCAAATGAAGCGTCCCGTGGCTCATTACTTTCCACAAAAGAAGAAGTAACAAAATCGAACTTTCACCATGCGACAATTCGCTACAGCGCAACAATGTATTTTTTTATTCCTTCTGTGGTGCGGGGACACCGAAATGAAAAAATGCATAGGAAAGTATGTTGGCCACAATAGCATGCCTACTTTGGGCACCTAATGTGGCTACGGAAGGAATATCGAAGAAAGCATGAGACGCTTGGTCCACTGGGAACCAACCATATATATATATATACGCATACTGCTCGGTATCCTACACCGGCGAGACAAGACTTTCCGGAGAAGTTCTGCAAAAGCGAACGCGGTGCAATCCGTCGAGTCCCCACAGTGATGGCGGCGAGCGACCATTGTTTCTTTATCTCGTCTGCTATCCAGAAAGTGTCCAAAATCTGCCAGGCGAAAATCCACTCGGCCAGAGAAAACCGAACGCGCACCGAAGTGCGCTGCGCGGTAGTCGGGGCCACGCGAGAAAAACGTATGCGCTCTGGCTAGCTCTGGCAGCCCCCGGGTATGATAGCGAGAACAAACAAAAAAAAAAAAATGAAGAGGCTCAATGTGTCCACGCCAATAAAAGTCAAAGTAGAAATAATAAATAAGAACGTACTTAGCTTGGCTGGATTTAGTGTTTTGACATGGATGCTTTGGCGTAGGTTAAAAAAAATGTTGATATTTTTTTTATGTGACATGGTGGCAGAAATGAAGCACCACAACGCTTCGTCTCATTGAACCTCGCTGCGTGCTTAGTCAACTTGTCGGCTAGTGTGTTGATTTCACTTGTCTCGTTGTGTGTTCCGATGTAAGACTCTAGAAAAGTCAATGGGCCTTTGGCGTCAAATGTTTACAACAACATTAAGCCCACAAAGTTCCGCAATTGAAAATCTAAAGCACAACTTTGGGAATGTGAATGCACCTTTCCCATCAAGAGTTTATGAGATTTATACCCATAAATTTTCGGAATTTACATCCATGCGCTCCATAGATTCCGCGGCCTCAGCGAGATGCCGCGGCGAGCCCGCTCACCATCAAAACGCCCTTGAAACTTTGTGGTCGGATGGGGCTGCTTGACGTTAGGTGACTCTCGGTGCATGGGTGTTGCCACGAAATCCAGCCCGAGTTCGCTATCTTCGCGGCTAAATGTCTTTTCGAGCGTCAAAAAGACGTTCTAGACAAAATCCAGAATGATTTCCGGCGCCGGGGGTTGCTTTCGTCGGTGGTGCATGGGCAGCACGAAAAAATTTCGGGGGGGGGGCTGAAGCCCCATAAGCCCCCCCCCCCTTGGCTACGCCCCTGGCCACAACCTTTCAACCTGGTCACCGGATTGCGATGCCGCCTTCACGAAGCTACGTCGTCTCTTGACGTCACCACCAATCCTGCGCCATTTCGACCCAAGTGCTCCAACTGAAATACACACAGATGCCAGTGGCGTTGGCCTTGGGGCCGTTCTCGCTCAGAGAAAGGCTGGCTTCGATGAGTACGTCGTTGCCTTCGCCAGTCGTGCACTCGCTAAACCTGAATCGAACTATTCTGTCTCAGAAAAGGAATGCCTGGCTATAATTTGGGCCATAACCAAATTCCGTCCGTATCTTTATGGCCGCCCATTTGACGTGATAACTGATCACCATTCGCTGTGCCGACTGTCATCCTTAAAAGAACCGTCCGGTCGTCTTGCTCGATGGGCCCTTCGACTGCAGGAGTACGACATTCGCGTGCTGTACCGTTCTGGCCGAAAACACTAGGATGCGGATGCCTTGTCTCGTTCGCCACTAACAGACGAGGCTAGCTCCCCGAAGGCCTCATTGTCCGAGTCTTCCCTCGCTGCCACGGACATTCTTCTGGAGCAGAAGAAAGAACCATGGATTGTGTCCATGCTGTGTTTCTTGTCCAGCCCATCGACAACCACTACCAATCGCGCATTACGTCGCCAAGCACATCACTTCTCCATTCGCGACGGGCTCTTGTACCGTCGTAACTATCTCCCGGACGGCCGAAAATGGTTGCTTGTCATCCCGCGGCACCTGCGTTCTGATATTTGTGCAGCGTTCCACGACCATTCCCAGTGTGCGCGTGCAGGTGTAGTGAGCGCGTCTACGCCTTCGTTACTACTGGCGGGGGATGTATCGATTCATCCATCATTATGTCCGCTCCTGTCTCGTTTGCCAACGCCGTAAAGATCCCCCTCGTCGTTCAACTGCCCCATTGCAGCCTTTTCCTTGCCCAGCTCGCAAAGCTTTTGATCGAGTAGGCATCGACATTTATGGACCTCTGCCAACCACATCAGACGGCAATCGCTGGGTAATCGTGGCCATCGACCATCTTACGCGATATGCGGAAACTTCCCCTTTGTCCAGCGCTTCTGCACGTGACGTCGCCTGGTTTCTCCTGCGCCACATCATTCTTAGCCATGGAGCTCCCAGGGAACTACTCGGTGACGGAGGCTGTGTATTTCTCTCCGACGTCATCGAGGCTCTCTTCAAATAATGCCGCATCATTCATCGCACCACTACTCGTATCATACGAAGGCTAATGGCATTACCGAGCGCTTTAATCGCACTCTTGGTGACATGCCGGCCATGTACGTTGCATCCGACCAAACCAAATGGGACCATGTTCTTCCTTTTCTGACCTATACGCTACAACACCGCCACGCAGACTACCACGGGATTTTCACCCTTCTTTCTCCTGTACGGACGCGAACCTTTTTCCACAATGGATGCTATCCTTCCGTACCGTCCTGACTCCACGGAAACAACTACCATATCCGAAGCTGTTGCACAAACAGAAGAGTGTCGCAAGCTTTCCCGTATATTTACGTCAGAAGACCAGCAACGCCAGAAGCACCATCGAGAAACTTGCAATGCTCCTGTATCCTATGCTCCTGGCTCACTAGTGTGGCTTTAGGTTCCAGCCTCTACCCCTGGACTGTCACCGAAACTCGCGTCGAAGTACCAAGGCCCATACCGCGTGATCAACCAAACGTCTCCAGTCAACTATATTGTGAAACCCCTCGAGCTACCTTTGAATCATCGCCGTAGAGGACGCGAAATTGTGCATGCCCAGCGTCTCAAGCCCTACTATGATCCACCTGTGTTGTCCTACCCGTAGGTCGGCGGGACGGCTTCCTTTTCCGCGGGGGAGATGACTGTACTGTAAGATAAGGAGCAGTGGCGCTGTGGCTAGGAGAGAGGCAACGACGACGAGAAAGAACAACCTTGTTTCGGTGCTCGGTCGGCTACACTACCTCCCGCTGCTCCAACGTTCTAGTCGCGAACGCTTACTGCTCAAAGTGCTTCGCGACAATATATTGCGACGAAGAAGGTCGGCAGGCTGAAAAGCCCCGTTGCCATCGCGTGGCTCGTACCCAGTTCGTTCGCTGGCTGCGCCCTACCTGCTGTTGCCGCGTTGGTCGCTGCTCCTCTACGACCCGAATAAACCCCCTTTACAATTGGTGGACCTGCTGGGTACAACAGGAATTCTGGAACTTCGCAACCGGACACTGCAGCCTGTCTTCACTATGCCGGAAGAAGGACCACCGCAACCACAACCCGCTGCCCCGGTGACTACCGTGGTCTGCCCCGGCCCGTTGCGTCAATGCGACCCACCCATCTTCAGCGGTACCGAAGACCATGACGTAGAAGACTGGCTCGCTGACTACGACCGGGTGAGCATCCACAACCACTGGGACGACACCAAAAAACTGAATTACGTATCATTTTATTTGAGCAGTGTCGCCAGCGTGTGGCACCGCAACCATGAACGTGATCTCACGACGTAGACAGCCTTCAAAACTAACGTGACGGAGGAATGCGGGCGCCCCGCCGTTCGCAAGCTTCGCGCCCAGCAACTTTTGCGCAGTCGTGCGCAACAGTGCGGGGAGACATTTACAAGATATATAGATGATGTTGTCGACCTCTGCAACCGCGTTGACGTCACAATGGCTGATGCCGAGAAGATCCGCCATATCTTAAAAGGCATTGAAGACGACGCCTGCTGTTGGCGAAAAATCCGGCAACAGTCTCTGAACTCGTCAGTCTCTGCCAAAGTTTCGACGAACTCCGCAAACAACGCATAGCCACCCGCCAATCTCCTCCTCAGGCGACTTCAATGTCGAGCTCGGCTGTTTCCCCGGATAAAACGTCGCTACTGCTACAGATCAAGGAGTTCGTCCGTGAAGAGGTGGCTCGTCAGCTTTCTCTGATTCCCCTTACACACGGCCAGTCGAATTCTCCGTTGGCGCCCGCTCTCCAATCTGTCATCAAGGAGCAGGTAGCCGACCACATTCCGCCTTCTCTCCAGCAGGCTCCGATTGCCGCTCCCCTGACGTACGCTGAAGTCGCTTCGATGCCTGCACCACAGACGTACGGTCCCCTTCGTCCGCCTTTGCGCCCGCCCGTATCCACTCCAGTCCGGCCACTGGTGCAGTATGCACGACCTCAAGATCATTGGCGCACGGAAGACAATCGCCCGATTTGTTTTTATTGTGACCTTGCTGGACACGTAGCACGTGACTGTCGCCTCCTTACACCGAACGTCCCCAACAATGTGCGTCCATATGCGCCACGTTTCCAACAACGCCGCAACTATTCGGACACCTTTGAATCGCCTCCTGTCGTTGACACTGCATTCTCCGCCGCCCGCCGTTCACCATCTCCTCGCCGCCGCTCGCTTTCCCCGATGCACCGGCGTCGAAGCCCTTTGCGATAGGAAAACTAAATATCGCAGTTCAGGAGGCGAGAACTGCGGTGCCAGCGAAATGTATAAGGCCTCACACTTCCCCGAAGAACGTTATTGAAGTCGCAATAGAAGGAAGATAGATGCTAGCACTTTTCGGCGCTGCACTTTCAGCGATAGATGCCCGTATTTGCCGCTAGCACTTGTCGGTGCTGCACTTTCAGCGATAGATGCCCGTATTTGCCGCAAGATAGGAAAAGTGACGACGCCGCTTTCTGGACTGTCTCTGGATGGATGTGCGCCTGAGCAAGCGACGCACGCCTGAGCCTTAGAAACAGCTCGTTTCTAAGGCAACACCGCATTTACTAGAGGCGCTTTTGTACCGCTTTGAAGCATCGAACTCGTGGCTCAGTGGAGGACGAAAGAGACCCGTTTTTGTGCAGTTTTTTTCAAACTATGTTAGCAGTTTCTATGCCTGATTTTTTTGTTTCTTCAGCCATTGGCCCTCATTACACAATTTCAAGGTTCTTGCGTGAAGTTGTAATGTCCTATCGTTTCCTTAGGGCGCGATTCTCTCTTGAGTACCTCTCCAATGTAAAAAGAAAGCGTCTTATGAAGGATCTCATTGAAAGTGTGTTCCCTGTTCCATTGTATCGGTTAATGTTTCAAGAAGGGCCTGGGCGAGACGTACTTAAAAGGGTTAAAAATATGTGGATACCGGCAAACGTTAAGACATTCTTCTTCAAGCTCCACATGGGAACCTTGCCTGTTAAAACGTGGTTGGAGGAAAGAGGAATTTATGTGCCATGGGGAAGCAGATGCTTTCTGTGCAACAAAGCTGAAACGATCGAACATGTTTTCATTGATTGTAATAATGCCATATTCTTTTGGGATATATTACAGGGAACGTTAAAGATAGACCTACCCCTCAATCCACATGGCATTCGTTTTTTACCACCTGAACACGATTTTGAACAGATGGATGTCATCTTTTTACTTGGAATGCACGCAGTCTGGCGTAGTCTGTTGGCATATAGACATTGTGATGTTAAAGGCCGATCCGTGTATGAATATTTTGTGGAAATGGATGTGAAGGTACGTGACGTGTACAAGACGAAGGAGTGTGATGAAGCTGTGGTGTCAATGCTTGACACTTTGACACATATAAAACGAGTGTGATCTAGGATCACAAACTCTTTTGAAGCTTGTAGCCAAGCTGGAAATAAAGAAAAAAAAACTCGTGGCTCAGTTGTAGCGTCTCCGTCTCACACTCCGGAGACCCTGGTTCGATTCCCACCCAGCCCATCTTGCAAGTTGTTTTTTAATCATGAAGTGCCTGCTGGGATTTATCGCTCACGGCCAACGCCGCCGACACCAACGCCGACGACACCGGCTTTTCTGCGACACGGGCTCCTTAACGCTGTCGCGTTAATAAGTCCATTCCTACTTCTTGCGACGGTTGTTCTGGAGTCTTTGTTACCACCAATCGCTCACTTCATTGCGCTCCTGTGACTGCACACTGTCTGCAGCGAGTGATTCTGTCCCGTATTTGCTGCGAAAGTTCATACCACCGCATGTAATCCAGGGCCCTTAGGCGGCATCGGTTAATTCCCTGGTGGCCTTCATGGATAAGTTCCAGCGTATCCTTTTCCAGCAAAACCTGGATGACAAAGCGATTACCTTTTAGCAGGATGTCGTTGCACAAAGAGAGATCACTTCGATGGCTCCAGTAGTTCTTGGTATGCTCCGGAAGCCTGTCTCGACGAGGCCAGCCGTGAGTGCAATATTTGACGAGCTGGTTGCATTCCCAGTCCAGTTCTTGGTGCCTGCGAACATCATCATCTACAGTAACCAGCTTCGTGTCTGTGATCGTAGCAACTTGAAATTCCACAAACTCCTCTACCACATCCACCGGACTGATCGACGGCATCTGATCAGGAGCCCTTAAAAAGGTATCCGCAGTGGCTAGCTGTTTGCCAGGAACGGAGACCACGCTAAATTGGTAGCGCATAAGTTTGAGGCAGTGAAGAAAAGCAGTGAAGAAGAAAGTAGGAATTGACAAGAATCCGATGTATGCGTTAAGAGACAAAGCCGGCAATATCATTACTAATATGGATGAGATAGTTCAAGTGGCTGAGGAGTTCTATAGAGATTTATACAGTACCAGTGGCACCCACGACGATAATGGAAGAGAGAATAGTCTAAAGGAATTCGAAATCCTACAGGTAACGCCGGAAGTAAAGAAAGCCCTATGTGAGCTATGCAAAGGGGGAAGGCAGCTGGGCAGGATCAGGTAACAGCAGATTTGTTGAAGGATGGTGGGCAGATTGTTCTAGAGAAACCGGCCACCCTGTATACGCAATGACTCATGACCTCGACCGTACCGGAATATTGGAAGAACGCAAACATAATCGTAATCCATAAGAAAGGGGACGCCAAAGACTTGAAAAATATAGACCGATCAGCTTACTGTCAGTTGCCTACAAACTATTTACTAAGGTAATCGCAAATAGAATCAGGAACACCTTAGACTTCTGTCAAACAAAGGACCAGGCAGGATTCCGTAAAGGCCGCTCAACAATAGACCATATTCACACTAT
Source organism: Dermacentor albipictus (assembly GCF_038994185.2). Lineage (NCBI taxonomy): Eukaryota > Metazoa > Arthropoda > Arachnida > Ixodida > Ixodidae > Dermacentor > Dermacentor albipictus. The sequence continues at coordinate 176,660,801 of NC_091824.1, read as the reverse complement.
CAATCAGGTGATAGAGAAAGGTGCGGAATGTAACCAACCCTTATAAATAGCTTTCATTGATTACGAGAAAGCGTTTGATTCTGTCGAGACCTCAGCAGTCATGAAGCCATTAAGGAATCGGGGTGTATACGAGCCGTATGTAAAAATACTGAAATATATCTGTAGCGGCTCCACAGCCACCGTAGTCCTCCATAAAGAAAGCAACAAAATCCCAATAAAGAAAGGCGTCAGGCAGGGAGATATGATCTCTCCAATGCTATTCACAGCGTGTTTACAGGAGGTATTCAGAGACCCGGATTGGGAAGAATTGGGGATAAAAGTTAATGGAGAATACCTTAGTAACTTGCGATTCGCTGATGATATTGCCTTGCTTAGTAACTCGGGGGACCAATTGCAATGCATGCTCACTGACCTGGAGAGGCAAAGCAGAAGGGTGGGTCTAAAAATTAATCTGCAGAAAACTAAAGTAATGTTTAACAGTCTGTGAAGAGAACAGCAGTATACGATAGGTAACGAGGCACTGGAAGTGGTAAAGGAATACATCTACTTTATAGGAGTATTACTCAGGCTCGCGCGTGCGCACCTGACCCTTCTCTGGATCGCACAGCGCCGGCGGAGCGGCAGTCGCTCCCTAGCACTTTCGCAGCAGCCCTAGCAGTCAGAGCTGTGACCCCTAACCCGCGGTTCGCAGTGAGTTGCGACCACGGCGGGTTCAGGCCAGTGGGGACAGGGTGAGTCTCGACCTAAGGTGTTTATTCACCTTAGTGTACAATGATTCCAACAGACAACAACAGCCACAACACATACAAATACAGCACAAAACACAACCGCAGCGGCGGAGCATTCCGCACGTCTGGGGTGAAACAAACCGCACAATGTGGGAACCACAAAAGAGGCTGATAAGAGTTCAGCTCACCCAAAAGTGGATCCGCGCTCGGGCCCTGGGGCGGTGAGTCGCACACAAAGGCCGGGCGCAACAGGGGGGACGGCGTGCGGCGGTCTCAGCGGCTGATTTGAGATGCGGCCTCTCGCAAGCTCTTCTGCCGTCGGGGGAATCGCGCTTCTGCCCGAGCGGCGGAGAGGGAAGTCTCCCCGGTTCCAAGAAAGGGAAAGGAGGGAACGGGGTGCCTTGGCTGCAGCGTCGCGGCCAGGCGCGAAGAGCAGCGGGAGCGGCGAAGGTGCCCTCTCCCCAGCTACCCTCCGCGGGCGAGCACGTGATTATCGCGTGATAACCGCGTGGCCGCTCCGGAGATATCGGGATGCGCGTGCGATCCCCACATCCCCCCCTCCTTAAAATAACCCTTTAGCCGCTAAGAGGCCGCCGTCACCTGAGGCTTTCCTGCGAGAGGGGGCATGCTACTCCGACAGCAACACGGTTTGAGTCCATCCATGTTGGTGAGGGAGCAGCTCTAGCTGCAGACCGTCGTTGTCGCCGTGTAGGTGGTCGCGAGCCAGGCCGGAACGTTGAAGGATGGTACGGAGCAGCTTGACAGCAGCGGGATGCAGTGGGAGGCAAGAAGGGCGTTGGGTCCGGGTCACCTTGCGTCTCGGCGGCGTCACCTGCCCAGTCGGACGTGCCGGGTCCGTGGTGGCGAAAGGGTCCCTGGATGTTTCTTGGCTGCCTCGATTACGCTGACGCGATCCCCGAACCAGCCTCGATATGGCGCAGGACAGCTCTTTTGATGTTCTCGGAGGTCGATGACCTCTGGTATGGTCGAACGCTTTTCTTCCGGTTCGTTCCGACACAGCTCGCCCCCTCGCGGGTGTCGGCACGCAAGATCGGCAAAGGCGCGCCGACCCACCCCGACGATGGCTTGCACCTCGCTGCGCAGCAGGGGTCCACTCTGTCCTTGCGGGAGAAGTGTACGCTCGGCCTTGAGGCTGGCTGCTTGGTTGCGGGGCTTGCAACTCGGTCGCGGAGCTGTGCGGTGCGGTTCGGCGAATTCTGCGCCGCTGCGACCATTCCGGACCGGAAGTCGCCCGCTGCACCTCTCACCTCGCTGTTAGCCGCTGGAGGATGTTTTCTCGCCGCCTGTTGCCCGCACTGCGCTGCTGACTGCTTGCGGCCTGCTCGTCCCCACCAGGAGTGGAGATGGTCTTTCCTTTTTGCATGGTGGTTGTTTCACGGCTCCCGACGGGCGGTCTGCTGCTGCGACAATTCTGTTAGCCCCTCTCGCTTCTTCCAAAGAGAAAGCGCATGCTCGCTCTGGAAGCCTGCATGCTAGACATCGGAGGAGCATTCCGTCCGATATCGCGCACAATAAAATAGCCTCCGCGAACCGGACAGAGTTAGTTCTGCCGAGATCGCAAGTTATAATGCCGCACCGGGCTCGAACGTCGAGCCGTGCCACCCGATGCCGCTGCCTGCGGGCGCGGGAGAGCATTCTCCTCGGGCCACTCGTTCCCTCTGTCATAGTAGGGTTTGAGATCGCAGACATGCACCGGTCGGCTGATCGGTCTTAGCTTCAAGTCCGCCAGCCTGTACACGAGCGAAGAGACAGTCTCTCGCACCCGGTACGGTCCTGCCCATTTTGGCGCCAGAGAAGCTGAGAATTTCTTACTGGCGTCGCTCAGGACGTGATTCCGTCTCAACACCAGGTCGCCCACTTTGTAATGAACTTCCCGATGAGAGCGGTCGTACTGCGCTTTCCGTAAAGCCTCCGTTACCTTCGCGCGCAGCCCAGTCGCATAATCGGCGCGTGCCGACGAAACAACCAGTTCCGTGCTGCTTCGTTCCTGTAGAGTAAGTTCTACCGGATTCAACAGCTCCCTCCCAAGGTTGAGGGTGGCGGGTGCATACCCAGTCGATCGATTCACTGTCGACCTGATAGCAAATCCAATTTCAGGAAGACAAGCGTCCCACTCATTGTGCGTCCCCGCAAATGCAACTAGCATGTGCTTGATGTTGCGGTTCACACGCTCAGTGGGATTCGCCTGGGCATGGTACGTGGTTGTTCTCCTGTGCTTAATGCCGAGAGCTGCACAAGAGTCCACGAAGAGTTTGGCAGTGAAGTAGGACGCATTGTCCGTTATCAGCTGCTCAGGATAGCCGAATCGTGTAAACACCTCGATCAGCTTTCCCATGATTACGCGTGCCGTCAGCTTCCGTAGGGGGAACAGTTCCACCCACTTGCTGAAATGGTCTGTGACTACGAGAAGGAATCGGTTCCCGCTCGGTGTCCTGGGGTAAGGCCCCATGACGTCACATGCCGCAATTTGCCACGGTGTTCGGCTATTGATCGGCTGCATGAGCCCGGGTGGGCGTCCACCACGCGGCTTCACGCGTTGGCACACGTTACAAGAGCGGGCGTAGCGCATCACATCCCGCTTCATTCCAGGCCAGGTAGCAAAGCGGCACAACTTCAGATAAGTCTTAGGGCCACTTGCATGCCCGGCCAGGCACGTATCGTGAAAGTAGCGTAAAAGTGCTCCTCTCAGCGTGCGTGGAATCACCGCTTTGAAGGACTCGTGTGTATCCTTCTCCGCGGGAATGTATCTCAGCAGGACGCCGTCAGAGTCTAGCAGGTAGGAATCCAACGCGCTCACAGCATTACCAGCTCTTTCGGAGCGCCGCGCACCCACAGCAATACCAGCTGCGTTCATGTGCGCCGCGGCCGCGCCGCCGGGCTCCCGGAGCCCCTCAAACACTTTTTTACAAAACGGATCCTCCCGCTGTGCCTCTAACAGCTCCTTTCTGCCGAACACGCTCCCCACTGAACTGACGCAGTCCAAGTGGTTCACGCTTTCGTCCTGAGAAGGGGGTTCATCCGCCCTTCCTTCGGGACCAGCGCCGTCGAGCATTGTAGCAGTTACTCTGCTCTTCGGCTGAGTCACTGAGGGGTCACGATGGGTATTAATATTACCCCTCTTGACAACCTCAATCGTCGCAGCGGTTAGTCCGCTCTCGAGCTCAGTTTTGGGCGAGGTGAGTTGAGTAGTAATACAGTGAAACCTCGTTATAACGAACAGTTAAAAAGTCGGAAATTAGTTCGCTATATCCATAATTCGTAATATAAAATTTCGTAAAAAATACATGCAAGTGGAGCAAAATTCAATCAGAGAAGGCACAGCAACTCGAACGATGCTTACTTGGGTCACGTTCAATTATTTACGCACAAAGAACTGCGTTATCGCGGCCTGCTTCTTGGTGATGATCGCATTCCGTATCACGCCCTGTTCCACAGTTTGCAAACACCCAACAAGGGCAAACCCACTGCCCTCAATAGCACTGCAGTGGCGGCGCAGTAAATCCAACGCAGCAAGTGCTTCTTGTGAAGTCAGAATGTTCACATCGTCTACAGGGTCAGCCTGAGCAGCGACCCTCGCGCACAAGCTCGCAGTCCCAAGCAAGCAGCCACTTTGTGAAAAGTTCACGCGTCATCCAACATTTCTTGCTGGAAGCATACTCTACGGGGAGTACGCGGCACTCTTTCATGCATCTTGGGGTTTTAAATCTCCCGATGACGTTTGCTGCGCCGCAAAACACAGTGGTAGTGCAACGAAGCCTGCCGCCTGCTATTAAAGTGAGGTAGGGCTTGGCGTCGCGAAGTTCGTTATATCCGTTTTATGCCAAACCGCGTTCGCTATAGGAAGTTAAAAATACATGTGTTTGACAAAAATATTTCGGAAAAGTTCGATATATTCAATAATTCGTTATATGCGTGTTCGTTATATCGAGGTTTGACTGTATCACTCTTCTCACAGTCAACGGGCGCGCGCGAAAGTGCGTCCGCCACAACGTTGTTCTTTCCTCTCCTGTAGCGCACGGTAAAATCGTATCGCTGCAGGAGAAGTGCCCATCGCGCGAGCCGGCCGCTCGGCTCTCCTAAGCGCCTAAGCCAAGTTAGTGCCATATGATCGGTCTCAATTATGAATGGGACTCCATCAATATAGTAGTCAAACTTTTTGAGAGCGAAAATGATCGCCAGACATTCCTTTTCTGTCACGGAGTAATTTTTCTCTGCGGGAGTCAAAGAGCGGCTGGCAAAAGCTACCGGGCGCAAACTACCTTCGTGCTGTTGGAGCAAAACCGCTCCTAGGCCAAGGTCGCTGGCGTCCGTATGAATGACAAATTCTTTGTTCAAATCAGGTAGCCTTAACTCGGTGGTTTCCACGAGCGCGTTTACGAGGTTGCGCAGTGCCTCCTCTTGCTCGGGACCCCACCTCCACTGCTCACCGTTCCTCAACAGCATTGTCAAGGGGGCTTGCAGTGCAGCGCAGTTTGGGATGAACTGTCGATAGAAATTCGCCAGCCCCAAAAAGCGTCTCAGTCCGCCTATGTCTTCCGGTGACGGGTAGTTCAATAATGCCTGAACCTTGTCATCACACGGTAGAAGGCGTCCGTTATCCAGTTTAAACCCCAGTAGCGTTACTCGGGTTGCCGCAATCTGGGTGTTGGTCGGGTTTAGCGTTATCCCCGCAGACCTCAGACGCTCCAACACGTCCCTGAGATGGCGTAAGTGCCCATCAAAGGTACGCGAGTATACCACAACATCGTCCAGGTAAGCAAGAGCGTGGTGCCACCTTGCGTCACCCAAGACACGGTCCATCAGGCGCTGGTAAGTCGCAGGCGCACCGACAAGTCCGAATGGCATACGGGTAAACCGGAAAAGTCCTCTGTGACACGTGAAGGCAGTCTTCTCTCGGTCACTGGGATCTACCTCCACCTGAAAGTATCCTCTGCTTGCATCGAGCGTAGTGAAGTACTTCGCTCCGCCAACGTTGGATACGATCGAGGGAATGCTAGGAAGCGGATATGCGTCCTTGCGTGTCACCTCGTTCAGGCGGCGATAGTCAACACAAAGGCGGGGCGTCCCATCCTTTTTAGGAACCAACACCACAGGAAAACCCCATGGGCTGTCCGACCTTTCAACAACGCCTGTATCGAGCAGTTCGTCCAGAGCGCTGTCTAGTGCTTTCCTCTTAGCCAAACTCACCGGCCGAGGATTACATTTCCACGGAGAGGCGTCGCCTGTCTCAATTTTGTGCCTGTATAGCGTAGTGCAACCAGGCCGCTCTGTGAATACGGCATCATATTCAGTCAGAAGCGCTGAGAGGCGAGCCTTTTCTTCCCCCGACAAACTGCTTGAGTCGTCCAGCAGCGGGTGGTATCGTTCGCCCCTCACTGCGGCACAGTTTGCCACCGCAGCGGGGGTTATGGGCTTTGCGGGAGGGGAGCAGTTCCCCTCCGCGCCTCTTTTCTCAGCGCGGTTGGCCGGACGGCATTTCGACCCGGCCGCAACCGTTCTGAGGGACCTTTTCGGGCAATCGTTTGGTCGGTCTGCGCGCGAAGCATCGTCGAACGAAGTTGTCTCTGACGCTTTTTGAAATGAAACGAAAGGTTTCAGGGTGCCACATGCTCGCTCCCTATATCCTCCGTTGCAGACGTCAATAACAATGCCCGTCTTGGCGAGGAAGTCTCTACCAAGAATTATAGGAACCGACAGGCCGGGAAGGTGAGCTAGGCGCTGTCGCCTCACCCGTTTCTCCCACCGCACCACAAGCCTAGCAGCACAGCTCGCGTGTGCCGTGCCGCTGGCAAGTCGGAAGGTCACATTACTCTCTCTCAGTCGGATAGCGTTCCGACGGAGATGTTCACACACCTCGTCGCCAAATAGTGAAGCGCTTGCTCCTGTGTCTAACAGCGCAAAAAACCTGCGCCGGGCGACTGTAACCTCTATGAGCGGGACTGGCGTGTCGCTGGGCAATCCAAAACGACAAGCCAGCGGGGCAAGGAGTTCGTGTGTCTCACTTCGCACCGCTGTAACCGCCGCCGGCCATGCAGCGTTGCTTACCGGCGGCTCCGCTCGTTTCCCGAAAGCGCGTGCTCTCGGTTCGCAGGCTGTCTGCAATCCCGGGCGAAGTGCCCCGGCTGGTTGCACCGATAACAGAGGAGAGCCGGCCTTTGACGGGCTTGGCGTCCAGTGCCTCGCGCCGTTTGACCATTGTTCCTCTCTATCGACTGCTCCCTTGCAGGCACGCTCTGCTCTCGCATCATCGAGCCGGCATATCGACCACGATTCTGCATACCTCGGCCATCGGCAGCGCATGCTGCACGCATGGCATAAGTGTACGGATCGAGAGCCCGGTCAGATAAGCCCCAACCGTTTCTCAGTTGTCCGTCACTGAAAGCAACCACACCATCTCCACCGGAACGAGTGCGAAAAGTGTCCCCGTTCCACGCGCATCGCGGCTCAAGTGCCCTCGACGCTGGGGGTGGAGGTCGGTATGAGCGCAAGGCGAGTATGTCCGCCTGTATGCGCTTTGCCTCCGAGGCCAGCTCATCCAAATCCCTGAACTTGCTGCCTCTTAGGTACGCTGCGAAGGTGGGATGAGCTTGTCGCGTGACTCTCTCCACCTTATCGCAGTTCGGAGCGGTAGGGTCAGCGGTACGATAAAGTTCGTCCATCGCCCTGACGTACTCGAGCAAGGATTCGTCCGGATGCTGAGTACGTAGCTCCAACTCGCGCCGCAGACGACGCTCGTAATCTGCGGGCAGGAATTCCTCGCGTAAGGCCGCTCGGAACTCAGCCAGCGTGCTAGACCGGTAGCCAGTAAGCCGGAACCAGCGGGCAGCGTGATCAGTCAACGACACTGGTACGACGCGTTCCAGCATCTCGTCATCGGACAGCCCCGTTGCGCGCTGGTAAGTGAGCACGCGATCGAGGTATTCGTTGACGCTAACTGAATCATGATACCCGCTGTAGGTGGGTAAGTCCACCCTCACCCTCGGTCTAGCAGCGGCGGCAGATGTCAGCAGAGTGTTCTGCACGGCACCTGTCAACCTCTCAATCAAGCGCATCGCATCCTGCAACAGCGCCTGTTGAGGCTCGCTCTGGCCAGTAATGCCTGGCACAGGAGCAGAACGCGTCGAGCAAGTATGCCGCAGTGGCTCCATGCTCTCCGCAAACACTGGCGAAGGGTTCGGCGTAATGTGCCTCACGCCTTCAAGGGTACATCCTGCCGGAGAGAGCGCCTCGTGTGTAGCGCTACCCTCTTCGAAGCTTATCAAATTCCCAGGGCTAATGTCCGCCGCAGGGCATGACTGAGCGGTAGCAGTTACCGCCGCTTCGAATTGTTGCCTGTTGGTAGCAACCTGCGACAGCGTATACAACGGCTGTAAATCAGCCCCGTATGCTGCCATGGTTCGTTCGTGCAGTGGCAGTCACTCACACAAACAGACTCAACCTGTCACACCTCTGGCCCCACGTTGGGCGCCAAATATAGGGGTATTACTCAGGCTCGCGCGTGCGCACCTGACCCTTCTCTGGATCGCACAGCGCCGGCGGAGCGGCAGTCGCTCCCTAGCACTTTCGCAGCAGCCCTAGCAGTCAGAGCTGTGACCCCTAACCCGCGGTTCGCAGTGAGTTGCGACCACGGCGGGTTCAGGCCAGTGGGGACAGGGTGAGTCTCGACCTAAGGTGTTTATTCACCTTAGTGTACAATGATTCCAACAGACAACAACAGCCACAACACATACAAATACAGCACAAAACACAACCGCAGCGGCGGAGCATTCCGCACGTCTGGGGTGAAACAAACCGCACAATGTGGGAACCACAAAAGAGGCTGATAAGAGTTCAGCTCACCCAAAAGTGGATCCGCGCTCGGGCCCTGGGGCGGTGAGTCGCACACAAAGGCCGGGCGCAACAGGGGGGACGGCGTGCGGCGGTCTCAGCGGCTGATTTGAGATGCGGCCTCTCGCAAGCTCTTCTGCCGTCGGGGGAATCGCGCTTCTGCCCGAGCGGCGGAGAGGGAAGTCTCCCCGGTTCCAAGAAAGGGAAAGGAGGGAACGGGGTGCCTTGGCTGCAGCGTCGCGGCCAGGCGCGAAGAGCAGCGGGAGCGGCGAAAGTGCCCTCTCCCCAGCTACCCTCCGCGGGCGAGCACGTGATTATCGCGTGATAACCGCGTGGCCGCTCCGGAGATATCGGGATGCGCGTGCGATCCCCACAACTTAGGGCAGGTAGTGACTGTGGATCCGGATCATGAGACGGAAATAATCAGAAGAATAAGAATGGGCTGGGGTGCGTTTGGCAGGCATTCCCAGATCATGAACAGCAGGTTGCCATTATCTCTCAAGAGAAAAGTGTATAACAGCTGTGTCTTACCAGTACTCACCTACGGGGCAGAAACCTGGAGACTTACGAAAAGGGTTTTACTTAAATTGGGGACGGCGCAACGAGCTATGGAAAGGAGAATGATAGGTGTAACGTTAAGGGATAAGAAAAGAGCAGGTTGGGTGAGGGAACAAACACGAGTTAATGACATCTTAGTTGAAATCAAGAAAAGGAAATGGGCGTGGGCAGGACATGTAATGAGGAGGGAAGATAACCGATGGTCATTAAGGGTTACGGACTCGATTCCAAGGGAAGGGAAGCGTAGCAAGGGGCGGCAGAAAGTTAGGTGGGCGGGTGAGATTAAGAAGTTTGCAGGAACGGCATGGCCACAATTAGTACATGACCGGGGTTGTTGGAGAAATATGGGAGAGGCCTTTGCCCTGCAGTGGGCGTAACCAGGCTGATGGTGATGATGATGAGCCGCGCGAATTATGCTAATGAGTAGCCATATGCAATGGCAGCCGAGAGGAATGCGCATCGCCACATTTTCCCCGTCGTTTCGCTCCATGAAAATCTTGTGTTCATAACGCAGACTCATAGTATTTGCATTGCTCTCGGGGGATGTTGGCATTTGTGTTTGGGGCCATCATTTTTTAAAGAACGCGTTTATACGAACTAATATTGCTTGAACATAGCAAACTTCCTGCAACATTGTTCACTTTTCGCTGCTGCGTTTCTATTGTAATCAAGAATAATGCCTTTTCGCATAATCAAAAATTATAACAACGACGTCTTTCTAATTTATAAAGAAATGGCTGTGGCTTAGCTAAGGTTAAGCCCAGGATGCGAAGCATACTAGCCTTTATTTTAGTTGTTGAACCACTGTTTAGCCTGGTGAACTCCTGTTGCTTGGCTATATTTGGTTCGGCTAGACGAAGAAACAACTCATGCGTTACTCTGCTTCGCCTTCAAGAGTGGAACGCGACAGCGTTCCCGTCGACCCGCCAAGGGGTGTAAGACAATGGGCTACGGCGCAGCGACTACGCGCCCCGCATTGGACGCGGTGAGCGTCGAGCAACGCAGCGTTCGGCGCGGCTATGAAATGTGCGCCTGAGCAAGCGACGCACGCCTGAGCCTAAACAGCTCGTTTCTAAGGCAACACCGCATTCACTAGAGGCGCTTTTGTACCGCTTTGAAGCATCGTACTCGTCAAAACTTTCTTTTTCATGCTCCATAGTGGGACAATTTCTACAATACGAGTGGCTAAAGGAAGAAGGGTTGTTGGTACCATGGTCGGTTGACTGTGTAATATGCAAAAGGCCTGAAACAATCGAGCACATGTTTCTCGATTGCTGGGATGCCGTATCCATATGGGACATCTTGCAAGGAACCCTGAAAAAGGAACTGCCGCTTACACCCTACGGCATTCGATTTCTTCCCGTCGAAAGCGAAGGTGTGCCGAACGATATGCTAATGATTCTAGTAATGCACAGTGTTTGGAAAACCAGAATCTCAGTGCGTAATGCGGACGTCAACGCGAAGTCAGCCCGGGACAACTTCAACGAAAGCATCACATATTTACGAGATGTGTACAAACAGAAGGAAGAAAAGCCAGATTGGTGTGTTTATCTGGACGAACTCCTGACCGTAAAGCGTTTTTTTACCCACTTATGCTAGCCACACACAAGCTAGCATTTTAATTTGATGTTATGATGGTGTTTTTCACTGTATTGTGCCAAGTTGGAAATAAAGAATGGAATGGAAAAACTTTAATTCTCTATATCTCAGAGAGATTGGCGGTGGGCCGGTGTCTTCATGTTTTGAGTCCTGGCCGCTTCACAAGGTCGGCGCCCCTATTCCAGGGCACCGCTGAGTCTTGCTGCCTCGCAGGCGTGCTGCACAATTGCCCGTTGGGCTGTGAGCTCGCTGCTGGTGAGCAGACCCTCCCATTGTTCCGCACTTGGGTTACTTACTTTATGGAATGCGAAATTACGCTTGCATTCCCACGTGATGTGATATAACGTGGGGGTTGTTCCGCACCACGGACATGTATCCCTGTACTGGGTAGGGAACATTTTGTGTAATGTGTGCAGGTTGAAGAACGTACCTGCTTGCAGTCTTCGCCAGCTTACTGCCTCAGGTTGTGTGAGCGATGTGTGGGGTGGGGGGTATTTAAGTCTCCTTCCTCTGTAGTGGTTAAGTATTTCTGCATACGTCGGCTCCACCGTTAAGGGGGCCTCTAGGGTTTCGGACTGCCCTGCTCGGTGCGTGAGTTCGCGAACTAGGCGGTCCACCCTTGAGTTGCCCTCTATACCGGTGTGTGCCGGTATCCAGAAGATCCTATGTTTTATCTTCTTGTTAGGAGGCTCTGTATTGAGGAGGATTCTCAGTGCTTCCTTACTAACTCTGCCTTGTGTGTAGTTCCTGCATGTTGCTTTGGAGTCCGTTAGAATTATCAGGGATTTGTTCCTGCGGTAACCTTCAGCCGCCGCTAGAGCTACGGCGACTTCCTCCCCCTCCGTTACAGTGCAGTTTCTCAGGGTCGCGCAGCTAATTGGTTCTCCCGTGTGGTTTACCACTGCTGCCGCGACTCTAAACATTCTAGTGTTGCGGTCCCATGGGTATACGGCCGCGTCTGTGTATACGGTGTTTTCTAGTGCGGCTAGGTTTCGTTCCACGAAATCTGCTCGTGCCTGCCTTCTGGCGGCGTGGAGATTCGGGTCCATGTTTCTCGGTAGGGGGCTAACCTCCAGTGTCTGGCGAACGCTGTCTGGGATGCTAGCAGCCCGATCCTCTATTCCGTCTGTGTTATGCCCTATTCTTTTTAGGAGCTTGCGGCCGGTGGCAGTCTGCTGGAGCCTGGCGATCTGTGCAACGAGCTGCGCTTCCGCGAGTTCTTCGAAGGTGTTGCTCAGGCCCATCTGTAACAGTTTATCGTTGGGCGTGTTTCTAGGCAGATGTAGCGCCGTCTTATACGCTTTCCTTAGTAGCGTTTCCGTCTGTTCTTTTTCGTGCTTGGTCATGTTGTGGTACGGGAGCGAGTACGTGACTCTGCTGACCACTAGGCTTCTGACCATCTTGATTGTGTCTTCTTCTCTCATTCCGCTTCTTTGAGACACCCTCGTTATCATTCGGCTTACTTGTTCTGTCGATTTTTGTAGTAAGCTGATTGTGTGGCTGCATTTCTTGCTTCCTTGAATCCACATGCCTAGGACGCGTATCATGCTCCTTTCAGGTATATTTTGTCCCTCTAGCTTTACTATTAGTTCTTCCTTGGTGGGGTTTCTTCCCACTCTCAGGATTTCTGATTTTTCGGTAGAGCACGCCAGGCCCCTTTCTCTGACGTATTCTGCCACGCACTCGGCCGCTTCCTGCAATTTTTCTTGCTTCTGTCCCAGGGAGCCTCGATAGACCCAGACCGTGATGTCGTCAGCATATATTGCATGCTGGATGCCATCAATCTTGCTGAGTCTTCGAGCCAGTCCGATCATTGCGATGTTGAAGAGTATTGGTAAGATCACGGAGCCCTGCGGCGTGCCTTTGCGTGGGGTGGTAAAGATGTCGCTTCGCAGATCCCCCAATCCCACCGTTGCCGTGCGTTTGGTCAGAAAGGCCCTCACGTAGTCGTGGATTCTCTTGCCGCAGTTGGCGTTGTTCAGTCCTTCCATGATGGCTTCGTGGCTAACGTTGTCGAAGGCCCCTTTGATATCTAGGGCCATGATAACGTTTTCGCCTGCTCTGGGTGAGGTGTTTATGATTTCTTCTTTTATCTGTAGCAGGACGTCCTGTACTGACAGGTTCGCCCGGAAGCCAAACATGCTGTGCGGGTATAGCTCCTTGTCCTCCAGGTGGTGTTGGATTCTTCTGGTGACTATCCTTTCGTAGAGTTTACCGAGGCACGAGGTGAGGGAGATGGGCCTCAGGTTTTCAATCTGAAGCTTTTTGCCGGGTTTAGGTATCATCACCACGACAGCGTGCTTCCATTCCTTCGGTATCGTGCATGCCCTCTGCCCACAGTGTGTTGAGGTATGCTGTGAGCTGATCTATCGCCTCGTCGCTGAGGTTGCGTATTAGGGAGTTTCTGATCTTGTCGGCGCCCGCGGCTGTGTTTTTGGTTGTCGCTCTAATTGCCGCGTAAACTTCCTCTCTTGTAATCGGTCTGTCCATGTGGGGGTTCTCTGTCCCCGGATACTCCCCGTCGTAGCCTTTGGGATTGTCTTTGCCGTAACATTTTACACGCACTGCCTCCAATAGTTCCTCGTCGGAGCCTTCGTGCTGGTGGATCAGTTTCTGGATTGCTTTGCCGCTTTCTGTTTTCGTTTTGGTTGGGTTCATGAGGGCTTTTGGTATGCGCCACGTCTTGGCTGTGCTGAGTGTGCCGTGCAGTGAGCTGCAGAACTGCTGCCACCCTTGCCTGGCCAGCTGTGTTGCGTACTCTTCTGCCTTCTTTGTGATCTCTGCTATCTTCTTCTTGAGTTTCCTGTTTAGCTTTTGTCTTTTCCAGCGTTTTGTGAGCCCGCGTCTTGCCTCCCATAGCCCGAGAAGCCGCCGGTCCACCTCCGGTGTTTGCTCTGTTCTATCTATTTCCTGTGTGTAGAGTTCTTGTATCTGTTTTAGCTGTTGGCTCCATTCCTCTATCGAGGTGATTTCCCTTTTTAGTTGTTCGCTGTGCTTACGGAAGGCGTCCCAATCTGTGATATGGGCTGTGCCGATTTTTCTTTTTACATTCTCCGCTCCGCTTCGATTTTCAGTACATAATGATCGCTGCCTAGGTTCTCTAGCAGGTTCTCCCACTCGGCCTGCTTTGCTCCTCTAACAAATGTTAGATCTGGGCAGGTGTCTGGGCTAACGCTATTACCCTGGCGCGTTGGCTGATTTTCGTCCGTTAAGAGGTCGCAGCCTGTGTTTTCTGCCGCAATGCATATTTGCTGCCCCTTCTTTTCGAATTCCTGGTATCCCCAGCTCGGGCTTTTAGCATTGAAATCCCCCGCAATTATTAGGGTTTTTGACTTGGCTAGCACGTTTGCTTCTGCAAAGAGTTTGCCGAAGTCGCCGCCTTTCTGCCTGGGGGGACTGTATAGATTGACTATAAATGTGCTTTTAGCTTTGTGCTTCTTTTTGGGTATTATCTCGGTTATTATGTGTTCGATTTTCGTGTTCTCAATTCCTTTGTGTGCTATGGTGACTATCTTGTTGCTAATGAGGGTTGCGGTGCGTCCGCTCTCCTGGCACGTGTATCCTTTTAGGGTGGGTGTTGTATTAGTTTCTTGTAACATAATAATGTCTGGTGGTTTGTCTCTAGTGTTTATGTACTGCTGTAGGAGTCCCTGCTTTCGCCGGTATCCCCTACAGTTCCACTGCCATATTTCTAGGTTGTTTTGTCCTGCCATGATGTATTATTGTTATTGTTACTTTGGCTTTCTGGTCCAAATCTTCTCTCGTTAAAGAGCCTGTCTCTGGCGTCATTAGTGGTTCTCTGTGTGTTTTGGAAATAAAGAAAAAAGCTCGTGGCTCAGTGGTAGCGTCTCTGTCTCACACTCCGGAGACCCTGGTTCGATTCCCACCCAGCCCATCTTGCAAGAGTTGAGCCAAAGCCACCTAGAAACAAGCGCAGCTGCTTATATACCGCCGTGACGCCGCGAGCGACGGCGCGAGTTGGACCCCCGTTTCTCCTCTGTCGTGACGTCACGGTGTCACGTGGTATGGCATGGGGTCGAAGGTCATTGAAGGCCACACCGCCGCGCCTGAGGAGCTGGGTTGAGCTCTCGTAATATGCTTCGCATAAACGAAATTTACGCAAGGCGGCGCCTTGAACTTTCCTCACGCGGTACGAGGTCTTCCGAGGTATGTGGAAAGGTGTAATGGTTCCAGGACTTACTTGGAAATGCCGTTGTTTGCTATAAATCAGGGGTACAATCAGGATTCGACGGGAACCAAAGGTCAGTGGGTCGCCTTGCATTGGGCGTTCACGGGAAGACTACAAACGAAGCTGTGCAGGGTGATATGGGCTGGACTAGTCTTGAAGTGAGGGAAGCTCGCAGTAAAATAGAATATGAAGAACGGCTGAGGAATATGTAAGAAAGTAAATGGGCTGGGAGGGTGTTCAGGTATCTGCACAGGAAAAACATTGATTCACAGTGGAGGAAAAGAACTAGGAAGCTTACCAGCAAGTATGCGGCCTGTATGGTGGGCAACACAGCAACAAAGAAGGTCAAGCGGAAAGTCGGAGAGTCTGAAATAATCTCATGAGTGGCGGCAATGAAAAAGGGATGGGCCATGAGTAGACGAAGGAAGTGAGAAGCATTTTTGACGGAGTAATCGTATAGGCTTCAGCACAGGTGCCGTCGTTGCGGCGACACTCACCCCCCACCGCTCGAGGGCTTGCCCCCGACTTGCACCCTCCGCTGCATCGTTTGCAACGGGAATCACTCCACGCATAGCTCCAACTGTAAGCGCCGCTACGTGCAGCGCCCTCAACCCCCGAAGCAAGCGGCACGCGGTCCTCCGCCGCCTCCGCCCTCCAAGTCTACC
Source organism: Dermacentor albipictus (assembly GCF_038994185.2). Lineage (NCBI taxonomy): Eukaryota > Metazoa > Arthropoda > Arachnida > Ixodida > Ixodidae > Dermacentor > Dermacentor albipictus. The sequence continues at coordinate 176,645,214 of NC_091824.1, read as the reverse complement.
AGTGACTTCCCGCCCCTCGCTTCAGCGGCGCCCAAACCAGCCTCTAAGCCCACCAAGTCGACGTGGTCCCGCGGCCCCGCGGGACCACCAGCTGCCACCCCCTGCACCAGCTCCAGCTGCCACCCCCTGGCACCTCTTCTCCTCCTCTCGCGTCCTACTCCGGGGCCCTCAACCCCGAACTAGATGCCGATATCACGGAAGCTGAAGTCTACGCGGCGCTACACAAGCTCCGCACCACCTCTGCCCCCGGTCCAGATCGCATTCCCAACAAACTACTCCGAAATCTTGATGCCCCTTCGGTCCTTGCCCTCACTTCGTTCCTGAATGAGTGCTGGCGCTCCGGCAACCTCCCCCAGTCGTGGAAACACGCTCGCGTGGCTTTCATCCCGAAGCCGGGCAAGAAACTCACAATCGAGAACCTCCGGCCCATCTCACTCACATCGTGCGTCGGCAAGCTCATGGAGCACGTCGTCCTAGCTCGCTTGCAAACGTACACAGACGCTCACCACCTCCTTCCCCACACCATGATTGGTTTCCGCCCCCACCTCTCCACACAAGACGTCCTCTTGCAACTCCACCACGACCTTCTCGATCCGCCCACCTTCTCGGACACTAAGGCTCTCCTTAGCCTCGACCTTCACAAGGCGTTCGACAACGTCTCCCATTCGGCTATTCTTACCGAACTCGCCACCATCAACCCCGGCTCTCGCACCTACCACTACATTCGCTCCTTCCTCACGGCCCGCACGGCCGAAATCATCGTGGGAGATCTCTCGTCTCCCACGTATGCGCTTGGATCTCGTGGTACCCCTCAGGGCGCCGTCTTGTCGCCTTTTCTTTTTAATCTCGCCCTTCGCTCACTTCCCGACAAGCTCGACCGTATCCCCGATCTCAAACACACCCTGTACGCGGATGATGTAACTCTTTGGGTCACGTCTGGCTCCGACGGGCACATTGAGCAGACGTTGCAACGCGCAACTGACGTCGTCACAAGTCACGTGCACGCGGCCGGTCTCGCTTGCTCGGCGGCCAAATCGGCCCTCCTCCTCATGCGGCCCCCCGACCGGCGTCGCCACAAGACGCCTCCCCCACCATCACGATTCACGCCAATTCCACTCCCGTTCCCGTCGTCTCGCATCTCCGGGTGCTCGGGCCGCCATAATGCTCACACCATCGACCAGCTCTCGCTTTCGGTTCAGCAAACCGCGCGCATGCTCGCTCGTGTCCGAGCGCGGCGCATGGGCATGCGCGAACACAATCTCCTCCGCCTAGTCGACGCTTTCGTCGTTTCCCGTCTCACGTACGGCCTTCCTTATACTCGTCTTCTCAAATCGGAACGCGACAAGGTCGACGTCCTCATCCGCCGTGCATTCAAGACTGCTCACGGCCTTCCCCCCAACGCGTCCACGGCGCGTCTCTTCCGCCTGGGAGTCCACAACACGCTCGACGAACTGATCGAAGCTCACCGCACCGCTCAGGTGCAACGCCTTCATCGTTCGCCGACCGGTCGCTACATCCTCTCTTCCATCGGTCATGACACGTCTTCTCACCCGCCAGACCTGGTCTCACTACCGCATGCTCTTCGGGCAGCCTTTTTCATCAAGCCGCTACCCAAGAATATGCTCGCGGGACACCACGATGCCCGTCGCCAAGCCCGTGCGGTCATGCTTCACGCCAAGTACGCCGACCACCCGGCCATCGCCTACGTGGATGCGGCCCGATACGCCTCGCCCGGGGACGCCTTAGCAGTCGTCTCCGTCTCGCCCTCCTCGGCACCCTCGGGGCCGACAATCACGGCAGCCACCGTTCGAACGCCCTACGTCGTTGAGGCTGAGGATGCGGCCATCGCTTTAGCCGCCACCTCGACCGACGCCAGCGTCATACTCTCCGACTACAAGCACGCCATCTCCACTTTCGCCCGAGGTCTCGTCTCGCCTACCACCTTACGGCTCCTACGCCCACTCCTACTGGAGGACGAACCGTGTCACATTGAACTGGTCTGGGTCCCCGCCCACTCGGGTCACCCGGCAACGAGTCGGCTCACCAGCACGCTCGAGGATTCGTCGAACGAGCGGTGGGCCCCTCCGCGTCGGACGCCCCGGTGCCGGAGCCCCTGGTCACCTACCACGACATTACCCAGCACTATCACCTCGAACGGTACGCCTACCCACCCCTACATGGCAGACTTTCTTTCTTTCTTTCTTTATTTATTTATTTATTTATTTATTTAATTATATTTCTTTATTGGTTTGTTTCCATTGCTAAAATACAATGACGGGGGCTAAGATAAAAGCTGCAATGAGGCAGCTTGAGGTGCCCTTAGCCCCCGTGTTACATGGTGGCAGAGAGTAGCGCAATCAACCGTACGCAAAGAACATTACATATAAATAATAAATACAATCATCAATAAATTCAAGAGAATTTTCTGTAACGGAACAAACAAAAAAGGAACAAAGAAATGGGATAAGGACAAATAAAAGCAATGCAGATAGTACGCACCACCACATTACATACACTTGGCAATACGTAAATAAAAGTGAAAATCGCGTACACTTGACGATGCATAATTAAAGGTGAAAAGATACGATGGTCGATTAATATTGGAATAAATAAGAGAAAGAAAAGGACGAGCAAAAATTATGTCATTACAAACATTTAACAAGACACACGTGAATACAGGTGAAAAAGAAATTACGCTTGATTCATTATTTAGGAGAAGGTTCTGATAAGTAACGACAGTTCTGACCGTGTTATGTTTATGATGTCAATGCCAGCGTCATGTAATGAATTAAGCAGTCTGGGTAATTTATTTTTCGTCATTTGCAAACCGTAGTTGGATCTTGAGGGGGGTATAGACCAATATTCTCCGTGACGGGTGATATAGGTAGCTGTATTTCTTTGCAGAGAAGCAATTTCATTAAATACGCTGTTTTCAGAGTTTGAGTTTGAGTGCCATACACGAAGGAGAGAGCGGTTGTATAGAGAGTAGATTGTAGGTATGTTGTATTGTTTAAAGGGACACTAAAGTGAAAAATGATTTCTTCTGCATCAGTAAATTAGCGTTCTACAACACCAAAAACACCACTGTTACAACGATAAGACGTTTGGTAAGCCAGAAAAAGCGCAAGAAGGAAATACGGGTGGCGACACCTACTTAAGTTCCCGCACCTGGGGGCTGTGACGTCTTGGATTTTGATGGCATCTTCTAGGGCCTACTAACTATATAGAGCGGTAGAGATTGACTACATTCTGTTCTAAAGGAATCAAATATTGAACATGGCATGTTTCGGGAACCTCTATTCAGCCAAACCGGCCCAAATGCGAAAACATACTTTGGAATCCCTGACATCACGCTGACATACCGGCGCTGGGGTTTCAGCGCGAAATTCAAATACTGATACTTGGACCTTCATTTTCTCATCTAATAATCAAACTATTTTTTTTAAGTGACTGTCTGAAGGGTTCTCAAACAATGCTTCATTAGTTTGAACTGATTTATTGTTTCGCTTTAGTGTCCCTTTAAAGAGGTGCTCACTGTGACTGTGATATGGCACGTTTACAATCATACGTACGATCTTTTTCTGTATTAAGTGTATTTTCCTAAGGTTAGTTTCAGTTGTGCCTCACACAAGGTGTGTATAATTAATGTGTGATGCAAATAATGAGTGGTAAATTAATATTTTTACGGATGTTGGTAGACGATATCTGTTCTTATTTAGCATTCCTGTGATACGGCTAAGCTTTGTACTACAGAGTCTACTTGTCGATCCCAGTTTAGCGTACTAGAGAAGTATGTACATAATACTTTAATTTCATTTACTATTTCTATGCTCCCATTGTTCATCTCTAAAGTGTGGCTTTGTGGAATCTTTGTGCCTTTCGCATAAAAGATTACGGCTTTTGTCTTATTTGAATTTAATTTTAGAGAATTTAATTTAATTTTAGAATATGTTCTGGAGAAACTCGTTTGCGCTGTTTATTAAACTAGTATAGGACGCCGATGAAATAAACACACTAGTATCGTCTGCATATATGATAAATCTTGCCTTGGGATAGATCAGAACAATATCGTTTATATATATGTTAAAAAGCAGCGGTCCAAGAATGCTTCCTTGAGGGACTCCTGTTTTTATTTCTCCAGAAAACGATTTAAAGTTATTTATGTGCACATATTGCCGTCTTTTTTCTAAATATGACTTAATTAACTGCAGTGGGAGGCCCCTGATACCACACGTATCAAGCTTTGTTAATAATAGGTTACGGTTAATGTGATCGAAGGCCTGAGTAACGTCTATAAATATACCTATTGTCAGTTGCTTCCTTTCAAAATTTTGCAGTATATGGTCTTTCCGGTGTAGTAGTGCTAACTGTGTTGATTTGTTTTTTTTAAAGCCATAGTGAGCTTTCGTGACAACGCGATATTTTTCAGAGAAGGATGTTAACTGGATCAATATTATTTTTTCAAGTCCCTTAGAAAAGTGCAGTGAAATTAATATGGGGCGATAATATTGAATATTGAACCTGTCTACCTTCTTATATATTGGAATGACTTTAGCAACCTTCATTTTTGATGGAAAGATGCCTTCAGCAATAGAAGTATTATAGATGTGAACTAGAATGGGGGATATATCGTGTATGACATATTTTATGGGTTTTATTTGCAGGCCATCTGAATCACAACTTTTAGAGTTTTTCATTGACATAAATACAGAGCAGACCTCGTCAACATTAGTTGGATGGAAAAAGATTGTGTTTGAGTTTCTGGGCAGGGAGAGAGTGGTTTTCGGGCGTGTATGCGCTTGTGTTTCTCTGTTCAGCAAGTATTCGTTAAAGGCATTCACCATGTCTGTTTCGGATAGTAAACGACCTTCTAGGCTAATTTTTTCAATAGGTTCTGCGCGTTGTTTCCGCTCTAATATATTGTTACGTAGGAAGACGCAGACGAAAAGCTATGTACAAATGTATTTACAAGGAAAATACGCTGCGCTTGGCCAAGAGGCAACAGCCCGCGCTAGCTTCTAATCGTCGTCGTCGTCTTCACACTGCTGGCCTTTCGTGATCACACATATTGTGCCGTAGCACTACCCCCGGCTGCAAAAGCGCCGTCCCGGAGCGACTAAAGATCGGACTCGGAAGCAGTGTAGTAGGCCTTGAGCCTACTGACGTGCACGACATCACGAGATGCCACAGGAGAGGACGAGGTTGAGCCCACAGGAGCAATTTCGTAAGTCACAGGCGTCACCTGGCGCAGCACGCGGTAGGGCCCTGTGTATCGCGAAAGAAGCTTCTCTGAAAGTCCGACGTGACGAGAGGGCGACCACAGGAGCACGAGCGCACCAGGTGAAAACTGTACGTCACGATGGCGGGCGTTGTACTGACACTGCTGAGTGGTCTGTGAGGCCGTAAGTCGAGCACGGGCAAGCTGGCGTGCATGGTCGGCGAGGGCGATGGCGTCGCGCGCATACTCGCTTGTTGAGACCGCAGCAGGAGGAAGTGCCGTGTCTAGGGGCAAGGTAGGTTCGCGACCGTACAGTAGATAAAAGGGAGAAAATCCGGCGGTGTCGTGCCGGGAAGAATTGTACGCAAATGTTACGTAAGGAAGGGCAATGTCCCAGTCGTGGTGGTCCTTGGAAACGTACTTGGCCAGCATATCGGTAAGAGTACGGTTTAACCGCTCTGTCAGGCCATTGGTTTGAGGATGGTATGAAGTAGTCAGTTTGTGTTGAATGGAGCAGGAACGCTCAATGTCAGCCATAACTTTCGAGAGGAAGTTTCGACCACGGTCAGTAAGCAGCTGTCGCGGGGCGCCATGAAGCAAGATAATGTCACGCAAGAGAAAGTCCGCGACGTCAATGGCGCAGCTGGTAGGGAGAGCCCGAGTGATAGCGTATCGGGTGGCGTAATCAGTCGCGACGGCTACCCATTTGTTCCCAGAGGATGACGTGGGAAAGGGACCGAGCAGGTCTAATCCAACACGGAAGAACGGTTCCACAGGGACGGTGATCGGCTGGAGATGACCGGCAAGTAGCACCTGAGGTGTCTTCCGACGCTGGCAGGGATCACAGGCAGCAACATAGCGTCGAACGGAGCGAGCGAGACCAGGCCAATAGAAGCGGCGGCGGACGCGGTCGTACGTGCGGGTTACCCCAAGATGTCCTGCAGTGGGTGCGTCATGCATCTCAAAGAGCACAGTCTGTCGTAGATGTTTTGGCACGACAAGAAGAAGATAAGGGCCATCAGGGAGGAAGCCCCTTCGGTACAGAATGCCGCCCTGGAGGACATATCGGCGAACGGATTCGTCGGTAGGTGTAGAGCGCAGACGCTCGATGAGTACTCGCAGCGATAGGTCTCGGTACTGCTCATCGGCGATGTTAGCGAAGGCAGACACAGAGAAAATGCCGTCGGCGGTACTACTGTCTGCGTCGTCAGGCTCGTCTACCGGGTAGCGAGACAGGCAGTCAGTGTCCTTGTGTAGTCGGCCAGATTTGTAGGTGACAGAGAACGAATATTCTTGGAGGCGTAAGGCCCAGCGACCAAGTCTTCCTGAAGGGTCTTTCAATGAGCATAACCAACAAAGCGCGTGATGGTCTGTGACAACGGAAAAGGATCGGCCATATAAGTATGGGCGGAATTTCGCAACCGCCCAAACTAGGGCCAGACACTCACGCTCAGTGATAGAATAGTTGCGCTCCGCGGGTGAGAGGAGCCTGTTGGCGTAAGCGATAACACGGTCGTGGCCACGCTGGCGTTGTGCCAGTACTGCTCCAATTCCGTGACCGCTGGCATCAGTACGGACTTCGGTAGGCGCAGAAGGATCGAAATGGGCCAGAACGGGAGGCGTTGTGAGAATGTCGATTAGATGAGAGAATGCAGAGGCCTCGTTATCGCCCCACTGGAAAGGAGCGTCTTTTTTCAAAAGGTCGGTTAGTGGTCGTGCTATGGCGGCGAAATTCCTCACGAAACGGTGGAAGTACGAACAAAGGCCGATGAAGCTGCGCACATCCTTGACACACTTCGGAACAGGGAAGTGCGTAACAGCATGGATCTTGCCTGGGTCCGGTTGCACTCCGTTCGCGTCAACGAGATGTCCAAGGACGGTAATCTGGCGACGGCCGAATTGGCACTTCGATGCGTTGAGTTGCAGACCGGCTCGCCGAAAAACGTCCAGGACTGCTGAGAGGCGCTCGAGGTGCGTAGCGAACGTTGGGGAGAATACGATAACGTCGTCCAAGTAGCACAAGCACGTGGACCATTTGAAACCATGAAGAAGGGAGTCCATCATGCGTTCAAAAGTGGCAGGAGCGTTACATAGGCCGAACGGCGTCACCTTGAATTGATAAAGACCGTCGGGTGTTACAAAGGCAGTCTTCTCGCGGTCGAGATCGTCCACGGCAATCTGCCAATAGCCGGAGCGAAGGTCAATAGAGGAGAAATAGCGAGCACCGTGGAGGCAGTCAAGGGCGTCACCAATCCGAGGTAGGGGATACACGTCCTTTTTGGTAACCCTGTTAAGGTGCCGATAATCCACGCAAAAGCGCCATGAGCCATCCTTCTTTTTTACCAGCACAACCGGTGACGCCCAAGGACTACATGACGGTTCAATAATGTTCTTGGCAAGCATTTTGCGAACTTCTGCGTGAATAATTGACGCTCAGCTGGTGACACTCGATACGGGCGGCGATGAATAGGAGGGGCATCGCCGGTATTAATGCGATATTTGACAGCTGTAGTTTGGGCTAAAGGACGATCGTTAAAGTAAAAAATATCGTGGTAGGAAAACAGAACGCGGTAGAGTTCACGAGCGTGCTCGGAGGGCAAGTCGGGGGCAATCATGTTCCGTAAGTCAGCGATGGTACAATTTGTCGACTGCGATGGTAGAGGAGTATCGGATGAAGTGTCGTCTACTGCAATGGATGCTACTGAGTGATCCTCGAATGAGCAAAGCTGGGCCAAAGACATGCCACGTGGCAGCACTTGTGTCGTCAAGCCAAAGTTGACCACTGGCAGGCAGACGCAATTCGCCGTAATAGATAAAACTGTATGGGGTACTGTGATCCCATGTGTAAGGAGGACGGCTTGCATAGGAGCCGCGATGTAGTGACCGTCGGGGACTGGTGGGGATGACACTAGGTCAACGTAGGTCAGTGCCGAAGGTGGCAAGCGAACGAAGTCGGCGGAACTGAGGCGACTGGGGTGTGGTTCAGCAGGATCCAGAACAGGCAGGTCAAGTCGGAGAGTACTGGCGGAACAATCGATGAGAGCAGAATGTGCGGAGAGGAAGTCTAAGCCGAGGATGATGTCGTGGGGACAGTGGGCGATGACTGTGAATAGCACGATTGTTGAGCGATCGGCGAAGGAGACGCGGGCGGTACACATACCAATTACGGGGGCTGTTCCGCCATCGGCGACACGGACAACAGGCGTCGTGGCGGGCGTGATAATTTTCTTGAGCCGGTTACGAAGGTCAGCGCTCATTACGGACAAATGCGCCCCAGTGTCTATGAGAGCAGACACAGAAACACCGTCGACTTGCACGTCAAGAAGGTTCAGATGAGTGGGCAAAGTCAGTAGAGGATTTGGCGGCGTAGGGAGCAATGCAGCGTCACCTCGAGGCGCTGCATCGTCTAGTTTTCCGGCTGGGAGCGACGTCCGAAGGGAGTCGGCGAATAGGAGCGACGGGGCTGGGGAGAGCGAGATTGTCGTCGTTGGGGCGAAGGCGAGCGAGAATAGGGGCGGTTCGTTGCAGGAGAATCAGTGGCGGCATTATCGGAGCGTGCGGCATAGGGACGAGAAGGGCCACCTGAGGGGCGAGAGTAGGCAGTATAAGTAGGCCGGATCGGGGAACTCCAGCGACTACGACAGTGCCGAGAAATGTGCCCGATTCGATGGCAGTGGAAACAAATAGGCTTGTCGTCAGCAGTGCGCCATTCAGATGGGTTGCGGAAACGTGGTGGGTAAGAAGATGCGGGACGGGGCGAAATCGAAGAAGCCGGGCGGGTATCAGGGCGATGGGCCGAGCAGATGGTGTGAAGACCCATGTTTTCAAACTCCTGGCGGACAACTGCCTGGATCAGTGAGACCGTGACTGCAGATGCGTTGGTGGGACTGGAGTCGAAGGCAGCCGGATAGGCGGCCTCGATCTCTCGCCGGACGATCCTGGTAACATCGGCAGTGTTGTTGGGACGAGGAGCGTCCGCACAGGAAGAGGTCGCTGGGGTGTTGCGCAGACGGGCAAACTGCTGGTCAATACGTCGGCTTTTGGCGAGTTCCAGGCGGCGGCACTCTTTTATAACAGCATCCACCGTGGCTACGTTGTTGCAAACGAGCAAGTTGAAGGCGTCATCGGCAATGCCTTTGAGGATGTGGGAAACCTTGTCTGACTCAGGCATGTGGGTGTCAACTTTGCGGCACAGAGCCAAGACGTCCTGAATGTACGTGACATAGGGCTCTGTTGACGTCTGCACACGGCCGGAAAGCGCCTTCTGCGCGGCAAGTCGTTGACCGTAGGGGTTGCCGAACAAGTCTCGAAGCTGTGCCTTAAGTGAATCCCAACTGGTGAGCTCATCTTCGTGCGTGCGATACCAAACTCGAGGTGTGCCACCGAGGTAAAAGACTACGTTGGCGAGCATAATAGTAGGGTCCCACCGGTTATTGCGGCTGACGTGTTCATACAGGCTGATCCAGTCATCGACGTCTTCCCCATCTTGGCCCGAGAATACGCCAGGATCACGGGGAGTGGGGAGAGTGATGTAGGTCGTCGAAGTGGCAGCAGGTGTCGGAGCCGGCGGAGTCGGGTTGTCGTCGCCGGGAGCCATGAAGGAAGGCTCGACGTACCGTCCACTGCGAAGCTCCGTGACGAGGTACAGGGAACGTCCACCTCCACCAGATATGTTACGTAGGAAGACGCAGACGAAAAGCTATGTACAAATGTATTTACAAGGAAAATACGCTGCGCTTGGCCAAGAGGCAACAGCCCGCGCTAGCTTCTAATCGTCGTCGTCGTCTTCACACTGCTGGCCTTTCGTGATCACACATATTGTGCCGTAGCAATATTATCAAGGTTCCTCCACACTTTTTCTGAGTTTCCATCACACAATAAAAAAGATTGTAGATAATAGTTATCTCTGGTTTTCCTTATTTCCTTGTTTAGACTGTTCCTGTAAACTTTAAATTCTTTAAGATCAGCAATTTCACGAGTTTTAATGAATCTGGCGTACAACTTCTGGCGTTTTTTAATTTTCTATAATAGCTCTCTTGTTATCCATGGTTTTCTGCACAACTTGGGGTTATATTGTTTGATGGTGAAGTGTTTCTTATACACAACTAAGAATTTTTCAATGAAGATATTGTAGGCTCTTTCTGCGTTATATTCCTCAAGTACGTCCTCCCAACTTACTCGTTGTAATTCTGTTTGAAACGCTGCCATTGTACGCTCATTGATGTTCTGAAATACGTTGGTTATATTTTTGTTAACCTTTTTTAATTGGCGCTCGATAAAAATGCATATCGATAAAATGATCACCAATTGGGCTGCTTAAAACAGCGCTTTTCACATATGAAGGCTCATAATTTGTAATAAATAGATCTAACGTAGTCTTCGAGGACATTGTGATTCTAGTACTCGATTCTATAACATTTATACAACCGTTCGACAAAATTATATTTAATAAGTCATGCTGTCCAGCACTACGTGCACTCATGTCAATGTTATAATCGCCGCCAAGGGTCACTTTTTGCTTGTTTTCACATGCATACACCGACAGATGATCTACAAAAGTAAGGAACTCCTGCACGATACCGTCTGGTGGACGATAGCACACACCAAATATAACACCATCAGCTTGAATGCACAATGACGCGACATTATGCGTTATTGTCGTAAAGTCTTCCAGTATGTCACAGGGTATGGAATTTTTCACCAGCAGAGAGACACCACCGCCGCGTCAAGTTGTGCTGTTCAAGCAAATTGTTTTTGTTTTCTTTTTGCGGTAGTCGAAGAATATTAACATCATTTGAGTACCAGGTTTCACATAACATAATGACATCACAGAGGTCATTTATGTCATCGAAAAAGGTTTCTAGTTCACCAAGTTTGTTACAAGCAGATTGTACATTCATATACAGCTCACGCCTTTAACTGTAGCAAAAGAAGAAAACCATTTTTGTTTATCGATAAGACCGAGCTGCTCCATTGGAATGAGATCAGTAACACCGAAAACGAAGACTCAGGCGCTGATGGCCCGGAGTTCGTTCACGTCTTTCACTACCGTCGCTGGTTCACCACTCGATTTGCGCATCAGCACCTTGTCATTTGAATGCCAAACAAACCAGGCGATCTCGGACCCAAGCGGTCCGAGATCGCCTGGCGTCGCCTCCAGACCCGCACCTTTCCGTGCCCCCTAGTGTATTCGCACATCCACCCTGGTGTCATTGATCCAAGCTGCTGCCTGTGCGGCGACGTTGCCTCCTTGGATCACATTCTCTGGGGCTGCCCGGAAGACCCCCCGCCCGCCGACCTCGTCTCGCCACCCCCCACCGACGAACAATGGGAGGCTCTTCTCTCCAGCACCGACCGAGACATCCAAACACGGGTCCTGGCACGAGCTGAAGACTCCATCGTGAAGCACAACCTGGAAGCCTACGTAGCTTAGCCGCCCTTATCCCTTACCCCTTCTAATAATAAAGTTGACACTCACTCACTCACTCACTCACTCACTCACTCACTCACTCACTCACTCACTCACTCACTCACTCACTCACTCACTCACTCACTCACTCACTCACTCACTCGTAGGCTTTGAGATAGCTGCTTTATTTTTTACTCAGGAGGAAAACTGTTTTGCTTTACCGAGAACGTTAGGTTCAGTGCCTTCATTTCAGTTTCTTAGGCAAAACGCGTCAAGTTTTCGTCAAGTTACGAAAGCAAAACGGGGCCATCAGCGCCATTTTGAATGCGTCGCGCCTACGTCACGCCTCGAAGAAAATGTCGGAATGTCCAGAATAGCGCCCCTAGAGAGAGCGAAGGGCGGTCGCTTCTGACACAATGTATGATGTGGGGTGCTGACAGATGCTAGGCGCGTCTACCCAATTGACTCGGAGCCGAGTTGACCGAACGAATGCATATACCTTTATTGGACAACCATATCTATACTATACTCATAATCATAATCATATACTATAATCATATATACTATATATACATATAATCTAGAATACAAAGCATAAAAACGGACCGAAATGAATTGTAAAAACCAATCGCCACGTGACAACGAAACGTCGATATGTGCTCAATATGTGCTATGTTATCAAGCAAACACAGAGACAGAAAAAGGGGAATAGCGACGTACTAGTAGAAGGGACAAGTGACGGACTACAAAGACAGGCAACTCAATTTTCCTACACATTCATTCATACCACACGCGACGGTATCAGAGTTATACATAAGGAAGGATTCGCGGGCTTCTCTATCATAATTTGAGCGAAATCCAGATTTAGATTATATGTTTGCAATCGCCATCGGTCTATACACGTGTCAGCTATCCTTTGAACGATTCGGATGCATTTTGTTCGCCCATTTTATTCGTTTTTCATGTAAACGTATCTTCATTTGGTTGATAAGCACATGTATATTAACTGTACTGACACCATGCAATGTATTCTGATGAAGGCCGGACCCCGGCCGAAACGTCAATAAACCGCTTCATACGCGCGTCTACTTCACTGTGAATATATATATATATATATATATATATATATATATATATATATATATATATACGAGAAGAAAGGGGGTTAACCGAGGGGCCCGATTTTTATCAGTCATATCATAAGAAGCCAACAAACACTGACACCAAGGACAACATAGGGGAAATTACTTGTGATTAATAAATGAAATGAAGAAACGATAAATTATTGGAAATTAAAGTGGATGAAAAAACAACTTGCCGCAGGCGGGAACCGAACCCACAACCTTCGCATTTCGCGTGCGATGCTCTACCAATTGAGCTACCGCGGCGCTGTTTTCCCATCCACTTTCTTGGGTATTTATGTGTCCTAGTAGAACCCTGGGAGTGTTAGCCAGCGCCGCCACTCACAGACCTTCGCGGCGGACGTGGAACGTCCTTCTTGCCGCAGGCGTCACGAGAACGTGATCTTTTTGGGTGAAGGCAACTGGTCAATAAACCCACATATGCTACCTGATGGCATCAATGTAGCCGGATTCGAGACCCTCGTTATGTAATACACGAGAAGAAAGGGGGTTAACCGAGGGGCCCGATTTTTATCAGTCATATCATAAGAAGCCAACAAACACTGACACCAAGGACAACATAGGGGAAATTACTTGCGATTAATAAATGAAATGAAGAAACGATAAATTATTGGAAATTAAAGTGGATGAATACCCAGGATGAATACCCAAGAAAGTGGATGGGAAAACAGCGCCGCGGTAGCTCAATTGGTAGAGCATCGCACGCGAAATGCGAAGGTTGTGGGTTCGGTTCCCGCCTGCGGCAAGTTGTTTTTTCATCCACTTTAATTTCCAATAATTTATCGTTTCTTCATTTCATTTATTAATCACAAGTAATTTCCCCTATGTTGTCCTTGGTGTCAGTGTTTGTTGGCTTCTTATGATATATATATATATATATATATATATATATATATATATATATATATATATATATATATATATATATATATATATATATATATATATATATAAATAAAACGCATGTACAACAGACTACTGCTAGCCCTCGTAGTGGGTATGTGCCAGTGACACCAGCATGTGACGGATCCGGGACTTGAAAAGCTGCACCTCTAGCATCGGTCTTGTGATGCTTGCATCTGGGTCGTTGGAAGTACTTGAAGAACTATTGGTTAATTCGGGCAGGTCTCCGCGGCCCGGATGCCTGGTAAGTGCACTGCGGCCATCTTACTCGGGAAAACGTTTCACACAAGGAGAGTGCTTTCTGACATGCGCTGGGTCGTTACCAGATTGAAGCACGTAACTAGGAGGCTGCGGAGAACTCGGAAAGGCGTAGAATGATTGTGAAATGGCGACAACTGTTAACATGCATTTTGTTACCCGCCACTGCAACGGTACAACGGACTTGGCACTCTGCTAAGGAGAACGAGGTTGCAGGTTCGACTTTCTACTATTTGTGCAGAGGAACAACAACTTTACACCACCTGTGTAGAGGAAGTTCGTCCGAATAATTCAGTCTCGTCGTGAGCGTGTGCTCGATAAAAACGAAACAAAAACAGACTGCGTAGCGGCCTATTTTGCACCAGTGTCTGCACGGTTAATTGCGCCTGTAATACAGATAGAAGAGAATTACGTTTCCGTACGGCAACGCTTGGGGACGTTTCCAGAGTGCGAGAAGCCTAAATGAGCTGACATAACATGACGTCTCCACTGTTCATGTATGAACGCGAGATTCAAAAATTGAATGTTTTGCTTTGTTCTTTCACTGACAAACTAAAGGATCCTCAAAGAAATAAAAATAGTCCTTTGAGACAGTTCCCAGTATAGAACCAATTAGTATGTCCCTTTAATGGCATTGCTTTCATTTTCCTGCTCTTGATTGTGAAGATGTCTTACGTACACTCTCAACCGTTTCCTGACTATTGAGTAGAATGGGAAGCATTGCGCTATTGTTGGCTCAATTTGTCAAGATATTCTTAGAACACAAATGTACGTGTTAGTAATATGGTTATAGTTTAATGAAACATTTTCTAGGAACTGTGTTGTCACGCAGGAGACAAAAGGGGGGGGGGGTGCTAGCAGAACTATGTAAATAGAATATGTATATGCTCCCAATAAGCTCGTTTTTATAATCTCTACTGGTATGTTACGAACGTGAAAGGCATTTAAAAAATTGTTATGTTAGCGATATGGTATAAACTACATTTCTTTGCATAAACGCAGATATGAAGATCGAACTACGTCAAGTACAATTACCATGTTACTCACTGCATCCTGGATTTCCACGCCATGTCGAATTCTAAACACACTTCATCGGTTGCTATTCGCCGTCTGTGACACAGCAGACGTCTATAGATCGGTGTCACATTTCTCCAAGGCGGATGGCAAGAATATGAGTTAACCACTCCTGTACAGTGCCACATGCACCGGTCTTCATATCCTGGATGAATATTTTGAGTAATCGCTTCCGATATACGTAAATAGAGGCCGTCCCACATAACTTGAGCCAAGAACTTGAGACAGGAAAGGCGCGTCGGAAGCTAATTGAACCGAACGCATACTATTCGCAATGGCCTATAGTAACTCAGACATTTTTTTGTTTTTCTCATAACTCACTAATTACCTAAGTTTAATTGCCCAACTTTTTAATTATTGGCTGAGGACCCGAAGTATAATACGCAAATTTGTAGAGCACCTTCAAAAACCACCGATCGAGTTGTTTCCTTTACGATACGTCCCACGTAGTCCTTTTTTCCGGGTTTCAAGGAAAGCCCGCGAAACATGAAAGAAAGCCACGTGAGGGAGCGCTTGCGCTGGGGCTGCTCTCAGGCGTGCGTTCGGTGAACGGCTCCCGTCGGATGACGGCGAAAAATGCATGCTGCTGGCCGAGCGCGGCCGATGCGGTAAAGAACGCCCTGCTGCTTCCGTGTCGCCATTCACGATGCAGCCGACCTTGTTCATCGAACGCACGCCTCATAGCAGCACAATACCACTGCGCAAACGACCCGTCACGTGTTTTTCTTTTTTTTCATATTTCTCGGGCTTTCTTTACAAACCGGAAAAAAGGACTACGTGAGACGTATCGTAAAGGAAACAACTCGATCGGTGGTTTCTCAAGGTGCTCTACAAATCTGCGTATCATCCATGGGGTCTGCAGCCAAAAATTAAAAAGTAGGGTAAATATACCTAATTGGTGAGTTATAGGGAAAGCAAAAAAAAAAAAAGTCTGAGTTGCCATATGCTATTGCGAATAGTATGCGTTCGGTTCAATTCGCTTCCGACGCGCCTTCAGCTTTTAAATTGTTGGCTCAAGTTCTGTGGGATACTATATATATATATATATATATATATATATATATATATATATATATATATATATATATATATACAGTGAAGTAGACGCGCGTATGAAGCGGTTTATTGACGTTTCGGCCGGACCCCGGCCGAAACGCCTATAAACGTCAATACCGCTTCAATAAATAAACGTCAATAAACCGCTTCATACGCGCGTCTAGTTCACTGTGAATATTTACCCGGACCCAGAACTGCTTTTTTTCTGGAATATATATATATATATATATATATATATATATATATATATATATATATATATGGTTGTGGCTGAAGAAATCACGCTGGCCCCCGTAGTAACATGAAAAAAAAAGGAGTCAGTAAAATATGCCGTGCTAATTAAACGTACGTCGTACTGTCTTTTTCTTCTTATATATATATATATATATATATATATATATATAAGTCATATCATGAGAAGCCAACAAACACTGACATCAAGGAGAACATAAGGGAAATTACTTGTGCCCAATGAATGAAAATAAAGTACCGATAAATTAATGGAAAGTAAAAGTGGATGAAAAAACAGCTTGCCGCAGGTATATATATATATGTATATATATATATATATATATATATATATATATATATATATATATATATATATATATATATATATATATATTGACACGTGTACTTATCTTTATCGGGCGACCACGTTTCGCCGCTTAACAAATGTAATCGCACAACGCGGGACGCGCCTGCATGTATCCGAAGTTTCTGGAAAGTTATCGATGCTTCTACCCGGCTGTCTGTTGTCGCCGAACCTTGTGTTATCCGATTTCATCGCGTGACGCGAATGGTGTAGAACTTTGTGGAAGGCACGCGGGACCGAACGATTAGTCTGGAACATTCGACGACTGCTGTATAAAAGCCGACGCGCTTGACCCGCTGATCAGATTTTCGACGATCGCCGACCGTGTTCGCCGCTATCGTTGTGCTATAAGTGTAGCCTGTTTTTGTGGGCACAGGTTCGCCCAATAAAAGTTAGTTTTGTCTTTCACAGTATTTGCTACTGTGTTCTTCAACGTCACCACCACGTGAAGCCATTCGCGCCTCAATGGCGTCTGTGCGATCAGCGAGAGCTCCGAGGCCCCTGTTAGGGTCTCCGAGTGCAACCTGAATTTGACGAACGTTATCGGTGAGACAACTGACGCTAGCTACCAAGAAAGTAGAAACCGATCTCGACGTCGAGCGGATGGACAGCAGACTTGCCCACCTGATCCAGGCCAAAAACGCCCTGCTCCGCCGATGGAAGGGCCGAAGGCTCAATCGCAGACTCCGAAAAAAGATCTCAGAGCTCAACAAGGTCATCGATGAACACTGCAAGGCGCTATGCCAGCAGCAGTGGGACGAGCTCTGCGAATCCGTCGACGGACAGATGCGCAACGGCAAATCCTGGGGTATGCTGAAGCACCTTCTCGACGAAAGCGGCTCAAAGTCAAATCAGAGGCATACGTTGGCCCGGGCCCTTCACGAAGCCACCAGGTCTCACACGGTCGATGAGCTCGTCTCAAAACTCGTACAGAAGTACTTGCCCGTCTGTCGCGATGGAGATCCAGTGACCCAACTCCCGGACTACCGAGGCCCTCCACGCCCCGAGCTCGACGAAGACTTCTCCGTTGCCGAGGTCAGACAGGCCATCTTCGCACTCAACCGCAAGTCTGCACCTGGTCCCGACGGAGTCACCAACAGAATGTTGAGAAACCTTGAGGACACGTCGATCGTCTTCCTGACCGACAAAATCAACGAGTCCTGGAATAGCGGCGTTGTTCCTGCAGAATGGAAGATGGCCTGCACGGTGCTGATTCCAAAGCCCGGCAAGGCCCCGAACATCGAGAACCTCAGGCCGATTTCTCTAACCTCCTGCGTCGGCAAGGTCATGGAGCGCGTCGTACTCAACAGGGTCAACGGGTACTTCGAAGACAACGAGGTTTACACGTACAACATGATCGGCTTCCGCGCCGGACTCTCGACGCAGGATGCAATGAAGCTAATAAAGCATCAGATTGTGGATGGCCGTTCCAGAGACGTCAAGGCTTTGCTCGGTCTGGACCTCGAGAAAGCTTTCGACAACGTGCTCCACAGCTTCATCGTAAAGACCATTTCAGACCTGGGACTCGGTTACAGATTCCATAGCTACGTCAGCTCTTTCCTAACGGATAGGAAGGCCAAGCTTCGCATTGGGGACTTTCGCTCCAACGATGTGCCCCTCGGAGGGCGGGGCACTCCTCAGGGCGCCGTCATCTCACCCACCCGGTTCAACATCTGTATGATTGGTCTTTCCGAGAGGTTGGCACGCGTAGAGGGCGTCAAGCACACCATATACGCCGACGACATCACCTTATGGTGCCCCGGCGGCTGCGAGGGCACAGTCGAAGAATCCATGCAGGAGGCGATCGATGTGATCGAGGAGTATCTCCGCCCCACCGGACTTCGATGCTCCCCCGCCAAGTCGGAGCTTCTGCTTTACAGAAAAGAGAAGGGAGGCAGACCCAAAGATTGGAAGCCAGTTTCCGAAAGCAGCATCAGTCTTCGTACTTGTGACGGGGGGGGGGGGGGGTGATACCCAGGGTCGACGTTATTCGGGTCCTCGGCATGTTTGTCGAATTCAACGGCGGGAACGGAACGGCTCTCCGCAAGATCATCGCAAAGACGGACAACGCTTTCCGCCTCGTTCGCAGAATAGCAAACCGGCACCGAGGAATGAAGGAAAACAATCTCCTCAGGCTTATCAATGCCTTCGTGCTATGTCACTTTACGTACACAATTTCTATGCACAACTGGCTCAGAGCGGAGCGAGACAAGCTCAACGCTCTCATCCGCAAAGTGGTCAAGAGGGCTCTCGGGCTACCCATCAGGGCCCATACTGAGGATCTCCTCAAGCTGGGGGTGCATAACACTGCCGAGGAGATTGCCGAAGCCCAAGAACGTGCGCAACTCACTCGCCTGAGCACCACAGCGGCAGGTAAACACATCCTTGAAGAGCTGGGTTACCAACCTGCGGGATTCCTGATGGTCAGTACCCCGATCCCTAGGTGCATTCGAGACAAGTTCGAAGTGGCCCCTGTGCCCCGAAACGTCCATCCCGTCCATAACGAGGGCAGACGCAAGGCCAGAGCAGCAGCTATCCTCAAACAGATAAAGCAACGAGACATTGGAGCAAGCTTCGTCGACGCCGCGGAGTACAGCGATGGGAAGACCTTTGCCATCGTTGTGGTCGACTCCAGCGGCAAGATTTCTAATTGCGCCTCTATTCGCACTTCAGACCCCGGAGTCGCCGAGCAAGCCGCCATCGCCCTCGCCCTGCTAGACGGTCGTGGGTCCGAGTATATAGCGATTCCAAAACGGAAGTTAGGGCTTTTCAGAAGGGTTGCATCGCCAAGGAAGCTCTTCGTCTTCTTAGCGGCTCGAGTCCACATGCTCTCGCAAACCATTCAATTCACTGGTTTCCCGCACACGTAGGATCGGTCGAGGGTGCTCCCCCGAACCTCAATGAGTCTGCCCACGAGGCTGCGCGTGACTTCACCGACCGCGCTTCCTCTATAAGGAGCACTGACTCCCCTCCTATCTACGGTCACAGGGACGCTCCTGCTACTCACAACGAGATTATTAAATATTTCTACATGTCCAGAAGGGTCTTTCCACGCCCTCACCCCAAATTGAATAGGGCGCAAGCCGTTACGCTTAGGCTCCTACAGACCAGCACATATCCGTGTCTGTCCGCTCTCCACGAGGCTTACCCCGACGTGTATCGCGACGACGCCTGCCCGTCCTGCGGCCAGACCTCCACTCTACCACATGCTCTGGGAGTGCGGGTCGACATACCCCAAGTTTATCAAGGAGGAGTGGGACTCGCTTCTGCGTAGCCCCGCTCTAGAAAAGCAAATCCTGGCTGTCCGGCGTGCCCGCGACCGGGCCGGTGGGCTAGACCTGCCGGTCCCGACGTGGGACTAGCCGGGTGCGCGACGAGTTCGCGTCCTCGCCGGACCTACAATAAAGTTTATTCACTCACTCACTCACTCACTCACTCACTCACTCACTCACTCACTCACTCACTCACTCACTCACTCACTCACTCACTCACTCACTCACTCACCACGTGACAATATTTATATATATATATATATATATATATATATATATATATATATATATATATATATATATATATATATATATATATATATATATATATATATATAGTTTAGGGAAAGGTTTTGTAGGTCCAGTGCATAGGTGAAGAAACGAAGGGCCACACTTAGGAAAATTGCATATTTAATTATTTAACGTTTCGTCACGGCCTCCGTCAGAATCTCGTCACTCGGACGAAGGTCGTGCCACGGCCGCAACGTTAAACCATTAGACATGCAATTTTCGTAAGTGTGCCCCTTCGTTTCTTCAGCTATATATTATATGTATATATATATACTCTGATGAAGGCTGGTCCACCAGCCGAAAACGTTTAGTAAGGAAGTCTTCCAAAAAGTTGATCGTATCTTTCCTGCGTATGTTACGTCGGGTCCTGCGTGCTGAACTTTGAAGAAACCCCATATATATATATATATATATATATATATATATATATATATATATATATATATATATATATATATATATGTGTGTGTGTGTGTGTGTGTGTGTGTGTGTGTGTGTGTGTGTGTGTGTGTGTGTGTGTGTGTGTGTGTGAGAGAGAGAGAGAGAGACTTGATTCGCTTTCGTTGGTCACGCCCGGTTGCCATTGTTCTCGGCAGTTCACCATTGGCGCAAGAACGGCAAGTATAGGTCAATGAGCAAAACCAAATATCTATAGCGTTTCGAATTCGCTCTTTTCTTTTTTGTCAGATTATTTCTCTCTACCATCTTTTAGCATTAACTAGGCGCCGAAACGTGAGCGCAGATTTTGCACCATGCAGGCTCCTCCGCAGCTGGGAAGCCGGTCCCTACGGGTTCCGCCATGAGTTCGAGCAGCGACTCGTCGTTCTCCGAGACGTCAAGTTCGTCGTCGGAATGCTTCGACACGACGAGCACGACGTCGACGTCCTTCTCCGACCAGGAGGACGGCGCGCTGTTCGTGGCCGCGGGGCGCCTGGTCAACCGCAGCTCGGTCAGCAACAACCGGCCGCCCAGGCGCGTGCGCCTTGGACCAGACCGGGAGAGCACCGTCAGCTACCTCGAGGCTCGTTATGTTTACTGCGCCCAGATTGCGCCACAGGGCATATAATGCGCGCGCACTGTTCTCTTCCTTGTTCACAGATTCACTTGTTATCAAATAATTTTTTTTGCTCACGTGACTGTCTCTTCTTGTATACGTTTTCGTGTACACATATTGAAAAACGTACCCAAGCGCATTAAAGGGAAGCTGAAGAGTCTGTCGAATTCAATAAGACGCTCATATACGGATGCGGGAACCTTATAAACCATGTAGGTAAAATTTTGGGTTTTTTTTTTTTCTTTTAGGAGTGACGTAATCGTCGATTGAAATTGCACTGTAGCTCCGCCCCCCGTCAAATGCCGCGCGCTGCTGCTGACGCTGACGATGCGAGCGGAGACCGGAAACCGCGGTGTTGTGACGTCAACTCTAGCGTTTAGTTCCTTCGCAGCGTCCGCGACCGTGCTAGACCGCGCTTGTTTCTGTGTGCGTGCCATCGTAATCTGCTTCGATCGACCGTGCATTCCTTTGTTGGTGCGTCTACGTGTATGTAGAGTGGTAGTTAACGTGCGTAGTAGTCAACGTGAGTGGTAATCAACGTGAGTGGTAGTCAACGTGGTAGTCAACAGATGAAGGTCACTACACGTACTGCATGAACCGGGAAGCTTTTCACGCGTTTAAACCGCCTTTGTAGACTGCCGACAGCTTTGGACAGCGCACAAATGCCGATGATCGCATCCCCGCTTACGTTCCACGAGGAGGCATGCAGGAACAGAACACTACAGTTGTTTGACCGGAAACGAGCTCACTAGATCGGCGAAAGATCGGCGAGATCACTAGATCGCTTTGCAAAAAACATACTCACCAAAGAGCATTTCCAACGCGAGGAGATCCCAAGACTTCGCTTTCGTTCGCGTCGAAAGCACTGCTCGCACCAGCATCGTTTGCTTCTTCGAGAGGCCGGCTCTTCGCAGTCGGCTCGTACATGTAGGGAGTAACGCCGAACTCCTCAGAAAAACGCAGTCTCTCTAAATTTTCCATTACCGTCTCAGAAAAACAACACCAAACTACCTGGCACCGCGCTTCATGTGTAGCGGCAGCGGTCGGTTACTAGAGTTGACGTCACGAGGCGCCTGACCAATCACAGGCGGAAACGAGACGCGCGAGCTGGGCGTGTCCGCTGCTGCACTTTTCGTCGAAATAAAATATATTTGCGCTTTCTTTCGCTCAATTTCGATACGATATTCGAATTCGGAGGGTTGAAAACCATTATGTACAGATTTTCACTCATTTTTTCTGGAAAACCCTTCAGCTTCCCTTTAAGGGTGCGCATGGATGTTGCATTGGGGTGTAGTTAGAAAACTATAGCTTGTTGTCCCCTTCCCTACCCACCCAAAAAAATTCCAGGCTGCGCCACTGTGTAGTTAAATGTTAGATCTTCGAAATGGAAAACGATAACGTCCGCAAAAATCTGTTGTTCTTTTCAAGGCACGTATAGGCATAACAACTCGAAGGCGCTAACATAAAGGAATAATGAGAATAATGGTTCTAGAACGTTTGCACATTGTGTCATTACCTATACTTCAAGCAAAAGCCTGATCTATTTTGACGAATGCTGAGCGGTCGTGGTGTATATCTGGTAGACAGCTCAGTGCCGTGCCCAGCAAAAGGCACAAGTAACCATCAGCGGCGTAGCCAGAAATTTTGTTCGGGGAGGGCTACGCCACTGGCCCAATATATATATATATATATATATATATATATATATATATATATATATATATATATATATATATATATATATATATATATACATAGCTGCACGATGCAGCTCAGCCTCCTCCTTAAGAGGAAGCTTTAGCTCGGATGCACCTATTTAAGTACATGTAGAAGGGGAATTCGTTTTTCCCTGCAACCACTTCACCAAATTTGAGGAAGTTTGTTGCATTTAAAAGAACAAGTTTAATTCTAGTGACCACTGGCTTCGAATTTTTCATTTAGGTGGTCAATTATTTATTAAAAATTGGCCAAAATTGAAAATTTCCAGAAAACGAAACTATCAAGTTTAAAACTCCGTGACTCAACAATGAGAAATGATATCACAATTCTGTGAATTGCATCTATTAGTACATCTACAGCGGACAAAAAAGTTACGTTACACATGAATCTCAAAAGAATTTAGTATTGTGGAAATACGGCTTTTGCAGAACCCTTGTACACAACGTAACCAATTAAGATACAAATTGACACAGCAAACTTGTCCGCTTTGACTGTTATAATAAATGCCGTTTACAGAACCACAATATCTGCTTTTCATGCATAGTTATTAGTTTGTAAACGTCGTGCTTCTATTTTTTCAAACTTTCGAATTTTCCAAAATATTTTACACAAAATTCAGGCACTAAATCGAAGTTCTCTTTCCAACAGACACTAGGATTTAACTTTCTCTCTTAAATGCAACCAATTTCAATAAAAGCGATTAGCAGGATTATCTCAGAAAAGCGTTTCTGCGTTTTACAAATATTTGAATAGGCCGCGTCGGATTGGGCCCGAGCTAAAGCTTCCTCTTAAACAATTTATCAAGGGATCAAATACATGAATAATAATTGCATTGTCATTGCAAAAGATGCTGCAAACGAATTCTTGAAAGCTACGCACTGTAAATACAAGTAAAGTATGTATTTTTTCATAAAATATTATACTCGTATGTGCCAAAAATTGTGCCCAACATAACTGACGTCAATGCTTCCATGTTTTTTGTCTATTTATTAAGTAAAGAAAATATCACACGAACATTAGAACTATATCAGTTCGAAACCAGGAAAGCATTGCGTGCCGCTGATATGAAAAATTAAAAGGCAATGAACTGAACAAGTTGAGGACAAATATGTTAATGAAACTTTGTCATTCAAGAACCGTGCTTACATTCTTGTATATATGCAGTGGCCAGTGAAAAATCTCAATGACGCTGTCGTTTGTTCCAATGTATTACGCCGGAGTAGCTGTCCCTTGTCGTGTATCGTGAGTAATTGCACCGAAGGTATAGTCGCGACAGAGAGCACGTATAGAAAGCAGGAGTTCTGCAAGATATATGAGGGCAAGTCAAATGAATGAGCCAACAACGGGGTACTTTATTGCAAAGTAGTCTTCATGAGAATTTAGACATTTGTCCTATTGACTAACGAGTTGCGTGATCCCCGTCTTATAAAACTCCATGGGTTGTATCTGGTTCCCTTGAGCTGTTTTTTCGTTTGCCCCAAAATGTAGAAGTCGCAAGGTGACAGGTTTGAGCTGTATGGCGGATGTTGTAGCGTTTCCCACTTGAACTTTGCCAGTTTTGTATCAACCGCCTAAGCGACGTGGGGACAGGCATTGTCGTGGAAGAAGATGACCCGATTCGTCAATTTTCTACGTTGTTCGTTCTTGATTGCGACACGCTGCCGTTCTGGCGTTTCGGAAACAATTGATAGCCTCTCAAGATTTAGCAAATTCTATCAGTAATGGACCCTGTCGATAGAAAAAAAAAGTCAAGAACACCTTTCCAGCGGAAATGATGGCCTTTACGTTCTTTGGACGTGGTAAATTCGAATGTTTCCACTGTAAGCTTTGCCGTCGTGTTTTAGGCTCGTAGTAGTGGCCCCAAGGTTCGTCCCCGATCACAGTTGCAAACAAGTCGTCATGTTCACTGTGATACCCGATCAGATGAGTCAAGGCAGCGCGAAACTTCTCCGTCTTCTCGCGATGGATAAAAATCTTGGGGATCCATTGCACACCAAAGAGCCGATAACCGAGAAACTCATGAATTATGGCGTCAACCGAACCGTGACTGATGTTCAGACGGTCTGCCAGTTCATCGATGCTTATCCTCCGTTCTTGTTTCAGCAGCTCATGAACCTTTGAAATTGTGTGGGGGGTGATTGCACGATGGTTTTGGCCCGGTCTTGCTTGGAATGTCTTTGCAACGTACGTCCTTTGAACCGTTTGCTCCAACGATTCACAGTGGTCAATGAAATGCAGTGTTCAACGTACACGGCAGTCATATGGTGATTAATTTCTGTTTTGGAAACACCTTCAGCTGTCAAAAACTTCGCGACACCGAGCTGTTCAGCTTTTGAAGTGTCCATTATGTGACACAACCATATTCCACCCAGTCTATGAGAGCATTAAAGAACATTTATCTTCACACCTGCGTGTCACTTTTGTAAATGAGACATGCCGTTCTCCTACGCGCATGCCTCGCAGATAATGAACCGAACCATTATTGCGCGGTTAGGGTAGGCTCACTTTCATTTGACTCGCCTTCGTACATTAGAAATGCAAAGATACAATGGGATATGCAAATGCGAAAATACGGCTTGATAAAGGACAAAAAAGTGTCACTGGAAACAAAGTTCACTGCATGTATACACAAAACCTCGCAACAAGATATTTAAGTATACGTATAAGTCTCCAATGAGTCTATGTATGTAAGAAGAAGTAACTGTATATAATGCGTCAAACAAGGCAAATAAACATGTTGCACAATCATAGATTCACAGAATCCTAGATTCCGCCCCCAGTCCATCCACTCCCCCCGATGTATTGCGCGCGACGGAAGGCGGCGCGCTTGCTCCCCGCTTTTCTCCTTTGCGCACACAAGTCTGAGCCACCATCGTCGGCTCACCCATTCCACCTCCCCTCCTACGCTTTCACTCGCACATACAGCATGCAGCGCGTGGTCACGATGTTATCACCCTTGGACTTTATACGAAACATCAGGGCGATGGCAGGAATGCGCCTGGAGTGTCCATATAATTGCTTTCGCAATAATATAATAAACGTATCCGGCAACTGAAGCGTCCCGTCGCCCATTACTTTCCGCAAAAGAAATATCAAAATCGAACTTTCACCATGCGACAATTCGCTGCGCCGCAACAATGTATTTTTTTTCTGTGAGGCGGAGGCACCGAAATGGAAAAAAAAACGCATAGGAAAGTATGTTGGCCAGAATCTAATGCCTACTTCGGGCACCTAATGGGGCTACGGAAGGAATACCGAAGAAAACATGAGACGCTTGGTCCACTGAGAACCATACGCATACTGCTCAGTATCCTACAGCGGCGAAACAAGACTTTCCGGAAAGGTTCCGCTCAAGGAATGCGGTGCAATCCTTCGAGTCCCCACAATGATGGCGGCGAGCGACCATTGTTTTTTTTTTTTTCTCGTCTGCTAGGCAGAAAGCGTCCAAAACTCTGTCCGGTGAAAATCCACTCGGCCAGAGCAAACCGAACGCGCACCGAAGTGCACCGCATGGTGGTCGGGGCCATACGAGAAAAACGTATGCGCTCTGGCTGGCTCTGGCAGCCCGCGGGTAGGGTAGCGAGAACAAAAAAGAATTGAAGAGGCTCAATCTGTCCTCGCGAATAAAAGTCAAAGTAGAAAAAATAAATAAGAACGTAGTTACTTTGGCTGGCTTTAGTGTCTTGACATGGATATTCTGGCGTAGGTTAAAAAAATGTTGATATTTTTTTATGTGACATGATGGCACAAATGAACCACCCCAACGCTTCGTCTCATTGGACCTCGCTGCCTGCTTCGTCAACTCGTCTGCTAGTGTGTTGATTTGGCTTCTCTCGTTGTATGTTTCGATGTAAGACTTTATAAAAGTCAATATAGACCTTTGGCGTCAAATGTTTATAACAACATTAAACCCACAAAGTTCCGCAATTGAAAATCTAAAGCACAACTTTGGAAATGTCAATGCACCTTTCACATCAAGAGCTTATGAGATTTATACCCATAAAGTTTCGCAATTGATATCCATGCGCTCCATAGATTCCGTGGCCTCAGGGAAATGCGGCGGCGAGCCCGCTCACCATCAAAGCGCCCTTGAAACTTTGTGCTCGGATGGGGCTGCTTGGCGTTATGTGACTCCCGGTGTATGGGCGTTGCCACGAAATCCAGCCCGAGTTTGCAATCTTCGCGGTTAAATGTCTTTTCGAGCGTCAAAAAGACATTCTAGACAAAATATAGAGTGATTTCCGGCGACGGGGGTCGCTTTGGTCGGCGGTGCATGGACAGCACGAAAAAATTTCGGGGGGGGGCTGAAGCCCCATAAGCCCCCCCCCCCCCCCCTGGCTACGCCCCTGGTAACCATCGCCGGTGCACTTTGGTCGTGATTGCGCTCTATGTTTGCTTGGAGAGAGCATTCCCTTTTTTTCTTTTTATGGGAACTTTGATAAGAACAGATACGGAAACCTATATACATATGAATGACTTGAAGCTGGCGTCTCGTCGGAAGCACGCATACGTCTGTGAGCACGCAGGCGTCTTCTTTGATGAATGTCCGAGCGAGAGCCCCCTTCTGTTTTCAAGGACCGACGTGACACTGCAAGACGTGCCGAGGTCAGCAACGATCAATGAGATTATAGGCATGCGTCCTTTCCGCAAGCAACGAATGCAGCGCTTAATTCCCACTACTCGATCTCTCCAGAGAATTTGTTTTGGCCCAACTGACTTTGAGTTGTGCAGCCCTGAGTTAGAGTAGAGAGACATCTGCGGTGTGGTATAGCTTTGCGAATTCCGTCAGCAGCAACCAACCTTGTCGATAAAATGACAGCACCGCGCCTACGCGACAGAGGTTCTCGGTGCCTAATGATAGTTCATCGATTTTCCCCTGGTTTGTTGCCACTTGATCATTAATTTACGTTCCAACTGCACTTTCTAGCTACATTGATTAGAATTAGCTTGCACTTTCTTCGCCTTCAGTGGCTTTTGGCATGTTAGTTGATTCGCTTAAATACTTCCCTACTATTTAATGCAATGTCGCAGCCGCGCGGAATGGTCGCTGAACTTGAGTGGATATAGGTATATCGAATGGTCTCTTGAACATTATATGTTAGCCGTCAGATCTCATGTACACGGGCGTGTTCATCGTTTTGATGATGCCAACTGTATATGCATTTCACACTTCAGTTGATGGTATTGATGCTTGGCTGGCCGATATGGCTAAATATGTTCTCAGCGGCAGACCAGTTGTTTCAATTCGGAAAAAAAAAGAAAGAAGCGTTGCGCCGTGCAGGAACCGCAACAACGTCTCTGGAATGTTATATGTCATCGAGATCAGTATACATGCGGAGGTGCAGCCCGGCCTCATTCGCCTGATGACGTGCCTCGCAGCGAAATCTGGTGTCGAGCCCATACATGGGCTTGTTCTTTGGCTGTCTGTCTCGTACAGGCAGGATCGGGCTCACATCCGTACGTCAACCGTAAACCGAATGGGAACACAAGTGACGTCGATTGCTTGATTCTTTATGTCAGCAGTGCGAATCAGGAATTAAGCAACCTGTCTAGCAGCACCACAGGCAGGCTTGAGCCAACTGTGTACGCGTCCTGCGCAGGCTCTCGACGAAGAGGAGGAAGACAGCTCGGGGACGCCCAAGGAAAGATGCAGCATCTGCCTGGTGGCCTACCGTGAGACTGACACGCTCAAGTACGTGTTTGCGAGGGTTGTCCCATATATGATTATGCCCTGTTTGTACCCGAAGCACTTGTTTGTACAACACAACAAAAGCGAACGCACTCATCTAGCGGTGCGCGACGAGGATGCTGAGCACTCTGGAGAGTCGTGGGATCGGACAAGGATTTACTCGGGAAAAAAGGAGCGTATACGGTGCCTTCTTTGGGACAGCTCCATTTTCTGTCGCGGCCAGTGACGCTCTGCCGCGCAACACTTCGTCACCGGTCTCGTCGCAGTGCGCAGCCGACTTAATCGGCACTATAGATATATACCTACCGTATTTACTCGATTTGCCCTTTCTTACACGGTCGCGATGCCCAAAGTGAGAGGGGGTGCTTAGATTCGAAAAATCTAGAATGCCCCCCCCCCCCCCTTCCTCTTTTCGCTGCGACATCACGACGAGACGGGTGCGAGAAATAACATTTTATTTTGCAAACGTTCAAAAGAAAATCGGTGCAGACAGTGAACCCACCGCTTGTGTAGGATGTTCAGTCACTATCACTGCCACTCGAGTTCGTCGCACCGCTTGAACCGCTGCTCTCGGAATCCCACCGCAGGTCGTCTTCCGTTCCGTCGAAGTTGTGATCGAGCACTTCTTAAATGATTTGACCACAACGTCCACTTGGACCCTCTTCCACGCGTCCGAAATCCACTTTGCAATGGTTGATGGGGACGCTTTCTGCAGCTTTGCCGTCGGCGTCTTCTTCCCGTCAGGGTTTCGCATCCACTCTTCGTACTCCTGTCGGAGATTGGCCTTCAAGGGCTTGTTGACTGAAACGTCCAGGGGTTGCAGCACTGACGTCATGCCACCCGGAATCACAACCAAGTCGCTATCGATATTCCGAAGCTTTGTCTTTACCTCCGGGGTCAGGTGGCCGCGAAACGCGTCCAACAGAAGCATCGACCGCGTGCCTGCAGGTCCGCCGAGCAATGATTCCAGTGAGCAAGCGCGTTTGGCTGCCTTGGCTACGCATTCTTCCCAACAAATAGGGGGGTGCTTAGATTCACATGCAAATTTTTTTCCCAACTTGCTTAGAATCGCGAAAATACGGTATGACAAGTCTCGCTGTGCTTTGTCTACCTTCGCGTCAGGTCTATTGTTATTTCACCATACCGACCACAGCTCCTGGGCGAGCACGTATCCGGCGTTTTATATCGCGATTTATTAAACAATGCATTCCACATTCTGTCGCCAAGGGGCGGAGAACAATTCTTTGCGCTTAGATGTAGTACAGTGTGCTAGAATGTGCTAGAACATTTTAGTACACTGCAGATGTAGTGTCGGCCAAAAGAGTAAACGGACCACGGCTTAGGTGGCCGGAGCGGCTGCGGGGCCACACCGGGGCGCTGCTATCTCGCTCTGCGCGCTGACAACGAGAGTGCCCCGGGTGACGCCACACTTCGCCCGCACGCGGGGACTCATCACGCGTGATAAGTTTCTCGTGCACCGTTCGGTTGCTTTGCTGTCGCTCTCAACGAACGCTTTGCCGTAAACGCGCGCGCCGGGCGCGCTGGTTGAGCGCACTCTTGCTGCTGTCTTTGTTCGTCTTCGCTGCGCGTTCTGAACGGAAGGGGGACCCTAGAGCCCCAACGCCTTACAACGCCTCACTGTATGTTTAGCGACTCCTGCTCCCAGCATGAACGCACAGCACGAGCGCACCCCACATGAAACGTTCCGCTAAGGCGAGTAGTTTAGCGACCATTTCGCGAAATAAATTGTTTTAGCCCGCACATTCGTGCAATTATTTCGTGGGGTGTTGATAGAGCTGCAGCCGACAATTCTGCGGCGCAACGCATCGGGTGCATGAGCTCGGGCAATGTAAAGGAGGCATTGGTTATATGCGCGAGCGTCTGTTAGCGAGCGTTATCGCGGGCCCCCGAGACGTTGACAGATGCCATGTTAATCTCAGAGGCCGCAGCACGGGATTGCAAGTTGCAGGCGTTCGCCATGATAGGCGCTCGTTGCCTTTTTGCGGAGGAGAGAAAAGGGAGAGGGCCCGGAACCGAGCTACCGGACAACGCGGCAGGCATCTAGTAAAGGAAGCATTGGGTCGGGCTGCTGGATACCGGAGCATTCTTTGCAATTTGCGCCCAGTCAAGCCGGCGGAAAGAGGGGTGTCTTCAGGTATATATGCCTGAAGACATATATACCCATATATATATGTATATACCCGTGGCCCCCGGCCCCCTCTGTTGCTACGCCACTGGGGATAGCGCCATGTGCTAGACTACCGGTAATGCACGGTCCCCTTCGTCGCGACCGTCAGCACTCGAGACTTATCAAGCGTGACAAGGCCCCGCGTGAGGGCGAGGGCCAAGCCTCATAGAGTTACTGTACTGACTCTAGAGGACAAGCTACCCATAGGGCCTATGCATTGGAATAGGGAACCGCAAGAGCGCCGCCATGTTGCTACGCGCTGAGGTTGCCAACTCCTGAGACGCTTGCTAGACTTGGTGACAGTAGTCAGTCTTAATCTGGCAACCGTAGCAGCTTAGGAGCATGGCATCGAATAAAGATGAGCATGGGCTCCCGCTTGTAGTGGGGTGATGTGGTGCGCGTGCAGCCGTGTGTTTCGGCTTTATAAGTTGGTTCTTTATTCTATGTTGCGGGATGGTATGGGGGCGGCCGATGTTGGCCGTGCAGGTGGCAGGTATGTAACCGAATGATGATCCTGTTGAAGTTTCCGGCGGTACGCGGTTTTCAGAGGTCAAGCCTGTTGCAGGAGTGTCACTCGACGAGATTACGAGTTAGGAGCTCGAAGCGGTGCGGTATGTTGCAGAAGCTGCTGTCGCTATCTATCGTCGCGACGATAGATCGTTTTTTTTTTATTACAAGTAGTGATCCAGCTGTAGGGCACATGTAACCGACAAACGGAAGTCTCAGGAGAGCACCTGATATTATAATCAAGCAGGCGGCGCAGGAACTCCCGGGCACCCAAGGAACAGTGGTGCGATCAGAGCTCGAAGCAGAACGGTACGTAGGTTGGGGCTGCCGAGGCGGGTGTGTGCCAGGGAGTGTTTGCACGGACCCTGGCACGCGCAGCGGTGCCTCGCAAGGTCGAGATACATTAAAGGCACCTGCGCCCATGATCGTTATTTTGCCGCGGTACAGTGAGCAAGATTAACAAGAATAATACGGAGAGCATACGGTGCACTCGCGAATGCGAGTCATGGCAAATGTAGCTCGCGTCGCCTGGCGTGTGTAGTAATATCAGTTTGTTGTATAAACTTCAAGCAATGGGTCTAGAGGACGGTGTTGGTACGTTTTTTCGTGCCGCCCTAATCCTATACCGCCCCCCCCCCCACAGATACACGCACATACCCCTTTTTTTCTATATGTATACATACAATTTCTTCCCATGACGGATTGGCCCGTTCAAGTTGTCAACTTGCCAGTAACTGTCATAGGAATTACTGTAATAAACACAATTCCGCGATCGGATTGTTCACTTTTATTTTATTGTAACACTGAGAACTACATAGAACCTTATTTTGTATATGTGAAAGAAGTGAGTGGGCAGTTTGGCAACAGCTACGGAATGCCGCCTAAATGGTGTTTCTTGCTTATGCAGTTTGCCAGTCTTTTCCTCGGAACCGTCGTCCCTGCTGCTGCCTTCACGCGGCTGACTGCACCATCACCGGTGCAACTGCACGTGGCTGAGATCGAGGAAGCTGCGCAGGTCTGCACTATCGCCCACGTGTGTCATGGGTGCGGGTCATCGATCCGCTCATCTCTGCCGCTAGACACCGCCCTCAACGCTGCCATTCCTGACAAACCAATCAGCAACCCTCCCAGCTCAGCGACATCATCAGGCAGGGATTTAAAAGCCCTGTGTACGGTTCCCCTCATCAGTGGGCAGCTTGGCAACAGCTACGGAATGCCGCCTAAATGGTGTTTCTTGCTTATGCAGTTTGCCAGCCTTTTCCTCGGAACCGTCGTCCCTGCTGCTGCATTCACGCGGCTGACTGCACCATCACCGGTGCAACTGCACGTGGCTGAGATCGAGGAAGCTGCGCAGGTCTGCACTATCGTCCACGTGTGTCATGGGTGCGGGCCATCGATCCGCTCATCTCTGCCGCCAGACACCGCCCTCAACGTTGCCATTCCTGACAAACCAATCAGCAACCCTCCCAGCTCAGCGACATCATCAGGCAGGGATTTAAAAGCCCTGTGTACGGTTCCCCTCATCAGTGGGCAGCTTGGCAACAGCTACGGAATGCCGCCTATATGGTGTTTCTTGCTTATGCAGTTTGCCAGTCTTTTCCTCGGAACCGTCGTCCCTGCTGCTGCCTTCACGCGGCTGACTGCACCATCACCGGTGCAACTGCACGTGGCTGAGATCGAGGAAGCTGCGCAGGTCTGCACTATCGTCCACGTGTGTCATGGGTGCGGGCCATCGATCCGCTCATCTCTGCCGCCAGACACCGCCCTCAACGTTGCCATTCCTGACAAACCAATCAGCAACCCTCCCAGCTCAGCGACATCATCAGGCAGGGATTTAAAAGCCCTGTGTACGGTTCCCCTCATCAGTGGGCAGCTTGGCAACAGCTACGGAATGCCGCCTAAATGGTGTTTCTTGCTTATGCAGTTTGCCAGCCTTTTCCTCGGAACCGTCGTCCCTGCTGCTGCATTCACGCGGCTGACTGCACCATCACCGGTGCAACTGCACGTGGCTGAGATCGAGGAAGCTGCGCAGGTCTGCACTATCGTCCACGTGTGTCATGGGTGCGGGCCATCGATCCGCTCATCTCTGCCGCCAGACACCGCCCTCAACGTTGCCATTCCTGACAAACCAATCAGCAACCCTCCCAGCTCAGCGACATCATCAGGCAGGGATTTAAAAGCCCTGTGTGCGGTTCCCCTCATCAGTGGGCAGCTTGGCAACAGCTACGGAATGCCGCCTAAATGCTGTTTCTTGCTTATGCAGGTATGTTACCGCAAAAATGCTCATTGTTTAAAGTCCGACGATCGTTTTTTTGCTGTTGCAGTGCTG
Organism: Dermacentor albipictus; assembly: GCF_038994185.2. Lineage (NCBI taxonomy): Eukaryota > Metazoa > Arthropoda > Arachnida > Ixodida > Ixodidae > Dermacentor > Dermacentor albipictus. Next base: position 176,611,510 of record NC_091824.1, on the reverse strand, counting down.
CCCACAGCCACTTTTTCATGATGCATGTTCTGTCATGTTGACGGCCCTCAACCGCCTTCTCTTGAGTGGTGATATCGAGCTTAACCCTGGACCCTCTACGGGAACCCGGTTGACTAAATCTACTAAAAAGGGTCATGCTTCTTTGGCCCATTCAAGCCGCTCTGCTAATTCGCCGAGGGCTTCTAATCCTAATGGAGAGCTGGTGGTTGAGGAAGCATTGTCGAACTCCGATAATCCTGTGCTTGTACAACTTTTGACTGAAATATTGACTAACAATAAGAACATGGCTCGCGACATTGCAGAGATAAAAAGTTCTGTTGGTATGCGCTTCGAGGCACTTGAATTGCGCATTTGCGCTGTAGAAAAGGCATTGGCCACCCCTGCTTCATGGCCTGAAAATGGTCAATTACATAACGAAATAAGTGTACTAAAGCGTTCAGTCTCTGAGTTGACTGGAAAGAATGAAGATCTAGAAAATCAGTCTAGGTGGAACAACATTATTTTACATGGCTTATTAGAAACTGTTGTTGACACTCACGATTCCCTTCTTTTCAAAACATCTGAATTATTTCAACAGAGTCTTGGTATTCCATGTCCTCGCATCGAACGCCTCCATCGTTTGGGAAGAGCTCGTGAAAACCATCCACGCCCGGTAATTTTGAAAATGCTTGATTTTAATGACGAGCTTACTTTGCTGAAGAATGGTTTTAAGCTTACAGATTCCGGATTTAGGCTTTCTGATGACTTTTCACCCAGAGTTCGTGGAATTCGGAAGAAACTATGGGAGGTGTCCAGTCAGCATCGCAACAATGGGACTTCTGTTAAGATTAGGTTTAGGAGATTAGGAGAGCAGGATTTATTTACATGTTATATACAGTTGAACATGAGATACATCGACAGTCTAGCGTGACTCCCATATGGAACCCGCAAGACGAGCATACAGCAAACAGCTTACGAGCACACAGCTCACGAGCACATTTCGAGCACGACAGCGAGCACACACTATAGCAGCCGACAATCGCTGCTTATAAGCACTCCACTCGGCGTCATAGTTTGACGTCATTGTAGATGACCCGCGCTTTTGGAGGAGGCGGTCTCTCGATTTGGAGGAGGAGGAGGGCTTACACACACGCACACATAGGTGCAATGGTCCGGAGCCGACGTCAGAGGGGCTTCGTAGAACTCTGAGCCGACTCGGGTAGAACGCTCGGGTAGCACATTGTCTTGCGTCTTGGTCTGCGCGTGGGAAGGAGCCCTCGTCGGCGTTCCCGCGGCAACTCCCCCACTCATAGCAGAACAGGGCGGCGTTGTCGTGTTGCGCACAAAGCCTGCTTCGTCGAACTCGGAGCCGTCCCGGGTGGCGCGTCCGGGTAGCACATTGTCTGGTGTCTCGAAAAGCTCATGGAGGGGTTCCGCCAATTACATCCCCTCGAGGACTCCCCTGAGCTGACCCCTCGCCACGTGGCTGCCGGTTATCCGCAGTTCTCTGAAGTGCGCCACCGTCCCGGTTGGATCGGAACACGTGCAGCGGGCTGAAATAGCTGCAGGCCGATCCTGACAGCGGCAAGTGCCATATCTCGAAACTGAATTTTTCCTTTAGTGTTTCACAAGGCGTCTGATATGTCCACATTACAGGTGATACGTTTCTTTTTATTTATCCCAGTGTGGAGAGAGCATCATTAAATTGCTTTATTATTTTTGCGTCGTTTGTTTTTTGGTTTGTTTCTAAATTTATCAAGAAGTAGTCTCATGATGCTAAAGTGACTCATGTAATGACAATCATCAGCTTTTGTCTTGCAGAAAAACAACGCATTTCCTGAGCCATTGTTTGCTATCCCATTACTCGCATAATTTTGCAGAGTATTCTACATTTATTGACTTGCTTGACGTCCACTAAAGAGTCTTGCATCTTCAAATACCATACCTTCCTTAAAATCATTCGACACTTCTCATTGATTCATTGGTGAAAGATTGATGACTGCAGCTTGCAGTGTGATTTGACTGAGCTATAAAAGTAGCTCATCGCACGTGGTAAATTAAAGCACATAATAGTGTGATGTACAACATATGTTACACTAATGTGGTGAGTTCCCTTGCTTATACAGCAAAATAATTGGCTCGCGAGAAAGAAAATATTTTTGCATACCCCTTCCCTTGTACACACTGATTTAAGGAAAATGAGCTGGAGTGGTTCATATGATCTACTTATTTTACCGGTGTGTATACTCAACAAAAATGTGTCCCAGCTGCTTAGTGGTATATGATATTATGTCGGTATTGTATATCTTCGTGTTGTCTAAAATAATTGAATTTTGAAAATGCTCGTAAGGATCTGATGTGCATATCTTCAGTTTATGGATACATGTAAAGGACTCAGCATCAAGTGCAAATGAACGATCCCACAGGCCCGGAGTCGATCATGCAAGTAGATTCGCTGCACACATTTGTGACCAGAAAAGATATGCCACATAAAATGGCATGCAAGGAAGTGTTGAAAATATTGCACAGCTAATAAAACGCCTACGCTATTAATATGTGGGTTCATGCACTCGATTTCGTCCGTATTAGGCACACGCCTCTTGATTGCTTCGTGGCACAGAAATACTCGGCATAAGGTTGTTTTTCTGCTGTGGCCTTTGTAGAAGCATGACTCTTCAAAGTGCCACAGTTAAACAGATTCTATGACTTGCTTGTGGATTCGCCAGCACGATTCCGGTGCGCTGGTCCATCTGTCCAGCAATTTCCTACTGAAGGGAAACCTGCAAATAAAAACTAGGAATAGGCAAGAATCAGATGTATGCGTTAAGAGACAAAGCCGGCGATATCATTACTAATATGGATGAGATAGTTCAAGTGGCTGAGGAGTTCTATAGAGATTTATACAGTACCAGTGGCACCCACGACGATAATGGAAGAAAGAATAGTCTAGAGGAATTTGAAATCCCACAAGTAACGCCGGAAGAAGTAAAGAACGTCTTGGGAGCTATGCAAAAGGGGAAGGCAGCTGGGGAGGATCAGGTAACAGCAGATTTGTTGAAGGATGGTGGGAACATTGTTCTAGAAAGACTGGCCACCCTATATACACAATGCTTCATGACCTCGAGCGTACCGGAATCTTGGAAGAACGCTAACATAATCCTAATCCATAAGAAAGGGGACGACAAAGATTTGAAAAATTATAAACCGATCAGCTTAAGGTCCGTTGCCTACAAAGTATTTACTAAAGTAATCGCAAATAAAATCATCATCATCATCATCATCATCAGCCTGGTTACGCCCACTGCAGGGCAAAGGCCTCTCCCATACTTCTCCAAAAACCCCGGTCATGTACTAATTGTGGCCATGCCCTGCCTGAAAACTTCTTAATCTCATCCGCCCACCTAACTTTCTGCCGCCCCCTGCTACGCTTCCCTTCCCTTGGGATCCAGTCCGTAACCCTTAATGACCATCGGTTATCTTCCCTCCTCATTACATGTCCTGCCCATGCCCATTTCTTTTTCTTGATTTCAACTAAGATGTCATTAACTCGCGTTTGTTTCCTCACCCAATCTGCTCTTTTCTTATCCCTTAACGTTACACCTATCATTCTTCTTTCCATAGCTCGTTGTGTCGTCCTCAATTTGAGTAGAACCCTTTTCGTAAGCCTCCAGGTTTCCGCCCCGTAGGTGAGTACTGGTAAGACACAGCTATTATATACTTTTCTCTTGAGGGATAATGGCAACCTGCTGTTCATGATCTGAGATTGCCTGCCAAATGCACATAGAATCAGGAACACCTTAGACTTCTGTCAACCAAAGTACCAGGCAGTATTCCGTAAAGACTACTCAACAATAGACCATATTCACACTATCAATCAGGTGATAGAGAAATGGGCGGAATATATCCAACCCTTATATATAGCTTTCATTGGTTACGAAAAAGCGTTTGATTCAGTCGAAACCTCAGCAGTCATGGAGGCATTACGGAATCCGGGTGTAGACGAGCCATATGTAAAAATACTGAAAGATAGCTATAGCGGCTCCATAGCCACCGTAGTCCTCCATAAAGAAAGCAACAAAATCCCAATAAAGAAGGGCGTCAGGCAGGAAGATACGAACTCTCCAATGCTATTCACAGCGTGTTTACAGGAGGTATACAAAGACCTGGAGTGGGAAGAATTGGTCATAAAAGTTCATGGAGAATACCTTAGTAACCTGAGATTCGCTGATGATATTGCCTTGCTTAGTAACTCAGGGGACCAATTGCAATGCATGCTCACTGACTTGGAGAGGCAAAGCAGAAGGGTGGGTCTAAAAATTAATTTGCAGGAAACTAAAGTAATGTTTAACAGTCTCGGAAGAGAACAGCAGTTTACGATAGGTAGCGAGGCACTGGAAGTGGTAAGGGAATACATCTACTTAGGGCAGGCAGTGACTACGGATCCGGATCATGAGACTGAAATAATCAAAAGAATAAGAATGGGCTGAGGTGCGTTTGGCAGGCATTCTCAAATCATGAACAGCAGGTTGCCACTTTCCTTCAAGAGAAAAGTGTATAAGAGCTGTGTCTTACCAGTACTCACGTATGGGGCAGAAACCTGGAGGCTTACGAGAAGGGTTCTACTTAAATTGAGGACGACGCAACGAGCTATGGAAAGAAGAATGATGGGTGTAACGTTAAGGGACAAGAAAAGAGCAGATTGGGTGAGGGAACAAACGCAGGTTAATGAGATCTTAGTTGAAATGAAGAAAAAGAAATGGACATGGGCAGGACATGTAATGAGGAGGGAAGATAACCGATGGTCATTAAGGGTTACGGACTGGATTCCAAGGGAAGAGAAGCGTAGCAGGGGGCGGCAGAAAGTTAGGTGGGCGGATGACATTAAGGAGTTTCCAGGGACAACATGGCCTCAATTAGTACATGACCGGGGTAGTTGAGAAGTATGGGAGATGCCTTTGCCCTGCAGTGGGCGTAACCAGGCTGCTGCTGTTGATGATGATGGTGAAGGAAAATTAAGGTGTATAACAACTCATGAAGGTTACTAGATTTGGCGGACGATCCCACCGCTGTCAACGAGATGTAGGGGTTGTCGGAGGACCTCGCCGCTGCCACCATTTGAAGGAGTTGAAGGTCGTAGAGAGGAACTCGGTGAACAGGATTTATTTACATTATTTACATTTTAGCAAGATGCATTGGCAGTCTAGCGCGACTCCCATATGGAGCCTGCAAGACTAACATACAGCAAACAGCTTACGAGCACACAGCTCACTAGTACATTTCTAGCATGACAACGAGCACTCACCTCCCGACGATGAGCACACTCTAGCAGCCGGCAAACGCTGCTTATAAGCAATTGGCCCCCCCCTTGATTCCAGGCGAACGGAAACGTTCGTCCAGTCATCGTTCGACGTCACCATTCGACGTCACCGAAGATGACCTGCCCTTTTGGAGGAGGCGGGCTCACATACTCGTGTTGCACACACACACACGGGTGTAAATGTCCGGAGCCGACGTCAGAGGGCTTCGTAGAACTCTGCTTTGTCCAGGGTGGCGCGGCCGAGTACCACATTCCTGAGCTGATCGCGCGCCACGTGGCTGCCGGTTATTCGCAGTTCTCTAAAGTGCGCCCCGCTGGTGGGATTGGAACACGTGTAGCGGGCTGCTGGCACGTTGTCACCCCGTACGGCCATTCCTAACAAGGCAAACAGAAGAATAAGAATGGGCTGAGGCGCCTTTGGCAAGCATTCTCAAATCATGAACAGCAGGTTGCCACTTTCTTTCAAGAGAAAAGTGTATAAGAGCTGTGTCTCACCTGTACTCTCGTATGGGGCAGAAACCTGGAGGCTTACAAAAAGGGTTCTGCCTAAATTGAGGACGACGCAACGAGCTATGAAGAATGATGGGTGTTACGTTAAGGGATAAGAAAAGAGCAGATTGGGTGAGGGAAGGGTGAATGAAGTGGACTAAGGTGCATTAGGGAGGTTATGGTGGATTAGGGAGGATTAAAGGGAATGAAGGAGGATTAGGGTAGATTAAGGAGGATTAAGGTCGATGAATGCGGATTCGGGTGGATAAGTGGATTAGGTGCATTAAGGAGGATTGTGGTGCATTAAAATGAATGAAGGAGGATTAGGGTGGGTTACTGTCGATGAGGGTAGATTAGGGTGCATTAACGAGGATTGTCGTAGATTAGGTTACATTAAAGTGAATGAAGGAGGATTACGGTGGATTACGGGGGACTAAGGTGCATTGAGGAGTATTAGGTTGGATTAAGGTCTATGAAGGTGGATTATGGTGAACTTAAGATTAATTAAGTCCGATTAAGGTTGATGAAGGATTAGTATGGATTAAGATATTTTACAGTAGGCCTTACAACCTTAATCCTCCCTCATCCACC